>NC_143513.1:66654403-67317827 GCF_031878675.1 Megascapheus bottae | reverse complement strand
TAGCACTGAGACCTTTTTCTTTCTTTGTTTCCTCTTTTGGTGAACTCAAGGCTTGGGTGCTGTCCCTGAGCTTTTTGTTGTTGTTGTTGTTCTAGACTGGCACTGTACCACTTGAACCACAGCTCCACTTCTGGCTTTTTTTTTGGTGGTGGTGGTGGTGGTGGTTAATTGGATAATAGTCTCACAGATTTTCTTGCCCAGATGGGCTTCAAACTGCGACCCTCAGATCTCAGCTTCCTGAGCAGCTAGGATTACAGGAGTGAGCCACCTGTGCCAGGATGATAAACTTAAGTGATGTAAAACTATAAGTCCCCAAATGGTCTGTCCACACTTCAAGAGCCACTGCACTAGAAGGCTGAACTCAGGAGTGTGGAGTGTGGAAAGGGACTCCTGGGTTCTGCAATCACACCTGCATCTCCCTTAAAGACCCCGAAGACTTCCTGTTATCACAGCGAAGGAACTTCATTTACTCTCCTTTCCTATCCTAAGTGCCTCTAACCACATCCCTTGATGGCACCCGGCCCAGCCCAGCATCATGGTTGGGCACCAGACCCTAAGGTTTCTTGCAGAGAAGATCCACATCTGAGAATGTTCCTGGACGGACAAGACCTAGATCCTGGGAAAATAAGAGGGGACAAAGTGAGAAATGAGCACAGGAGAGAAGTTATTTTAAAAAAGAAAAGGCAGGGAGAGAAGAAAGATGCTGACAAGGGGATTCGAAGACACCATGGGCCCTTGGGTACAGACCAGATGGGGTAAAACATGAATACTGATGACAGCTGCTCATTTTCTGCTGTGCAGACTCTGACTTTCACTCCCCAGTTATTTCCCTGGGCTCAGGAAGGACGTGACACCTCTGGAATGGACTGAGAGGACTCGTAGGGGGTTCTGGGGAAGAAAAGAGCCTCCAGCACACAGCAGTGCTGACAAAAGTGCCAACACCTCTGACTTAGTACTTAAGATTCTGTGCTATTAGGATTACAGAAAGCAATAACCCAGGTACCTTTCATGACGATGATGACAACGACAATGACGACTCCATAGCTTGTGAGTCTGCACTGTGGGTGGTTCTCATCTTCTTTTCCCCCAAAGCATGGTTTTTCTCAGCTGCCTGCCCTCCTGAGCGAAGGCCGGAACATCCCCAGCCCACTCCTTCCCCTTTAGGCTTGCTCTGCCCAGGTACCACTGCTGGCATGTCAAACCTCAGAGAGGGGGATGTCAGCCATGTGGAGAGACTTTCCATTTTGCCTTCCCATCCCCTCTTTCTTCCTTTCCTTCCTTTCTGTTACTTTCTCATCTCCTTCCTCCTTCCCCAGGACCTCTGGACTTGGAAGACCTGCAGCATACCAGGCCTACTTCTTCCCAAGGCCTCAGTGGAACTGCAGAAAAACAGTGCCCTCTATAGGGGAGGGAGTCATGGCTGATTTCAATCAAAAGCTCCTCCCAAAGTCTCCCCCCTCCCCTATCTCCCCTCTATCCCTCCCTTCCCCCTATTCAGAAAGACGCCATGCACAGGCTGCCCAGCAGATCTGTCCACAGAGCGCATGTCCACTAGGCCTAAAGGCCTGGGCTTCCTTTCTCTGGTAGGAGTCAGTGACATTGTCTCACCTTGTCTCAATGACATTGTCTCACCCAATTTGTAAGGCAATGCTATCAGTGGCTTACAGATGAGGACATTGCTGCATGCAATCACGCAGCGAACACAAGAAAGACATGATCATTTCAGAGTGCAGGAGTCTTTTCTCAATAATGTCTTCTGGGGGGGAATAGTGTCAGAATTCCTCAAGAAGCTAAGAGCAATCACACGCTCTGGAATATAAACCCAGAAGCTCACTTTGAGGGGAGACACAGCAGGCTGAGTCAAGCTGAAGGGGGCAGTTTCTATCTGCAGCCCTCTTTCCCTTCCACATCTGTTCCTCTCCTTTCTAGTCACCCCACCCCATACTCAGTGGAGGCTGTAGGATGCACTACCTAGACATGACCACACAGTGTCACCCTTGAGCCACACACTTTTCCCACATGCATCCTGGGGGCAGGTGGTGGAACAAGGCCTGCCTTGCATCCAGCAGGTTTGGGGAGGTCAGGGTGGCATCAGGATCAGGAGTTCCAGTCATGAGTGGGATGCATCAGCTCTCCTATGGCCATCCTGCCCTTTCCCACTGAAGTTTGCCAGGCCCATGGTTGCTGCTGGGTGCCTTGCACCGAGACACCACTTCTGACCCAACTCTAGCCTGAACCTCAGCTCCACATGGGATGCCTCTGCTACCTTGAGCTCAGCATGGGCCACACAGCAGCTCACGTATTTCCTTAGAATTGTCTCCCATGGCTTCTGCACAGGGAAGGAAGCTTCTAGGTTGCCATAATTAGATCTGCGGCTCTATAAACAGGCAAAATTCTTGGGAAGGCCTGACACTAAGCTCTGACATGGAATGCCTGGACATAAGTAGACCCCAGAACTGAGTAAGAAGAGAGCCCCTAAGGCTGCCATAGCCTTTTCCAGGAGTGGATAATGATCTGGATGCTCACATGGCTGCCCTTGATGGGCTATGGCCTCATTGCAGCGGCAGAATATCCCCTCTACCCCCCTGAAATACATTAGCAAGAGAGACAGAAAACCTGAAGCCACGCACAGTGTCATGACCAATCACTGTCTGCTTTGGGAATTTAGGATCCTGATGACTTGCTTTCAAATCTTTCCGTATTGTAAGTCCCCTCTCCTCTATCTCAACACGGCTCTTACCTTTAAGGATGTTTCCTGGGGCCCTAACCCAACCCTTGCATAAGACTCTGCCTTCTACTCTGGCCCCCATTCCCCAGGGACAGGTGCCCTAGGAGCCTCCTATGGGGATGTACTCAGACCTTCCCCTCCCTCCTCCTTCACCAGCATATGCCATCTGCCACCCTCCCTCCTCCTTCTTTCCTCTTCCCTCCTGCCTCGAGAAGTCTCTGTATCTGAGGTGAGCAATGGCATCTATGCTGCTTGACTTCGGCAATCTTGGGCTTTTACTGGAGGGATGTAGGGGAGGAACACAGGATGAAGGGGGCAGGGGAAAGCCCAGGCCTGGGAGGACATGGCGCAAAAGCTCGTAACGTCATCATGCATCCACTAGGATCAATCATTGTCCACCATTTTGTCTCCACTTTTGTGTCTCTCTACCCAGAATTTTTGGTGCCCAGGCCTATCTTAGGTCTTATGGCCACCAGTGGGCATGGAGGACAGGCCATTTGAGTGACAATCCTGCCAGGAATGTCACATGTGAGAACATGGTTCCTTAGGAGGAGCACGGAGAGAGCTCCTGTGCAGGTGGATGCAGAATCTGGGGCAGGCAGACCACCATTTACCAAGTAGCCTTCCCTGGCCTCTAGTGGAAGTCCTCCTTTTTCCTTTCTTGGGGAGTCTCCCAAAGGCCCCTGTCCAGCAGGCAATGATTGAGGGTGTGGAGTCAGCGAGGCACAGAGAGCCTCAGCCCTTGCCTCAGATCCTCCAGCAATTCCAGGTGTGCTCTTTGTTCAGAGGTGCTATATGTGACTTACCTGGAGCCCTTGGAGCTCTCCTGCGTGGACCAGGCCTCCCGTAGATACTTTTTGGGGTAAGGGCTTCCTGACTGCTATTGAGAGGAACAGCAAGCCCAGACCGCAAAAAGATCCAAGGAAGACAGCAGCTCAAACATGGTGGGAGGGCTGGGGTAGAGGGCCGCCCCGCGAGGGCTCAGCTTGCATTGCTAACCTGTGGGTTCACTAATGAAGGAGGCAAATCCAGGACCTGGGGGAGGGGAGCCAAGAGAGGTAGGGTGAGGGGGTGAGAGCCTCAGCACCCAGGCAGAAATCCAGCTGCAACCCCACCTTCTTACCTGGATAGCAGATGAGGGTGGAGCTGGGCACGCTCATTGCAGGGTACTATTTGAACCCACATCTCACCTTCTGCTCCCATTTCCCTACCCCCTCCCCACATCAGAGACTCTTACAGCCTTCTGCTGTGACAGGGCTCAGCCAGCTGGTGTGGGTGACCAAGGGGTCCTGTAGGCTATGAGTTCCACAGCATCGGCACCCCAGTTTCCACTGGGGACTCTTCTAGAATCTTCAAACAGCAGAGAAAGATGCCATTGTTGAATGAATACACAAGACGGGCAGCCCTCCCCTGTCTGACTCAGAAGATGCTAATTATGGTTAAACATGACAGGCCACATTGGGCCCCACTTAACCTCCCACCACCCCAAACAGCCATTCCCTGAAGATGGCAGCTGCAACCTCCTCTTCCCCGTGGAAGTCCTGCAGCAGCCAGCCTGAGTCTTAGCTGCCCTGCCTGTAGCCCACAGCTACAGGGCACAGAGGAGCTTTCAGCAGCATCAACACTGTAGGGCTGTAGCATGGATGGTTTCTGTGTCTGGGCCCCAGCGGGACTCAGGGTGGGCCAGTCCACCTCTTGATGTTGGAGAAGGGGTCAGGGAGGTGTCCAGGGCCTGCTGCAGTGGGTGGCTCCATGCCTTCTCACACTCCCAGTACAGCCCAGGACACCACTGGGCACTCATCTGTCCAGGGAAGAGCCTAGAATATGGGGTGTGAGGGAGCTGGCCTGGGGCAAGTTGCAGTGGGGACATGCAGAGGTCCCTGTGCTGGACAGGTGGCCTACCCTGCCTCCCAAGGGACTTTTCAGGAGTAAGATGGGGGAAAGCCTCTCCTTTCCAGTGTTCTTCTAGGGCATGGTGTCACGAGGTGGACAGTGGCCTGCTGCCAGCTCCAACACGGCCTTTCCTGCCCAGGCTCCTCCAGCCCCGTCTCTAGTCCCCTCACTGCTATTTACCAGGCCTGTGCCTGTGGAATCTTTTCCCCTGTGCAATTGCTTGTTCCTACATCAGAACCCCCTGCATCTCCTGGTCTTCAGCAGATAGCACTATGTCTGTCATCCCCTCCTCCAGTCATAACCTCTCCCTCCTATGGGACCTCTTTGTTTCCATGCCTGATCTTCACAGTCCCGTGGCCAGCCAGAGCCATCCATGACAAATGAAGTCAGAATCTGGGTGTACTGAGGCTCACCTGCAATCCTATGACCCTGGAGGCTGGGAGAGGAGGATTCTGAGGTGGAGACCAGACAGGGTTTCAGTGGACAGTCCAGGTTACATATGGAGGGCCTGTTTCAAAAGGAACAAACAACAAACAAACACCACCAGTCGATCAGTTAGTTCTGCCTCTGCTTAAAGCCTTCTCCACCCTTGCCACCCAATATTTTCCTGTCTAGGAATAAAGCTCATGTTTTGTATGGCAGCCGAGGAAGCTCTCTATGATCTTATTACCACCCTGCCCTGTTCTCACCCCAGGCCGACACTGCCCCGTTCTCATCCCAGGCCAGCCCTTGCACTGCCCACCATGCTCTGCCTCAGGAACTTTGCAGCTGCTGTCACCTTTGCCTGCTTCATCTTCTGTCTATTCTCTCAACTCATCTCCTTGTCTCCCTAGGTCCTTTTCCAAATTGATTATTTCTGCACAGAGGCTGCAATGGCTAATTTGACTAAGCCACGGACTACTACTTGGTCAAACATTATTCTTTTTTTTTTTTTTAGAAAAAAAGCCTCTGCATTATTATCTTTAAGTAGTTGCCATTTAACAAAGCAGTTTATAAATGCAATATATTTCGGCTGATGTCACCCCTTTCAACATTCTCACCCATCCCTCCCCTACCCACTCCTTCATTCACTCTTCTTTCAAGAATCCAACATTCTGAATGTGTACCTGAAGGTATTTTTCCCAGAGATTAACGTTTGAGTTGCTAGATCAGCAAAACTCACTGTCCTCCCTAACGCCATGGGTCTTACCCCATCCCTGAAGCCTGGGACTAAAACTACCATCATGCCAGGTGCCAGTGGCTCACAGCTGTAATCCTGGCTATTCAGGACGCTGATATCGGAGGATTGCAGTTTGAAGCCAGCCTCTACAGGAATGTCCATGAGAATTTTATCTCCAATAAAATGTCAGGGGGAAAACAACAACAACAACAAAGCCAGAAATAGAGCTGTGGCTCAAGTGGTAGAGCACTAGTCTTGAGGATATAAAGAAACTCAGGGATAGTGCCCAGGCCCTGAGTTCAAATCCCAGAACTGGTACACACACACACACACACACACACACACACACACACACACACCCCCCACTATACCATCAGTTCTCCTGGGTCTCTAGGTTGCAGACTGTAGATCAGCTTCCATAAGTATAAGTGCATCAATTTCTAATAGCACTCTTTAATATCTCTCTCCCCCGCCCCACCTTTACCTTCTTTAGGAGAGTTTATTTTAGAATGCATTGTCACCAGGAGAGACTTTGTTTTGGTCCCTGCTGTGCTTTCTGTACTGGCGATGTGCTAGGCACATAGTAAGTGCTCAGTAAGTACTTAGTGAGTGAATACACAGTCCCCACAAGTCTCTGTGCTTGGCCACTTTAGGAAGCATTTGGATGTGTGAAGCAATTAGATACCTAGACATCCTGGTCACAGGCCCCTCCTTTGAGATCTTATTCACTTTGTTTCTGGACTGCCACATACATGGCTGGCAAGGGAAGTCAGTCTGGCCCACATTCCCCGTTGCTCCATTAACAGAGCAGCTCTGAGTAGGAGTCTTCCTGTAACTAGGTATCTACCCTCATTAAAATTGAATCCATTCCAGGTACTGGAGCCTCATACCTGTAATCCTACACTCAGGTGTCTGAGATCTGAGGGCCATGGTTCAAAGCCAGTCTATGCAGAAACGTCCCTATAAGATGCTTCTCTTCAATTAACCACTCAAAAACCAGAAGTGGTGCTGTGGCTTAAAGTGGTAGAGCGCTAGCCTTGAGCAAAAGAGCTCAGGAGCGGTACCCAGGCCCTGAGTTCAAGCCCCACAACTGACAAAAACAAACAACAAAACAAAACACCCCAGAATTCATAACCCTTCTTCCTAAACCAGTGACCCTGCAGGACTTTTCCAGACAGTCTTTCACTCCGAGCTGGCGGGATGGGCCTCCCTGAACCTGAGGAAGAGTCTATAAGCAAGTTCCATTTCCCATCACCTCTACTCCTGCCCTCCAAACTATTCCCTAGGTCGAATAGAAGCTCTGTGTGTAAACAGGAAACACAGGAAACCCCTTCTGGTGGAGGTAGAACTGGCTCCGGGGAGCCCTTCCTTAGAGTTCACTACACTAAAGGAAGAAGACACACAAGACTTTGGAGCACTGAAGTAGGAGTTGTGTGGAACAGGGTATGGAGGAAAAAAAATCCACTGCCAGGGGTGAGGAGAAAGAAGTGTGGGGGCGGGGAGGCAGAATGCCACTAGCCTTTGTGAAAATGAGAGAAAGGCACCTCTTCTCCCAGACAGCATGGGTGGCAGAGGGACTCGAGGTCTCAGCCTGCTCCATCCCCTTAGCTACTTGTCCAAGGACAGCTGACACAGCTGTCTTCAGTGCTCAGGTGGGGGGGGGGCTGGCCTCAGGGACAGTGAACAGGTCCTTGGCAACCCCCAGGCTCTGCCGCCACAGGCTGCTCAGACCCCACTCCCTGGGGTCAGCCCAACTTGTCCTGAGATGGCTCTGCATCCCTGAGTCTCACCTTCCCAGTGCTCCTGGGCTTCGACACACGTGAGACATGGGATGGGGTCCCAGTGTCCCCCTCCAGCGCCTCCCTTACTGGCCAGGCCTCTGTGCAGGGCTCTGGAAAAGGGCTTTCCTCAGGCAACTTCCCTGAAGATGGGAAGCATTAACATTCTAACTAGTTCGCCCTCCATCCCAAACATCTGTATTTCCAGATGTGCACAGAAGGGACCAACATCACCAGGTCAGGTGCTGCCCCTCCTCTAAATCCAGAACTGACTCCCCCCAGCCCACACTCTCCCATGAGCACCCCAGAAATCCCTTTCCTCCCCCTTCCCCAGAAGGCCCTCATCATACCCCCCTCCCCTTTTCCTTCTTCAAATCCTTCCCTGTTCTATCTCCACTAACCCTGCCATAATCCCTTTCCTCAAATCCTTCCAGCAGGGTCCTTCTTTCACTTCACAGCCTTGCTGGCAGGCATCTGATGAGAGCCTGCGTGTGCCACACCCTGTGCCAAGGGCTGAGGATGTAGACAGAGATGGCCCTGTCACAGACCCAGCCTTCAGGGGCTTCCACAACAGAAAGCAGTGTAAACATGTCTCCCTGGATGCTAAAGTATCTCCAACGAACAGCCTAGGAGCTCTCTCTTGGAGCTGGGCCTTTGTCCTGGGTGACCTCTACCCTGGCACAAATGACTGGGGCAAAGCAGATGGTGATGGTAGATGCTGAGAGAGGGTCCCAGTATTGGGGGAGCACAGAAAGAAAAGACTGACATGGCTGGGTGGGGTGAAGGGGAAGAGACTGGGAAGCTTCACTGAGGTCATGTTTGAGTCATGTGGGATGGCAGAGTGAACAGGGAGGTGGAGAGGCGGAGAGGAGCAATGGAAAACAGAAAGGCCGAGGCAGAAGCATACAGGGGTGAAGCTGGGTTGTAGGAACGGAAAGAGAAATGGGCAAAAGGATGAAAAAGAAGGCTGGACACTGGTGGCCCACACTTATAATCCTAGCTATTCAAGAGACTGAGATCTGAGGACTGAGGTGCAAAGCTAACCCAGTCAAGAAAGTCTAAGAGACTCTTATCTCCAATTAGCCACCAAAAAATAGAAATCTAGACATGGATCCGTGAAGTGATAGAGCTCCACCTTGAGGAAAAATGCTCCGAGACAGAGCCCCAGCCCTGAATTCAAGTCCTAGTACTGGTACACACATGTACACGTACACACACACACACAGCTTGGTCTTCAGGCCAGGTTGATGAGATCATATTTCTTCCAGCAGGCACATGCATGGACAGTTTTTGAGAAGGAAAATTTTGTGAAATAGACCTGCAGAGGGAAGGCTGCTGGTGGGGAAGAAAATAGAAAATGCTCCCCTTCCCCCATCATTCTGATGAGTAGAAATGGGCACAAGCTGACCCGGAGGCTGGAAGGAAGATACTGGTGTTGCAAATGTGTGACATAGCATCCCCAAGCCTGGGGAGGGGGAGGGTACGTCAGCAACGAGGACACTGGGGCAGCCACAGGAGGGAGGTAAGATGGCTAGATCCTATTCTTCATGCAGCCCAATTGCACAGATGTTAGAGACCACGACGAGCAGGGGACATGTAGAGTCACTGCAGACTTCCAAGGTATAGGACTTGATAATGAGAATTGTAGGTGAAAAGCAAAAGTGACAGAGAGACAAAGAAACGGAAGCTGAAGGAGATTTGAGGGTCACTGAGCTGTGGACACATCCACTGTGCTCCAGGCTGATGGGCTCTCTGGCACTGTCTCCGGGGTGGGGACAGCTCCAGAACAAACTCGGCCCTGAGGCAGGGGGCCATGCTTACATCCGGGCGTGGCCTTCTGAGCCCACAGGGACAGGATCCCTCTTCCTTGAACTAGGAAACTCAGAGCTACACTCCTGGTGGTGGGCAAGGCACAGGGGAGTGGGGGCGTGAAGGAAGACACTCCTGGTACAGGTCGAGACCCCCGTATTCCAGGCCCTGCTCTCCCCACAGTCTGGATGAGCTGGGATGGTTTACTACTCCTCTGCTAAAGGCCAGTGTCATTGCCAATTAATGGCAAAACAGGCTTATCTCACCCACTAAAGAAAGAGTGAAGGCCAGGATCATAGCCTAGTGGTAAAGTGCTTGCCTAGCATGCATGAAGCCCCGGGGTTCGATTCCTCAGTAGCACGTGCATAAGAAAAGCTGGTAGTGGTAGCGTGGCTCAGTTGGTAGAGTGCTAGCCTTGAGCACAGAGAGACTCAGTGATAGTGCTCAGGCCCTGAGTTCAAGTCCCAGGACTGGCAAAAAAAAAAAAAGAAACAGAAAAAGAAAAAAGAAAAAGAGAAGAAAGCCTCCATCCTCCAGGCTGCCCCAAACCTGGAGGTCACCACGACACCACCTCTTCCTCTTCCTCTGTTAATCTATCTCAAGGTCAAACTCCGGTGTCTGTGGAATGTGGGAGACTCGGGGTGCCCTGGAGACCTTGGGGACCTATTGGGAGGCCTCTTTCCAGGCTTCCACACACCCTCCCTTGCCTGCCAGTCTGCAACAGATCCTTAAATGCAAATCTGCTTCAGTCTCTCAGCTCTTTAAAAAAAAAAAACCAACAGTAAAATAAAAATCCTTAAGTGGTTTCTTGCCATTCTCCAAATTAAATCATGTATGATCACCTGGCTTCTCCCTAGGCATTTCCTGTGCCAATCTTTCCCTGTCTCTGGATGCTCTTGCTTCATTGGCATTCTCCCAGCTCCTTGAACACTCGAAGCTTGCCTCCGGGTCTTTGACCTTGCTGTCCCCTCTGCCAGGCACACAGCCTCCCTCACTCTGCTTGGGTAGCTCCCACAGAGCCTGAAGCAGGGAGCTTAATTACCATTCCTGCTAAGAGACCTTCCGGGAGCACCCAAATTAAATCTACCCTGCTAGTCCACAGTTCAGCACCCTGTACTCTTTTTGAACTTGATCTGTGTTTGTTTGTTTTGTTTTGTTTATGTAATATTCCCATGTGGCTGTAAATCTTTAAGGGAAGAAGTCTTGTCTATCAAGCTAACTGCCCTGTATACCCAGCATTCATAATAGTGTTGATGGGATGAAGGAAAGGATGGCAAGAAAAGAGAGAAGGAAGGGAGAAAAGAAGGAAAGAGAGGGAAAGCAGGATGATTCAGGGACAAGATACTAGAGGTCCTCTCTGGATCCGGGTTCTGGACCTGTTTTACGATTCAGGGTGATAGAAGAAGGGTGGCTAGCCAATGTCTATGGGGAAATTTTTTTGTGTGAACAACAATGTTTGTCTGTTTGTGGGTCATGGGGCTTGAACTCAGTCTGGGCTGGGTGCTGTCCCTGAGCTCTTCAGCTCAAGGCTACCATCCTACCCTTGGGCCTGGGTATTGTCCCTTAGCTCTACAGCTTAAGGCCATCAGCCTACCCTTGAGCCAAGCCCCACTTCCTATTTTCTAGAAGTTAATTGGAGTCTCAGGTTAAGAGTCTCAGGTCCTTTTATGCCCGGGCTGGCTTTGAACCTCGATCCTCAGATCTCAGCGTCCTAAGAAGCTAAGATTACAGGCGTGAGCCACCTTGCCCAGCTGAACAACTATGCTTTACCACAGGCAGAACAGTAGGCCCAATTCTCTAAATTGGAGGCTGTCTATACATTGCTTACTGGTCATGCAGAGGGAGGCTGGGGAGAGACCAGAAACCTGAGTAAGAGAAAGAAGCTAAAGGAAGTCATGGAAAACACAAAGTACACATGGCTAGACTTCAGGCAGGCCCAGGAAAAGAGGGTCTTTTAGCCAAGGGACAATATCGTGGAGGATAACTGGGTGAGACCTCATCTCAGCTTCTGGTTTGGGCTAAAAGGCCTTATTCAGAAAGCCACATTGCTATCACGCGCAAAGAGGCCCACTCCCAGCTCTGCAAGTGATGGAGGGATATTATAGCGAGCAACTACAGCCCAGCCCTCCCTAGGAAGACTATGTGTCTCTGTCAGAACTGTTACAGCCTCAAATGACCCTCCCTTCCCACTGAGCTCCGGGAGAGGGGCTTACCTCTCTTTGTACTTCCTTTGTACTTCCTTGTACCTTCCTTTGTACTATACTTTGGATGCGTTTGTGCCCACAAACATCCAGGTCAAAAATGGAAACTAATGTAGTTGCATTGGGAGATTGCATTTAAGATGACTTTAGCTGGAGACTGGAATACTTCTGGCCCGAGTGGACTCCTCTGTTGTCTTTCTTCTACACATGCACTCATTTCCATTCTACCGTGCATGGAGCAACATGGAGCCCTGACCAGAAGCTTCCACAATGGTAACACTTGGCTCCCAAACTCCCAGAACTGTGAGCCAAACTAAACCTCTTTACTTTGCAAATTACCTTGTCTCTGGTATTTTGTTATAGCAATAGAAAACAGATAAGACACTGTAATTGAACTCCTGTTAAACAGGGATTTTTATATTGGGTAATCACCACCACGTAAGTGACCTCTATATATCTTTCCTCAGTTCAGCCTCATATTTCTTGATTTGTCACCTGTGTGGCAATAAATTACCTTATAATCACCTCTATTAAGTATCTGTTTTCCTTAGCTCAGATTAAAATGGAAATATTTCTTATCCAAGTGTTACTAATTTATAGCCAGTATTTACATTATTTTATTGACTCAGTAATAATATTTTCCAGATCTATTATAAGTTCTTATTGTCTTCATGGTTTCATTAGCCATAAAATTAAGCTAAATAGAATAATACTCATGTAATTTAACATCAGACTCTGGTTCTTGTTCAGGAAATGTTTAGATTAAAAAAATAACTATTGTGTACTTGAATGATGTATGAATTGACATAGTGCCATTTATAGCATTCTCTTCTATTAATATCCTTGGCTTCCTGGCTCCTTTCTTTCTGATGCTCATGAAAATTCAACCTCCCACTCCCACTCTACACTCCTCCCTGAACTCCCTCTCCCTCTCAGGCAATTTGGACTGTGAGCTCTGGGGGAGAGCCTCAGACTCGAAGGCTGTCGCCCTTTGCTGGGTTTTCTAGATTAGGAAGGCAGTGTGCTGTTTCTCCCTATATGCTCCCAGCTCCTTGACAAGGTAAGTGCAGACCTGGCCTGGAAACATCTGAACTTAGATGGGACAGTAAGTAACAACAATGATGACAACGACAACAACAAAATGGCCCCATTTCTGAGCATGGCACACTCTAGCAGTGATCCTGCGGATTGTGCTGTTGAATCTTCCAGGAGTGGCTCTCAGGGATGGTTCTGGGCCCAGAATATTGTCCAGGGAGCTGGGAGCTAGTTCTAGCTGGTCTGAAGGGAGCTGGAGACAGGGAAATTGGAGCTGGTTCTCCAGCTTTTAAGAAAGCATCCTCTGAAGGAGGTAGTCCTTCTCCTGTCCCTGCCCACCACACACTGACCTCATTCCAGGCTCAGGACTCAGTCCTCTGGTGACCTCCACAGCTTCCTGGGCGTGATTCCTGAGATGACAGTGGGAAGATACTAGGCCTGGAAAGCCACCTTGATCCCCATGGTGGAGGGAATCTCTGCTTTCAGGCTTTCTCTACTCTTGGCAAGCCAGTATAGGCCCTGGCATATACTTGGTGCACAGATAGGAGACTTCAAAAGTTATCTTCAGATCTGGGGCCCAAGCACAGGCCTATGTGCAGCTTTATGTAGCCACTTTCCTGCCTTCCTTCTCAGGCTCCGGTCTCACAACTATTCTCCTGAATTCCTGCTGGGGTCTCTACATGCTTATCTCCCCACCAAAAAAGTATCTCCTTGAAAATGTGACTTCCTTCTTTCCAGGACAATATATGGAGTAGAGAGAAGACAAGGCAGTGAAGAAAGGGAGGGAAAGATGTTTTCAGCTGAATCTCAATCCAAGGATTGTAGGAAGGGAGATCATAGCTGCCCAGGGAGGGGGGACGGGAAGCAGGTGAGGCCACTGAATGACAGCCAGACTGTGGTATTACAGAAAGAAAAAAACCAAACTCATATGTGTGGTAAGGGGAATGTGTGGCATTGAGAATAATTCTGGCCATAGACTTAGGGCAGCTGAAAAGCCAAGAGTTGGGTTTTCATCGCATTAGAGTTATAGATATTGGACTTGCCCCCCTAAATTGAACAACCAAACATATACAGCAATTTTTCTCCAGTCATGGGGGAACTCGTGGCAAGAACTGAGATTGTTGGAACTGGAGAAATTTCGGAGGTGAGGCTCATACTTGCCTTCGGTTTCTACTCAGGGCACTTTTCAGAGGGCAGGGAACCGAGCAAAGCTGTGGAAGCCACAGGAGTTGGAGGGCCAGGGTGGCTAGAATGGGATTACTTCTGTCCTGCATCCCCTCAAGTTTACATGTTCAAATTCCATTCGTAGTGCCTCAGGATATGCCTATATCTGGAGATAAGGCCTTTAAAAGAGGTGATTAAATGAAAATGAGGTTGTTAGGATCGTGCTAATCCAATTTGTGTCCTGATAAGAACATATTTAGGAGCACAGAGAAACAGATGGTCTCCTACTTGTACCCTCCAGAATAACGAGAAGGAAGATGTGGTATCTAAAAGGTATCCTGGTGGGTGTCTGGCTCCAGGCTGGGTTGCTATGCACAGGGTAAGACTTAGTGGATCATGGCTTAGCTGACAAGATAGCTGCATCTGATGCAGGGCCTGGAGAGTAAAGAGTAGTAAGATGGCTAACTAAGTACTTCAGGTATTTGCGAGAAATCCCATAAAGTCCACACGGAAGAGTCTCAACTGTTGTCTGCCTGTGGCTCACACCTGTAATCTTCGCTACTCAGGAGGCTGAGATCTGAGGATTGCAGTTCAGAGCCAGCCTGGGCAGGAAAGTCCATGAGACTCTTATCTCCAATAAACTACTCAGAAAAAGCTGGAAGTGACACTGTAGTTCAAGTGATAGAATGCTAGTCTTGATCATTAGAGGCTCAAAGACAGCGCCCAGGCCCTGAGTTCAAGCCCAAGGACTGGAAAAAAAATCACAGTTATGTCCTAGGGTATAGGGTTTAGGGAAGAAATTATAGCAGCAAAGACAAAAATTTAGACTGACAGGACTAAGGATTAAGAATACCTACCAAAGCAATATTCAATAGCCTTTGAAGGAAGAAAATACAAACTAGATTCCCTATTATATGTCATTTGCAATGTCCAGCACACAATACAAAGATTCTTAGACATGAGAAGAAGCAGAAAAATGTGGCCTATGAACAGAAATAGAGTCATAATTATTGCAAGCTAAAAGAAACATGTCCCCAAGTAATAGGCATGTCAGAATTAGTAGATAAGGACTTATAAATACTATTATGAAAGCTTAAGGATTTAAAGGAAAAAGGATATAAATAATGAATGAATATATATAAGAATTTTGGCAGAAAAAAATGGAATCAGATCCCAATGGAAATTCTGCAACTCAATACTATAATATCTAAAATTAAAATTTCATTGGATAATTTAATATCATATTGAAGTCTATAGAACAAAAGGTTAGTAATCTTAAAAATAAGCAGTAGTGATCCAATCTCAATGCCACAGGGAAAGGTGATTTTTTTTTTTTTTTAGAATGAGCAGATATGGGCTGAGATTTAGTACTTGGTGCAATATCTAGGTTTGATCCCCAGTACCAAAAAAGAAAAGACAAAAAGTAAAAAAGAAAAAAAGCAAAGATTCACTGACTCAAGGAGGGAGAGAACTGAGCAGAAAGGAATATTTTTCAAGAATAGTGTTTGAAAACTCCCCTAGATTTGGTGAAAAACATCCATCTCAAGATCTGAGAACTCCAGGAAACTCCAAGCAAATAAATAAACAGAAAAATAAAACACCTAGATACGTCAATACTAAAACCCTAAAAATGAAAATATGAAAGAAAAAGCTTAAGAATAATCTGATTGGGTATGTGTGGGTGGAAGGGATGCACATTAAATACTATAAATGACAGCTACTTTCCCAGAGCCATTCCCTCACTTCCAGTCTTTGCTCAAACCTCATCTTCTCAACCAGACCTTTGCTAATCTGTTTCTCCCTCAGGGTTCTGCAACCCTTTATTAGGCTTTCAAACTCTGATTTTGGTTTTACTACAGCATTTTAACCTAATTTACCTTGTCCCTTTTTATTCTTTTTCCTTTTCCTTCCCTTCTTCTTTCCCCTTTCTTCTCCCCTTCTCTCTACCTCCTTTCTTTTCTCTTTTTCCCTTTTTTCTTTCTTTTTTGACAGAGTCTCAATATGCAACTCAAGCTAGCTGAAACGTGTCATTCTCCTGTTCAAGAAGCACTGTACCTGTCTTACAATTTGCTTTTATCTAATGTCTATTGTTTCTGTCTCTTTTCCTTTCTTGATGGAATGTAAGCTCTGTGAGGATATAGGACATTTATTTATTTATTCATCAATAAACTCAAGACTAAAACTCCACAGCATAATGTAGATGTCAGTAAATATACACTGAGCTATCAATAAAACTTCTTTTTGTGTCTTATGTCCATTGTTGTTTAGATTGTTTGGTAGAAACAAGCTGTACTTGGCCTTGTCTGTTTTGACTTATTGTTGACAATAAATTTGGGGCTTTGCATTTTTTTATTCTTTATATGCTTCATTTAATAGAGACCTTAATCATTTATTATTATTATTATTATTATTATTATTATTATTATTATTATTATGCTAGTCCTGGGGCTTGAACTCACGCACTATCCCCAAGCTTTTTTTTTTTTCCTCCAGGCTAGTGCTCTACTACTTGAGATCCAACTCCACCTCTGGCTTTTTTGTGGTTAATTGAAGATAAGAGTCTCATAGACTTTTCTGTCTGGGCTCACGTTGAACAGCAGTCCTTAGACCTCACTCTCTTAGTAGCAAGGATTATAAGCATGAGACACCGGCATAGAGCTGAGATCCTTAATTTTATTGTGTTTATTTTGTATGTCATATTTACAAAATTCTTCCCTGCCTAAGATCATAAAGATCTGTTACTTTCTAAAAGTCATAGAGCTCTGTCTTTTAAGGTTAAGGATGGGATACACAGGGGTGTAAGTTAGGGAGGCAGTTGAGTGGGTGTTTTTCAGTAGAGCTAAACAGTATCCCCACACAATTCACTGAACAGTCGCTTCTATTCCATTGAGTCAGCCATGCTCACCCTGGCCATACATATATCAGTCTTCCATATATTCAGTTCCCATTAGCTATTTGTCTATCCTATACCATGCTACACAGTTATAATTATAGCACCCTTAAAATAATTCTTTATTTTTGGTGGGGCATATTTTTCAAGTTCATTTTCTGCCCATATGTTTAACAGATTTTACTCAATATACTAATCTCCTATATTTTTAGACCAAAAAAACATAAATTAGTAAAGTATTGAACTAGACAGATATGTGGATGGTAAACAGGTTTAAAAATCAGGTTAAAAAATAGTTTGTATGGGCTGGGAGTTTAGCCTAGTGGTAGAGTGCTTGCCTAGCATGCACAAAGACCTGGGTTTAATTCCTTGGTACCACATACATAGAAAAAAGCCTGCACTGGTGCTGTGGCTCAAGTGGTTGAACTCTAGCCTTGTGAAAGCCCAAGGACAATGCCCAGGACCTGAGTTCAAGGTCCAGGACTGGCAAAAAAATAGTTCGTGTGGATTAAGTGATAAGAAACATGTATTATACGTATAGATATTAATATATATCTATATGATATATGTAGTCATATAAACATATACATACAAACATATGCATGAAGATGGAAAGCTATAGTCCTAAATATTAACAGATTAACACTGGGAAGTGAAATTATAGGTGCTTTCTCACATTTTAATTTTGTCTTTCTTTCTTTCTTTTTTTTTTTTTGGCCAGTCCTAGGCTTGAGCTCAGGGCCTGAGCACTGTCCTTGGGCTTTCTCAAGGCTAGAACTCTACTACTTGAGCCACAGTACCAATTCTGGCCTTTTTTTCTATGTATGAGGTACCAAGGAATCGAACCAAGGTCTTTGTGCATGCTAGGCAAGCACTTTACCACTAGGCCAAACTCCCAGCCCTAATTTTGTCTTTATTTCTGTTTTCCAAGTTTTCTACCATGATCATGTGTTATTTGCCATGAGGAAAGAAATTTAACTTTATAATTATCTGTAAGTAATGAGGCATAACAGAAGGGAAAACAAAAGCACCATGAACATTAAAAATCCTCTGTTCTGGCTATTTTGAAATGCAGCAACGGGAGAAATGATAAATGTTGGAAGTGATGGATATGCTAATTGTCCTGATTTGATCATTATACAATATATACATACATCAACACATCACATTGTCTCCATAAACATGCTCAATTATTATGTGTCAATCAAAAATAACATAAACCTGAAAAAACAGAAGTGTGTGGAGAGGAACCAGACAGTTCATAGACAGCTGGGGTAGGGGTGTGCTGGCTGGCAAGCAGCCGAGAACCCACATTTCCACATTTCCAGGTTGGGTTGGGAGAGTGTGCTGATGGCCAGGTAGATCAGGGGGGAAGAGGAAAGGAGGGGACTCGGGGAGAGACAAGAAGGGAAACGGAAGGAAGAGGAGGGTCTAGAAGAAAGGAAGAGGAGGGAGAGGGGCCTACTGGACAAGCACTGTGGGCTCTGAGGAGGGTCATGGCAGCTGGACTTTGAGAAAACAGCCCTGGGAAGATGAGGCCTGCAGAGCCTGCAGGCAGGGCTAGAGAAAGGATATGGTGAAGAGGAAAGAAGAGGACCGGGAGCTCGGAGGCTTATTTCCTTCAGCAGTTTCTGTCCATCAAGGGAGGCCAAGCAGGCCAAGCTGAGCTGGCCAAGAAGAGTACTGGAAGGGAACTGTTGTTTCTTGGGTGTGGGGGGAGTAGAGATGGGAGAAGCCGTCAGTAGGTGAGCTGGTGTCTCAGGTCTGTAATCCCAGTTCCTCAGGAGGTGGAGATCTGAAGATGGTGGCTGCAAGCCAGCCCCGGCAGGAAAGTCCGTGAGACTCCCACATCTTCAAGTAATCAGCCAGAAGCCAGAAGTGGAGCTGTGCCTCAGGTGGTAGAAGCCCATCCTTGAGTGGAAAAGCTAAGGGACAGCATCCGAGCCCTGAGTACAAGCCTCAGTACAAAAAAGAGAGAGAGCTAGAGAGAGGAACAGGGCGGGGGGGGGGCGGAGAACAACAAAGAAACACTAACTCACCCATCTCTAGTATAGATCTGGGGTTCAGGTATCTCCTCGAAGTTCCCTCACACTGGGACCCAATTCCAAGTGTCCCAACAAAACAGCCCAACAGCATAGACTTTTTCTTTCAAGAACGTGGCCGGGCATGAAATTGGTTACATAAGTGCTCCAGTTGAAGCCGGGATGTGTTCTATTTGTTTTGTGATGGGGCAAAAATGGAAAAATTTGCCTCCAGGTGGAAATATACAGCAGTGATGGACTGTGAAGACCTCTCACAGAGAGACCGGCCGGTCCCACTCGTTGCTGCTTCTTGAGATCTCCCCTGCCAGCCGTGTGACCTGCGCACCTCTCCCTCTGAGTCTGCTTTCCATGCTCCCTCATCCATCAACACCCACCACCCCCATCAGGCCAGTGAACCCCCTCTACTCCCAAAGTGCCCCTTGAAACTCTATGGCATCGGCCTGAGGCTCTCATAAAAAGTGCTTTTGCTTTCAAAGAAAAATAGCCCCCAGACAACCACAAAATTTCCCCACTAACATCTCTCCTGAACCCCAACGTTAACTAAAAGCAAGAGAAAAGCTTGGCGTCCCTGCTTCCATAATGCATGTCTCTCTTGCTCTGAGTCTGTTCCCCCGCAGTCACCTTGGGTTCCAGCAAGGACAGGGCTGATCAATAGCATCTTTATGTGAGTTGGAAACGACTCCCCAGGAACAGCAGACCCTCACAGGACAGACCTTCCCCCACCCCACACAATGCCAACGAGACATCCTGGAGCAGGAGGAATCATGTCACAGGAACTCAGTTATACCCTTCAAGTGATGACAGTGATGACAGCTCTCCCAGAACCCAGACCCCCTTGCAGAATCGGAACTGATACACAGATCATTGACTAAGCCATGCATGCCTCTCTCCCTTGACCCTGATTCTTCCTCTATTTAAACCCAAAGCTCCTGCCAGTACCTTGAAGAGACATAGAAACACTTCCCCTCCCTCTTCCCTTCCACAGCTGGTGCATTAATATATTTTCTTCTCACCTTTACTATTGCTCTTTTTTTTCCTGCCAGTCCTGGGCTTGAGTTCAGGGACTGAGCACTGTCCTTGGGTTTTCTCAAGGCTAGAGCTCTACCACTTGACCCACAATACCAGTACTGGCTTTTTTCTATATATGTGGTACCAAGGAATCGAACCCGGTCTTTGTGCATGCTAGGTAAGCACTCTACCACTAGGCCAAACTCCCAGCCCCTGCTTTTCTTTTTAATTGGTGCACTGGGGCACAAAAACAACTATAGTCTTTAACCTCAGCTGTTGTCCCCACGTCTCTCAGCAACTATTTCCAACTTTCATGACCTGCCTCCATCCCTCTCTTACCAATCTGCAGGCAAACTGGCTTCCTTGACTTGGGAAAGCTGCAAGGCCTCCATTCTCAACCTTCCCTCATGTCCTACTGCCCTTAGAGATCTGTGCTGCCCTCCTCCCAATGGACTGTCCATCTTCCTGCTCAGGGCCATCCAGATGCTGTGTGCTGGTCCCACTGCCTTCTTTCTACTGGCATCTTGCTCTCACCTTTTCTCCTCTCTCCAGGCTCCTCCCCAAAGCCTATGTATGCTCTGCTCTCAACTCCATGTCTCTCTGGGGCTTCAGCTCTCTTTCCTCTTAGCTAGGCCTTCTGAGGGTAATCTGTTTCCTCATATACCAACATGAATGGGAATAAAAAAGCATTACAAATAGAATCTGGAAGACAAGGAATAGAAATAATGCTTTATTCCAGATCTATGTGAGCAGTCAACATTTGGAAATCACTACAATTTAATTCATGCTATGCATTTAAAGAAAAATGATATGATCATTTCCATTGGAGAGATGCCTAAAAGACATTTGATCAAATCCAACGTATAGATTTGTGTGTGTGTGTGTAGGTGTGTGCGCGCGCGGGCGTGCGAGCGTGCATGTGCACACACGTCCGTGTGTCAGTACTGGGGCTTGAACTCAGTGTCTGAGCATTGCCCCTTAGTTATTTTGCTCAAGGCTGGAACTCTACCACTTGAACCACAGCTTCACTCCAGGTTTTTGGTGGTTACTTGAAGATAAGAGTCTGTCAGACTTTCCGACCCAGACTGGATTAGAATTGTGAAACACTAGTCCCCACAGCTCAAATCCAATATAAAAGAATTTAAAAATTATTTTAGTCTAATCATGTAAACTAGGAATAGAGGGATAATTCCAAAATAGAACAAAGAACAACTCTGAAGCAGCAGGCAGTGTCATCTTCAAAACCAAACCTGCCCCACAGCTACAGAAGGATATCCTAGATTAGAGCAATTGTAAAATACTGCATTGTTTGGGAGTATGTTCTAGTCAATGCAGCCATTAAAGAAAAAGTAGTATAATTATTAGAAATGGAGAATTAAAAACTTAATTGACTCCATAGTAAACACAAAAATCAAATAAAAATCACTCTAATAAGAGAGCCTTTAAAAGCTGGTGATTCCAAAGACAATACTGAAAATTGTATTAGTATTTCTGTTTAGTGACAACAGCCAGCTAGAAAAAAAAATGCAGTAGGAAAAAAACTAGCTCCCAATCACAACCAAAAGGTAAGTGAACAAGGGATGAGCTGAAGAACTCAGCACAATGTCCTGGGTTCAATCCCCAGCACCTCACTGAAGAATCAAACAATAGAATCCCAATGGAAAGAGTGCAGGTTTTCATACAGACAACACCGTTTATAACAGTTTGAGTTAATCAGCGGCCCTAGGTAGACTCCTTATTACACAAATGTCTATCTTTTGCGAATTCAGCTGTATATTTCTCATTATGACAGTCAAAAGTTCAACTGAATTTTGAGTAAAATCTGATTAAATGAATCTAACACTACTCCAGATGAAGACATAAAAGGACATTCATAGAGGTTGGGGGAAAACGAAGAGTGAATGGGAGCAGGGCTTGCACATATGAAAAAAAAATATGGACCTTAAACCCATAGTAATAGCTGCAGTGAAGTCCCAGTGTCAGAGCAAATGGATCAAAGGAGCAAAACAGAAAATCCAATTGTCATTTTGAGTCATCGGGGAAAGAATGTGTCATTCAGGAAATGCTGCTAGGATAACAATAAGGACACTTTGCTTCTGATTCTGTTTTGATTTACTGAAACATACAAATTTTCCATATGTCAAAAACACTATATAATAGAAATGTTTACTGAAAATGCTATTTAAAGTGGAAAATAATATGATGACTAGGATTTACTTCTAAATACTAAAGAGAAGCTGGGTGGGGGTAGAGATAAAACAAAACCCTGTTAGTAATGGTTGAAGCTGGATGGTAGATATGTGTTTCTTATACTATCTGCCTTCCTTTATAATGCTTGAAATTTTTCATAATAGAAAACTTAAAGTATGACTTAAGAATCTCAAGTAGGAAAATCAGTGTGTGTACAATATGACACCTAAAGACAAATTCCCTTAAGATATAAATTGCTTTTAGAAAGCAATACAAATGCATCGGTCTTGGTAGTAATTGAAGTATGATTCTTTTTAAAAACAAGATTTAATTTTGAGCCCTGTAAGAATAGCAAGCATTTGAGCTGGGAATGTGGCTTAGTTGGTAGAATGCTTACCTAGCACGCATGAAGCCCTGGATTCGATTCCTCAGTACCACATAAACAGAAAACGCTGAAAGTGTCACTGTGGCTCAAGTGGTAGAGTGATAGCCTTGCACAAAAAAGAAGCTCAAGGACAGTGCTCAAGCCCTGAGTTCAAGCACCAGGACTAGCAAAGAAAAGAATAGCAAGCATTAGCAAGAATGGTAATGCTTGAGGAATTGGGCCCATTCATGTATCATGGTGGGGCCAAAGGTGAGAAATTGATTGTCCATGGGTAGCAGGAGCTATGCAGCTACACTTATACTTGGACCCAATTCTATATATTTGTTTTCTTTTTGTGCCAGTACTGAGGCTGAAGTCAGGGTCTGTGGTGTGTGTGTGTGTGTGTGTGTGTGTGTGTACGTGTGTGTGTGTGTGTGTGTGTGTGTGTGTGTGTACACATGTGCAGTCCTGGCGCTTGAACTCAAGGCCTAGGCTCTCTCCTGGAGCTTCATTTGCTCAAGGCTACCACTTTACCCCTTATATCACATTGCCATTTTCTGAATAGGTTTTTGGAGATAAGAGTCTCATGGACTTTTCTGCCTAGGCTGGCTTCAAACGACAATCCTCAGATCTCAACCTCTTAAGTAGCTAGAATTACAAGCATGAGCTATCAGAGCCCAGCTCACTCACCTTTTTTGATCAGGGCTGGTGCCCTCCTACTTGAGCCATTCCTTTAGTCTGGAACTTTTGCTGGTTAATTGGACATGTTGTTTTGAGAACTTTTCTGCTCAGACTGGCTTTGAACTGTGATACTAAGATACCATTCTCCTGAGGAGCTGGGACCTTAGCCACTGGCATCCAGCTTCAATTCTAGTTTTTTTATTTATTTTTTTTCAATTCTATTTTTAATAATTTTTCTCATAGATATACAGGCTCAAATAATCTCACATAGATATCTATACATGCACGTTTATCATATATTGTATATAGCATTGAACACTGGGACAATATCCCATATATCAGTCAAGAGATAGTTTAAGTGGATTATGGTACATCCACACATTAAAAAGGTTAATACAAATTCATATTTACTGACATGGAAAGACCATGTCAGGTAGGAAGAATACTGCTTCAAAGCAATATATCAAAAAAGCATGTGAAAGAATATCAAATGTGAGGGCTGGGAGTTTGGCCTAGTGGTTAAAGTGCTTGCCTAGCATGCATGAAGACCCGGGTTCGATTCCTCGGTACCACATACATAGAAAAAAAAGCCGGAAGTGGTGCTGAGGCTCAAGTGGTAGAGCTGTAGCCTTCAGAGAGTCCAAGGACAGTGCTCAGGCCCTGAGCTCAAGCCCAGAACTGGCAAAAAAAAAAATATCAAATGTGAATGTGATGTTTCTGTGGGTAAAAAGATTAAAGATTAGTTTGTCTTCTTTTAAGTATTTCTATATTTTTAGGATATACTTTATTGTTTTAGTTGTTGTTTACAAGATTTTTATTTTTGCCTTTTTATTGTTTGTGTTTTAGACAAGGTGTCAGATAGGTCAGGCTGTCCCAGAACTTGTGATTCTCCTTACTCAGTCTTCCCAGTGTTGAGATTATAAACCACCATACCCATCTGTACCTCTCTATTTTAGTTATATTGTCACATAGAACTGATCTCTTCATAGGTTTCTCCTTTAAAAGAACTACCTGGCTGGAAACCAGTGACTTATGCCTGTATCCTAGCTATTCAGAAAGCTAAGATCATGGTTCATAGCCAGACTGGGCAGGAAAGTCTGCAAGACTCTTATCTCCAATCAAGCACGAAAACAAAAAACAAAAGCCTGAAGTGGTACTGTGGCTCAACTGGCAGAGCACAACCTCTGAGCACAAAAGTACCCAGGCTTTGAGTTCAAACCCTAAGACTGATGGTGGGGGGGAAACTACCTGGATGTTTATAGTTTTTCATATGAATTTGAGAGTAAGCTTATATAAGTCTATGATTTAAAAAAAATGATGTAGAAGCGGGTGGCTCACGCCTGTAATCCTAACCACTCAGGAGGCTGAGATCTGAGGATCACTGTTTGAAGCCAGCCTGAGGAAGGGAAGTCCCCAGGAGACTCATCTCCAATTAACCACTCTAAAATTGGAAGTGATGCTGTGGCTAAAGTTGTAGAGAAGTACCCTTAAGCCCAAAGAGGCTCAGTGACAGTGCCCAGGCCCTGAGTTCAAGCCCCACTATGAACAACAACAAAAAGATATCTGCTGGGCGCGGTGGCTCACAACAGTAATCCTAGCTACTAAGGAGACTGAGATCTGAGGATCACAGTTCAAACCCAGCTCAGGCACTAAAGACCATGAGAGGGCCGGGAGTTTAGCCTAGTAGTAGAGTGCTTACCTAACTAAAGTCCATGAGATGCTTATCTCCAATTAACAACTAAAAAACAGAAGTGGCTCTGTAGCTCAAGGGGTAGGGCAATAGCCTTGAACTGAAGAGCTCTGGAACAGTGCCCAGGCCCAGAGTCCAAGCCTCAGGACAGACAAAAAAAAAATCTAGCTAATTAAATGTAAAGCATAATTTAAGAAGAATTTGCATTGCTGTAAGACTTAATAACAACAGCTTCCAATTCTACAATGCAATTTTACATTTGCATTTTATAAGTTGTTCTGTAGGGCTCCTTAATAATATTTTAAAATCACCAAATGAACCTTGCATGTTTATTACTATTACAATTGATTTTCCCCTTCTATTGGATTTTTGAGCTTCTTGTTGTTTTATATGGAAATGTTATTAATTTGCTGTATTAATTTTATACTAGGAACCTTATAAAATTCGTAATACTCATTTTTTTCTGTTGTTTCTCTTGAATTTCAAGGTATGTAATCATATCATATCATTTTTACATTGCTGATATAATTTTACTTCTTGTGATCTAGTTTTGGTGCTTTGATTCTTTTTACATTTTATTTAACTGCTTTAATTACTTCTTTGTCTAACTGTTCCTTAGTAGTGGCAATCCTTGTGTAGCTTTATCATTAAGCTATAAAATAATCAAAACAAAAATAGGTATTCCATAGTGATGGAAATAAAATTAATCATTAATGAATTAAAGATACCAAGCCTTATGTAAAATATTATTGGTCTGTTTGCATGACTGCTTGTTTGCTTTTTTTCTTTCCTCTTTATTTCCTTCCTTCCTTCTGTCTCTCTTTCACCAGGGATTTGAACTCAGGGCCTTGCATTCATTCAGTGTGCTTGCTTACTTGGTGCTTTTTCTTTGTATGTTTGTTTCGCCAGTCCTAGAGCTTGAACTCAGGGCCTGAGCACTGTCCTTGGGCTTTCTCAAGGTTAGTACTCTACCACTTGAGCCACAGCGCCACTTCGGCATTTTCTGTGTATGTGGTAGCAAGGAATCAAACCCAGGCTTCATGCATGCTAGGCAAGCACTCTACCACTAGGCCAAACTCCTGGCCCCACTTGGTGCTTTTCCACCTAGGCCATACCTCCAGCTCAGGTTTTTGCTGGTTATTTTTATTTTAAATATATATATATATATCATCCTTAAGTAGTTGTACAAAGGAGTTGACTTTCAATAATCCAGTTTATGAATACAATTCATTTTGATCCATCCCATCCCTTTTCATCATTCACTAAGCCAAAAAAATTCAAATGTTATTGTTATTATAAAGGTGATGTACAGAGGGGTTACAGTTACAGAAGTCTTTTTGGACAATGTCATCCCTTCCCTCACTCTCTCCCTATACTGGTTATTTTGGAGCTAGAATCTTTAGGACTTTTTCTACTGCATTACTTTTGAACCACAGTCCCTCAGATCTCAACCTCCTGAACAGCTCAGAAAAGTAAAAATATGAGCATCTGGTACCTGGATACCTGTTAATTAATTTTAAGACTGCTTCATTGACTTTCTAACTTACCTTGCTTATATCTTTCTCCTCCTCTGCCTCCTCCTTCTACTCTTTCCCTCTTCCTCCTCTGCCCCTCCTCCTCCATCTTTGTGTGTGTGTGTGTGTGTGTGTGTGTGTGTGTGTGTGTATGTGTGTGTGCACACAAGTGTGTGTGCAAGTACTGGAGCTTAAAATCAGGGCCTGGATGCTGTGACTTAGCTATTTTTCTCAAGGCTGGCATCTATCACTTGAGCCATACTGTTACATCTCATTTTTTTTTTTTTTGTTAGTCATGGGTCTTGAACTCTGGGCCTGGGCATTGTCCCTGAGCTCTTCAGCTCAAGACTACAGCCCTACCCCTTGAGCCTCAGTGCCACTTCTGGTTTTCTAGTGGTTAATTCAAGATAAGAGTCTCATGTTCGTTAGTGCCCATGATGGCTTTGAACCAACCATCCTCAAATCTTAGCCCCGAGTAGCTAGGATTACAGACGTGAGCCACTGCACCTGGCTTCAGTTTTTGGTGGTTAATTGTAGATGAGACTCACAGACTATATTCTGCCTGAATTGGCTTTTTACTGCAAATCTCAGCTCTCAGCCTTCTGAGTAGCTAGGATTCTAGGCACGAGCCACTGGTGCCCGGCCCTGCCTCCTTTTTTGGTGACTGGATCTCATAATATAGTCCAAACTGGCCTGGAACTTGACATTTTCTTGAATTAGCCTCCAAGTTTTGAGGTAGGCAGATAGGCATCATCACACTCCATTTAGCCTGCCCCTTAAATTAAATATGCTCCATTCTTTTGCCACTAAATGCTCTTAGGCCATTGCATAGCACTGGGTGATGGTCTCCCAAATCTATGAATGGCTCCACAACTGACCTTTCCCCCAGAGCATCAGATCTGCATCCCCCACAGCATCCTGCCTGAGCATCCTCTCTGGCTTTCCTGGAAATATCTCAGAGCTGGCACATTTACACTCCACCCCTCATTTCAACTGCCAAACCTCCACTAGTTTACGCAGCTGCACGTCCCCTGCCCACTTCTCCCAGGGCAAGTCTATTCCTCCCCTTAGTTCTGCACATTTAATCACTTCAGTCTCTCACAGGTTATCTCCTAAATATTTGTTTTCATCTACTTCCTGCCACCCCTACCACTGTTGTGCTTCGGAACTCAAGCCTTAGGACACTCCCCTGCCTGGACTAAGGCAGTGGTGCCTCCTAAACTGGTAGCCTTTCATTCTTCCACATATACTGCCATTGAGGTATTTTTCAACCTGTAACTTTGATTTTATCATTTTCCATTGCTGTCAGAGTGAGATCCAGGCTCCTGACGGGGTCTCTAGAGCTTAGTGGTTGGTCTAGGCCCACCCAGCTTCTCTATAGTCTCTGCAGCCTGTCTTGTATTCTCTGCTTGGTGACCTTGAAGTCCACCAGTAACAATTTGCAAGTCATCTCAACTACATCCCCACCCCTGGGACTAGGTTGCCAGCTTTTTTTTTTTTTGCCGATCATGAGGTTTGAACTCTGGGCCTGGGCACTGTCCCTGAGCTCTTCAGCTTAGGACTGGCCATCTACCACTTGAGCAACAATTCCACTTCCAGGTTTTTGGTGGTTAATTATAGATGAGATTCTCATGGACTTTTGTGCCCAGGCTGGCTTTGAATAGCGATCCTCAGATCTCAGCCTCCTGAGTAGCAAGGATTGCAGGCGTGAGCCATCGGTACCCAGCTACCTGCAATGTTTTATCAAAGAACGTCCTCACGATTTGCTGTCTACATATATGAAGAAGTGTGTGTGTGTGTGTGTGTGTGTGTGTGTGTGTGTGTGTGTGGTATTGAACTAAGAGCTTCATGTTTGCTATCACTTGAGCCACACCTCCTGCCCTTTATGCTCTGATTATTTTTCAGCAGCCTGCAACTCCCCATAAATCCTTATGGAGCCCCTGTTTCTGGATTTGTGCCTGCCTCTCTTGGCTTCCTCCTTTCCTTTGCTGGATCCCACTAATAACTCTCTTATAGGGTGCCAAGTACTTAACCTGTCTGAAAAATGTCTTTGTTCTACCCTAAAGCTGGGTGGTCATTTGTGTGGGTATTGACCTCAGGTTGCTATTGCCTTTCCTCTGAATTTTGAAGGCCTATTTCCTCTGCATTCTAGGTGATGCTGTTACTATGAAAAATTCTCTTGCTACTGTAATTTTCATTGGGATTTTATATTATTTTTCCTCAAGAACTTTTTTGGTTTGTTCTCTTTGTCCCTAAAATTTACGGTTGACACATATTGCTGCAGATCGATTTTTATTCTTTATGCTGGGTTGACTCCATGGGCTCTTTAAACACCTCTACACCTCAGGGTTTAAAGTTTTTCTGTATTATTTATTTGGTCATTTCCTTCTCTATTTTTCTGTTCTTTCTGGAATACCTATTAGTCCAATAGGAACCTTTCACACTGATTTTCTATTATCTTGCATCTTTCTTCTTATTCTGCTTTCTGCACTATTTCCTCAATGTCATTTTCCAATTTTATTGTTTTTTTCAATAATATTCTACTATCTGGAAGAATTCTTTAACCTTATCTTCAGTTATCCTGAATACATGTTTGGCAGCCAATTTTAATGTTTTAATTTCCACAAGCTCTTTCTTTGTCTTCTGAGGTTTCCCTTTTATTACAGTCTCTGTGGACATAGTTATAGCTTTTGCTTTGTTTTGAGTTCTTTCTGTTCCTTATGTTATTTCTATTTCCTCAGGGGTCTTCCTTTCCCTTTGTTTCTCTCAGCATCATCATGTTGGAGACTGTCCTTAGGGAATGGTTCATCTCTAGCTCTTCATATATTTAAGAATAAGACATTGCTGAGTGCTGCTGGGCCATGTCTATAATCCTAGCTACTCAAGGGATCTAAAGATCATGGCTTGAAGCCAACTTGGGCAGGAAAGTTCATAAGACTCTTGTGTCCAGATAATCAGCAAAAAGCCAGAAGTGGAGTTGTCTCAAGTAGTACAATGCCAGCCTTAAGCAAAAAAAGCTAAGAGACAGTGTTCAGGTACTAAGTCCAAACTCCAGTTCACAAAAAGAAAGAAGAAGACCTTGATTATTTGGAAATGGACGGCAACTGGGTAAGGTTTTCTCAGTAGCTAAGCTTGGCTTTGGGGTTTGAGTGAGAGCTAGCTCTGACATGGAGCTCTGTCCATTATCCTGAGAAGACACTGCTTGGTTAGCAGGCTGAGGAGAGAAATCCGGCTGCATTACATTTTGTTCGATATAGGTATTAGCTATTATATAAGTGGACTTTCACATAATGCTTCTAATAGAAGCTCTTCACTCTGCCTCATCTGGCCTTTTGGTGACTACCTCTCGGGGCTCCCTTCCATCCCCACGCCTTTATCTGGGTGTTCTAAGCTAATGATTCCTAAATGGCCACCTCACACTTCCACCTGCCCTTCATCTTTTAGATTTTGATGGAAGCTCTTCGTGATGGCTGTTGTATTTTAATGCTTTTTCCTCTTAAAAAAAAAAACTACGTCTCTAAGTACAGGGAAGTGGACATGGAACGTCGGTTGGATCTGTTTTAGGGGATTATGTCACTTCTGGCAAGGCTCCTATGGACAACAGTTGCTTAGAAGTCATCTTTGTGTTCCTAGATCTGAGCACAGTGAATGGCCATAGGTCAATCAACTGTCTGTAAAATATCACACAGAATTGAATGTCGAGGTTTGTCTTATCTTTCATGCTTAGTTCAGTGCCTAGAATGTCCAGTAGATAATAATAAAACGCAAAAATCATATTCCATCGAGAGAGACAAGACATTTTGTCTGGAGAGGAGATGGCAAGGATGGGAGGTGGAGGTACCTGAGACTTGCGACAGCTAGAAATAGCAGGGACATCTCATGCAGAAAAAAATGACACTTGCTGGGCTCACACTTGTTAGTCCTAGCTACTTAGGAGGTTGAACTCTGAAGATCATGATTCAAAGCGAGCATGGGCAGGAAAGTCTGTGAGACTCTCATTGTCAATTTACCACTCTAGACAGCTATAAATGGATTTGTGGTTCAAGAAGAAGAGTGCTAGCCTTGAGCAAAAAAGCTCAGGGACAGCATTCAGGTCTTCAGTTCAAGCCCCAGTCTGCATGTGTGTGTGTGTGTGTGTGTGTGTGTGTGTGTGTGTGTGTGTGTGTGTGCACATGCACACATTGTCACTTGGAGGACATAACCAGGAATTGTAGGAGATGCTCAGGTTCTATTACTTAAATCAGTGATTACTGAAATCACTTCTGAACAACTAGATTCCTAATGACATAGCAGATTACCTGCAGAAATAATGAGTCCTCACCCTGGTGATGGTTGAGCACAGTTAGCTAGTCAGCAACAAGAGTTACTGTAGAAAAAATTCAACTCATTGCCTGAGAGATTGAACCAGAATTGTCTCTAACTCAACTAGAAGTAAAGCATTGTCCCTTATAACAAACACTTAACAATATCCCTTTCAGTATTATGAAATGAAATAAGAGGAGAGCTTACATTTGGAAAATAACATCACCATAAAATTCTAGCTACTTAGGATGGGGAGATTGGGTGTATTACAATTTGAGGTCAGCTTTGCCAAGTTTTCAACATTCCATTTCAACCAACAAAAGATAGGCACAGTGGCAAGTGTTTATCAGCTCACTTATATTGGAGGCTGAGATTAGGAGGATCACAGTTCAAGTCAGCGAGGGTCCAGGCTGGGAGTTTGGCCTAGTGGTGCTATGGCTCAAGTGGTAGAGCTCTAGCCTTGAGAAAATCCAAGGACAGTGCTCAGGCCCTGAGTTCAAGCCCCAGGACTGGCAAAAAAAAAAAGTCTTTACCAAGTCAGCCAGGGTCCTAGTTGTGTGTTTGCTATCCCATCCTAACTACTGAGAAGCATAAATAGGATCACAATTCCCTGCCTGCCAGCACGTAAATAAAGCAAAACGGGCCGGGAGTATGGTTCAAGTAATAGAGGGCTCACATAGCAAGTTCAAATTCCAGTATCATTAAAAGAAAGAACCCAATAGCTATATAAAATAAAATAACACAATTTGTGCAAAGCACAGCCCAGCCCTGTGCCTATCTCACCTCTTATTTACTCCTTTGAATAAGTAGTGCCTGGTATGGTGCCAGCACACAGCAAGTGCTCAGAGATTATTGGTAAAATGACTGAATATGAAGAACATAGAGATTGACTTAAAAAATATGCCCACATCTGTCACTTCATTGGATCATTCTCTAGGCCAAATTTTAATGTGTATACAAATTACTTGGGACTTCTGATTGCTGATCACACCCAGATACAGCCTATGCCACAGGCTTCCAAAGGTACCTGAATATTAGAATCACCTAGAGACCTTTTAAAATTCCTGTTCATACCATTTAAATCAATATTACCTAGGGGAGGGAGGGTCATATTTTTCTAAGGTCTCTGGAGGACGCCAACATGAGGGTGGTTTGAGAGGAAGCCCACATGGGGCCATCTCTATCTTCATCAGTGATGTTTCTTATCCCTGGGCGCTCATTCAAATTACCTGGAAAGTACTTACCAACTACTGATGTCTGGGCCATGCTCATAACAATTAAAGCAGAATCTCTGGGGTTGGACCTGAGTATTTGTAAAGCTCTCCAATGATTCTACTAGACGGGATGGGAGCCATTGTCTTCAGCCTTTGCATCCAATGGTGGCCACAGATATGAGGAGGAATCATGAGTCCAAAATGAAGAGCAGGTATGCAGTGAACCCAGAGTCCCCATCCTCCAGTTATATGTCATATAATCTCTGAGAAGTTAATTTAGCCTCATCTTCAATATGAGATTCTAAATTCCCCTTTTTCTATCACACCCCCCCCCCCAGCTCCATCCCAATCTTGATTTCAGTGATTGCCGATGTAAATCACCACAATCCCTGAGGAATTTGGAATTGTGGCTGTACAGGCACCAGGCTTCACCTTTCTCATATGCGGTGACCACTGGAGTCTTCATGGATCAGGTTGGCTGCCTGCAGGAGATGTCTCTAGCCTTTGTAAACTCCCAGCTGTAAGCCCAGCTAGGGAGCAGATGGTTTAGTAGCAGCCAGGCCACCAAAGGGGAAGTCATGAGGACTTGCATTTGCAGCAGACTGAGAGGTGGAATCAAACACAACCCCTGCAAAGCAATCTGGCCTGCAGCCTGGACTCTACTTGGTGGGCTAGTTGGCCCCACACTGGGACAGGGCACACCTGCTGTTCTGAGCATACACCACAGTGCTGCCACCTGACCCAGGGCAAGAAGCTGGCAGATTTGCACCAGTTTCTTTCCTCCTGCATTGTCTCTGTGCATCTACTCAGATGTTGAGGGAAGAGCATAAAACAAATACAAAAATCTTCAGTTCAAACCTGCCCTATCTGCCTGAGCCTGGATCTCAATTTCTTCTGCAGTTGCCATTATTATTTTCTGTTTCATCAGCACACTCCTGTTCCTGGAGCCAATAGAAACTCTAAACTTCCTGGTAAGAGGTCTGGGGTCAGGGGAGACATTCCAGTATGGTTCTGGGTCCTAGGTACTGGGAATTGTGGGACATATTTATGTTTAAAAGTATATTTAGGCCGAGAGCATAGCCTAGTGGTAGAGTGCTCGCCTAGTATGCACGAAACCATGGGTTCGATTCCTTGGTACCACTTACTGAGAAAAAGCTGGAAGTGGATCTGTGGCTCAAGTGGTAGAGCACCAGCCTTGAGCAAAACGTATCCAAGGACAGTGTCCAGGACTGAGTTCAAGCCCCAGGACTGGCAAAAAAAAAAAAAAAAAAAAAGATATCTAACCAGACATTAGCATTAATGCCTCACATCTTTAATTCTAGATGCTTTTCTGTCCCCAGAGGGTCTTCTGGGGACAGATTACCTTGGTCCATAAAGTGCAGCTTAGGTGGCCTGGAGATGGATTCTGACCCATGTCTACCATGCCATCATCTATTCACTCCAAAGGACTGTGTCAACATGACTTCCCTGACTGCTATGGAGGTACATGGAGAACTTCTGCCTGGGCAGTGACCGCCTTTTATGATGCAGATGAGTCCTTGAGGATTCATAGAACTATGGGACTGAAAGAACCTCCAGGCTTATTCAATCCCTGGGATTACTGCCAAGAAATCCGAGTCCAGAGAAAGAAGAGTCTATCCAAAAAACACATAGCCAGGAAGGAGCTGTATTGGGCTGCAGCCCAGGTCTTCTCATCCACCTAGGCAGCTAAACCCCACGCTCTTAGACCCATCCTGATCTTCAGAATAGAAATGCTAGTGATTTCAAATGCAGATCCATTTACCACCTCTACAATGTAGAACTAAGAGGTGCCAAAGAGGGTCTTAGATTCTGGCCGGTTATATCATAACCAGAAGCAAAGCTGGGGAGATTCTGTTCTCCAGGTGTGTCTGGAGACAGCTGTGTTGCCTGAGGCCAGCCTCACTCTGTGAGTTGCTGCAGACAGTACAGGGTGAGCATAATTTACAGAATCAGGTCACCTGGGCACACAGATGGATCTGGATAGTCTTGGTTTCTACTTGGCTTTAGTTTTCTCATCAACAGTGTAACTCACACACTGATATCATGAAGATGAACTGAGATTGGGCACAGAGCCTGAAGTCTAAAATGTTAAGGACTTCCTGACATCTTTAGTCTCAAGGTTCTAACCATGAGTTTCCCTCCATTCTCTAGATATGCACTCCCATTCTATGAGGAATGTTCTCCCATCTGGCTAGTTTCTCTAGCAACCATGCCAGCTGAATTCCACCTGATCTTCAGACTAGTGGATTCTACCTCCTTAGCCAGTGAAATTATTCAAAAAAGCTACTCACAATTTTCTGTAGATATCAGGGGACACCCACTCTCCTGTCCCCATAAAACCTGACTCCCTATAGCTCTTGTTGGTGCAATCCTCGTGTGGCCTTGCATGGTATGCACGATTCTCCAACCCCGGCTGTGATTCAATGTGACTCACCAACTGCTGTCAAATACATTTGTCCATTGGCAAGTGTCACATGCTAGGACATCACACAATTTAGAGCAGAGAACCTTTCCTTCACAACAGGGTATCTAAGAGGGGGACAGAACTTAGTAAGATTGTGGACTCTAACACTAAATTCCCAGCCTCCTGGGGTTGGATTCTCCTTCTACTCCTGGATGGTGGCATCTGAGTTTCCATTACTGGAAGTAGGGTAGAACTCCAACAACAAGAGACAGGATTAGGTGTTTTCTAGGGGTTTCAGGTTTAAGAATATCTTCCTCCTGCCCCCATGGCATACTTGTCTCCATGGTATTGTATCAGACTCTAACACACACCTATGAGGAGGATGCTCTGCCAAAAGGTGAAATGGTGGGTCCCAAGGTCACATAGGCAAGAGAGAGGGCAAGTTCATTCTCATACCCCTCCTTCAGCGTTAGTACCACCCTGTTCCTATGGCCTTTGGTAAAAACAGAAACACTGCCCAGAAACAATACACTCCCAGTTTTACCAACTTCACCAGCAATAAAGTGGTTAGACAAAACCTCTAGACTGTGAGTCCTCACCTTGAGGCCTACAGAATACAAAGTTGGCCTCAGGCTTGAGGCCAAGGTCTTTTGGGAAAGCTCTGTATGGGAGGAGAGCACAGTGACTTTGTCCTAGCTCAGCTTGACCTTGACTCTGTCTGTTTTGGGCCTGGGGTCCATCTGACAGAGAAAGGTGATCCAAAGACCTTCTGCTGGTCTTGGGACTAGTTCAAGCACCTTGGCCCCAAGAGTAAACTTCACAACAATTACCATTTTGCCACAGACAACTCTGTTTCATATATATATAATATATATATATATATAATATTTATGTATGTATTTTAGGTATATAGGAGCCAAGGCTACTATCTAGGGCTCTAAGCTGGAGATCAGGACCAATGGCTTTTGATCTGGAGCTCTCTTTTACACATGCTTTTTATAGGCAGTTCTCTGGCTCAGAGCTGAGTTCTAAATCACGCAGCCTGGGCTTCTATCTGTTAGGATAGACTGAGATCCTGTCAAGAAGTAATCTTGATCAGGAGGCAGAGAAGTTGTTACTGCACCTGGATCAGCCTTTCCCATCTCCCAACATGCCCCTGCCTCTCAGAATTTTCGACATTTTAGTGAACAAAGGAGCAAGCTCTCCAGTTTACACAAACCCTTCAGATATTAATATAATGTCCAGGAACCTTTAGAAGAAGCCACGGCTTGAGATTTGGCTTCTTCTAGTCCCCATTATGCAGATGAAGAAAGTGAGGTACAGCATGAGGACTTGTTTCAGCAGTTAGCACAAGGCTGAAGGGAGCGCTTGACCTCTCGTGTTGAGAGGTGGGGCAGTGTCAGTCAGTCTTGCTCTTTGCTGAGCACCAGACCATGAGGTCTCAAGAGACCATGATATTGACCATCAGGTAAGGAGAGCCACAGAGGTTCTCTCCTACACCCAGAGCAATGTCACGTGCTGACTCTAACAGGATGGAAGCCCTCCCTTTCTCTGCCTGTCCTCTCTGAAGTCCCTGCTCTGAACAACAGAGGAGAGGCCAGGCTCATTTACGTGGGCCAAATGTCCTCGTACCTATTTGACCTTGGCCAGTCTCCCCTAAGGCCACAGCACAGATGTTGCCCAGCTAAGCACAGAGTGAAGCCAGCAAGCCAGGGAAGTTTGGAACAAAGCCAGGAATGGGGATAGACAGATGGCAGCAGCTTAGCACTTCCAGAGAACTGAATTTTGGTTGAAAGACCCTGGGGAGGACACTGTCCTTCAGTGGAATGCATATCCCCTTGCTGTTTGCATATTTGTCCATGTTGCTATTTGTGTGTGTGCATGCTGGAGTTTGAACTCAGGACCTGGGCACTATCATAGACCTTCCTGCCTGGACTGGCTTTGAACTGTGATCTCAGCCTCCAGAGTAACTAGGATTACAGGCATGAGCTACAAGGGCACAACCATACTGCTGCTTCTTTAACATGGTCACAATAGTCCTTCGCACTATGAATTGGAAGAACAGTTATTTCCTTGCATGCCTTGGAACTCAAGGAAACAGGTTTCACAGGAGTGGGATTTGAGTTTCCACCCCATAAAATGGAAGTGCCAGTAGACTAGAATGGCTATTTCTGCTTCACTTGTCACCAGCCAGGGAGCTTTTCCTCTTCTCTTCCTGGAAGCTCAACAGCAGGCAGAACAATGTCTGCTTTAGAGAAAAGGCCACTTTTTTCCCCCTGCTGCCTGTGTGCTCCAGGCCCCAGAGCTAATGTAAAGAGATATCCTCTTCCTCAAGCTCAGACCTTCCCTAGTATCTTGACCTCAGAAGGACAGAGGCCTGATCTCTGCTCTCTGAAAATGGAGAGTTTCCAAAGAGAAAGGCATACGTGATGCCTGGGCAGTTGCAAGGGTCCTGAGTCTATCTCAAGCTGACCAAAAAAAAAAAAAAAAAGATCTCTGAAATGCTCTGAAATGGGAGGGCATCACTCAGTCCTGAGACATTCCCACAGATCTCCTCTGCTCTTCGTGAAGGAGATAGGATGGTGGCAATATTTCTGAATGGGGAGGACAGACGTGACCAGGACAATATTCCAGCACCTACTGGTATTTATAAACTCAAGCAACTCAGGAATGGAAGGAGTCACAGGTAGCGTTTCTGACTACTGGGTTCCCTGCTGGGATATGGTTCTTTCTGGGTAGCCTCCAAGCTCTCTAGTTTGCCATAATTTAATGTATAGTCTGTATAGGGACCTCTCACCATACACACAAAAGACTTCCGGTGGCTTGTTGGGCAGCCTAGGGCACATCTTTGAGGAGAACTTACTCATACATCATTCTCTGTAGAGCCCCCCAAACCATCTGAGCCTCTGAGAAAGGGCTGTGAGGATGTCTGGAGGGGGATGGTAGGGATCACCACCTGAGTTTCTAGAATCCAGAAAATCCTAGACTCCCTCTCTCTCCTTCCCACATGCTTTCTGAAGGGAGTCTTGCCTTTTGGAGAAAGCAAGCTAGCTTTATCCACTTTATCTAATGAACTGAAATAGGAAAGGGGAGTCAGTGGCAGGGTTGTATAGCATCCAGCAAGCAGAAGTGAGGACTGTGTGTGTGTTGGGGGGTGGGGTAGAAGAATGGTCTAGGATGGGGTTCTGGAATTAATAAGAAGCTGAAAGGGCTGATGAGGGGCTGGGTCTCTACCCAGGGGACCCCACTGGGGTGTTCACTCATCGTCTCAGAGCTCAGGGACCAAGGAAAGAGGGAGTGGTGCCTGCACAAGCTTGGAGCTGTCCACACCGTGGTGCTGAAAGCCGAAAGCTGCGGCCTAAAAGGCCAAGAGCAGGCAGAGCAGCCTATACTTCTGTCTCAGATGAGAGGGGGGTCTAAGGGATTCCCCTTCAGATTCCCTCTTCTCCAGGCAAGGGAAAAGGTACAAGATGGAGTTGGGACAAGAAGGCAATTTGAGCTTTGAGCAGTGTGTAGCCATTACATGCTGTGGACAGTGTGCGGAAAACGGGTCACAGCCCTGCTGGAAGTAGGGTGCAATCTTGGCCAGTGGTCAGGAATGAGCAGGAAAGAAACCCTAGACTTAGGGGGTCCCTGGCTAACCTGCACTGTGGGCAGATACCGTAGGTGCATGGCAAGGAGCGGTGCACGAGTGTCTCCATGTGCACTGGCACGGTAGACTCCTTGGGCCGACGAGGTTAGGCTCCTAGAACCCACACACTAAGCTCGTCCAGCGGTCCCCTAACACGCTCCCTGCACAGGAACAGCGGCTCCCACCAGGCTTCAGAGGCTGGGGGGGGGGCGGCTTCCCATCACCCCGGCTGGCCCATGTGGCCTGGACGTCCCTCCCGCTTTGTCAGTGGCCTCAGATGGAGACCTCAAGGGAGGCACAGCTGGTGGGGAGCCCCAATTCCAGCCAGTGACCAGAGAAGATGCTCAAGTGGTGCAGCCAGCACCTACGCCCAGAAAGGTGGGGGGGGAGGGTAAGACAGTGAGGGGGGGAGCAGTTCTCAGACACCCCTATTTCTTTCTTGGACTCCCTGTTATGGTGTCAGGACACGAGAGGAGAGTGGACAGGAGTAGGTCTCCCTCCCAAACTGGGGACACCCGGAGGGCTAGCGCATACCTGTGTGGGGGAGGCCCCGCGTGGAGCCCCCACAGAGTCCGGACCTGCTGGATCCTCTGGGTCCCCCTGGACAGGGGTGGGCTTCCGGAGGGGACACCCTGCTTGCCCTCCACACCGCCTCCTGGATGATCATCGAGGGCCACGGAGCAACTCCGTCCAGGCGGCGGGAAGTTGCGGCGGCGCTCAGGGCTGGAGGGGGCTGGGGGTCGGGTCCCTGCGCGGGGTCCCCGCGCCCCCGCGCCCCGCGGCCCGCGCCCTCCCACCCCGCGGACTGCGCGGAGCCTGGAAGCCCGAGCCCGCCCGCCCTCCCGGAGAGTCTGCCGCTGACCTGCATTGACGTCATTGCGTCATTAGGTTTCCCCTGGAAACACTGGCTCGCCCAAAATAGTAACACATTAATTCCGGCCGGGGAGCAGGGAGAGACTGCGCGTAACCCCGCAGCGAGCTCCGCGCCGCCAGCACCCCGCCCCCGCCCCTCCCCGGGCAGCGCGGCCGCCCGCCCGCTATTTTGAGAACAAAGGCAGGCGAAATCTAGAACCTGGGAGAAGAGGGGGCGGGGGGGGGGGACAACCAGACCCCCTTGCCTTGCACGCGAGCGCACCCACGGACGCGCACCCCGCACTCGGGGCGGGCACACCTCGTATTCAGACGCGTTCAGGTGTGTGTGTGTGTGTGTGTGTGTGTGTGTGTGTGTGTGTGTGTGTGTGTGTGTGTGTGTGTGTGTGTGTCAGATTCCCTGGCACGCCAGGACAGGTCTGAGTCAGGGTTTAATGTCCGCAGTGGGGTGGAAGGACGAGCTTCCTCACCCCTCCAGCCCAGCGCTGCAGGCAGGTCTCACCCACCCCTTTCCCTCGAGACAGGGTGGCCCTGCCCTTTCTCCTCCTTGCTTCTGTCCTAACCGGGCCCGTGTGGGGAAGCTGTGGGGATCTCACCAGGTGCACTGCCGCCTCATCCCCCCACCCTCTGTTCTCTCTACCCACTGGGCTGCGGGTGGACCCGGCCACACCGTAGCACCTCCGTGCCTCATCAAGGAAGGACTGGTTTGGGAAAGGCGGGGATCGTGCTGCGGCTGCACGCTTCAGTTTGGGCTGGGGAAGGTCCACTGTCTTCTCTCAGCAACCTGTCTCTAGCTCTTCTCCCCACTCAGCAAACAAACCGGTGGTTGGGGCAGAGGGGACCGTGCTGGGACTGGGGGGAAGGAGGGGAGGGAAGCTGCCTAAGGCTCAGTCCCAGCTTTAGAGACTCTTGCTAGCTGTATGTCCTCCCCTAACTAGGTCTTTGACTCAGTCTCAGAGGTTGACACCTACATTTAGCTGAAATCAAAATGGCAATCACTTAGCCTTGGGCTGACAGCAGAGGCAAAAAGGGGAGCTCAGAGCAGCTGACGTCTACACGGAGTGGGGAGGGCATGGCTCTGGGGAGGGAGTGCAGCAGTGAGCTGTTGGTAGGGAAGCCCCGTTGGGCTTGGAGAAGTCCCACCTTCTCCTTCCTCTGAGAATGCTTAGGAAGCTTAGGAAAAGGGCACTGGGAGGGGTTGGTGTTTCTTCCCAACCTGAACACATCTCGGCTCTGCCTCCTCCCAGTGGGTGTGGAGGGTGAGCTTGGAATTAGGGATGGGTGCCTTAAAGGTCTCTGTGTGCATGCCTGCAGAGCCCACAGCAGGGACTCTGTTCATACAGCACGCCCCTCCTCCAGAAAGTGGAGCAACGGTCCCCTTCACACAGCTATCCTGGTCCCCAGAAGCTTCCTCTTGGCCTCTGCTCCTTATTGGTCACAAAGAGGATAAACCCAACACTCCCCATCATGTAGAATAAAAGCCAGACCAATGATCAAGCTTTGTAAAGGCCAGGCCTAGCCATGCCTCTTGCAAGCTGTGTGGTCCTCTTCCTGTATGTGCCTTTCTCCCCTGAAGCCACAGGGACCTCATAAAATGAGGTCATAAAGCCCACTCCATGGGGGTACTGTGAATTTGGCAAGGCATGGCACAGATGGTGCTGAAGAAATGGCATGCCCTGTTTCTGCTCCTGTCCCCAATGTGGTTTTCTCAGTGAGTCATAAGCCCACATTCTCTACCACCTACACATTTACTGGTGACCCTGAAGTGTCAAAAGTTGAGCAATAGACACTGAATGGGACATTGAAAGCACTCGTCCCCAAAAGGACAGCATCTGTGCTCTTTCCTCCCATATCACTCCTTAACCTCTCACTAAAATAAAAATGGCAGCATCCTAATACCTTGAGATTTGGGTACAATCAAGGTTGGGTAAGGGACCATGATCTGGTTCTGCATCTCTCTCTAGGCTTTTTTTTCCAAGCGAGACATGCACCAACTCTCCATGGTCTGGGTCCACTTCCCTGCTTTCCCCTCACTCTGAGCTCCAGTCCCACTAAGCTGTGGCCATGACCTGTCTGCCTGGCTCCCCCCCCCCCCCCCCCGGGACCATGGCAAGAGACTAACCATAAGGCCCTGCCCCTCTGCTCCTCTAGCTGAACCAAGAGTGATAGACTCCATCTTCTGGGCCCCTCCTGCTCCAAACCTTTGCTCCCACCTTCCTCTTTGCCATGTCTACTTGACCCTCAAGGTCCTGGTCTAATTCTGACTCCTCTTGCCTAGCCCTTCTGACCCATTATGCTATGAATTCACGTGTTAGTAGTTCCTTCGTTGCCAGATCTGAGTCTCCAAGGACCAACCGATTCTTGATCTTATCAGAGAAAGAATCAAGGATGCACACAGAGGAGCAAGTTTATTAATACACAAGCAAGGTGGAAGTATGCTCTCATGGGCACAGAATGAGCAGGCTTGAGGAGTGACTATTTGAGGGTCTCCAAAACTCAGGCTTGTATTGGGGTCTGTAGTCATGGAGGTGATGATTCTGGAAAAACTAGACTACATGTATTAACTCTTATAGACTGAATTAAATGTCATCAACTTCACAAATGTCTGGGAGGGACATTTGAGGCCTTGGAGGGTCATACTAGGATTGCCATTTTCTGTGGGGTGTGGGTTAGCAAGACTCTCCAATTTGGCACAAGACCCTACTGTTTGGCACAATTCATATAGTTAATGTCTGTGGGCCAGGATATAAGGATTGGTTAATTGATTGATTGATACTTAACAGAGAGAAAGACCTCTTGTTTCCATTTCCTGGGAATGTGGGGTTTTCCATCAACATTCAAGCCATCAGCCATCATTCTTAGCCATCAGGTGTCCTAACTCCCTGTCAGATCTGTATGTTACAGGGATCACTTGGAAAGAACATCTAGTTTGGGTTATATTTATATATATTTCTGAATTGCCTAAGTTATACATCTTCTCTGGTTGGTTGAAACTCTTCAAATCTGTGTGTCATAACCACACACCAGCCAGAGCATACAGTGGACTCTCAGGAAAAATCTACAGTGGCTTACTACCTCTCATGCCTGAGATGGAGAGTGATGCTGATGGTGAGATCTGTAGATTTGGGCTTATGAGATACCTCCGGTGTCTGTAAGATATGTGTTAGGCCACCCAGATTCAAGAAGGGAAGTGCTGGGACATTATCCTTTCTACTTTTCTCTTAACCTGGGTGAGAACACAAATTATATCTGGCATCCTGAGAAGGCAGAGTGGAAAGGAGGAAGGAAGAAACGGACCCACCAGCATGCTTCCCAGTGGGCTACTAGGTAGAATGACCAGGGTCCTGCAGACCCCAGTCTCATCTAGGCCCACAACAGCGTCTGGTAGCAGCCACTGGCCCCTTTCATACTCAGACACCTATGGCTAGTTCTTTTTATGGTTTGTCCCCATACTCTCCCAGGCCTGTCAGCAAATCTATTTCAGCCTGCAATTTTCCAGGGTCCTAATGGATCCTCTCATACAGCACTCATTAGGTAGGGACAGGAAGATGCTCTATGTGAGAAGGCATGGCTGCCCCCTACTGTCTCCAAGGTCATTGCAAGGATCTTTGCAACAGGTTCTCAATCAGGCCACCTCTGGTAACTTGGTTTGTTGTGAGGAGATGTATGGAAGTGAGATATGTGCACACATGGCAGACATCATCAGGATACAAAGAAATACAGGATAGAGAGCAGACTGTGGGGAGATGAAGGTGACTCTATTGACTGCCTAGACGGTCTTTTTATTCTAAGGCAGCAAGAACTACATGGTTCCAGGTTGGAGCAGCACTGCCTTTGCTGCTGGTGATTCATTTGTCTCTGCTTACTTCTAGATTTGTCTCTACATCTTCAACTCAAATTACTAGGAAGGGTCAGGGCTAGTGGAACATATTGAGTAGTAGAGTGCCTGCCTGGCAAAGAACTGTAAAGGAGAGGATTTGAATGACTCAGGTAAGTACTGGTTAGACAGAGCCTGTGACTCAGGAGACTTCTCCATCCTAGGATGTCCAGAAATTTACATTACTCATAACCGGTGCAGCCAGCAGGACCATGGCAGATGGAGGAGCTGAAGCAGCCATGGCTATCCATCAACAGAACTACAGAGTGGCAAGTCCATCAGAAAAAAAACCCTTTTGGGCACTGGGAGTTTGGCCTAATGGTAGAGGATTTGCCTCGAATGCACAAAGACCAGGGTTTGAATCCTTGGTACCACATATATAGAAAAAACTGGGAGTGGTGCTGTGGCTCAAGTGGTAGAGCTCAAGCCTTGAGAAAGCCCAAGCAAAAAGAAAAAAAGAAAGAAAGAAAAGAAAAAAATCCTTTGATGTGTTGAGCCTGGTGAGGGGGAGCCTTCTAATACAATCACCTCCTGGGGTAGAGTGTAATCTCTCCCTCTGCTCCCAGCCTGGGGCAGTCAGGATGGTGCTGATCACGTGGGCAGTGGGTTTTATTACTGAGTTGATGCTTACACCAGGCTTCTGGACACAGAAGCCCATGGACCTGATCTCATCGGGTGATGCTAATGACAATGATATCAAAAGACCAATGACTTAGTGAGAGACCCACATGGCTGTCTCCCCAGAGGCTGCTCTGAGTCCCACATCAGCTTCCACTTGGATTGCAAGAAAAGGCTCAGGCAGAGAAGCCCTGGGGCCTCCTGCAAAAATACAGAAAGATCCACAACTCTCCAAAACACCATAATGACAAATTGATTCATGTGGAAGACAGACTCACGAAGGGAAAAAACTATGAACTAGGGTTTAAAACTGGTTTCTGATCCCATGCCATTAAATCATGTTATAACTCAAACAAGCAATGTTGCTCCACGGCCTCCACATCTCATGACTTTTCCGCCACTGTTTTATGTGCTGGTGGAGTAGAATAACCAGAGTCGTCAGCAAAGATATAGACACCTGCTAACATCCTGACCTTCAGTGGAAATTGACCCAGTTAAGAACAGTCTACGCTCCTAGATCCCAGAGCTACACAGGTGGTAGAAGCCTTGGCTGCTATCTTAGGATTTTGTCTATTTTGCTAGGTGTCTGCTTCCAACTGGAAGCCTTTTTCTTTCTTTTTTTTTTTATTCAGTTCAGGTTTAGTCGTCATTGTGCGTGCGTGCGTGCGTGTGTGTGTGTGTGTGTGTGTGTGTGTGTGTGTGTGTGTGTGCTAGTACTGAGCCTAGAACTCAGGTCCTGGAACTATCACTTGGCTTTTCCACTTGAGACTGGTACATTAGTACTTGAGCCATACCTCCACTTCTGGTTTTTCGGTGGTTAATTGGAATCTTACAGGCTTTTCAACTGGTCCAAAATTAGTGTTGTTTTTACAAACTGTTCACTTCTCAATTCCAGCTCTTTGAGCATCACATGTATTCCAGGCCCTGTTTAGACTTTGTTCTCAACCCTTCCCAGCTCATGGTTCCAAGTTGCCCCTTAGAGGCTCTGTGATGTGCATCCTCCTCTTTCTGACAAATAGATCTGCTTCTGAGAGCCTGGAAAGGCTGTCCCACACCCCTCCCTTCACCTCCCCACCCCTAACCACAGTCGGTTTTCTCCTGGATTCCAATCCCTCAGAGGGGAGCACCTAGACAATGTGATTACCTGGCATGGCCTCAAGTTCAAGCCTTGTTTTCTGAGACAGGCACAATTGTGTTTGTTCCTGTTTGGGGTAGAGGTGAAGGCATCTGAGTAGCAAATGATTGAACGTGGAAAACCTGCCAAGGACCCAGTGGCATAAGGCCAGGAGCTAGAATGGAATGAATAGGCACTAGCTTAGCTGGCATGGACAAGATTTTTGCAACTGGCACTTGGAAAAGTGAGGGCTCATACTGGCTGGAAAAAATAGGTCAGGTTCGGGGTAGGCTACTGTTTTGACTAAACCCCAAAGACCAGGGGGCTGTGGTGTGGGGAGAGGGAATGGGACAAAGACAGACAGATGAGAGCAACTCGATAAAGCAGTGTTTTCAGTCTAGCTTCCATTACAATCCTTGGGTTTTAGCCGGAGCTCAACCTAAAGTCGATATGAAAATAATCAGGTCCCATTTTCAAGAAATTCACATTTCCTTAGTTTGGGATAAGGCCAGTTATTCATAGGTTGGCTTTTTTCCCCTTTTCATCTATGCTTTTGGATTTATTGGCCATTATGTGCCATGTATCAGATTTTTGTTTGTTTGTTTGTCAGTCGTAGGGCTTGAACTCTGGGCCTGGGTGCTGCCCCTAACTTCTTCAGCTCAAGGCTACTGCTCTGCCACTTGAGCGACAGTGCCACTTCCCATTTTCTGGTGGTTTATTGGAAATAAGAGTCTCACAGACTTTTTTAGTGCCTGGGCTGGCTTTGAATCTCAGCATCCTAACAGGTGTGAGCCACCAGCACCTGGCCTCAGAAATTATTTTTATTTTATTTTTGCTAGTCCTGGGCTTGAGCTCAGAGCCTGAGCACTGTCCTTGGACTTTCTCAAGGCTAGAGCTCTGCCACTTGAGCCTCAACACCACTTTCGGCTTTTTTCTATGTATGTGGTACTAAGGAATCGAACCCGGGTCTTCGTGAATACTAGGCAAGCACTCTTACTGTTAGGCCAAACTCCCAGCCCAGAAATTATTTTTAATTTGCGATGTAGTTCAAGGGTCTATAATAGCAGTATGGAGGGAGGGCCTCTCTCTTTGTGTGACTCCACTCACAGGCCATCTGCCTTGTTTTATTTTCTTATGGCTTAACTTCAAAGCCTGTGTACTATCTCTTAGCTTTTTTTGCTCCAGGCTGGTGCTCTGCTACTTGAGCCACAGCTCTACTTCCTGCTTTTTGATGGTTAGCTAGAGATAAGAGCCTTGTGAACTTTCTTGCCTGGGCTGTTTTTGAACAGTGATCCTCAGATCTCAGCCTCCTGAGTTTCTAGGATTACCAGCGTGTGCCAGGAGGGCTGCTACAGGCCCTCTAACCAGGAACAATGTCCTGAGCATCCTCTTTCTTCTTTCCTCTAGAGTAGAAGGTAACAACATTGTCTCCATGTGACAATGCCTTTGAGTGTTGAGCACTGATCCACCGTCACCAGTCTTTCTATTAGCTCCCTAGATTGTTCTGATTTATAGCCAGAACCTAACATCTCCAGTATAAAGCAAAGGCAAAGACATTAGGAGATGATAGTCAAGTGCTGGGCACTGAGGGAAGAAAAGTCAAAAAGTCAGGTCAGGATTGTATTATGGAGCTACTTATGACAGAGTGAAATGTTGGACAAAACTGACGTCCAAATTTGGGGCTTGAAGATAGGAATAACATAGTAAGTGTAAGATCTTTGATGTCTGGGGGTTATACAGACCTGAATGGAAAGAACTGGAACCCATAGAGCACTGTCAGATCAAGAGGGTGGTGGAAGAAGGAAAAGTGTGAGACAAAGCATATCGAAAGACTCAACAGGATTTGGGGTCTTGGGAGTATAGGAGCTTAGAAACACTGAGCAAAGATATGTAAAAATTATACTTTCCAGGCTAGGCTACCTAAAGAAATCATCTCTTCACTGGGTAGGATTATATGTAACATCAGACTCTAGTAGTTAAAAAAATAGAAACTTGCTATGTTCTATAACATCCCCTGTGATAGAAATATTTTCTGGAATTCACACAGGAAAGAACTAAGAGTGTCTACCATTGCCTCGTTTCCTTAATGATGGTCACAAACCCTGGAAAATTTTGAATACGTTGAATTAGAAAAATGTATACAGATTAATAGGCTTTGGGTAGCAGCTTTTTTGTTTTACTCATGCTCTCTAAGCAGGAGATCTACATCTTAAGTTATACCTTCAACACTTTTAGTTTTCGGGGGGTTTTTTAGCTTTTTTTTTTTTTGGTCTAAGACTGGACTTGAACTCAGTACAACATTCTATGAGACATGTCTTTAACACTTAGTTGTTTTTAAATTAAGGCCTTGCAATCCTCCCTTGACCCCAATGGCCTGGACTTCCATCGTCTTATTTATACTTCCCTCATAGCTGGGATGGGCACACAAAATGAGATGGGTTAGCATGAAGTGTTGCTAAGGTCTTGCCACTACCAGCCTCGAAGTAAGATCCTCCCAATCTCTGTCTTCCAAGAGGCTGAGATTGCAGGTATGAGCCATCCTAAGACAGCCCCAAGATTCCCAGCTCATGCTGTACACGTGAGTACAAGTATCCACCCTCCCGGTGGGTAAAATGAGGAACTGTCATGGGAGTTTTTAAGAGAGCATTTAGAGTAGTATGGTGGGGATATAAATCAAATATAGGAGATTAATGAAGAAATGGCTAATGAAAAGGAAGAGGCAGTCATTCACATGGGAAACCCTTAACACCGCACACAAAATCCTCCGTGAGTTGGCTGCTGTTTTCCTCTCAGACTCTTCTGCCAGCGTCTTCCCTTCACATGTTGTTTCATCTCTCCAACTGCTTCACACCTGCTGCTCCCACCTTCAGACCACCTGGAATGCCTTTCCCTTGTTTCCTCGGGGTGACTCTGCCTAGTTTCAGCTTGGACATTGCCTAACCAGGAAAGCTTTATTAACCTGCAAGGGCAGCTAGGTGTCTTTTTATGATATTTCCACAATACTCCAAGCCTCACTTCATCCCTGAACTTGTCACATTGTTTAGAATCATTCCGTTGTTTATGAGTTTGTCTCCCTTGTGAATGCCTGGAGTCAAGCACAGAGCAGATTGACTTTGTAGACACAGAATGTAGCACAACTCCTGGTATTCACTGAGCTCTCAAATATGTGGGCAGCAGATTAAAAAAAGATCCCTGAAGAGCTAGTATCAAGGGAACATGGGACAAGGGACATTTATTCTGGGATTGGTAGACAGAATGAGAGGACAAATGTGAAGTGGGATGCTTTAAATGAGGACTTGTCATGATTGGGTTCCACTACCACAAGCCAGTCAGAATGCTTCCGAAAATTTTTAATAGTCAAGAACTCATGAACATTAGTTTAGGGAGAGAGAAATGTGATCTTGATAACAAGAGAAGATGGCAGTCTGTAAGAGAGGCAAGGATGTCTAATTCCAAAGCAAAAAGAATCCAAACTGACAAGAGAAAAACAAACAAGAGCAAAGACAACAATAAAGCTAGCATTCAAGCCACAGATAAACTTCACATCCCAACTGGGCATGTACCAACTTTTTGAACTCAACGTATTAAAAATTTCCCCATGACTTAAAGGTGAGAGAGTCCTGGAGGAGAGAGCCTTCTTGTTAATCTGATAATCACCACCCACGCCGGTTGCTAGCCTTTTCTCCACTCCTGTCTCTCCCCACTGTTCTACTCCTGATTTGTATGGTCATACCCTCATATCTGTTCAAAGGTCTGTGGCTCAGCCTGGGAATTTGGCATAGTGGCAGAGTGCTTGCCTAGCATGCACAAAAACATACATACATTCATACATACATGCATACATACATACATACATACATACATACATACATACATACATACAAACATACTTGAGAAGCTGATAAATAAATCAGGGAGGCTCAGGTATGTAGTAGGGCTTAGAGAGAGGTGCATAGATTCCCAGAGGCAGAACTGGAAGTCCTGAGTATTTGACTACATGGTGGTGAGACAGCCAAATTATTCAAGACGAGGCTCTGGCTCCTGATTCAAGAAACCAGGTGGATACTATGGAAGATAGTGGTAAATACATGGGTTTGAAGACTAGGAGTTCCGCTTTCATCAGGTTTGAGGAGGCCCTGAGAATACCAAGTAAAGTGACCCCAGGAAAGTTAGGCCGCACAGAGGGGTGAGAAGAGATGTCTGTCCTCGTGGGAGAGTCTCCTGCTGGCCCATTTTTAAGTTAGGAGTTCCCTGGCTTAGCAGGTCTGAGCCAGCTCTTGGGGTACAAAAGCTTAGCCTGGTGAGAAACTGGAAAGGGGCCTCCTATCCCGGCCACTTGCCTGTCTAGGAAGCTTCCACAGTCTCAGAGTTGACCCTGCCCTCCCTCACATTGTTCTACAAACAAGTCGAGTGAAGGAACACTGTCCCTGCTGCCCAAATGGCTCCAGACTCATCTTTAGATGTCTCTATCAATATCTGTGAATCAGAGTCTAGGAAAATGACTAAAAATGCTATCTTTATTTAGCCTGGAGAAGAGAAGGAGGGAGAGCTGTGATGTTGCTAGGAATAACTACTGCTCTTATCTTTTCTCCCTCCGAAGGAGGCCAGAGGAGGTAGACTTGGGACTGGGTTACAGAACTGATTCTTGAGGTGGGAGGAAAGAGAGAGGTTTGTGCCAACTGCCCCTTCTCTGGGGCATTTGGAATTTTCCTGAGTGAGTATGGTTTACCAGTACGATCCAATAGGTAGAGGCCAAGGATGTGGCTTCAGATCTTGTAGTGTATAGAGCCCTGCAAGGAGCAATTGCTGCTCAAGTGGCAACAATGCCGAGAATGAAATACCAAGAGTGAAAGGAACGTTAGCTTCTTAATTTCTCTTGAAACAAAGAACAGTCTTTCCATCTCCCTTAAGAGAAAGAAAACCTTATTTGCTTGTTTGTTGAAGAGAACTAGAATTATGACAGGACAGCTGTCAAAACCTAGCTGTCTCTCTCTCTCTCTCTCTCTCTCTCTCTCTCTCTCTCTCTCTCTCTCTCTCTCTCTCTCTCTCTCTCTCTCTCTCTCTGCTTCTTTCTATCTCCTCTTTCCTTGACTAGATGACTACTGATCAAATCTTTCTGGAGCCTAGGGGAAACAGCCTGGTAGGCAGAACCAGTCATTACAGAGGCCTCCCTGGTGCTCTGGGATCCTATAGATTGAAGAATATCCTTTGGACAACGATCCACGTACTCATCTAATTAGAGACTGGTCTAGACAGCCCCACTAACAAAGAGGCACAGAGCGAAGCAGTTTGAATTAGGAGGGAATATTGGATTCAAACACACCGTAACTAGGATTTATTTGGGTCTTTCTGGAACAAGGTTTTCTCTTCTTGACATAGCAAATACAAGGACTGAATACAAAATCATGATACTCTTTTTCACTGAAATGCTACACTGCACAACATGGTAGCCCCTGGCTGCATATGGCTAATACTTAGGTTTAGATTATTTAAAATTAAATATTAAGAAGAGAAGGGATAGAGAGATACTTCAGTGGTACAGTGTTTGTCTAGCATGCATAAAGCCTTGAATTTGATCCCCAGCACAAAACACCAACAGACAGACAGACAGACAGACAGACAGACAGACACACACACACACACACACACACACACACACACACACACGTGCGCACCAATTTAATAAAATAGAAATTCACTGCCTACTGCCTACTAGCTATATTTCCAGTACTCAATGATTCCATGAACTGATGACTAATGCATTGAATAGTACAGATAGAAAATTGTGTGTGTGTGTGAGTGTGTGTGTGTGTGTGTGTGTGTATAAGAGAATGTGTGCATGTGTGTGCTGGTCTTGGGACTTGAATTCAGGGCCTAGTCACTGTCCCTAAGTTTAAGGAACAGAGTGACAGCTCAAGGCTATCACTTTACCAATTGAGCTATATAGTACCACTTCCAGCTTTTTTGGTGGGCACTTGGAGATAAGAGTCTTACAAATTTTCCTTCCTAGGCTGGCTTTAAACCATGATCCTCAGATCTCAGCCTCTTGAGTAGCTAGAATTACAAGTATGAGCCAGGCTAAACCTTTTTGTTGTGTTTTTAATGTATTTTTAAAAGACAGTTTCATTGCAACATTTCCATACTTGTGTACAAAATGCCCCATCAACCTTACCCCCTCTGTCACTATCCTTTACCTTCTCCTTTTTCTTAAAATAACAGGTTTCATTGTTCTATTTTCATATGTGCACATAAAATACATCAACAATATTCACCCTCTGTCACTACTCACCCCTTTCCTTCTCCCTTGCCTGGTGATTGCCACCCTCCAAGCAAACTCCAGTAGAGCTTGTTGTACTTGGCTGTCATTTTTCTTAGTCTCTATCAATTGCATTGAGGGCAGACAGAGAACATTTTTTATCATCACAGAAAGTACTGTTGAATAGCTCAAAAGGAAGAAGATACTGACTAACCAGAAGGTTGAACATGAATAGAAAACATATTTTAGGTTAGCCTTAAAGAGAAATCTGAGTCTTCTATTTATTCCTAGTCCTCACTGCTAGGTATGCCTGAAATACTGTGAGTAACTGTGGTTGCTCCAGGGCTCATGCCCGAGCCACGCATGTCCCCATGGGTTATTTGTGCCTGTTCACTAAAAAACAATTTTACCTGGGGAGGAATGCTGTATCTTACCATTCTACTTACATGCTACTGATGTTGAAGAATACAAAATAGTTGAGGAACTATGTGTGAATTATAGTAAGCTTTTCAAACCCCATGATAATAGATGACACATGGAAATTTACAGCTCCATGGAACAAGTGTGTGACCAGAAGTGTTAGTCTCACTGGCATGCCTGGACAAGCCCGCCAAGTCTTCCTCTGTCAGTTCCTGTCTTCCTTATGCTTCCCTCTCCTTCTTTGGTCTTATTTTGATTTTCATGGTTTGACCCAAATGCAATGTGTGATTTGCCATTCCTACAGTTTACCCAGCACGTCCCAAATCTCTCCAATCCACACTCCTATCCATTGGGTTTGGGGATTGAGCCCAGGTGACCAGTGTGGCTGGTGAGTACCAGTGTTTACTGACCACACTTACTTCTCCACCATAGCCTGATTTTTGGTTTTTCAAGTGTGGGACATCCAGAGGTCTCTTCCTGGTGCAACCACCGACATTTAGGATGGTGGCTTCTCCACCCTTCTGCATCCCTGAGTGACCACCATGTTTGATGGTTGTCCAAGGTGGGCACAGCATAAGGTGTTGCTTCAGACAATGATTTTTGTTTTTATTTAGCAAAAATCTCACCAGTTCAGCCTGGTCAATGTACTATCCATACATTCATAATGTCTATGACATTATAAGTGGGGGGTGAGTATTGTGCCCACTAGCTGAATCTGTTTCCTATTATTAGAAAAGGTAATGAGTTGAAGCTTTTAATACTGTTCCAGTCACTGAGCTTGGTTGTGGACATGACTGGTCTTTTTAATTTTTTAAAAAATAGGTTGTATCTCTGCACAATAGCAAGGGCCTCTGTATCTTCTTATTTATTATATTTTATGATCCGTAAGTAGATAGGTAAATAAGTACAGTGCATCTTAATCTGTCATTCCTTTTATCATTCTTCCTATCTCTCCAATCTCACCTTTTCCCTCAATTTATCTATTTCCTTCATAAACTGGTTAAATGCCAGCTATGTCCTTGATTCCTTACAGAACAATGTCAAGGCTAACAATTCCATTGGAAAAACCAAACCAAACAAACCAAACAACTCAGAGTTGTTAATAGCAGCGGTAAATCCAAGGGGGAGAATAAAACACTGAAGATGAATTGACAAGATTGTCTCAGTCTAGGAAACAGAAATCACCCTGCTTAGGGAAATGCACATACTGCTTCTGGGCCGAGAAAGGCCCTATTCATTCATTCATTCATTCATTCACAAGCATTCACTGAGCATTTAATATGTACTTTGCCCAGATAGAACTAATATTCTGGTGGGTGTCACAGACAATAGATTGAATACAGAAAGGCTGCATGGTGACAGGGGCAGTGAAGGAAATAAATAGGCATGAGATGGAATCACTCAGGAGAAAGAGTGGAAAGGGACTCTGTCTCTAAAGAGATGACACTTGAGAGGCAAAGGAGCTGGTCACACAAAAAGCAGAGCATTTCAGACAGAACTAGCAGAGCGGAGGCCTTGAGAGAAGACACAGTATGTATACTAAAGAAGTTGAAGAGGATCCACTGCCAGCATGATAGGAATTGGCACTGGAGGGAACAAGAGAGAGAGAGAGCAGGGGAGCCAGACAAGGAGTCAGGCCCTTAAGCCAAAATAAGGACTTGGGGTTTTGCTTGGGGGTCAGGGGGTGAGGAGGGAACAGAAGGTTCTGGGGGGGGGTTGGAAGGTGGGGTGCTCTAAGCAAACTTCATCTGTGAAGGTCCCATAGGAAATAAGTTAGGCTTTACAACACACACACTCTTCTGCAGCCATCCAGCCCTGTGGAAGCAGATGCAGTCAATACATGAATGAATGACTGTGACTATATTCCAATAAAGCTCCACTTACGGGCAATAAAATCTGAATTTCATAATATCATGTGTCACAAAATATTATTCTTCAGACTTTTCTCTACCACTGCATCATGAGAAAATCATTTTTAGCTCGTGTGAACCATATAAAGCCAGGCACCAGGGGATTTGGCCCACAGGGTAAAGTCGGCAGACCTGCCATTTGGATTCCTGATTCAGATCCCTGGGGCAGGGTGGTGGGATGAGACAGAAGCATTGCCCAGGAGGCTTGTGCACACGAGTCCGCCAGGGGGTGGAGAAGGCTTGAAGTGGGTGGTTTGGGGGAGATGAGGAGGAAGATTCTTGGGGATTGGGCCCAGGCTATAAGAGAGGCCCCAGGCTGACTTTGTGGTGGTACTACGTGCTGTGAGGCCATAACTGAGAAGGCATTAGGTCTAGAGAAAACCACAGTTCAACCCACCCTCAGAGTTGGTTTCCATCTGCATCTGGAAAGACTTCGTTAGTTAATAGGGAGTTGAATGTCTCCACATCTGGATTTTTCTAGGGCCCGAATTTATACAGAAAGCAACAGGCTGCCCCTCTGAGCTTAACAGTCATCAAGTGTTATGAGATAAAAGAGGAGGCAGAAAAGATTTCCTGAGGGAGTGACGTGACTCATTCTTAAGACCAGACCATGTTGGAAAAGAGCTCACAGGTAGATGGTCTCAACAAGGGTATTTGAGACTCCAGCATCCACTGAGGCAGAGGGAGTGGTTGCCTGGGATGGCAACCCCCTAAGTCCCCTTGTGCCTACACCCAGATCCAGACAATGGTCGCTGCCCTTCCCATCTGTGTTTAGCCTGGACTGAGGACCACTGATCAGAGCCATGCTTTGTGCAATCTGCCTTTTGGTTTTCTATAAAACCCCTCTTGACCTCCCAATCTGTCTCCAAGCCCCAGAAGAAGGATGGGATCCTGAACTCTCAGTGGAGCAAGGGTAAAGGTGAATATTTGGAAGACCAAACTAAAACAGCTCATGGTCTCCAGAGCCAGGTCAGTGGTTACTAGCATCTCTGCAAGATAAGAAGCATGTCTTATGCACAGAGAAAATGGAGGGTCAGACAGCTTAAGTGATATGCCTGAGATTTACATAGCTGCTTACAGTCAGAAAGAACTTGAACCTACATGAAGACTACTCAAAAACCGGGGTGGTGGTGCTTCTCTTCCTCCTCCCCTCCCCTCCTCTTTCTCCTCCTTTTCTTTTTCCTCTTCTTCCATTTCTCTCTCTCTCCCTCTCCCTCTCTCTCCTTCCCCTACCTAAATGGTGGTTGTAGGATTTGAACTCAGTTCCTTGAACATGCTAGACAAGTAAGTACTCTGTCACTTGAGGCCATGTTCTTTGGTCTTTTTTACTTTTTAGTGATTTTCTTTTTTCAGCTAGACTCTCATGATTTTTTTTCCAGTCCTGGCCTTAAGCTCAGGGCCTGACCACTGTCCTTGGATTTTCTCAAGGTTAGAACTCTACCACTTGAGCTTTTTTCTATGTATGTGGTACCGAGGAATCGAACATGCTTTGTGCATGCTAGGCAAGCACTCTACCACTAGGCCAAACTCCCGGCTAAAATCAGCCAGTATTTTACTAGGACCCTCTACCTTGCCCTGCCCACTCGGGGAGGAGAAGGTACCTGCTTTCCACAGCATTCTTGGGTGGGTGACAATTCCACATGGTTCAAATGTAAAAGTACCCTGGGTTCCATGTTTGGAGTGACTATCTTTATTCCCCACTTCCAGACCTGCATTTATCTTAATGGTCTCTTCACCTTGCGCTTCATCCCTTCCTGTTTTGATCTGGCGAGGCTTGAGACAGGGATTGAGGAAGGGATCACAGGGCCCTGGCCCAAATATGTTCCACAGTCATCCATCTGCCTTCATTTGCAATGGTTTGGATGTTTTTTGAGTTGGGAAGCTTGATCCTCAGAGTGACAGTGCAGAGGTGATTGTGTGTGTGTGTGTGTGTGTGTGTGTGTGTGTGTGTGTGTGTGTGCTCCTGCATGGGCGCTTACACTTGCACTAGCATATGCACATGCTGGTCCCTGGGGCTTTAGCTGCCCCAGCTGGCTTTGAACCACAGTCCTTAGAACTCAGCCTCTTTGGTGGCTATGATTACAGGCTTGAGCCTCCAGCACTCGGCTAATGTGGTAGACTTTCAGAGTTGGGGCCTGGCGGGATGTCCTGAAGTCATGAACTTAGCTGTGAACATCGCCCTGGAGCTCTTGAAAGAGATGGTTTGAACAGTAAGCCCACCCTTTCCATTGTTCTCTGGCTTTCTAAGTGGCTTCCTCTCCCAAACTCTCACTATTACTATTTGGCCAGGAAGTGATAGAGCCTCTGGGCTACAGCCCTTGCTGGAACCTGCAGCATGCTGTTTAAGTTTTCATCATCCAAAACTGTGAGCTAAACAAATCTCTTTATGAAGTTGACCTGCCTCAGGTATTTTGTTATGGCACTAAAGTGAATTAACACAACATCTCTGTACTACCTCCCTTATCTAGCCACCCACCACTTCGCATTTATTCCACTGCAAAAGACACCCACCAATCTTATTCTCTATGAATCCATTCCCCACATAGTTTCAGGGTGCTTTCATTAAATGAATTATTTCAAACCTTGAGCCAAGGAAGAATATTATAAAATACCCACTCGCTTTATCAGCATTATCAATTTTTAACATTGTGCTGTATTTACTTCCCATCCATGTTTTTATACGTTACCTTCAAATTTATACAATACCCCAGCCATAAAAAATACATGGAATTGTTTTGCATGTTCGGAAACTTTTGTATAAATGGCCTCATCCAGTATGCATTCCTCAGACCCTGTGGTTTTAGACGTGTTCACTTGATATACGTGGCTCTTGCTCATTTACTCTGAAGCTGCGCTGTATTCTTTTAAATGGCTACAGCATGATTTATCCATTCTCCTGGGGTTCTAGTATTTCATTGTTACAGACAGTGTTGGGGTGGTGGTGAGCTTTCCCGCACAGTGTCTTTATGCATATGGATGATTTCCCTAAGAACAGGGGCCCAGACTACATGACGGGAGTTGGAATCTACTCAGCACTGCTAGATTTTGCCAAATGGCTTTTGTTTCCCTTAATGATTATACTAGTTTCCAGTTCTGAAAGCAGAAGCACACTTATTAATATTCAATGTCTAGTAGTTAATACTACCTCCATGTGTATTTAACACGCAGTTTTCTCATTATTATTGAAGTCAAGCCACTTTTCAGATAAGTTATCATCCATTTGAACCTCTATTTTTGTAAAATATCTGTCAGAATCATTCGCTATTTGTTTTAAATTGTCTTTTAGAAGCTTGATTTATAGGACCTTTAAATATATTCTAGATGCTAACTCGATTGTGTTGCAGACATTTTGTTTCCAATTTATGTCTTGTCTTGAGCATGTATCATTCCTTGCACCAAAGTCCTGCTGTTTATTTGTTTTGTTTTGTTTTGTTTTTCAGTGGTGGTACTGAGTGTGACATCTGGGGCCTTGTACATGCTAGGCAAGCTGAGTTGAGTTCCACTGAGCTGAGTTCCATTCCTGCTCCAAAGTTCTGGATTTTGAATGAGGTCAAATGTATCAGTCATTTCTGGAATTGAGAGATTTTATGTCCTTTTGAAGAAAGTTTTCTCCTTCCGAATTGAGCAAGCTTTCTCCTCCCAACTTGAAATCACAAAAATATTCTCTTCTAAGAACTCTGAAGCGTGCCTTTTCACATTAGTCTAATCTACAGTGAATTGCCATATGGTATCTATGGTATTATCTATGGTATTATGTCATAAAAATAATAATTTGTCTCAGCATCACTTATTAAAGAGTCCCTTTCCCCTCTCACAAACAGAATGCAATCTTTCTCAGGCATCAGCTTTCCAAATACAGGTGGGTTTATTTTCTGGACTGTAGCCTGCTTTTATCCAAGGGCCAACTGCTCTGTTCCTATGCTAATACTACACTGTCTAGGTAAGTATAATATTATTGTGATATACCTGCATCATTGGTATGGAAAGCCCCTCCCCCAATCTTCTGTTATGCCTCTTCAAACTTGTTTTAGCACTTATTTTCTTCTTGTTTTTCCACATTAATATTAAAATAATCTTGTCAAGTTCTAGTTTTAAAAGTCCACAGGAATTTTCATTTGTATTGCTTAAAATTTATACTTTAATTTGAGACAAGCTGGCATCTTTATGCTAGTATCTTCTAATCTGGGAATATTACCCATGAACTTTTTTTTTTAAATCACCATTTATCCAGATCTTCTTTTATGTTTTTCAGTTTTTCTCCATCAATGCCTTTCATGCATTTTGTTAGAGTTATTTCCAACTATCTTAAGTATATTGGGATTTGTGAATGACTTTTTTTCCTTTGTATTTTCTAATTGGTAGAAGCCAATTGTGTACGTGGATTTTTCTTTGTTGATCTCTTTCAGCAACTTTGCTGACTTCTTTTCTACTGATTCTGTTAGGCTTGCGGTATCTTTTCATGGAAAGATTCCTGGGGACTTCTACTTCTACAAGAAGCAGCCTAGATACACTGGCGGTCTTCTTGTCACAGTCCGTGTCTACCCTGCGGGAAACATGGCTCTTCTTGTACTACTGAGATTGCAGCAAGTGAGTGAAATCTCCAAGGGACCAACTGCGCTGAAACCTAGTGAATGGATAATCACTCGGCAGAGATGGCATTGTCCTTTGGGCTAGCAGCAAGGAGGAAATGAATAGAGACCCTTGAAATAAGTCAGCATCTCAAAAGGTGGCTACAGGGATCAGCTGGTACATAACTTGGCATCCAGAAAAAGATGGATACAAATCTTCCTGAAAGAAAGTCATCCTCAATTAAGGCCTAAAGAGTCCCAAGATGAATATCTAGCGATGTAAACTCAAAATGATTACCAGAAACCCAGGAAACAAGCTTCCATGAGCCAGAGCCAGGAGAAACAACCAACAATGGAGTTAAATCCTCAAGGATATAAAGAGAATGAAATACTCTGATAGAGAGCATAAATAACTTGTAGGAGGTGTGGAAAGAAAGAAAATATGGAGTCTCCCTTTCATTCCTTATTCCTGAACAAGTCAGCCTCTGTTGAGGATTCCCAGTGTACTTTTTTTTAACTGCCACATGATCTAGTCATAAATATTAGGTCAAAAAACAACTTGAGCTTATGTCTCGTTGCATTTACTTTTGTGTTTTGTATATTTCTTACTCCTTTATTCTCAGATAGAATCCATCTTGTTCCGTGGATTCTTTGGTCCTGTTTATCCTCTGCTTGGCATGCTTGCTATGTGCTTGCCTTATCCCTTCCTACTCATTCTTCAAACCCCTGACAGCATTCTTGTGAGGGAGAAAGGAGAAAGAGGAAAACCTTTTCACATCTCAATATTTTGGTAACTGTGTTTATTTCCTCTTTAAGGAAAAAAGAATTCTACTCTCTACTCCTAAACAATTCATTGTTTTGTTTTCTCATTTGTTGTTTTCCCTGATATTTCTTATCATTATTTTATTTTCAATTTCTTATCTAATTGATACATAGAGAGAGAATCTAGTCTCAATGCTATCAGCTCTGTGGAAGTAGTTTAGACTTTACCCACAGCTCAATGAATGGTCAATTTAAAAACATTGGAAAATAATTTGCATTCTCCATTTGGTGAGTGGAGTTTATATATAGAACATTAAAATTAAGTTTTCTAATAATGTTATACATGGCCAAAATGATACTAACTTTTTTTTGCTAGTCCTGGGCTTGAGCTCAGGGCCTGAGCTGAGGGCCTTGGGCTTCCTCAAGGCTAGAGCTCTACCACTTGAGACTCAGAACCATTTCCAGCTTTTTCTATGTATGTGGTACCGAGGAATTGAACTGGGGTCTTCCTGCATGCTAGACAAGCACTCTACCACTAGGCCACAATCCTGGCCTGATACTAACTTTTTAGACTTCTTGGCCTATTAGTTTCTAAATAAAGCTTATTGAAACATTTCCCTATGATTAAAAAAGAAAGATTGAATTTCAAAAAATGGATATTAATAAAAAACTATTAAAATTGAGCATTGACATTGATAAATATATAGAGAATATATATAGGTTTTAGAGGTGAAAATTGGAGTCTTTTTTTATTCTTCACTTATTGGGAGCAGTGCCTCACGTCTGTGATTACAGCTACTTGGGACACAGAGACATAGGAATTACAGTTCAAGACCAGCCCAGGCAAAAAGAAGTACAAGAAACTCTGTCTCAACAAGTACTGGGCATGGTGGCACATGCCTGCTATTTCCAGTGACAAGAGGAAGCACAGGTAAGCCTTGGCATAAAGGGAGATTTTACTTGAAAATAACCAAGGCAACTTGAGTGCCAGTGGCTCAGGCCTGTAATCCAAGAAAGTTCATGAGACTCTTCTCTTCAGTTAACTACCAAAAGCCAGAAGTGGAGATGTGCTTCAAGTAGTAGCCTTGGGTAGAATTGTTCAGGGACAGCACCCATGCCCTGAGTTCAAGCTCTAGGACCGGCACACACACGCGTGTGCACGCACACGTGCGCGCACATACACACACACACACACACACACACACACACAAGAACCAAGTCAAAAAAGAAGTTGGAGGCACAGATCAAGTGGCAAAGTATCTACTTAACAAGCACAAGGTCTTGAATTCACTCTCCATTTGGATGTAGTGGATAGTATATTGGACCTAGCTGAAGACTTGGTGGAAGAGAGAACTAGTAAACTAGAAAATAGATAGAATGAATGCTAATAATTTAATATAAATTGGGACATAGAAAAATGCAAAAAGCTGAGAGCTATGAGATAATCTAGTATATGTCTAAAAAGAGTCCCTAGAGGAGAAAATAGAGAACTGAAGAAATAATTTTCTAAAATTGGGGCAAATTATCAATCTTCAGTGATCTCAAGAAGGATACATAAGAAAAACCCCTTTCTAGAGTCCATAAATCTATTAAAACTTCTCAAAAAGTAGGGCCTATTCCTTCTCCCTTGAATGTGGGCTAGGTTTAATAATTTCCATAGCTCTTGGCTTTCCTTTTCTATTGTTTATTTCTCTGTCCTTTCCTTTTTTGTTCTTTAGGGTTTCCTCATCTAAGCTTCCAATTTACCCTGCAACTTGTAATTATCCTATTTTTTAAATTTAATTTTTATTGTACTGGAGATTAAACCGAGGGCTTCATGCATTTTAGGAAAGTGCTGTATCACTGAGCTAAGCCCCTAGCCCTATTTTTCTTTATTTTAGTGATTATATTTTTCCATTTCTAATATCGCATTTCCCTTGTGACATTATTCAAAGCTAATGAGTATTTCTGCTTGGTTGTTTTTTCATGGTTTCTTATTTTGTTTTATATTGCTAATATCTTCCTTTATTATTCTATGTTTATGAGGCTAATTAGAAAATGTGGTCCATCTGTTCTGGTATGTATGCTTCTCATGGAATCTGAAATCCAATATGTTGTTTTTCTTTTGAAGTTCCTGGGTACCCTGGTCACCCTGTTAGCCAATGAGCAAGGCCAGCCTTCTGTGCTTACTGGTCCCAATTAGCTCTGGAACAGAGACATTGTAAAGCAGGGATAAGAAAACCTCAAGCCTACCCACAGAACAGCGCCACACTCCCATCTGTCTTCCCAGGGAAAAGTAACATGAGGAGGTGATGCTTTCGGATTACCACTTGCCAGGTGTGGTGGCAACACCTATAAATACAAGGTATTATTATGGAAGCTTATAATAGGAGGATTGCCGTCCTAGTACAGCCCTGGCAAAATTGTGAGACCCTGTCTGAAAAACAAACTAAAAGAAGAAGGGTTGAGGAGGTGATTCAAGGGGTACAGTGCTAAACATGAGGCCCTGAAGTTGTTCAAGGCTCCAATACCCCCCCACACACACTTAAAACTGTGGGCCCTGGGAGATTATGAAGAATAGGGAGGAGGAAATTCAAAGATGGCTGATCCCTGTTGTGCTGAGCTCTTGCAACTAGTTGGGTTTCGGGGGGTTTGTTTTATTTTGTTTTGCCAGTCCCAGTAGTGCTTTTCCCCAAGTAGTTCTTATGGGAGTGATTTCTGGAGGTGCCAGCATTGTGCCCAGTCAGCATCTTGGAAAGAAACAACTGTATCCTGTTCCCAACTCCTGGATATAAAGCTTTCCTTTGGTCTTAAATGGTACATACAATAGTTCTGTTTCTTTTAAGCATTCTGCTTTCGTCATCTGTTTCTCCTGGCCTGCTTGCTTTGGGGGAGTACACTTTTATGGTTTTCACTAGTGCCGGGGCCAACCGGCAGCAAACCAGGGTTCGCAGATTGGGGTTCCTGAAATAGGGGACAAGGACTAGGAAGAAAAAGAAGAGAGACAGACACACCGGGTCCGGGATGTCCGCAGTCCAGGCAAAGACTGCCGAGACTGCCACGTTTATTTTCCACTCCCCCTTCTTCCCTCCTCCTCTCCCAGGGAACCTCCAGGTGTTACATTCATATGGTAATTCTCAGGTCATTTACATAGAATAGGGCCAGAAAGCAATAAGACAATATAGCCATCATCTGATGCAAGTCAAGGTACAGTTTGATTCCACTCTGGCTCCCAACATGTCCCCCGTTTTTTATTTTAAAAGAAACACAAGTGCAATTTTTACTCTTTTCTATACCCCTAATTTATCCTGTCACATTTTCCAAAAATGACTTTGGTCCCTTGGTCCAATGGGGATTTGATGGGCGGAGATTCAACTTCCGTGACTTCTTCAAGCTGACTCAGGGGCGCCGTCTCCACGCTTGACCAGGGACCTTAAGAAGCCCAGCCTGTTTTATCAAGGGGTTGCAAGGATTAGACACCAGGAACAACAATCTACTCCAAACTAGAAATCATACTTGACATTCAACAACTGCACAAACCATCCTTGGCCACAACAGCGCAGCCTGCCTAGCACCCATTTGCAAAGGCTTTTTCTTGATTGTCTGGGGAACTAAATTTCTGCAACCTTAACAATGCTTCAGTTGTCAGATCTAAACAGATTAATAGAGACACAAGCCTCAGATCCACAAACTTTTCCTGAATTTGTGGCTGGTGTCAAAAATAAAAAATAAAAATTTTACTCAATTAGGACTTTAAACTACCCGCTATCACAGAAGATTGACAAGTTCCTGCCCAGTTATGAAAGGCACGGGCATTAGTAAGGCATGCTTACAAACTATTCTATGACCTCCTGGCTCTGATTAATTTGAATGGCCAAGCACAAGTGACTCTAAGATCTGACACCATCTCTGCCATCCAAGCAGAGGCTTTCCTGTCCCAGTAGTGTCTCTCCACACAGGGATAAACATCCCATTGGCATTTCACTTTGTTGATTTCTGGATTTGAACTCAGGGTCTGGGCGCTGTCTCTCAGCTCTCCAGCTCAAGGCTAGCACCCTGCCACTGTGAGTCCCGAGCTTGGTGCTTGAGTGCTTCCCCCCAGCTTTTCAGCTCAGAGCTAGCACTCTGCCACTTCGAGCTCCAAAGCAACTCTGTCCCAGCATCCTGCTGGCAGATTAGACACCACAGTCTCACAGGGACTTTGCTTTGCCCGGGCAGGCTCAAAACTGTGGCTTTCAGATCAATGAGTCCTACAAAAGGCCACTTTACTCCAATTAGAAGCAACAAGGTGGTCAATACAGAAATAGTCTCTAAGCATGATCTTACCTGGAACTTGGTGAGGGCCAAACTTACATCTGAATGAGGATCTGCTGTCCTTCTCCATGGGCCTTCTGGAGATTGCTATAAAGTAACTTACAAGAGTAAGCTGAAATAGCAATTAAGCAACCATTTTGATAGTCCTAATTTTCCTTGTTTCTTTTTTTGAAACAAAGCTTTAGGACAACTTTACTTTTAAATTTTGTTCAGAAATGGTTTCTAATATTCTTTAAAACTTTTACACTTTTTAACTTAAACTCTTAACACTTTGGTCTTTATTTGCATTTGAAAAACCTTTAAGGCTAAAGGAATTCCCTTTGCCTCCAGGCCCTCTAAGGCTCAAGGCACTCCTCTTGCCTTTTAGAAAAAAGGGCTCTTTTGCAGTTTAGATTACTGTCTAGAACTCCAACAACAGTTTAAACTCAAATAACAGTTTTTCCCTAATTCAAGAACTATAGACATCAGTGCACCAAAAGTCTAAGTCTGGACTTAGTTTCCTCTCCTAACAACTGATCAACAGTGTAAGGCAGGTTCTTAGACCTATTTGTTTCAATTTTAGCCCGACACTGTGCAGTGAACTCTGTCTCCCATAATAAGTACTCTCCTGCACTAAGGCATGCTCTGGCAAGCCGCTTCCAGTCATTTGGGCATGCAATACCAGCACACGCGGCCTCCAATATTACTTGAGTAAAAGGGGCAGTTGGCCCATATTGGGAGCAGGCATTTTTTAAATCCTGTAATAGTTTAACAGGAACAGGTTGATGGTATACTTGTTCATCATGATCAACTAAACTAGGGAAGCATCGAGGCCCTGAAATACCTTCCCTCTCTCTAGCAGCCTGAGTCAGGTTTAATTGCGATGCACTGTGCCTGGTTGTAGTGCCTGTTAAAAGGGACTTGTTGCTAGGGCCTTTAGGCTTGCCTAAAGGTTGAGAAAGGGATTGAGGCCGTAAGGCTGCAGCCGGAGGCGGTGGGTGTGAGGGGTAAGGTTTAGAATCAGACACCATAGTGGCCTGAGGGTCATATTTCTTTCCTACTTCTGGGGGGGCTCTCTGCTCTGTCCCCATTTTCGATAGAAGATGTAGCATTTCTTCTAACTTCTTCTCTATCGTAGCCACCCGGCCCTCCAATGACTCATCATAACTTTCCTCCTTGGTATTCAGACCTGAATTCTGATACTCAATATCTACTGGTTGTTGTTCCCTTTGCAAGATCTCACTTAGACTCTCTTGGGCTGCGGCATATGGCTCAGCCTCAGGTTCTTCAGAAGGGTCCTTTAACTCATAAAGTTCCCTTAATTCAAGATTAAGTTCAGCATCTTCATGTAGAGGATCTATGTATTTACTTACTAAATTCCATACAGTAGTAGCCTCTACTGGGGTCTTTTCGGGACCATATACATCATAATAATCTTGAATTCTTTTTCCTATCCGCTGCCAGGCTTTTTAGAATTCCTCCTCTATAGACCTCGGGCATGCCTCCTTGAGAAACTGTAGGAAGCTCTGAAGCACCCCCTCTTCCACCCACGTTCCGTGGGCTTCAAATAGGCCTGTTAAGATCGGTAGAAATAACCCATGACTATTAGCTTGACCCATAATTTTTACTCCTGACTATACTCTCTTAATAGTCCTACGATGTGTTACTCACCACAGGGAGGGGTCCTTCACCTTCATCCCAGATTTTCAGGGTCCCTGTTCGGGCGCCAGATGCCGGGGCCAACCGGCAGCAAACCAGGGTTCGCAGATTGGGGTTCCTGAAATAGGGGACAAGGACTAGGAAGAAAAAGAAGAGAGACAGACACACCGGGTCCGGGATGTCCGCAGTCCAGGCAAAGACTGCGGAGACTGCCGGAGACTGCCGCGTTTATTTTCCACTCCCCCTTCTTCCCTCCTCCTCTCCCAGGGAACCTCCAGGTGTTACATTCATATGGTAATTCTCAGGTCATTTACATAGAATAGGGCCAGAAAGCAATAAGACAATATAGCCATCATCTGATGCAAGTCAAGGTACAGTTTGATTCCACTCTGGCTCCCAACACACTAGGACATGTCATATGTGTATATAATTTATTTTGTCCTTAATTACCCTGTCTTGGCCCCTTCTCCTTCCTTTCTTTGTGTTTTTGGTCTTGTTTTATTTTTATGGTGTAGAGCAGGTTATCCTTGAACTCATGATCATCCTACCTCAGTCTCTCAAATACTGGAATTATAGGTGTGTACCACCATACTTATCTCCTATCTTACTTTAAAACGCTGCGTTAATTCAACTTAATATCCTTTAAATGTGTAGAGGCTTTCTTCAGATACTGTTCGTCCTCAGTTGACTCAAAGGGAGAAGAAGGAGAAACTGCAAAGCTCTCTGAAAGCTCTGAACCCTTCCGGCTGGGGGAGGGGCGAGCCAATGAGTCCTTGGGATAGCTTGATGTGTGGATGCTGTGGCCGCACCTTCTTCTTGGGAACTTCCTAGGGAAACAGGCTTGGCAGTTTCAGCTTCCAAACAGCACAAATAGCCTCAAGTCCTTCTTTCCAGACCGTGTCTTCACATGCTCACATTCTGTTTTCTCAGCCCAGAAGAATATTCCCCAGATTTCTGCTGGAGTGGGCTCAGCAATGAAGAGTAGGAAAAGGTTCTGGCCAGCTTTCAGCCTACTGCCCTCTGCACCTGCGCCTTCGCATCCCTCGCGGAAGCAGGGAGGTCCGCTGCTCCGGAACCCCCTGGGGATGCCGTGGGTAGATAGGTGAGCAGAGCCTGTGGGTGAGGGATGGAATTGGAGTCCCGGGCCCCGCCTGCTAAGGTAGCATTGTCCACCTGCTCCCCAGCTTCTAACGTGATGTCAATGTTAAGCTCCGCTTTGCTTGTCCTTGGAGATTTATGTCTTTTTTAAATCCCTTTATTATAGTTGGAGTGGCATAGCAGGAGACAAAAAAGAGAGACATTTCAATGTGTAATCCATTGTTTTTACTGGGTACCTAAAATTTTCACATTGCATTTGTATTTGCAGCATTTTGTTTGGTTGGTTTTTTGAACTCCAACACCATCTTTCCTTTCTTTTTGTAGTTTGCCACTGGCTCTCTGGTGTCATGCTGCGCAGATGTGGTAGTAGGAGTTTTGTCTTGGTTCTGATTTTTGTAGGAATGGTTTCCAAGCCCATCCTGTGCTTTGTCATAGATTTTTTTTTTCTAGATTCCCCCGATTGGTTTTATCACACAGGTTTGTCTTTGACTGAAAATGACAGAAAATATCACAAAAGTGAAGTCGAAACAAGTAAGATTATTTCTTTCTCAGCAATCCAAAGCTAGGATGGAAGCTTGTAAAATCTCAGGGCCATGGGCTCTCTCCTTCCCTCCCTCCCTTTCTTCTCTATCTTGAATATGAGGCTCAGAGCTCAGGATCCAAATGCCAGCTCTAATTTCAGAGGACAAATGTGGGCTCTAGGAAGCAGGAGAGAGAAAGGGAGAAGGACTTTTACACAATTTCTGTTTTCATCCTATAGGCAGAACAGATTTGTATGAATCAGTTGAAAGGAGGTCTGGGAAATGGCATTGTTTGTTTTGGCTTGTGTGCTTGGCTAATCTCATGAATGTATATCCACAGCACTAACATCACTTTTTATTACTAATCTACGCTTTCTTTTTTGAGAAAGAGTCTCATCATGTAGCCCAGGCTGGCCTGGAACTTGCATTCTTTCTGAGACTGCAGACTTGAATCACCATGTCTGGCTTAATTTGGGCCATTTTTTTTCTCAATCATTTTTTTAATTTTGTTGATTCTTTTCTATTGTTTGTTGATATTTCATTAGTTTTAACTTTCGTGCTTATTATTTCCTTCCATTGTCTGTTTGTTTTTAACTCAGGGCTTGAGTACTGTCCCTTAGCTTTTTTGATCAAGGCTGATTCTCTACCACTTGAATCACAGCACCATTTCCAGCTGTTTGGGGGTTAACTGGAGATGTGAGTCTCATGGACTTTATTGCTTATACTAGCTGCAATCTGCAATCCTGAAATCTCAGCCTTTTGAGTAGCTAGGATTACAAGCATGAGCCACTCACTGCTGCCTGACCCATTGTTTTTTAATTGTTGGGGTTTTTTCTCTCTCTCTCTCTCACTTAACTCAACTATGATCCATTATTATTGATGTTTCTTGTTTATTTATAAGGTTATTTAAAGCTATAACTTTATTCTTAATGACCACTTGAAATGTATCCATAAATTTTGATCTGCTGTCCTATCATTCTTATTTAATGATAAATACTTTATGTTTTCTAGTTGATTTCCTCTTCAAATCATAAATTATTTAAAAATGTTTCAAATATGAAAATGGTGTTGGCTTGTTTGTTTTTTGGTCAGAAAAAATGGCAGAATATCTGTAGAATAGTTTGAGATTCATTTAAATAAATTTAAAAATAACACGTTTTCTGTTCTAAATATAAACTTCTAAACATATACTAATAAATGTACACTTCTAAATATATTCTATTGAATTTCTAAATCTGTAATGCTAGTGTCTAGTAAATATGTAGTTATAAAGATATAAACTTCCAACTTTATCTACTGAATTTCCTTGTTAATCTGCTTATTTGATCATTCAGTCTGAGAGTGAAGGACTAAAAATCGAGTGAAACGCACTTTCTCCCCCTAGATTGTCATAGCACAAATCACTTCTGAGTAGCTGGATGCAGGATTTCCCCCACATACCAAGCCAGCAATTCTGTGGCAGACACTGGCTGAGTGTCCTGGAAACACAATCACTTGTGACAACAGCTTCTTTGAGATGCTGCCAGATCCCATCAGGTGGGAAGTCAGTCGTCAAGGCCTGCTCTCCCCCATCTACCCAAGCAAGCTTCACATGTCAGTCACAAGTGCTGGGTTGTTTTGCCATCGTTTACTTGTGTTTCTGAACAGTCACCTACTTGGTTAGATTAATCTGCTTGAGGGACTCACAGAATTTAGCAAGACGAATTTCCTGGTTTACTATGAAGAGTAACATGTCCTCCTTAGTACTCCACGTGCTTAGCTCAGCAGCACAGCAAACCTAGTTGCTGTTTGTTTGGGATTTCATAGAGACTTCATTGGATATACATGACTGTTATATACGCAGGGAAACCCAGCAAGGTCTTACTGCTGAGATTCGCTTGGCATTCTATACAGTTTTCCTCTGTCCAGGGCATGGGGTAAGACCTTTCTGATAGGAGTCTGAGGACCATTGAATTTCAGTGGCCTGCCTTGAGGAAGGAATTTATAAGCTAAGAACTCTGAGCAAAATGTATATATATATTGTAATATCACAATCTGTTTCTATAGAGATGTGTTAAAACACTCCCAGTATGTCTACAGCTTTATCCATTTCTCCTTGTAATTCTATCAGGCTTTTTGTTTTGCTTTGGCCAGTCCTGGGCTTGAGCTCAGGGCCTGAGCACTGTCCTTGGGTTTTCTAAAGGCTAGGGCTCTACCACTTGAACCACAGCACCACTTTTGGCTTTTTCTATATACGTGGTACTAAGGAATTGAACCCCGATTGTCCTGCATGCAAGGCAAGCACTCTACCATTAGGCCAAACTCCTGGCCCACGCTTCGAATCTTTCTGGACTGTTTCTTTCTTTATTATGTAAGGCCCCTGTTTATTCCTACTAGTATGAGTATATTCAAATCTGCTATGATAGGAGTTGTGCTTATCAACTAACTTTAGTTATCATATTATATCTTTTCCATGTCTTTAATTTTATGTGTGTGTGTGCCAGGCCTGGGCTTGTGCTCATGGCCTGCACACTGTCCTTGGACTTTCTCAAGGCTAGAGCTCTACCACTTGAGCCTCAGCACCACTTCCAGCTTTTTTCTATGTATGTGGTACCGAGGAATCGAACCTGGGTCTTCATGCATGCTAGGCAAGCACTTTAACCACTAGGCCAAACTCCCGGCCCAGCTTTTTGCTTTTCATTTAAAATATAAGGATCGTATGTTTTTCCTTTTCAAGAATTGCTTTTACATTCTTACTATGCGTGCTGATGTATAGATTATTCTAGCATTGTCAAAAAATAATATTTCTTTTTTTGTGTGTGCCAATGAAGAGTCTTGAACTCAGACTCTGGGCACTATCTCTTAACTATCTTACTCAAGGTTGGCATTCTACCACTTGAGCCACAGCTTCACTTCTCACTTTTTGCTGGTTAGTAGGAGATAAGACTCTCACAGACTTTCCTGCTCTGACTTGTTTTGAATCACAATCTTTATATCTCAGCCTGGTGCTGAGCAGCCTGGTGCTACCAGCACCCAGGGGAAAAAAAGGTATTTTTATCTCCTTCCAAATATGTTTACTGGTTTATTTTAATTACCAAACACTATCCCTTTCAATATTTGTAATTATATTTTTAGAGTTTCTTTTTTTAATATCACTAAAACTTTCTAAAGTTGGAAGCTAATTAAATGTACTAAGGTTTTATCAATGTGTCGGTTCTCACCATTGTTTAGCACATCCCACTGCTTCCGCGTCCATTTCTCCTCTTGCTGAATTCTTTTCCTTGTTATGAACATCTGTGGGAGGTAAATTCTCTGAGTCTTGAGTGTCTGAAAATATCTATTTTGCCTTTTTTCCTGAATGATAATTTAGCTGCATGAATACTTGGGGCTTTCACGGTATTGCTCCATTGTCCTCTAACAGATATTGTTACTTAAGGGAAGTAGGCTGACAGTCTAATAGACATACCTTAAAGCGTTGTTTATCTTTTCTCTCTGCAGCTTTACTGGTTGTCTAGCTATCCTTCATGTCCTGCAGTTTCAGTAAAGCATGCATAGGATTTACTTTTACTTACCTTGCATGGCCCCTTCAGGACCCTTGTAATAAAAGAATGTGTACCCAGGCTAGGAATATGGACTTGCCTAGCATGCACCAAGCCCTGGGTTCGATTCCTCAGTACCACATACACAGAAAAAGGTAGAAGTGGCCAGGCTCAATGGTTCACAACTGTAATTCTAGCTACTCAGGAGGCTGAGATCTGAGGATAAGGTTCAAAGCCAGCCCAGGCACAAAAGAACCTGAGACTCTTATTTCCAATTAACCTCTAGAAAATGGGTAAGGTGGTAGCCTTGAGCTGAAGAGCTCAGGGACAACGTCCAGGCCCAGGGGTAGGATGGCAAATAAATAAATAAATAAAATTGTGTCCTCTGTAACCCTGGAAATTATCAGCTTTAGTATTCCAAATATTATTTCTTCTCTTTCTTCTTTTGAGATTACAATTTTCATACACTAGAGGTTCTTTCAATCACTCACATGTCCTTAATTAGTCTTTATTTTCATTTCTTCATATCTCTATGCTTCATTCTAGGCTCTTACTTTTCTTTTTAACATTTCCAATATCACTAAAAATTTCTCAATGGCTAATTAGTCTTCATTTACAAGAGATCTACTTCTTAGACTCATTTCTCCCCACTTAAATGTCATGTTCTCTTTTTTTTTTTTATCAAGGCCATTCTTTCATCATCAATTTGAGGCCTTAAACATGCATATTTTTAAAATATTTCCCAAATTCCTTTTATAAAACTAATGTCATCAATAGGGATTGCATGTGAAGATAGATATGATTGCTTGTTAGCATTAGAATTCCTTATCCTTTTCAGCGGGAGGTTTCAGTGGTTAAGGGAGGGAGTATTCTATGTTTATCTTTGTCTCTAGGAAGCTCCTAGGCAACCCCTCCCCACAAGCAGATTTAAAAAAACAAAAAACTAGGGCGTAACTCAGGGCCTTTCACTTGCTATGCTGGAATTCTTCTGTGTTAGTTCTTTTTCAGGTAAGGTCTCACACTTTGGTCCAGGCTGCCATCTAGCAAGGATCCTGCTTCTGCCTCCTGGGCAGCTGGGATTATAGCTATGCAACACCACACTCAGCTTTGCCTTTTGTGTGTCTTTTATGTTGTATCTCCCACCCCTGCTTGCTAACTTTTTGTGCCCTGTCTGGTCTATATCCACAATCTTCCCCATTTCCACCTCCACAAAACTGGGATTACAGCTAGACACAGATTTTTCATTAGTTATGTGCCCTCTTCCTTGTGCAGTGTGGATGTTACCCTGGAAGAATAACAATGAACACACCCATATAGCAGGTGGGATAACTGAGGTGGACAGAATAAAGCAGGATAAGCGGGCAAGGACTACAGGGTTGGTGGTCACTGGGCAGAAACTGGGAAGAAGTAATAAAGCTAGGTAGCTGTCTAGGTGGAAGGAAAGTCAATATAACGCAGAGAGAAAAACGAACGTCAGGAATTCTTGTAGCCACATCATGGAGTTGGTGAAACGTTTGCTAGACAGTTGAAATCACACAGAAGAGGGGAGTTCTGCATGATGCTCCTTCATGGCTGAAGCATGGCAAACTCCCCAGGCAACAATGAAAGCCCCTTGTAGACCAGCCCCCTGGAGGAGCGAGAATCCTTGGTGGTGGGTGGAGTGTTGAATCCTGAAATCCCCGGGAAGCTGCCTGCTCCTGAGAAGGTCCCCGCTGGGTGTCCCCTGGATCACCTTCCTTCTGGGCCTCAGCTGAACGTCCCTTACTTAGAAACATTCTCAGGAAACTGGTCCAGAGTAGGAAATGCTGTGACAGCCGGCCCCTTCTACCTGTGACCAGGGCAGAGGGCTGGCTGCTCCCTAACTGCTGTCCATGCCCACCCACTGCCCCGCAGCTCTGTTCATCTTCCAGCAGATCCCAGGCGTCTCCCGTGGGCTTCTTTGCATGTGCACTTGTTTCCACAGGCTGAGAGGGCTGTGCTCGTGGGCTGTTAGTACGACCTGCTAAGTGATAGGCATTCGAGGTAAATCCCACTCCTGGGCTAGTGGTTTGCTGGGGACCAGAGGGGGCTGGGCGGCGAGTAAGCCAACCCTGGTCCCCCCACAGTGCCCAAGGCAGGGCCGCCTCCCCGGCCTCCTGTGCATCAGACATTGAGCTCGCGCGCCCCCTCGTGGGCACTCTGACCGCTGCCGTTGCCGCCCCAGCAGGAAGGACCCTGAGGATGCTTGCAAAGCCTGGAAACCTTGAGTGGAAGTCGGCCACATCTTCTGGCTTGCTGGGTCTCCAAGGCCCCTTCCCACATTCTAGAAGTCTTTTTCCCCCTCATCCTCCTTCATCCAGGGGGGGTCAGTGGAGGTAGTCACAGATGTGTGGCTTACCAGAAGCAACAATGGCCCAGAAGCAGTAGGAATTCAAGCTAGAATGGTGTGGCTAGCTCTCAGAAGGACTAAAGGACAGCTGAAGGAAAGGAGCACGGAGGACTCATTCACCTGGCACCCCTTAGCAGATCAGTAAAGGCCTGGGCAAGAAATCTTTCTCAGTAATAAAAAAAAATCCTGGCTCCGCTGGGGCCATAACCTCGCATCACAATGGCATAATTTCTGCCCAGTAGAAGAGTTATTTGTGCCCTGTGAGAGTCTTGGTGCCAGTGGCCATAAAGTTACAAATGATGACACAACAGGGTTTTGTTTGTCTTCCCCTATGGTGTGGCCCTCCAGTGCCTCTTAGTCCTCTTGATTGGGTTTCCACAGTTTTATTCCAGTAGTCAATTCAATCGTCTTAGAAGACATGGAAAATACTGAGTAGATTATGGAGACCCGACATGAAATGGGCCAGAGGAATGAGGAAGTAAAAGCCAAGATGGAAAGGTGTTCCTGAACACATTTACTTTGAAACTTGCTCCAAGAAAAGATGACAAACCAACAATATCTCCACAGACATACCCTACCAATCAGCAGAACCCCAGTAATCTCATAAAAACCTATCCCCCGACTGGGAGTTTGGCCTAGTGGTAGAGTGCTTGCCTAGCATGCATGAAGACCTGCGTTCAATTCCTAGGTACCACATGCATAGAAATAAGCCAAAAGTGGTGCTGTGCCTCATGTGGTAGAGTTCTAGCCTTGAGAAAGTCCAAGGACAGTAATCAGACCCTGAGCTCAAGGCCCAGGACTGGCAAAACAAACAAACAAACAACAAAAAAAAACCCTATCCCCAATCCCATGTGGAACAATAAATGGCATACTCCTCCATCTCCCTGACATTTTTTTGGCCAGTCCAGGACTTGAGCTCCGGGACTGAGCACTGCCCTTGGACTTTCTCAAGGCTAGAGCTCTACCACTTGAGCCTCAGCACCACTTCCAGCTTTTTTCTATGTATGTGGTACTTAGGAATCAAATCCGGGTCTTTGTGCATGCTAGGCAAGGATTCTACCACCAGGCCAAACTACCAGTCCTCTCCCTGACATTTTTGCTCAATGACATCCTAATAAACCTTTGTTTCTCCCTTTAAAAATGGTAGAAAACTGGGCCAGGAGCATGGCCCACTGGTAGCATGCTTGCCTAGTATGCATGAAGCCCTGGGTTAGATTTCCCAGAACCACATATTCAGAAAAAGCCAGGAGTGGCTCTGTGGCTCAAGTGGCAGAGTGCTAGCCTTGAGCAAGAAGTATCAAAGGACAGCACCAGGCCCTGAGTTTAAGCCCCAGGACTGGCAAAAAAGGAAAGAAAAAGAAAAAAGGGTAGAAAAACCTGAATGTTTTTGAAAAGTAAGGAAATTGAATCAGCAATCAAAAGTTTTCACAAAGAAAATTCCAGTATTAAATGGTTCTATTAGTGAATTCTACTGAAGACGGACAGGAAAGAAGCTTCCTGCCCTTTTTTTAACCAGTCCTGGGGCTTGAACTTGGAGTCTGGGCACTGTCCTTGGGCTTTCTCAAAGCTAGCGCTCTACCACGTGGGCCACAGCACTACTTCCAGCTTTTTCTGTGTATGGGTATTGAGGGATTGAACCTGAGTCTTTGTGCATGCTAGGCAAGCACTCTACCACTAGGTCAAACTCCTGGCCCCAGGAAAGGAACACTTCTAAAAGTCATACTAGGAAGCCAGCAATGCCCTGGTACCAAGTGAGACAGACACTACATAAAACCACACACCAATATCCCCTGTGAATGCAGATGCAAGAATACACAACAAAATATTAGCAAATGTGGGCTAGGAGTTTGGCCTAATGGTAGAGTGCTTGTCTAGCATGCATGAAGAACCAGGTTCAATTCCTTGGTACCACATACATAAAAAAGGCAGAAGTGGTGCTGTGGCTCAAGTGGTAGAGCACTGGCCTTGAGAGGCCCTGAGTTCAGTCCTGAGTTCAGTCCTCGGGACTGGAAAAAAAATATTAACAAATTGATTTGGCTACATATTGAAAAGAGCAACTCGATTCATCCTGAGAATGTTAGTGTGGCTGAAGATATGAAATTAAAGCTCTTTATTAATATACCACATTAATATACTACATTAAGAGGATGAAGTACAAAACATAATGCACAAAATCCAGTATCCTTAGAAACAGAAATACTCAGGAAACTAGGAATAGAAAAGAATTTCCTTAACATGATGAAAGGAATCTCGGGAAAAAAAACATATCCAACATTATATTAATGATGACATAAAAAGTACCCCCCCAAGATTATAAAAAGGCTAAGGATATCGACTTTTGCCATTTCTATACTTAAGGAGCAAAGATTAGGAGATTACCACTCAAGGCCAGCCTACGTATTAAGCTTTTCAAGAATTCATCTCCCTTAATGGATGGGCCTAGTGGCATATGCCTGAATCCGTTACAGAGGAAGCACAATAGCTGGGCATAGAGGTATGCACCTACCATCCCCAGCAACACACAAAAACACAAATAGGAGGATTAAAGTCCAGGTTGTCCCTGGAGTAAAATGAGATCCTACCTAAAAAATAGCATCAATGCAGAAAAAGGGTTAGCAATGTGGCTCAAGTGGTGGTGTCTGCCTAGTGAGCAGTAGGCCCAGAGTTCTAATCCCTCTGCACAAGAAGGAAAGAGGGAAGGAAGGAGGGAGGGAAGGAGGGAGGGAGAGAAGAAGAGAGGGAGGAAGAAAAGAAAGGAGGGAGGAAGGGAGGGAAGGAGGGAAAAAGGAAACAATTCCATTTACAATAGTATAAAAAACAATTCTTAGCCTTGAATTTAATCAAGGAAATATACCAAATATGCCAAAAAGTACAAAATAATATTGAATGGGGTATGGGAAAGAAGATAGTCTCTGTGACGTGTTACTAGGAGAACCCAAACATCCATGCAGACATGGATGGTGTTTACCTCAAACCATGTATGCAGCTTAATTCAACACTTTGCCCTAGAGCAATTGGTATGACTTTATGTCTTTGTGAAACATAAATTTAATTTTTTAATGTGATTTTTTTACAAATAGAATCACCTAAAAGCTAACAATTTTCTCATTGCTCAGATTGTTTTAAATTGCATTTTGGGGGCTGACTAAATTGAAGAAAGTGATTTAAATAGCCTTTAAAGACACAATAGAGGTAAAAATTAGATTCATGTTTTCTTTAACACAAAGAAACTTTTCTTTGTCTGTACTCAAGATAAATTTAGACACAGATACACATTTAAAAAGAAGTCTAAGGATAAGCAAATTTGGCAGTTGACCATGAAGGAAATAAAGTACAGTGACAACTGGAATTTAGGGCAAAAAAATAACTCAAAATGGATCACAGACTTAATCTTAGAACTCCAGGAGAATATGTCAGGGAAAATCTTCATGTCTGTAGAGTTGACAGGGGTTTCTTAGCTATAATATCACAGTTAAAAGAACATCAACAAAAATAGCTTAATTGGACAGTTCATCAGAGGAAAAAATAAATAAATAAAACTTTTGTGCATCAAAAGACCAAAAGACACCACAAAGAAAGTGCAAAGAATTCACACACTGGGAGATGTTTGAAAAAAAAATACATGTATCTAGTTGAGGTCCAATACATAGAATATGTGAAGAGTGCTTATAACTCAACATGAAGAGAAATGATATAATTAAAAGTGGCCAAAAGACTTATGAAGATACTTCTTTTTTTCATATATTTTTATTGTAATTAATAGAAGGGTTACATGATATTCCCCAGATAGACAGTGCATTACTCCACATACATTGATACCCTTTCTCATGTCTTGGTCCCCATTTCCTTCCCCTCACCCCAGCCCTTCACCTTGTTTTCCCCGTTCCCTATCCAACTTCAAATAACCAAATACAAATCTATCCAATATATCAGATAACAAAGTGAGATACTGTAACAATATGAGATAACCAAGGGACAGCAAAAGAGATAAGAGATAACAGTACATTAAGACAACAATCATTCATTTTATGGCTTTTGTTTCTATATCCTGGAGATCCTTTCATTTAACGTCATTCTACGTGGCTTTATGAATCTACATTTTGTTCTATTGTAAATCTGTGCTAGGAGAGCCCAAGGTTTCTACTGATTATGACAAATGAGGGAAACCATTGAGCCTATGTTCTTTGAGTCTGGCTTACTTCACTTAATATGAATTTTTCTAAGTCTTTCCATTTCCTTACAAATGGGATGATGTCATTCTTTCTGTCAGCAGCATGGAATTCCATTGTGTACAAATACCATATCTTGTTGATCAACCCATCACTGAAGCCCATCTGAGTTGGTTCCATATCTTTGCTATGGTAAATAGTGCTGCAATGAACATCATTATGCTAGTGGATTTAGTATGTCCTTGTTTCTGGATGATTGGGTAAATGCCAAGTAGTGGAATTGCTGGGTCATAGGGGAGCTCTATGTTTAGTCTTTTGAGGAACTGCCATACTGCTTTCCATAGTGGTTGAACGAGTTTGCACTCCCACCAACAGTGTAGTAGTGATCCCTCGTGGCCACATCCTCTCCAGCATCTGTTGTTATTAGTTTTCTTGATCCTGGCCATTCTAACTGGAGTGAGGTAGAATCTTAGAGTTGTTTTGATTTGCATTTCTTTTATGACCAGAGATGTCGAGCATTTCTTCATGTGTCTATAGGCCATTCTTATTTCTGCTTCAGAGAAGACTCTCTTTAAGTCTTTGGCCCATTTTTTAATGGGATGGTTGTTTCTTTGGAGATTGGTTTTAGAGTGATTCAATTTTTTGAGCTGTTAATATATTTTAGATATGAGGCCTTTGTCCATTGTGTAGTTAGTAAAGATCTTCTCCTACTCTGTAAGCTTTCTAGCTAATTTGCTAGCTATGTCCTTTGCCATACAGAAGCTCTGCAGTTTAACGCAGTCCCACTTATCCAGACTTTCTCTGATTTGTTGTGTTTCTTGATCCTTATTAAGAAAGTTTTAACCTGTGCCAAGGAGACCTAGTGTATCTCCTATTCTTTCTTGTAAAGTTTTCAGTGTACCTGCTTTTACCTCGAGGTCTTTGATCCATTTGGAGTTAATCTTGGTGCAGGGTGACAAAGAAGGATCCAACTTTAGTTTTCTGCAGGTGCTTAACCAGTTCTGCCAGCACCACTTGTTGAAGAGGCTGTCTTTTACAAAGATACTTCTATAAAAAGAGAAATATAAATGTCCAAAAGCACATGAAAAAATGTTCAACACCATTAGTTATTAGAAAGATAAGAGGAAAGACAATGAGATTCCATTCACTTCATACCCAATATCTTAACTCTGTGTGTGTGTGTGTGTGTGTGTGTGTGTGTGTGTGTGTGTGTGTGTGTACCATACCTTGGCTTCACCTTGGGGCCTGGATGCTGTCCTTGAGCTGGTGCACAGCCTAGTGCTCTACCACTAAAGCCACAGCTACTTCTGGTTTTGTGGTATTTAATTGTAGATAAGCATTTCATGGACTCCCTTGCCTGGACTGTTTTTGAACTGAGATCCTCAGATCTCAGCTTCTGGAGTAGTTAACACTACAGGTATGAGTCACTTATACCTGGCTATTACCTTAGTTTTTAAGAGAAAAGTCACAAAAGGTGGTGGGCATGTGAAGAAGAGTCCTTACACATTGCTAATGGGAATATAAAACAGTCCACTTGCTATGAAAAATAACTTAGAAGTTCCTCAATAAATTTAGCATGGAATTAACATATGATGCAATAATTTATATATACATATATATATCTACTGACAGTGTGTTTGTATGAATACTGATACCTGAATATTTACTCCAGAGGACTCAAAATATCCCACTGAAAATACCTGAGGTTCATCAACTAATGAATGAAGAAATAAAATGTAGTATATACATAATATAGAATAGAATTTCACCATCAAAAGGAAGATAAGGAAAAACTGAATAAAGTACTAAAATATGCTACAACATCAGGACATTTAAAAATCTACTAAGTGAGGCTAGGAGTTTGGCCTAGTGGTGGAGTGCTTGCCTAGCATGCAGGAAGACTGGGGTTTGAGTCCTCGGCACCACATACATAGAAAAAGCCGGAAGTGGTGCTGTGGTTCAAGTGGTAGAGCTCTAGCCTTGGGAAAGCTCAAGGACAGTGCTCAGGCTCTGAGTTCAAGCCCCAGGACTGGCAAAAAATAATATATATATATAGTGCATGTGTGTATATACATATATATGTATGTATGTATATATATATGTATATATATGTATACACTAAGCTATGGAATACATGGTGAAGCTGTAGAATCCACAGAAGTACCTGCCAACCAATGTGTAGATAAAGAAACACACACACACACATATACACACACACATACACACACACACACACATACACATACAATGGAGCATTGTGTCATTTGGATGGAGGCAGAGGTCATCATGTACAGTGAAATAAACCAGAAGCATAAAGGGAAATACAATATATTTTCTCTCAAATGTGGAATCTTGACCTAAATCAAAAGAAAACAAACAAAACCAAAACAAGGACATGAACGAAGGTGACTGTGGCAGATGCAGGCAGCAGGAAAGGAGGTGGGGAGTAAACGATTAACCTATTCTAGTCTGCTCTGAGAGTGAGAGATGTTCTGGAACTATGCAGCAGGGATAGGCATACACATTGTGAGTGTCCTATCTGAACTGTACACTTGCTATAGAAGATGTTAGAAAGCTACAGGACTGAAGCAGGGCGTGGTGACTCATGCCTGTAATCCTAGCTACTCAGAAGGCTGAGGTCTGAGGATCAAGGATCAAAGCCAGCCTGGGCACTAAAAAGTCCGTGAGATTCTTATCTCTAATTAATCACCAGAAAACTGGAAGTGGGCTGTGGTTCAAGGGGTAGGATGGTAGCCCTGAGCTGAAGAGCTCAGGGACAGTGCCTAGGCCCAGAGTTCAAATCCCATGACAGAAGAAGAAGAAGAAGGAGGAGAAGGAGGAGGAGGAGGAGGAGGAGGAGGAGGAGGAGGAGGAGGAGGAGGAGGAGGAGGAAGCCATTCCTCCAAGAATTAGCAAGCAATACCAGAGATAGCAGAGACCAATGGAAGGAAGGGGAAATTTGTAACAATTTGAGTGGCAAACTTAAAGCAGTTCATAAGGTACAAGGAGAGAAATTCTTGCATAAAATTCAAGGACGTACAGAAAGTGCACATCAGCAAGTGAAGAACAACTCAAAGCATACCAAACTAAGATAATTTTCTTAAATTTGTTCAAAATCTTACTAAATTTTAGTAAGGCTGGCTTGAAAATTAAGAGCATGATTTTCAGTTGAAGATCTCTCAGTCTTACTTGTTTTCATCCTATCTAAATTTCATTATTCTGATGAAATGTTCCTGAAAAAAAAAAATCAAAGACCTAAATACTTGGAGGATGATGTTGTGTTAATGGATGGGAAAAATCAGTGCAGGAAAGAGGTCAATTCTCTCCCAAATTATTTATGGGCTTATTACAAGTTCCATGAAAACTTCAGCCAGGCATTTTGCAGACATGGACAGGTTTATTCTAATGCGTTATCCATAAAGTAATGAAGATTGTGTGTGCAGCATTACCAAAGAGCCAGACAGACATGTCCATCCCTGAGACAGACGACAGAACCCCAAACACATCTAACACAAACATGGCAGGGTGACTTTTGACAAAGGTGCAAAATCAAGTCAGTAATAAAAGAGAGACAGGAGCTTTAATAAACAAATCTGGAGTGGCTGTCTATCTGCCAACTAATTCCTGGATTGCTTCTTCATTTTTCTGTTTGGTTCGCTCCACACTCTCCTAACTGAACATTCACACCTTCTCACTTTTAGAATCACCATCACTTCTTCTCGGTTGCCCTTGATTCTCATCTCCCTGGGGGACATAATCCAATGGAGGAGAGCCCCACATTCCCACAGCTGCATCCACACACCCCTGGCCCAGTCTTCTTTAAGTTACCAGAGACACAGAGCACCTCTGTTGGCTGCTGTTTTCCACTCTCTTGCCGACTCAGAGACTTCCTTCTACATTTCCCGTTGGTACACATGTTTGATGGTACACATTTTTATTCTGCACTGGATCCTTTCTATTGGCACATGAATATGTCATAATATCAGTCATCTTAAAAGAGAGAACTTTGGCCCCTCTATCCTTCTTCCAAAAATAACATTTTTCTGATGCCATCTGCTTTTCTATTCCCTAAAACATTCCCAAAGACTCATTTTCAGTGGGCACTCTCTCCATTCATCAGTGTGAGAGAATGCCAGTGATAGGTTAAATCATGTCCCCTTCAAATCCCTGTTACAGTCCTAACCCCATTCCTCAGAATAGGACTATATTTGGAAATAGGGCCTTTAAGGAAGTAATGGAGTCATAGGGGTGGGGCAATATGACTGGTGCCCTTAAGAAGAAATTATGGGAACACACCTCAAGAGAGAAAAAGGGGGGTATTCATTGATGGTAGAATTCCAGCCCCCACAACTGTGAGAAAACATTCCTCTTCTTTCGGCCACCAGCTCTGTGGTATTTTGTAATGACAGCCCACGCTCATTCCCCCCATACATTCAGCAATTACCCAAGGTCTATCTCTACTTGATTTATCTGTCCTCTATTTTTCTGAAATATGGCAAATCTGTTCTCTGACCTCATATCATTTCACTCCATTTCACTTCAAGTACATTTATGCCTAGGAAAAACAATGCACATTTTCTTACACAGTTGCAATGACGTTTTCACACGTAGAATATTAGCAAGGATTTCTTGGTCATAGCTAATATTCTGTTTATATTCAGATTTCTCTCATTGTCTTAAAAATTACTCAGCTTTGTGTTATTACCATGAAGTATCTGAGGCAATTAACTTACAAAGAGAAAAGTTTCATTTAGCTCACAGTTCTGCAGGTTCCAGTTGAAAATCAGATGGAGTCATGGCTTTGGGGCTGTGGAGAGGGTGCTGAATGCAAATGGAAGAGGAACACACACCACACATGGGAGCAAAGCTCTTATAGCACCACACCAATCAGGAAGAGAGAGAAACAGGCCACACCCCAATGACCTAAAGACCTCCGATAAAGCCCCACCCCCTAAAGGTCCACAGCCCCTCCTCATAGCACTCAGTATAAGAATGTGGGTGGGCAATGGACATTGAGACCAGAGCAATGTCCTTTCACAGTCCATTTGTTGAAATCAGGACTCACACTGGTTTTCTGATCTTAAACCTTTTCAGATTAATCCTTTAACCCCCACACACATACATCTTTTTATTTCTCTGCTCATTGACACCAATACAGCAACAAATTAAGTCTTTCGTTCCATCCAACAGATTCATTTGCTCCCTCGTCCTTTCATTCTTTCTTGTTCGTATTTATTGTTTTCTTTGTCTTTTTTCTTTTGTGTTATTTCAAACTTTAAAAAACTGTGTGTTTTCCCCCTTGCCTTTTTTATGTGTAGGTTGCTGATGCAATCGCTATGACCCCAGAATATGTTAATGGTTTGGGTTTTTTGTTTTGTTTTGTTTTGTTTTTACAAATAAGGACATTCTCCTAAAATACACCAACAAAAACAGGAAAGGAACATTGGCACATACAACCTCTTGCTTTGCGCTCTTCATTCAAATGTCACCCACTTTCTGAATCATGTCTTTTCTACCAAAAGAACCCAGTCTTAACACCACACGATGCTTTCCTTCCTTTTCATATCTGGTCTCTTTCAGATCAGGATGGTTCTTCTGGTCTCTCCTTGACTGCCAGCACCGAGACTCTCTTGAGATTTCAGCCCAGTTATCTACTGTGTACACTTCTATTCACGTTTGCCTGTTTTCTCATGATTAGATTCAGGTGATGTGTCTTTGGCTGGAGTATCGCAGAGGTGATGCTGTGTTCTTATTGAGCCCTTGGCAGGTGGTACGTGGTTCCAATTTGTCCCACATGATGATGTTAACCTTGATTAGTGGGTTGAGGTAGAGACTGCCAGGTTTTCTGGTCTGAAAGCCTCTTTTCCCCCTTGGTAATCAATAAGGATTTTGAAGCTCTGTAATATCCTGCTACTCTTATCTTCCTCTCACTAGTGTTAGCATCAATTGATGTTTCTCAGCTGAGTTAATTATTCCATGAGGGATGCCAAATTTTCCGATTTCATCATTCTTTCTGTATTTATTAGTTGGCACTCCACTACAGCGAAGAGCTTTGTCATCGCCTTTCTCTGTGTCTTGATTTCTTTCTTAGTACAGACTCATGGACTCCTACTTTGTTTTCCTGAATTATAATGTTATTGATAATTAATCTGATGTTCAAATATTCCCAGATTTGACCAGTGAAAGTCCATTCAAGCTGTCTTTTTATATTCCTGAGCACTTCCTGAATTTTCTAGTACAAGATATTGTAATTTTCCTGACTTCGCCTTAGAGTTGGCTATTTCTACAAAGATCTATAGTTCCCTTTAGAGGACAATAGTTTTACAGATCAAAGTCCCAGCCCCTGTTTAAAATGTTCCCAGTAGTAGGGCTTGAACTCAGGGCCTTATGTTCCCTGGCTTAGATTTTTCTTTTTTTGCTCAGGGCTGGCATTCTACCATTTGAGTCACACATCTCCTCTGGCTTACTGTTTGTTAATGTGAGGTCAGAGTCTCCTAGATCTGTCTGCACTGGCTGGCTTCAAATGTGATTCTCAGATCTCAGCCTCCTGACTAGGATTACAAACATGAGCCCCCTGTGCCCATCTCTGAGTCTTTTGCTACGGGGTGATGATGTTTCCAGACCTTTTCAATGCAATACCCATCAATATCCTGACATTATTCTTTAATGAAATAGAAGATGCAATCCAAAAATTCACATGGAATAATAAAAGACCTGGAATAGCAAAAACAATCCTAAGCAGAAACAACAGTGCTGGAGGAATATCAATACTAAACTTCAAAATCTATTACAAAGCTGTAGTAATAAAAACAGCATGGTACAGGTGCAAGAACAGGCCTGAGGACCAATGGAATAGAATTGAAGACCCAGATACGAACCCACGGACCTATGGCCACCTAATCTTTCATAAGGGATCCAAAAAACAGGATGAAAGAAAGACAGCCTCTTCAACAAGTGGTGTTAGCAAAACTGGTTGAACACCTGTAGAAAACTAAAGTTAGATCCTTATCTATCACCCTGCACCAGAATCAAGTCCAAGTGGATCAAAGACCTCAAGGTAAAAGAAGATACCCTGAAAATTTTACAGAAAGAAACAGGAGAAACACTAGGGATGCTCAGCACAGGTTGAAAGAAATCAAAGAAAGGTTAAAAAAATAGGATTGCAGAGTTTCTGCATGGCAAAGGGCATAGGTAGCAAGATAAATAGAAAGCCCACAAACTGGGAGAAGATCTTCACTAGCCATGCAACAGACAAGGGCTTCATATCTAAAATATACTTAGGTCTAAAAAAATTAAATCACCCCAAAACAAATCTTCAAAGAAACAACCACCTGTTAAAAAAAATGGGCTAAAGACTTAAAGAAAGACCTCTCTGAGGAAGAAATAAGAATGGCCAAGAGACACATGATAAAATATTTAATATTTCTGGCCACAAAAAAACATGCAAATCAAAGCAACGTTGAAGGGCCGGGAGTTTGGCCTAGTGGTAGAGTGATTGCCTAGCATGCACGAAGACCCAACTTCGATTCCTTGGTACCACACACATAGAAAAAAACCAAAAGTGGTGCTGAGGTTCAAGTGGTAAAACTCTAGCCTTGAGAAAGTTCAAAAACAGTGCTCATGCCCTGAGCTCAAACCCAGGACTGGCAAAAAAAAAAAAAAAAAAAAAAGTAAAGAAACAACGTTGAGATTCCACGTCATCCCAGTTAGAATGGCCAAGATCAAGAAATCTAATAACAACAGATGCTGACAGGGATGTGGCCAGAAGGGGACACTACCACACTGTTAGTGGGAGTGTAAGCTCATTCAACCACTCTGGAAAGCAGTATGGAGGTGCCTCAAAAGACTAAGCATAGAGCTCCCCTATGCAATCTCACTTGTGGGCATTTTTCCAAATGACCACAGACAAGGTCTTACTGAAGCTACCAGCACAACCATATTCATTGAAGCATTATTTACAATACCTAAGGCATGAAAACAACCCAGATGCCCCTAAGTCGATGAATGGATCAAGAAAATTTGGTATGTATACACAGTGGAATGCTATGCTGCCATCAGAAAAAAGGACATCACCCCATTCATAAGGAAATAGAAACTCTTGGGGAAAAAAATCATAGTAAATGAAAGTAAGTCAGACACAATGAAACATAAACTCCCTGGTTTCCCTTATTGGTAATAATTGGTATATGTCTATGATAGTCCTAGAAGTAAACCACAATTGTTCAATAGCTATGTGCATATGACCATATAAAATGATGCTAAGTGAAATGAACTCCAAGAAAGGGAAACAAGAGGTTTTTCTTTGTTGTTGTTGTTGTTTTTAATGCACTGTGTGAATATATTTCTTGTACTTTCCGTTTTTTTTCCTTTGGCTTATTTATATGTGTCACTGCATTTGCTTTTGGTACCCTGTGTCTTGTATATATGTTTATCTTCGTTGGGGAAGGGGAACAACAAAACAGTGAGACAAAGGACACAGGGTGAATTGGTGCAACAATGACACCCACAAGATAATATGTTGGAAAGGAACTTTACAACTTTGGGGGGTGGGAGGGAAGGGAAAATGAGAAAAATGAGGGAGTAACAATTTTGATAAGACATGCTCTCATTACCTTACATACGTAACTGTAACCCCTCTATACATCACCTTGACGATAAATTAAATTAAAAAAAACCACTCAGAAAAAAAATGAGCAATGAATACAAGTGCATCATTCACAAAACAGAAAGTATAAATGGCCAATAAATTTATTAAAAGATGCTCAACTTCAGGAATAAGCAAGGAAATGTAAATCAAAACTCCAAGGAGATGCCATTTATTTACTACCTTGGCAAACAAAAGTTGTTTATAAGCTCAAATTCTGGTGAAGGCATGGATGGGAATGTTCTCACTGCCTGGAGTGGGGCAGGGGGTGGGGTGTTCACTAGTAGAACCACCTTGGAGTGTGGTTTGGTGGTGGGTGGTGTCTGGGGCGGTGCACAGCCTATAACCTAGTGGTCATGCTTTGCACTAGCACTGAACAAGTGCCTGTGTTTCTACTCAGACATGCATCCCAAAGAGCATTGCTTTAAAATAGCAAAGTAGGAACATGGATAAATAAAACATGGCATAGTTTTACGATAGATAACTATGCTGCAGGCAAAAGTTATGAACCAGATTTAAGTCTATCAATATATGCATGAACAAATACATTACTCAGTAAAAACTAGTTGCAGCCATTTTCCCCCAACAACCACACTATTTTCTGTGGGCATGTCAAATAAATTTGAAAACATTTTTTAATATGAAGGATCCCCATCAAAATCATAAAAGCAGGCAGAGGAGAAATAAAATAGGTTAATGAAGACTTTAGATTTAACTTGGTAATTTTTAAGATTAATACATTCATATACTGACACAATAATTCTTCCTGTCCATAGGGATTCACTGAAGATTCCCAGCTGGTGTCTGAAATCACGTATAGTGTCTAACCCTATGTATGGTTTAATGTATTTTCCTTATATATACTTATCTATGATAAAGGTTACTTTATAAATTAGGCACAGTAAGAGATTAGCAGCAATACATAATAAAACAAAATTCTAAAATAGAGTATAATAAAAGTTACATGAGCTGTGTGCCAATGGCGTAAGCCCCTAACCTTAACTACTCAGGAGGCTGAGATCTGAAGATTGTGTTTCCAAGTGAGGCTGGGCAGGAGAGTCCATGAGACTCTTATCTCCAATAAGCTGCTCCAAAAAAGCTGGAAGTTGAGCTGTGGCTCAACTGATAGAGCTCTAACCTTGAGCACAAAGTCTCAGGGACTGCACCAGGTTCTGAGTTCAGTCCCAGGACCAGAAAAATGAAGGTATGTAGTTATGTGAATGTGGTCCTCTCTCCTCCTCTCCCTCCCCTTCCCCACCTTGTATTCTTTTGCCTTTTCCCTTCTGGCTTCTCTTTGGAAAATCTACATTGCCAGCATCAATATTCTCACGCTTTGGGGGCCATTACTAAACGAGATATACTTGAACATAAGTGCTGAGCTCCCATGACAGTTAGTTGATCTGATAGCAGAAAGACTATGAAGTGAGGAGCTGGCAGATAGCTTCTGCAGCAAAGCTACGCTGGATAGAGGTAGCCATGGTAGCCATGGGTACCACTATGACGGACAGGGCAGGGCAGGACAGCACAGGGGTCCAGGGAGTTCTTCATGCTGTTACTCAGAATGGGACTCAATTAAAAATGCATGAATCATAGGGGGTTGAGGGTAAAGTTTGCCATGTCATATTTTTGGACCGTGGTTGACCTCAGTAACTGAAGCCATGGAAAAGGAAATTCTTTGAAAGTGGAACACAATTGGACTACTGAGCATTCATTCCCAAGTTACATGAACTCAGACTTCAAATCATAAAAATACTATTTACTGTCACATGGCCTGTATAGTATCCATAGTTTGCTATGCATAATTGTCTCATGGAGAGCACACCCCATATAAGATCTCACTCTGGGAGTTTTCAGTGTGTCTCTCTGCAGTCTTCTCAAAAGGTTGCATCCTGGCCTCTCTTCCCCAGAAAGCAGAGGGTGAAGCAGGCTGCTCAGATGTGTCTAAGCTCCTCACACAGCTGCTGGGGCATCCTGCCAGGGCTCCCCTCCCTAAGCACCCCTGATTTCCACAGCACACATCTCCACGCATTTCTTGCGTTCTCCCTGCCAAAGCTCTCCAGTGTCACCAAAGTGTGTGGCAGCTGGCCAGAGTCATTTGAAAGTGTTCTCAGTCCCATGGGCTCCTGTTTCCTACCTGCCTGCTACACCCAAGAGGGAGGCCGCTCCCTCCACAGAAAGGGCTCTGAGCTACAGCTGTGGTGGGCCATACCACTTTTGCTTTGGGTGCTGGGTCAGCTCTGATGCCAGCCTGAGGGGCTCCAGGGTCCTGGGGGATGGTTGTACTGCTTAGACAGGGAGGTCTCTACCTTTAGCATCCTCAAAACCTTTGCTGCTGCTCATCCCAGCAGGCAGCAGCCAAGTCTTGCCCCAGAGTCTCAGGTTCATGCTGTGCAGAATCACCTCCAGCCCGAAGCCAGGGCAGACAAGGAGGAAAGTGTTCAAACAGGGAGGCAGGGCTGTGGCAATGCAGGCAGACACTGGCCAGGAGACCCCAGACTGTAAGCTCTTGGGATCCTTCATTGATCTCCAGCTCCTGATTCAGGCCTGGCAGAGCCAGGAGAGTCCAGGATGTATTTGCTGTCTGATGAAACAGAGAAAAAGACAAGAAGTGTGGAGGGGAGGTGCTCCCCGGAGCTGCTCCTTACAGAAGGAAAGCCATGGGAATGAGGGAGCTTTGGTATCTGTTCACAGCTCCCAGTCCTCTCCCCTGCTCAGGACATCTGCTCCTGAGTGAGAGCCAGAGCCAGTCATGCGGCCTGTGGCCCTCCAGGCCCCCATCCATCCCCGCTTTCCCTAAAGACTCCTTTAGATGAGAGGGAGGAGGGTGAGCAGAGGCTCACCAGTCCCCCAGGCAGCTTCTCACCTATCTTTCCAAAGCAGGGGCCTAAGGGGCCCTCTCCGGCCCAGCCTATACTTTCTCCGCAGTTGAGCGCCTCCTTGGCAGGCTTAATTAAGTTAGAGAGACACTTGATGGCTGTGGGTGATGGGAGCTATGAAATTTCGAAGTCTGATTAAAAATAATAATGAAGATGCCTATCGCCCATTAGCCTGTGCCTGAGCACTTAACGAGGATTAATTAATTAATTGGCCTTCTTGCAGCCTGAGGAAGGAGCAAGAGTTATGGGACCCCTTCTAGAAGAGGGGTAGGGTAGGTGATGGGCTGGTGCCAGGAAGAAAGCTTTGCCACACCCATCCTGGACCTTGATAGTTGCTGGGTTACCAACTGAGAAGTGGGGAGGGAGCTGCGGTCAGAATCTTCACTCTGGGTCAGCCAGGCTCTAGCTGTGAGTCTTGGAGAGTGGAACTCCCTCCCCTAGCCTCAATTTCTCCATCTAGAGGAGTCAGGCATTGAACCAATTGCTTTGGAGAGCTCCTTCTAACCCAACTTTTGGGGACAACCCAGGCAGCAGAGGGCTTCGTTTACCTCACCCACCACCATCACCCTGGGGAGAAGGTCTAGGGAAGACTTTTTGCTTTGTTTTTGCTTTGGTTTTGTTACATGCTTTTATAGAGCATCTTTTATTGAAGATCCTTTTGCCAGTGCTAATACTTGAATTCAGGACCTGGGAATTGTCCCTTAGTTTTTTCACTAAAGGTTGATGCCCTACCATCTGTGCCACAGTTTCACTTGAAACTTTCTGGTGACTAATTGGAGGTAAGAAACTCACAGACTTTTTGTTTTGCCCATACTAGCTTTGAACCATGAACTTCAGATCTGAGCCTCTGAGTAGCTAGGCATGAACCACAGACTCCTGGATTTTTTGTTCGTTATCATTGTGGTCAAGCTTCGTAGTGTAAAATCAACATCCTAACCATATTTAAGCAGAGGTTAAGGGAAAAGCCATTATTAGGTTTAGAGGGGTGGGGGACTTTTGATTTGGTCCACAGTGGAATGTTTATGGCCAGGCTTATGTTTATTGCCCACATTAGGCAGTCTACACATGTATTTGGTGGTTTGCCTGATATTCCGTCTTTGGAGATGTAGGAAGAATGGGCCAAGCGGGGAGAGAGGAGTCCTTCATAGAAGTCAGAGACATTCAGCACATTCCCTTGAAAACTGCCATCCATTTTTCATCTTGCAGAACCAAGTCCCATATCCAGGAACGACTTCCCCAAGTCCTGGCCAACACCATTTTGCTTCCTGGAAGTCAAAAATTGACTCATGTGAGTGTATGGCCCTTCTGCATCCCCGTCATGGTAAAGGGGGTCTTCCCACCTCTAAGCCTCAGGCCTAAGAGTGAGTGGCCAGAGGTACAGCCAGTCATGAGGCTGGTTTTCAGACAGGGGCCCAGACCTTCGGATTTGGATCCCAGATCTAGAATAAAGGGACGCTGCCTCCAGGCCTGTCACTTTCACTTGCTGGTAAATATAAGCCATTGCATATTAAAACAAGTGGGAATGTATTATGCAAAATGCACATGATTTTGTTGTTGTTAGAGTTCTTGTTGTGGAGCTTGAAATGAGGGCCTGGATGCTGTCACTGAACACTGCTGCTCAGGCTAGCCCTCTACCATTTGAGACAGCTCCACTTCTGCCTTTTTGCTCATTAATTGGAGATGAGTCTCTCAGACTTTCCTTCTCAGGCTGGCTACAAACCACAGTCCTCATATCTCAGCCTCCTGAGTACCCAGGATTATAAATGTGAGCCACTCACACTTAGCATGATTTTTGGGGGGGGGCGCTTAGTCCTGGGGCTTGACCTCAGGGCCCTGGATGCTATCCCTTTTATTTTTAACTCAAGGCTGGTGCTTTAACATTTGAGCTACAACTCTACTTCCACCTTTTCTTAGGTGTTTAGTCTTTCCTGCCCAGGCTGCCTTTGAACCATGATCCCCATACCTCAGCCTCCTGAGTAGGTAGGATTACAGTGTGAGCCAAGGAAGTTTTCATCCCAAACTAGGGCTTGAAAGAAACCCTGTGCTTGTGGTACAATTTATTTTCGGTCCTGCTATCTGGGAGGGCGAGGGGTATAAAGTGTGTCTGGTTTGCTGTGGCCTGAGGTTTGAAGGGTAGGTGAGAGGGGAAGGGGCCTGGGCCCTACAGAGTGGAAAGGATGCTACCCTCATTCCAATATCAGGCTAAGGAAATCAAGTGGTCCTTGCACTGCTCTGAATCTCACACCTGCCAGTGATATTCCTCAAGCCAAGGGCACTGGAGCTCAGGATTAGGGATCCCATCTCACCTCACCAGGACCCTCCAGGAGGAGGACAAGATGTGGGTGTGGATGGCCTTGAGCCTCTGGCTTCTAATGATTAACCCAGGACTTCCCCCCAACTAAGAGAAGTTGCTAGAAGCAATTGCAAGCCACCTCCCCTGCTGGGTGGCCCCAGGGCCCTCTTCTCAACAGCTCCACAATTATTTGGCCTGAGTGATGAGCTCCGGAAATTTGCCCATTTGATTTAATTTATTTCAATTATATTTTAATTTAAGCCATTTTACATTTACACTCCCAGCTATCTTTCCTTATTCCCAACCTTGTTAAATTATTGCAGCTTGTGAAAGAAAGGAAAGATAGAAAATGGTTGAAGAGCCTAGAGGAGCTGCTCTCCACTTGGAGGCTCCAACAGAGGTCCTGTACGTCCCTTAGGATTCTCAAAGCCAGACTAAGGGACAATGGGGGACGGTTGTTCTGTTGCACCCCGAGCCTAAGCCTTAACCCACTGCCGTGGGTATGTGTGTGCGTATGTGTGCACACACACTCGGACACACACACACTCACACAGGCTGCACACAGCAGCCCTTCCCTCCTTCTTTCCTCTCCACAGCAGCACTCTGAAGCCTGGCCACCAGGTAGTTTGGGCCATTTACCTGCAAAGAGCTGGAGGAGAAAAGATGTGGGATGCAGGTGTCCTTGATAGGGAGGACCAAGCTGACATTGGACTCAGATGGGAAGGATGAGCATCATGAAGGGCCAGTGAGCCCTTTCCCAGCCAGAAGGGCTTCCAGGGCTGACATCCTCTGGATTCTTAGCCTCAATCCCCAACAACCACTGTGAAAAAGACACCTGACTCAAAATGGAGCTGTCAAGGGGACAGCTTAGATTTGTATCAGCTCTGTTACCATCTGGCTGCTAGCTTCAACATGAGAATTACCCTCTCTGGATGTCACATATATCCTGGCCTCCAAAGAAATTAAGCAAGGAGCCAGGTATCAAGTGGCTCACACTTGTGATCCCAGCTACTCAGGAAACTGAGATCTAAGGATCTTAGTTCAAAAGCAGCCTGGGCAGGAAAGTCAGTAAGACTCTCCTCTCCAATTAGTCACTAAAAAGCTGGAAGTAGAATTGTGGCTCATGTTGTAGTGCATCAACTTTGAGTGAAAATAGCTAAGGGACAGTGACCAGGCGTTGAGTTCAAGTCCAGGCATCCAAGAACACTGGACTTAACTTTGGACTTACAAAGGGGCTGGTGCTAGTAGCCTATACCTGTAATTCTAGTTACTCTAAAGGCTGAGATCTGAAGCCAGTCCAGCAGGAAAGTCATTGAGACTTTTTTTTTTTGCCAGTCCTGGGCTTGAGCTCAGGGCCTGAGCACTGTCCTTGGACTTTCTCAAGGCTAGAGCTCTATCACTTGAGCCTCAGGACCACTTCTGGCTTTTTTCCATGTATGTGGTACTGAGGAATTGAACCCAGATCTTCGTGCATGCTAGGCAAGCACGATACCAGTAGGCCAAACTCCCAGCCCCTCGTTGAGACTCTTATCTCCAATTAACCACCAGAAAAGCAGAAGTGGCTCAAGTAGTAGACCACTAGCATGGAGCAGAAAAGCTCAGAGGCAACACAGGCCCTGAGTTCAAGCACCACAACCCAACCACCCCCACCCCTACCCTGTCAAAAAAGATTATGAAGTGTTCCATTTGGATTAAAAGAAACTTCTTAAAAGGGTAGAAACCTGGACTTATCTTTGGGGGCCAACTTCTCCTGTGTTGTGAAGTGGATCCCTTTGGGGTGTCATTTGGCTGTTCATGGGGAAGAGAAGGACATGCCTCTCTCTTACTGACCCACGCAAGGATCAGCTGCTGACCCTAACCACCAACCCAAATCTGGAAGCCTGGCCTGTATTGCTGGTTCCTCCTGCGTGTATCTTTGGAAGAATTTTCTCTGGCAGCAATAGAGAGATTAAAAAAAAAAAAAAATATATATATATATATATATATTGCCAGTCCTGGGACTTGAACTCAGGGCCTGAGCACTGTCCCTAGGCTTTCTCAAGGCTAGAGCTCTACCACTTGAGCCACAGCACCACTTCTAGCTTTTTCTATATATGTGATACTGAAGAATCAAACCTGGGTCTTCGTGTATGCTAGGCAAGCACTCCACCTCTAGGCCCAACTCCTGGCCCCTGAGACTAAAAAAAAATTTTAAGCCAAAACATATCTCTGTTTTTGTCCAAAACCTCAGGACCTTTGTGTTGGCTGTTTCCTTTGCCTGAACACCATCCCCCATACATAATACAGGTTGAGAATTTCCTATCTGAAATGTTTGGTATACAGAGTACAGTATTTGGAATATTTTTTCCTGATTTTGGAATGTTTACATATGGATAGTGCAATAAGATGGATGTGTAATCCAACTCTAAACACAAAGTTCATCTATGTTTTAAATGAATAACTTGAATGTCCTTTTTATGTATGTATGTATGTATGTATGTATTTATGTATTTATTCATTTATTGCCAGTCCTGGAACTTGAACTCAGAGCCTGGATGCTGTCTGTGAGCTTTTTTGCTCAAGGGGAGCACTTTACCACTTGAGCCATAGCATCACTTCTCATTTTCTGATGGTTTTCTGCTCAGGCTGGCTTCAAACCATGATCTTCAGATCTCAGCATCCTGAGGAGCTAGGGTTACAGGTGTGAGCCACCAACAATGGGTTTTAAATGTCATTTTATGCAATATTTTAGATAGTTTGGGTATGAAACAAAGTTTGTGTACATCGACCCATCAGACTTGGGGCATCATATTGATGGTCAAAAGGTTTTCGATTTTAGACATTTGGATTAGGCATGTTCAGTATATAAACTGTATACTCAGAAGGCTGCGATGTGAGGGTTGAGATCAGAAGACCAACGGAGATAGATAAGTCTATGAGATTCTTATTGCCAATAAACCAGCGGAGAGCCAGAAATGGAGGTGTGACTTGAGTGGTAGAGTTCCAACCTTGAGCAGAAAAAGCAAAATGAGGGCCGGGAGTTTGGCCTAGTGGTAGAATGCCTGCCTTGCATATATGAAGACCCAGGTTCGATTCCTCGGTACCACATACATAGAAAAAGCCAGAAGTGGTGTGGTGGCTCAGGGTAGAACACTAGCCTTGAGGAAAGCCCAAGGACAGTGCTCAGGCCCTGAGCTCAAGCCCAGGACTGGCAAAAAAAAAAGAAAGAAAGAAAAAGCAAAATGAGTGCCCTACTACTGGCACACGCGCACATGTGCGTGCGTGGGCACGTGCACACACACACACAGAATATTAAATTTTGATATTCTGCTCAACACAAACTATATATAGAACAAGTATCTGGTATAAATATGGTAAAGATAGCTGAAATAGATGGGATGTATGTTGAACAGAGATTTTAAAAAGGAGAGGGACACATAAGGATATTACTGACAGATAGGATGGAAACAGCAAAGCCCCAGCTCTGCCTGGCACTCTGCACATGCAGACAGCCCCTACCACCCTCCATGCTCTCGGCATCTTAAATCAGTTTCCTACTAGTCACATTCATTGCAGCCCCATGTGCCCTGTGGCCAAGGAAATTAGTCAATTCTTTACTTCAAATGTTTCAGACATCTATTAATTCTTACTGTAGAACTGCCTTTTTATACTTGAACAAAGCGTCAAGTGGGGTTGAGTCTTGAAGGCATTGAATAGTTGCTTGTCAGGCTGATGGGAACTCAGGAACTAGCCTTGCGCCCTGCTGATGTAACACATGGGTATTCGTTCCACGTGGCTTCTTCTGTCAGCTGAGCCCCTTGTTTACCTGACCCTGCTCCTCATCACTCTGCTGCAGGGACAAAGTTAGTATAACCAAAACAGGTCACATGAACCTTCACACCCTAGGAAGTGGGGGAGGGTACCCCTCCCTCTTCCCACAGGCACCCTCACCCATATGTTACCTACCTGTCTCTTTCCCCTTGATTCTTGCCTTGTGTTTTTAGCTGATTTAATGAGCCTTATAAGGCTGGAGTTTTCATTTGGTTCATAAGATTTCCTGTCCTCTCTGGGATAGCTAGTGTACAGGGGCTTGCAAGCTGGTGGGAATTCTCTCTCTGACCTTTCAGTCACCCATAAGCCATTGGGGATTACACCCTGAAGGCTCCATGCTGTCAGGAAACCCAAGCTGACCCTGGTGGAGAAGGCACAGGAAGGCTCATAGCTCCAATCTAGATTGCAGCCATAACAGAAGGCAGAACCAGGGTAAATGAGCCTCAGAGCATCCAGCCCTCATTCCCTGGTTGTCCAGGACTTGGTGAGGCCAGGATGCACTGACTTCAAGTGTCAGGATTCAGGGAACTGGAGAAGTGAGGTGCCTTTGCTCACATCTTCATTCATACCTGGATTTACAAAGCACCACAAGAGGACTGGCTAGTGGACTCAGCTCTGCCTGAATCCCCCTCAGAGCTGGCCCATGAGCCTGGGTTTACAGGTCCCCAAAGAGGTTTGGTAGCTAGGCGTATCAGTGGATGAGTGACAGCTGAGCCCCTATACCTCAGGCTCTGGCTGGCCAGGCCCTGACTCTCAGCTAAGGAGGTGACTTTTACTGACCCTTCTCACAGGATGGCACTTGAGTGAGAGCTGAGAGCCTAGAGCAAAGAGAGTGGGCTGGGTGGCTGAGCAAGTCCAGCAGAACTGAGGCCTCCGGGGGCAGAGGCTATGCATGACACATTTCTTGTTTCCTGTCCATCTGTCTCTCTAGGGATCTTCTCATGCCTTCCCTTCAAAATCATTTTAAAAGAAGCCCTTGGGGAAAAAAATCACTTGGGCTTCCAACCCCATCTTCTGTGGTCTCTCATTTATTCCTAGTACTTGATTCATCTGTTGGTTTCAGGTCATTTTGTTTGCCTTGAGGTTTCCCTCTCTCTCTCTCTCTCTCTCTCTCTCTCTCTCTCTCTCTCTCTCTCTCTCTCTCTCTCTCTCGCTCGCGCTCTCTCTCTCTCTCTCCCTCCCTCCCTCCCTCCCTCCCTCCCTCCCTCCCTCCCTCCCTCCCTCTCTCTCTCTCTCTCTCTCTCTCTCTCTCTCTCTCTCTCTCTCTCTCTCTCTCTCTCTCTCTCTCTTGTTGTTATTTTAATTCTCTTTATCTTGTCCCACTCCAAGGGTCTTACTGATAATCCTACAAAGACAATAATTTATGGTGACCCTTACAGCCTCACCCCATCCCCTTTTCCTGATTTCTTAGGTCTGGGATAACGGGTTGTTCTGGCAGTCCTGGGATGTAACTAGGAGATGCTCAGAAAAAGACACAACTCATGAGAGGGCTATAAACATGGCCTGGAAGCCAGACTGTGTGCTCCATTTACTCATCGCTTACAAGCTGTGTGGCCTTGGGCACGTTACTCAACCTGTCTGTGCTTCACGGTCCAGGGACATACTGCAGGTGACCTCATAGGATGAGCAGATGAGTGCGTGTGACACGTTGACAGCAGGCAGCAGCTATCATTATTCTGACTCTGAGATGCCTGGGTAGGGGACTTTAGGTTGGTTCAAGCTGTGTCTGGAATTCTTTCCAGAAGAGGAAGAAGGAACCTGACTTAACACCAGCCACAAACTCCCCCCTCCTCCCCTCATCCTCCACTGCACTTTCCCTTCAAGACTTCCTCTTTTACTCTTCTGCCCAGTGGGGAGAGAAGAATCCAGTTTCCCATTTTCCTGGTGGAAAGTGGTAAAAGTTGGGGGCAGTGGCCTGCTCTGGGCCAGCCAGCTCAGGCTCAGAATCCTTCCTAGACATTCTGGGTGGTTCTCTCTCTGCTCCTATAGCTACAGTGAGGACCAGAGTCCCCGGAGTTGAGGAACCCACCTCCACATAGCAACCATACCTGGAGACACACCCATTCCTCTCCCTCCTGAAGGTCCTGGGAAGCAGCAGTCCCCCAGGGAAATCTCTCTATCTGGGGACCATTTGCAGCTTCTGGCAGCAAGGGGACAGCCATAGTTTCCCACATGGGTAGATAGTCTGGAGAGGTATAGCAGTGAACATAGGAGGCTGGCAGGCTTCAATGCCCTCTTTTCCACCTACCCACGCCCTGGCCATTCTTCTGGGTATTGGCAGTGGTCCTGGGAAGGTTGTAGCATCACTCCTCATGGCAAATTTTGCTGGACAGCTGCTAGATCTGCTATGCTGTTCATAGCTATTTCCTGTGTGCCTCTAACAACCTTCCAGAAGCTTTCAGAAGGCAAGGTTAGTTGACTTCTTCTGCATAAAGACAAAGGTGGCCATGGGCCCCAAGTGAAATGTTCAAGCTGGAGCGGAACGTGAAAGAGAAACAGAGGAATCCCACGTCCCCTGTTGTAAGCTTCCTTTCACAGACAGGCGCATTGTTGCTGCATGGGGCTGGGCTGGACCGGAGGAGGGAGAAGCAGATCACAGGCATTCTTCCTAATTGCTCGTAATCACTGACAGCAAACACTGGTCCTCACTGTGTGCCAGCACGAGGCTCAGCATTCTCTCACCCCTTGTCTCAGGAGATAGAGCCTTGCATTATCATCCCTGCATTTTGTATGTTTCTCTCTATTTTTAAAATACATTTTGCTGTTTGTTTCATTATATTGTCACTCAACCTTTCAGGCTCAAACAATTCTCCTGCCTCAGCTTTGTGACTAATGAGGATGAGAAAAGTACACTCTGCTGGCCAGCTTTTCCAGCCCTGTTTTACAGGTGAGCAAGTGAGTCATGGAGAAGGTAAGTCACTCAGATACACACTTGGGGCAGCTGGTGGCAGGCCCCGGGCCTTGAATGAACCTGAATGGTCTTAACACCATATTAACTGGTCACACTGGACACAAAATGAGTGGCAGGTAGCTGCTCACCACGTCTGTGGAAGAGCTCCCTGCCCATACTTCAAGCTCAGCCCCATTCTTCTAGCTTCCCTAAATCATGGAGTCTCAGCCAGCCCTCAGCACAGAACCCTTCACCTGCCTGAGAGTTGATGAAGCACATGATGGGAAAAAATCAACATCAGGAATATTTTTGTGAGGCTGAAATTCAGTGCCATTCCATTTGAAAGAGGCATTATGGAAATGGAGTTTTCAATAACAGCATGTGTCCCAATCCTTAACCCCAGGGCCACACTTTGCAGAGTCTTTATTATTAGTCACCTTTCCAGTGCTGTCAGGAAACACCTAATGTAGGCTAGTGTTTCAAAAGAACAGAGGTTTCTTCTGGCTCTTGGTTCTAGCGGCAGCAGGTCCAAGCAGCTGAGCCTGGGCTCTGAACCCCCCTGGGCTGTGTCACATTGTGGCAGGTCCTCTGTATATCTCTGTCTTATAAAGCCACCAGGAGGGTTATCCTAATGACCTACTCTAATCTAAATCACTTCCCGAAGGCCTCACTTCTAAACACAGCCGTCTGATTAAGTTTTTATTCGCTAATATCATTAAATAGAAGACTGCATGGGGTTGGGGGGAGAGGGATGACAAATCATATTCAAACTATAATAACTGACCCAATGCTTTGCTAAAAAGTCATTCTTCACTATGTTTTGAAACGAACCCATGGTTTTGGAGGAGCATTACTGTACTCTGGATGCCACCAGAGGCTCTGGGAGGAATGTGAGGTCCAGGGCCCAGACTGGGGAGCAACTCTCGGTAGGGTACAGATCATCTTCAAAGAGACCCAAGGTGAGGTCTGCATCTGCTCCCACTACAGACAGATGCTTCCCAGGTTCCCCGCTCCAACAGAGGTGCTCAGTATCCTTTACAGGTGACAGTGATGCTCAGTGCTGACAGCAAGCAGCCAGGGGCTGTTTCACTGAGACAGACCCTACGGGGAGCCTCTGGGGAGCAGAGGGACCTCCTAACTTCTCCTTTCTCATCTGGCAGCCTATAGGCTTCCCATCCTGACCACCCCAGCCCACCCTGAGGCAAGGTGGCAGAGCAGACAGACACCTGCCTGGATGGGGAGGCAGCTCAAGAATGAGAAGCCATGTGGCCAGCTGTCAGGGAAAGGAGGGGTGAGGCCAGGGAGAAGCTGCTTATTTTTAGCCTGTTCATTGGCTGAGGCTCTTTGCAGAGCTGGACTTGGCTCCTGCTCCTCGCTGATGCTGTTATTTCTCCCCACCAGGGCTGGGAATTAGTTTATTTGCTAGGCAGCTACTTCAGCAGCTGCCTGCTGCCATGGCAGGCCCCAGGCAGGTTGCTGGGTGTCTATTATATTTGATTGCCCATCTTATGGGGCATGAAATGACCTGCAGGAGGGCATAAGCTTGGTGTTGCCCTTACTGAAGCTTGACAGGTGGTGGGAGTTGTCTCCCAGAATACAGCCAAGGGGGCAGCAGAAGGGTGATTCCAGCCTGTACTTCCCACTCCGTGACTGAAGGGTCACTAAGAGGCAAGAAGACCACTTCCACTGGAAGGAGGGCACCTTACCCTGGCTGGAACAGCAGTGTGTTCAACCCTTCGTGGCCAAGGAGTGTGAAAGCTTGGTGCCTCAATTTCTCCTTTTCTACAAAGTTATCAAAATAATGTTCCTTTAGGGGAAAAGTCTAGGGAAGAATTCCTTGCCTCTTCTAGCACCTCGTGGCTTCAAGGTATCCCTTGATGTGTAGTAATGTGGCTCCAGTCCCTCTGCCTCTCTGCCTGCCTTTGCAGGATGTGGTGGCTCTATGGCTCCAGCTCTCTCTCTTTCCTTTGGTTTAGGCAGACACCAGGCCCCACCCTAAATTCATGATAATTTCATCCCAAGATCCTTCCATGGTAAATATTGCCATGGTTGAAACCTTTCTATCCTTTCCCCAACCTTAATTGGTATATTAAAACCTAAGACCCAAGTCACCTTGGAGAGGTGGTTAGGTTATGAGAGCGGAGCCTGATCAGACACCAGAGATCTCTGCTGCTCCCCCCACCAGGTGAGGACACAGCTGGGGAAGTCACCAGCACTGAGCAGTGCGGCCTTCCGCATACACATAGTTAACCATACCGTGATCTCTTGCTTCCAGCAGGAATCTCTAATGTTTATAAGCCATCCGGTTTACATTCTTTTTTTGTTTGTTTATTGGTCATGGGGCTTGTATTCAGGGCCTGGGCATTTTCCCTGAGCTCTTTTGCTCAAGGCTAGTGTTCTACCACTCTGAGCCACAGCATCATTTTGGTTTTCGGGTGGTTAATTGGAGACAACAGTCTCACAGAGTTCCCTGCCAGGCTGGTTTGGAATGGAGATTCTCATATTTCAGCCTCCTGAGTGGCTAGAGATGTACCACCAGCACTGGGCTTACATTCTTTTTGTTCTAGCAGCCCAAGTGGACTAAGAAAAAACTAACAACTGCATTTGCAAAGACCTTCTTTCCAAATAAGGTCACATTCACAAGTATTTGGGGTCAAGACTTGGATGTGTCTGCACACACACAACCCATAGGCAGGTTCATGTGGTGATGCTGCTTAGTTCTCTTCCCTAGATACAGCTGACACTGTTAGAGGGCAGGAGGTCAGAGGGCAGCGGCCTGCTGGAAGAAGAGACTTGCTAGGCAACTGCCTCCACACTAGGATGCTCAGGGACCTAGTCCTGATCAAATGGGATATTTGGCCAATGTCTTGAGCTGTGAGTGTGCAGTCAAAGTTAACATGAAGGATTTCTCCTTCCTTACTGCAGGAAAGCCAAAGAACACAAAGACATGTGAAAGAAAAAGCACCATGAGCCACAGCTACCTGGGCCAGAAGACAGAGAATAAACCAAGATGACAGGCGGCATGACCCCTGGGCCTGAAACCCTGTGATGCTGGAGCCGTGCCCTGCACCTGGAGCTCTTTTCACCCTGAGATCTCTGGCTAGGAGCCCAGGCCACTACCCTGGCCCCTGTCACCTGGAGAAGTGCCCCTCCCTTTCCTGCCCGTCACTGCGCAGCAGGCCTGAGGCACATCCCTTAGGCCTGTTTTTCTCAGCTTTCTCTGGGTAGGGAGCTAATCCCACAAACAAATTCAAGCCAACTAGGGAGTTAATGAGTGAAACTGTTAAGATCGCTAACCACATGCGGGCGCTGGGCGAGTATTTTGCATTTTCATGCAGAAGAGGTTTTAATTCCAAGAGAGGAATCCTGAGGGGGTTGGGCTCTGCAGTGCTCCATCTCAAGAGAGGCAGTGGGCGGATGGCTGGCTTGAAGGTTTCTGTTAGCACTCTATACCTCATCCCAGCATCCCATGTGTGTTGCCAGCGCCCCCCCACCCCCGTGCACACACATACAATACACACACACACACACACACACACACACATTGCTGAGCCTTCTCCAAACTACCTGCAAACTTCCTTGTCCTGCACTGTTAGCGCCATGAAACAACATGGCCCACCTCAAGTGACATGCCTGCCCACCATCACACAGAGAACAGCTTCTGTGATCTGAGGCCAGCCCTTCTTGCACCTGTAATCTATCTGTACTTCTTATTTATTTATGGATTGTTGGTTTTGGGGGCTTGAACTCAAGACGTGGATGCTATTTCTGAGCTTAAGACCTGGGTGCTATTTCTGAGCTTCTATTTGCTCAAGGCTAGCACTCTATCACTTGAGTTACAGCACCTCTGGCCTTTTCTGAGTCATTTATAGGAGATAAGTGTCTCACTGACTTTCCTGTCCAGGCTGGTTTGAACTGCCATCCTCAGTTCTCAGCTTCCTGGGTAGCTAGGATTATAAGTGTGAGCCGCCCGTGCCCAGCTTTGTTTATTTCTTTTCACTCAGGGCCTACTTTGTTTCTTTCCTCTCCCTATCCTCGCTGAAGAGTTTTGGTTTGATGGATGCTTGCAAAATGTGTGAGTGCACATAGTTTTTAATCGACTGGATGGGTTCAGAATTATTCCATTCTCTTCCTACTCAACACTGCTTTTAACTCTTTTATGTTCTCTGTGAACATCCATTTTCTTCCTATGTGGTACTCACGTCCACTTTGCAGTTTGCATCTTGTCTCTCAGAAATGAATCCTCTGCCTCCCATCATAAAAGACATCCTCACACCAGTCCCCTTATGAGAGTCCCTGAGAATGACTTTGGAGCAGACACCAGGAGCAGAAATGGTGGGATCAAGAGTGGGACTGGTTTAAAGGATGGGCCTCACAACTGTCATTGTCCTCAAGGCTGGGCATTCTGGCCAATGCTCTATTTGCATTCTTTTCTGGAATTCTTTTCCACTGTATTGTTCAGACTCCCTGGCTGTGAAAGAGTATCATGTCATTTGTCAGACACCAAAAATGGAGGAAGATGTTGGAGGTGTGGCACAGTTGGTAGAATACTAACCAATGAGGGAAAGCATCTGGTACTGAGCTTGAGTCCCAGTCTCAGAGCAAAAAGAAGAGAAAAATGTAAGAAGAAAAAGCTTTCAAAGTTGACCTACATAGCTGATGTGAATCATCATCAATAGTTCCATTTTGCCAAATGACCAAACTGTCCAATAATCCCCAATTATGCCAGAGTTGTGTATCTTTTATTTGGGCATCCGGGTCACCTCTCTGCCCTGCTCTCTCTCTGACCTGTCTGGTCATTTAGATTGGTAGTGTCCACTGGTGCACTGACACAGATTTTTGGCATTTCCTCCTCCAGGTCATTCTCTTGTCAAAATATGCCCCATTCCCTGACACTTCTTTTCTCAGGGTTTTCGATAATAGCAGCTTATCTCCTAGAGTTCCAAAAACTGTCTCCACCCCCAGCCCCTTTCAGCTGTGGGTGGAAACAGCTCCCCTTTCTTACCAGCCTTGAGAAATGGCATCATCTCTCATCTCATGTATTTCCCTAAACACTGCCCGCTGGTGTGTATTCCTTTGCTGAACAGAATGTGTTCTCTTGTTTCCCATGGGGACCTAACTGATGATAAGGAATACATTGTGTATTCAAAGGAATACACAAAATGAAGGGTTTGACTGGATGGCATTTGAAGTCAGTTCTACCCCTTGACTTCTGTGTTTGAGAAACGGCAGATAGGTGTGTCACAATGCCTCAATCAAGCACCCTTGCTGGGCCAGTGCATCTCTACAAGGTCACATTCAGTTTCATATTTTCCACTCTCTCCTGTGTACCCTCCCCCACGTCGCCTCAGGTCAGTGCCATGCTATATATCATCCCAAGCTCTTCTTTTGTGCCCTCTCAGCTCCTGCATTTTCCCTCCCACTTTTTGACTGTCACAAAACTGTGAGCGCTTGAAGGCAGGCATGGAAGCTCAGGTTCTTTCGTCAGACCAGTAGTATTTGTGGCATGCTGGCTGATCCTGAAGTATTTCCTCAGAGCCTAGCAGAACCCTCCCAAGGAAGAATACAGCCAGTGGTCAAAATCTGCCCCTCCCCATCCTCTCTGGACTTGGGGCTTGTCTCACATTTGAAAGGAAGCAATGACTGGAAGATGTGGTTCAAAGAAGCTGGGAAGGCTAGAGGACCGACATTTTAATTGCATAATTATTTCCACAGTAATGGTGGTGCTGGAGAAGATGAGGCCTGCTGCCTGCAGGATGGATGGTGAGAGGACGGGTGAGTTATATTTTCCCAGATAAAAGCACCGATTGCCTATAAACTCTGATTTTGCCTGATGTAAAAGCCACTTTATTGCACATCCAGAAATTACTACCCGTATAAAAGCACATTATTGTGATGTAAAAATAGATTTTTATATAATTTTTTCATGCCACCACCTTGTAATTCCTCATTTCTAAGCACCCCGAGATTGCATGGAGGTTTATTTTTCTCTTTTAATTGTTTGTCATGGCATGCCAATTTATGGTGAGATATTCTCCCTGAGACCAGGGCAGGACTGGAGCATAAATTTCAGCCATCACCTCATGGCAGGTAAGGTTCTGTGGCACCTGAAACGCCATCAAATAACAGCAGGTTCCAAATGCTGCAGAAGCAAGGCCTGTGGTTTCAGACTCACTGGAAGAGGGCAGGGAGAGGGGAGGGGCTCTCGCCCTGTCCTTTCACCAGGTAAGGTGCTTGCTGCCATCTCCTTGGCCCTGCCTGCTGGACTACAGCCAAGGAACGCTGGGCTGTAGACGATTAAGCCCGCCCCACCCTGGCCTCCTGTCTGGCCTCTGGGGCGGCCTCCATTCCTTTATTGTATGGGGACTGCATCGCCTAATAAAGCTGTCCTGTCCCAACTTTTAACCTTTTCTTCATTTTTGGGGGGGGTGGGGAGGGAGAGGCCGGGGGCTCCACAGAGAAGGCAGCCACAAGCTTAGTTAAGAAGTGACTCCCTGAGAAAGCTGGAGTTGGCTGTCCAGCTGTCCAGTTGGGCTGTTCCCCCCCCCCCGGGAACCACCAAGATCCCTGAAGTCCCCGGTCTTCCAAGCAACTCCCAGACCTCACGGGGCGAAGGGTGGGCGCAATGCGCTCCGCAGAGGGCACACGCAGCCCCGGCCCCCCTCCCTCTCAGGGGCCCTGGGCTGCGTCCGCCGCCCGCCCTCCAGCCCGCTCCTGCCTGCCAGCTGCAGGCCGGGCGGCGGCGGCGGTCGGTCGGCGCGCGGACACGCCGAGGCGTCGGTGCGCACGGCGGGGCCGGGATGCCCGGCGGGGCGGGCCGAGGCCGCGGTGGGTGAGGCCCTGGGCGGGGCACGCGTTGGGTTTCCCGGCGTGGAGGGGTTCGGTGACCCTCGCCAGGCCGCGCGCTGGCCCCCTCTCGGGTTTGTCCCCATCCCCCCGTGCGCTTTTTATACGAAGTTCCCCGGGACGCCGCGGATCCGCCAGCACGCGCGGACGGCCCGGACCCCGCCGCGTCCCCCGAGCTGCGGGGGAAGGTGGGCTGGGGCGGTGCGGGCGGCGTCCCGAGGCGGGCGTGGAGGTGGGGCTGGGGAGGGGCCCGAGACGGCGGCGGGAGGTCCTGAGACCCGGGGCGGGGGGAGCGGGGGTTACCCGCGTCGGGGCTGCCGTCGCCCGGGCCTCGAGACCCGGAGCCTGGGCTCCCGCCCCCGCCGGGCCGCGCCGGCCTGCGCCCCAGGGTCAGCGGCCGCCCGCCCCGCACAGCGCCCGCCAGCCCGCCGTCGCCGGTCGCCCGGGGCGGGCGGGGGCTCCGAAGCCCCTCGGAGCCGGACAGAGGCGCCGCTCGTCAGCGCCTGCGCGCAGAGGGGAGGCGCGAAGTGTGTGGGGCTGGGCTCAGAGGGGTGGGGGAGAGGAGGGGAAGGGAGAGAGAGGGAGGAGGAGAAGGGAAGGGGACAGAGAGGAGGAAGGGAAGAGGGGGAAAGGTAGGGGGAGAGGAAGGGGAAACGGGGTGCGAGAGAGAGGAGGTGGAGGAGGAAGGGAAGGGAGAGGGAGGGCGAAGGGAGAGGAGAGGGGTAGGGAAGGGGGACGGCGAGAGGAGGGTGGGGGAAGGGGGGCTCGGATGGCGGCCGGCCCCGCTGCTGGTCCAGCGCCCTTGGCCCCGCTGCCTCTGCTCCTCGGCTCCCGCTTCTTCCTCGATTGGGAGCAGGGACGCTGATTTCCGGCTCTAAGGCCAGCAGATTCGTACTGTGACCGGGACGGAGGAACTTTGGCACGGCCGTCTGGGGACCCTGGCCCTGGACTGGGTCAGGGCCCGCCCGGCCCCGTCCGCCGCCGCCTCCCTGGCCCCCAGGGGGCGCTGTCTCCCGGGTATGGGCGTGGCTGCCAGGACCAGAGTCCCATCTGTGACCTTGGCCCAGACTGGGTACCAGCTAGCTGTGGGATGCGGGCATGTGATGCGCTTGGCACAGAGCCAGGCACAGGGAAGCGCCCCGTGGACGCGCCATGGATACAACAGATATCTAACTAGCCCTAACTTTGCTGGAATCTGCTCTGCCACTCTCAACAGACAGACCTGGTAATGTTTTATTCTTTATTGAAAGAACTAGAGAAGCATCAACTTAGGGCCAGAGCATTGTTCTTGTCCAACAAGGTTGACTAGAATTTCCCAGATGGCCCTGTAGGGTCTCATGTGCCCACCACCAACCCTGGTGGGGAGTTGAGGAGGTGTCATATTCTGGGCTCTGCGTTTTTCTACTCTCTCTGGGCTGCCCTGTCATTCACTGATTCATAATCCCTGAATACTTGCTTCTGATGGACAGCGTGGGGGGGCCGGTCTATTACACAAACAAAACATGAACATCTTTTAGAGGGTATCAATACAACAAAGGCCAAGTGTTTTCCCTTACAGCACTGCTTATAAATCATTGAGCCAGGTGAGGGGCCCACCTACCTTTATCATTGTCACTGGGGGCTCACAGTTCAGCAAGCTCACATCTCAGTGTAGTCCTGCCACCATCCTGTGCCATCCCTGGTCAGCACCCAGACCTTGGGTCTAGTTATCATATAGGGTCCTGCCAGGGGCTAATTCCTCTCTGATTTTGCCGTATGGAGTAAACTCAAGACTTGTCAGGCCCCACGCTTCAGGAGGTCTGGTGGGCTCTGCTACCTACTACCTGCTGTGGGTTGCTTCTGATTGGAAATGGTACAGTGTAGGTTCAAGGACCTAAAGGATCTATTGGGAGCTTGTTAGAAATGTGAATCCTTAGCTTTGTTTCAGACTTAACTGAATCACAATCTGCATTTTAATAAGATCTCTAGATGATTCATAAGCACGGAGAAGCGTGGGAGCTGTTCCCAGGGCCTGCTAACAGAAAGACTTGCCCTACCCAAGGAAAATGAAAGGGTGCTCCTCAGAAAAGTGCCTACTGTCCAAGGAGCTCATCTCCAGGGTCAGGACTATAATTCTTTTGTCTTCTGCAGAAGTCTCAGCCCAAGAAAATGTCCCTGTCCTTCCTCAAGTAACTGTCTTGCTGTAATTTAATGGGTTCAGTTATCTGCAGGTGACATCTGCAGACAGGGCAGATGCCTTGATGGGCTCAGCTGCAGGTGCTGTGCCCAACAAAGCATAGATGCTTACTTAACATTTACTGAGTTACAGTATTCTTTTGGCACAGGGAATCCATTGGCAGTATAAGGCTCAGAGCTGGCTCTTTTGGGTACCACTGCCTCAAGAGAAGTAGCTAGGGCTCTGTTCCAGAAGCACATGCCTGCTGCAGGGATGCTATACTTTGACAGTCCTGAGCCCTCTGCACAAAGACAAGGGCGGCAATTATATGGTATCCACGTGGCTGTCCCCCTTTCCCACGTTCTGAGTAGACATCAATAATTGATGACAGCTGACTTTCTGGCATGACCTTCAGTCCTTTCTCAGAACAGCACCCCAGGGAGCCACTATCAATTGATCAGACATGGCATTGTTTGTGATCTTTGCCTTGGGTCTCTCCCAGGAGTTGTCATCTGCAGATCATGCCAGATGAGATGAGGCGGCCAGGCTAGGGCCCAAGGATGCCCATGGTCTTCTCCTACTAAACTGCCTAGAGTAGGTATGTGGCTGCAAGTCTCCTTCCCAGATGTTCAGAGCTGGGTGGGTGAAGTACAGCCCCAGACTTCACACAGGTCGTCTTAAGGGATCCTCTCACAAGTTCTCTCCCTAAGCTCGGATCACACCTGTGGCTCGCTGAGTGGCTCTCCACAGCCTCTCCACATTCACCCCCTACATAATTTCACCTGGGCACTAACCCATTCATGTCTCTGCCACTCTGTCGCATGTGAATGCCTCTTCCTGTGGCGCATGATGGTGCCTGAGTATGCCTGGCCACAGCATAGGGTTTTAGTCGATGAAGGGCTGAAGAAATGCATCTGTGGCAAAATCTTCTGTTTGGCATGGGACTTGGCTTGAGCCTGGGTTCTCTCCACACAGTGCACACTGGCTCTTCTTCTCCTTGAGGATCCTGACACCTCTTCCCCTTTCCCAGCACGTGGGATTCCCATGAGCAAGAGTGCTACCTCCATGCTGGCTATTTTCCCTAGGAGCCTTTGGTGTGGGCCTTCCCACTGGGTGCTGGTGAGGCATACTAGTGTCATATACTTAAACACCACTGGCTTTGCTCCCTGCCCCACTCTCCATCCACCCCCCAGCCTCCGCTGCAGGTAGCAAGTCTACTAGTCAAAAATGGATGGGTCTAGAACAAATCATGTTAAGTGAGGTAAACCAAGCTCAGAGACACAATGTGTTTTCTCTCACATGTGAAAGCTAGATCATGGGGACATGATAAATGATACAGAATTCTAGGCATCCATACAGAGACCAAAGGAGAATGCTCTTAGATGAACACAAAGGCACAATGCCTACATGCTTCTTCTGATCACACAAAACAATATTTATCAAAATGAACTCCAGGAAATGGAAATGAGTTCTTTGCTGCTGTCACCCCCCCTCCCCAGGTGTTTGGTTTTAACAACACGACTAGTTCCTATCACCAAATAGTTCTGGGGTGCTCTCAATCCCTGAGCAGGCATGACCCTGGTTACCTGGTTCTAGGCAAGGAACCTGTGCTGGTCCCCTAAGCTGTACCCTAAACATGGAATCTGCACTAGATCTTGTGCCTGGGAAATGTCACTGACTGCCTCTATTCTCCTGAAGAGGTAGGTATTTCTTTTTGTCTGCTCATTTGCAGATGACAGAACAACCCCATGGCCTGAGGGCCCTCAGTGAGTGTGGCATGCTAGGATAGAGTCAGCCTGCCTGACATCAAAGTCATGTCCTCAACCATTGCTAACCAATCCTTGAGAAAAACCAAAACCAAACTTCATTTGCAACCTTTCCCCTGGTGTGAACTCAAGTGTGATCACCTCTAGCACCTCCGCATCAGCCAGCCACTGGCCCCAGCCTGAGGCCCAGCAGGAAATCCTTTGAAACCCAGACTGACTGCAGGAAAAGCTGAGAAGTGTGAGGAGGCCAGTCAGGTGCCAAGGGGAGTCCAGGCCCTGAAATGTTATCTGACCAAACATGCAAACTCAGGCAGGGTCAAGCAGAAGTATGGTGTGGATGAACTGTTAACATTGATTTTTTTCTCTTTCCACACAATGGAGAACAGCAGAGGTTAAGGAAATTCACTTATCTCTGGACTCCCAGACTTGTGGCATTTGGGTTACTGTAGGAGACCCTGAGATCCAGAAAATCAGGCCAAACTGCTTTGAACTGCACCTACTGGTTCTATTCCTATGGTGCCCTAGCACAGTGACTGGGCCAGGCATTTCCTTAGTAACCTCTAGCTCTTGCTGGCCCTGTTCAAGGTCCTGAGATAGCATGGAGTAGCTCCGAGGCTTCATCCAACCCAGTTTTATTTCCAGTCCCTAGCTTAAGAGTCCTGGTAAAGGGCCTCTCTGAAACCCCCCACTTGTTTTTTTAAACAGTGTCTTTAAGGAGTCTCAGTATATAGCCTAGGCTGGCTTCAAACTCACTATGTATCTGACTCAGTCTCCTGAGTGCTGGGATTGTGGGAGTGTATTGCTATGCCTGGCTAAAAAATGCCAACACACAGAACAGCTAAATCTATAGCAATGAAGATCAAAATGATCATTATCTCTGTGAGATTTTAAGGAGGCTTCTGGGATGCTGATGTTCTCGGGCTTGACCTCACTTGTAGTTCGAGAGAGGTATATCTTGTAGAAACCCACATACCACAGACTCTGTGTAACTCCTGGGAGTCATACCTTCACCTGGAAAGGAACAGGGACTTGCAGTTGAGTCTCTTGCAGGTCTTATCAGATCTGTCCCTGGTCTGTATGTGCGTGCGTGCGTATTTCCCCTGCTAAAGGTGAGGACAAGGTTCCTAGTTCTGTCACAGCTTTCTTTAAGGGTCCCACCAGCCAGGGCTTTACTCAGGCTAGTTAAGCATCCGGACATCTCCAGGTTCTCTTGAAGTTGCTTCCTAAACTTCCCACAGCACCTGAAGTTCTCCTAAGATCTGGACTGCCAACCACTCCCACTGGATTCCCAGAAGTCTCCTCTCTGGCCTCCCCAACCAAGACAGGATGTTTCTAGTAACTTGGGTCTCTGCTATCACACCTAGGCACTGCCCCTAAAGTTTTGTGTTCAAGGCTAGTGTGCTACCACTTATGCTACACCTCCATTTCTGCCTTTTTGGTGATTAGAGATGAGTTCCATGAGCTTTCCTGCTCAGGCTGGCTTTGAATTGAAATCCTCAGATCTCTGCCACCTGAGCAGTTAGAAATATAGGCATGAACCACTGGCACCCGGTGATACATTCTTTTTAAAGACATCCCAATTTGAATGTTATGTGATCACTCAACACACACGTTTCAGTAAGATACACCTTGATTTTATACTCTTCTGAAGGAAGTGCTGGAGACTGAGTGGAGGGCCTCACACTTCCCGAGCAAAGATTCTAACCACTCGAGCTACACCTCCAACCTTTTTAGCTTTACTTTTCAGGTAGGTTTTCATGGTTTTGCCTGGGCTTGTCTTGAAACTTGATCCTCTCGATCTCTTGTTGTCCAACTAGCTGGGATTATAGGCATGCGCAACTATGCCTGGCTGATTTTTCACTTTATAATAATAGCAGTCTATAAAATGAACTCCTTTACCAGGTGCCTTATTTACAGCATGATTTTAAGGCCCCTCCATGATGTTTTATGTGGCCACAACTCATTCTAATGTGTGGCTATGCTTCGTTGTGTCTCATGCCCAGGTTTTGTTAAGAACACAATTGCAGTGGTGCCTGCTCTTGTGTCTGGTGAATGACAAGACACACACAAGCAGCTCTTGGCCCCCGGAACTGGAAGGGAGCATCTGGGTCATGAGGCATGCCCACTGTACCCGAGTTAATGTCTCAACATTTGTTCAGCCATCTATTAGATGAGCTTTTCCCATAACCAGCCTCTGCCTCTCCAGAACAGTGCCGGGCCAAAGTAGTGCAGGACAGGATAAAATGCTCGACTATTTGGTAACAATGGCTGGCTCAGGACAACTCATTCCCATTGGGAGGAAAACTCAATATTGGCGCTAGCTGGCACCAGGAGCAGCTGCAGCTTCCCATGCAGCTGCCAGTTCCCGCAAAAGCTCTGCATAAACCGTGGGCTGTGAACATGCTGAGGTTTCAAGTACTTGGCCACTCTGGGGCTCTGGGCCTACAGCAGAAGTTTGCTTCCTCTGCATCAGGACAAAGGCATTCTTGCCTCCTTTAACTGAACTGGGATTCCAGCCTGCCTGGAAGGTTGGCCAAGAGCCATTGAGATAGATAACTGCAGAGAAAAATGAGGCCTTAGGTTGGAGCCCTGCTTTCTATTCCTGGCCCTGTCATTAGTAAGCTGACAGACCTTTGGCAAATCACCTTGCTGTGTGTGTGTGTGTGTGTCCTAGGGCTTGAACTTAAGACCTGGGTGCTGTCCTTGAGGGTTTGTGCTCAAGGCTATCATTTCTGGCTCTTTGATGGGAGATGAGAGTCTCACGGACTTTCCTGTCCAGTTTGGCTTCAAACTGCTATCTTCAGACCTCAGCCTCCTGAGTAATTATGATTACAGGCATGAGCCACCAGCATTCTTTCTTATAAAGGAGTCTGGGCAGTGCCGGCTGGTCTCTGAACTTGCTATGCATCAGAACTACATTAGGAGCGGCTTAAGTACGGACTGGTCTGAAGTGGATCCTAGATAGAGGCAATATTTACATGATATCAGAAATACCTGCCCACAGTAAAAATTAAAAACAAAACTCAATAGAGCTCCCCCCTCCTACCTACACACAACTGCTTTTAATCATTCGTTTCTGTTCTATGGGTTACTATCTTATTACCAAACATGCTAGTTTTTCCTTAAACAACTTCCAATATTGCCTATTGTCTTTCGGCAAGGATACAAGATACAGTTCCTGACCCCACCCTCACTCCTGGTAGAGTTCTTTGGCAGCTGTATTTTAATAGGCTCCCCAGATACTTCTGATGTAGTGGGGTTGAAGCCAGGGCTTCCTGCATGCTAGCTTAGTGCTCCATACCCTCCACTTCGGTCCCTGCTGCTTCTGCTTGGCTCCTGCACTCACCAATCAGGCCCTCTTCCCAGCCCCAGGGTGCCGAGTGTGGGAGAGATGACATTGCTCTAGGTTTTTATTTGGGGAATGGAACTACTTTTCCTTCTAGTTCATGAGCTCGTCCGAAACAGTATACCCTCCTGGCCTCCAGATGCTAATTAGGATATACATCTCTCCTCGAAGGACTACTGTAGCGCTCACTGGCAGACTGTTGAAGGTGTGTCTTCATTATAAGAAGCAGAGAAGCAGGTGTAGAATAATCATAGAGTAGAACACACAGAAACAAGAATGCACAACACAGAACCTCATATTGCCTCATGGATGAATCTCACAGACATAAAGTGAAAGAAGTAAGCACATCAGAGTATATACGGTGTGGGTCCATTTGTACAAACTTTACATCCAGTCAAAACTGATCAACAACAACACAGCACAGCAAAAACAAGCACACTCAAAAGATTAGGACAGAAAGGGTTAACCTGCCCGTGTTGGTGATTGGGGGAGGGGTTGGTAATGGTCTGTCTTTGGTGTGGTGGTGTTTATATGGTATATATCACTTAAACTGTGCCCTTAAACTTTGTGCAGTATACATGTATCTTTATGAATGTCCATACTGCTTTTGTGCCAGTACTGTGGTTTGAACTCAGGGTGTGGGCAATATTCCTTAAGCTTTTTCACTCAAGGCTGGCACTCTACCACTTGAATCACAGCTCTATTTCTGCCTTTTTGGTGGTTAATTGGAGATAAGAATCTCATGGAATTTTCCTGCCCAGGCTGGCTTCAAACTGAGATCCTCAGAGCTCAGCCTTGAGTAGGTAGGATTATAGACATGAGCCACCGAGGCCCAAATGAATGTTTCTTTCTTACTTTTTTTTGGTGCCAGTTCTGGGGCTTGACAGTGGGCTTGCTCAAGGCCAGTGCTCTACCACTTGAGCACAGTACTCCTTTCAGTTTCTTCTATGTATGTGGTACCAAGGAATCTATCCCGCGGGTCTTTGTGCATACTAGGCGAGCACTCTACCACTGGGCCAAACTCCTGGCACCAAATGCCTATTTCTTACATATATATATAAAAAAAAATCCTTAAAAAAGAAAGGAAAAGAAAAGCAGCAAGATCTCTCTCTCTCTCCTTCCTTCCTTCTTTCTTTCCTTCCAATTTGCTTACACAAGCTTTTCCAGGGATGGGTTAAGGCAGGCAAAGAAGCAAGAAAACAGGCCTGGTGTGGAGTGAAGGAGGAGGGAAGGGAGGCTACAGCTGAGATCCTGCTGGCCTGATAGATTTCAGAGTTCCAGTGCGGCACCCTGCAGGGAAAGTGGCCTTGCTGGGTCAAGGAAGTGGCTGGAAATGAGGCCCTGTATGTTCCCTGGGAATGATGACATGATATCAGGCGACCAAGACTCATGTACCATCTTCCCCACCTGCTAGCAAGCCAAGCTGTCCGGGGGGAGGGTGGTATATGGGCCCCCAGCCCGCCTCCCCAGGCTCCTGGCCAACCTAGTGTAAATATTATTACACTCCTACGCATCTGAAGGACGTTAATTATTAAAACACATGCCACCCAGGGTAGTGCACTGTAATTAGGTTCAAATTAAATTAGCATCCTCTTGTAATTAGGACATCAATAACTACTCTTGAGGCTCCAGCTCCCCAGCCCCTCCCTATCACTTCCCAACATGGGCTCCTGTAAGAAAAGGGGTTCATTGACTCTCTCCCCAGGATATGGAAATAATCAAACTAATAAATAAAGCAAGGCAGTCATGTGAGCCTGGCCTACCCTGCCTGCTTTTCCGACAGGTCCTGCATGTAGCAGAGAGGAAGGTGAGGGTCACTGGGGCAGGCAGAATCTCAGGCTCTAGTACCTGTCCCAAACCCTAAGCTCTGCTGCACTGGATCTCGAACTCCTGAGAATTCCCAAAGCCTGCCAGATGAGCAATTCTTTCCTACCATGTTAGTCCTCCCTTCTCCCCCTCCCCCCATTCTCTGTGATGTTATCCTAGCCACCCGGACCAGGGCTCAGTCCCCAGCCTTCCTGGGGCACTGCCTACTGCTGTGCTTCACACATGCATGGCACCTGCTGCCACCTTGTCTGGTCCACATATTCGTGTGAGTCTAGAACTGGGCACAATACCATGTTGTTTTCTGAGTCTTACTCTCTCTGTGGTGGAGGCAGGCAGGATGGGTGATTTTGTTCAGTTGAAATGATGGATGGGGAAGCAGAATTCATGATCCCGAGACCCAGAAAAACAAGTTCTGTAACTCAAGGAAAGGCTTGTGCTACCTGCAAACCTGGATGCAAATGAGACCAGCCACGCTAGACTCTCCTTCGATTCTGCACCCTCCCACGTGGCTTGCCTTACCCAGGTTCCTGGAGAACAAACCTCAGGAACTCAACAGATGTGATCAAGAAAGGAAGACCAAGCTCGGTCCACACCAGACATGCAGCAGCAGCGCCTGGCGACTGTTCGACCTTTGCTCCCACCAGCCTTGGAGAAGAAAGGAAATAAGGAGTGGGAAGGCTCAGGCATAATTTCAACTGGAAAACTAAGGAGGGTTTATCCTTGGGCACAGATGTAACCAAGGCAACTGTTACAACGGGGAGATGATTTCAAACCCTTCTACAAAAGAGTGGGCTGGCATTTTGCCCCTCTGCCAATTGTGCTTGTTGTGAATTCACTGCATACTACCTCTTGGCCTTACTGGAAGCACCTGGGAGGTAGAGAAATATGTGAGATGGGCAAGCTCTTCTCCATGGACCAAAATATAATGAGGTCATGGTGAGAGTGTGCTTGTACGGGGAGCAGGCCAGCTCTTCCAGGAGTGGGGATGGAGAGATTCACAAGAGCCACCATCACACTCCTGCTCACTTGGTAGACTCTCCAAAGCCTGAAGTCCTGGGGAATGCAGTTCACTGCGCCCTGAAGGGTCAGACACAAGAAGCCCAAGCACGTGTTCTGAGCAGCACTGAGGGGCTGCAGGTATAACTAAGAGATCAGGAGAACCTCTTAGACCAACTCATGTTTCTCTTCACTGTTCAGCACTTGTATTCCCCTCTCCTGGTCATCCGAGTCCAAGAGGCACCGCGCTTTGCCTACAGACAGAACCCTAGCCAGAACCACTGAGTGTTTGGGCAGGACCTTGGGTTTGGGAGGGAGAAATGGTCAACAGGGCCTATCTCCACGAACATTCCCACCGCAAGGAGCATCATCCAGGAGCAGAATGGTCAGCTAGAGCAGACTGTTAGGAGTAGACTGTGCCACCAGGTTTCACCAAGGTATGTGCCCAGGAGGTCAGGGACATGTGGATGAGGTGGAAGAGGAGCTTGGGCTCTACTCTGGTTTGGGTGCCATTACTGGGGCTTGAACTCAGGGCCTTGTATTCTTGCTTGGCTTTTTCACTCAAGGCTCATGCTCTACCACTTGTGAATCACAGTTCTACTTTTTGTTGTTACAGTTGTTGTTGCTGTTAATAAGAATTAAGAGTTATCATTGTCTTTTTTGCCCAGGCTGGCTTCCAACCATGACCTTTCCATCTTAACCTCCTGAGTAGCCAGGATACAGGCATGAGCTTATTGGTGCTGGGCTTAAGAGCTCCCTCCCCTCTATTCTCTCCTGGGTGTTTCTGACAGGTTCCTCGCTGGGCCCAGTATGGCTGGGAGTGACTTCCTGTTCTCTCAAAAGCTTGAAGTAGCTCTGGGCCAGCCCAGCCTTGAGGACTTTGGCAGACAACTTGTTAGACAAAGCACAAGCCTGGGAGCTAGCATGGAGACCAGTCTTCCTTACAAGGGGACTGGATGTCTCCTACAATGGCCTAGCAGTCCAGAATTATTCTCTAGGTTAGATAGAAGGGCACTATCCCTATCCTATTATGAGCTAGTCACAGCAAGATTGGGGACTTTACCTTACAATCTCCACATGTGACTTCTTTTGGGGAAGCCAGGCCAACCTACAGCCAGCCCAGCAAACCCTGCTGGACTTCAGTCTGGGCTGTTCCAGCCCAGTGCTCTGAATCTAAGGTCCTCGAGTCTTTTGGCGTTATGACTGCCTTACTGCTCAAGTGCTCAGGTCTCCCTCAGGCACTGTGACAGGAAGGGCTGCAGACAGCAGGTACTACTTTATTTGGACCTCAAAAGCTTTAAATACAGTATAGGCTGGAGGGCAGATGTGGACACGCTGGCATCTGAGAACGGACTGTCAGAGAAATCACATAATCAACAACTGGACAGAGCTGGGGAGAAGGGCAGTCTAGGTAGAGGCAGGGCCACCACGCAGCTGGCCGTAGGTGTCAGGATCACTCCCTTCACTAGGACAAAGCCTCTCATGGTTCTTCCTGATTCGAGGACAATTAAAAACAACAACCCACAAACCCCCAAGTAAAAATACAAAATCATCCGGGAGAGCTTGTGGCTGCAGTGCCGACATCCGAGAGGATGAGGGTGATTACCTGCCCCAGCCCTGATGCCACCCCACAGAGTGTTTCCATACACCGAAGCAAAGCTGGGCTCAATCTATGCCCCTGCCTCCAACTGGGTCTGGAGTTGACCCTCCCAGAAGAGGAAGAGGTTCTGGCGCAAGCAGTGCTGGGGGGCCAGGCACGGTTCTCCTTAGCGGCTGTAGCCAAACTCATCAGCATCATCAGCCCGGAAATCTCCATAGCGCCACAGGTTCAGCTGTGAGAGGAAGCAGAACAGGGCTCTTCAGGGACATGGAAATTGCTTAACCCACTGAGCCCACAAGGCCAAGCCCCTGAACTCAGCACCTGACTGAGGTCCTGGGCTCAGAACTCACCCTGGCACTCTTGGCTGACTCCTGGGCGTTCAGGTATTCTGTGATCTGAAGGACACAAGACAGGGAGTGGTGGGGTCAGTGAGCTCTTAATGAACAGCTAGCCCAGATGATCCTGCATGACACCCCAGAAGACTCCAGCTCCAAAGGTACATTGCTCTCTGGAATTTGCTGTTCATTCTAGGCTATTTCATGTGCCTGATCGGTCCCATCATGCACACTGGGCTACCTATTCCATCTCTCAAAGTCTTTCATAAAGTATGATCTTAATGCAGCTTCAAGTCACCCCATTTATACTACACACCCCTCCCCCACCCCGCCCCTTTCTCTGTGCTAGTACTGTGGCTTGAACTTAGTCTGGGCACCGTCCATTGGCTTTTCCAGTCAATACTAGCAGGCTACCACTTGAGCTACAGCTCTACTTCTCAGTCCTGGGGCTTGAATTCAGGGCCCGGGCACTGTCCTCAGACACTTTTTCTCAAGGGTAGTATGCTGCCACTTGAGCCACAGATCCACTTCTTGCTTTTTCTGAGTATGTGGTACCAAGCAGTCTACAACTATGCTTACTTCTGGCATTTTGGTGGTTAACTGGAGATAAATGTCTCAGATTTTTTTTTTTTTTTTTTGCTTTGGCTAGCTGTGAACTGTGGTCCTCAGCTCTCAGCCTCCTGAGTAGTTGGCTAAGATTTTAGGTGTGAATCACCAGTGCCTACTCCCCCTTACTCTTTTCTCTACTGTGGGTATCATCTCCTAACATTCTATTTAGGTTAATTTAGTTTTCTTGAATGTAATATCCATGGGCACCGAGAGCTGGATACAGTTCCCATTTCCTCTCTGATGCATGCATGGTAGGCAGTCAGTAGCTGTTTGCTGAGAGAACTCTTCATATGTGTTTGCCTCCGGGGCTGGGGCAAAGGAACTTTGAGAAACCATGAAAAAAACATCTACAGAGGCCTTCAAACGGAGATCCCCAGCATAGGGCGGGGGTGTCACACTTTTCTTGAGATACAACAGCATTTCTTACTAGTGGCTTCTCCCAAATGGGTCACTGACATGACCACTCACATCAGGGGACCACAAACCATCAACAGTGGTACTGAGGCAGACAAGGCAAGGCAGAGCAGTGGGCTAAGTGGAGAGAGGGTGTGGTGCTCACTCCATCATCCTTAGCCCTGCTCCGAGGATGGAGGAACTGTCAGTTCCAGCCTTGGGGAGGCCCCATGCCCGTGTCTTTGGAAAGTTCACAGATTCATCTGGAAGGCAGGGCTGGCCTGCAAGGGGGTGGGGGGTAAGGGGGGGTAAGCACATGCACAGGGCTAAGTCAGGGGGCTATTAAGCAACCTATTGGTTAATAACTGAACAGATTAAGGTGGGTCCCAAGTACTGCCTCTGACTGCAGTCAACCTCAGGACGTAGCATGTAGCTGTGGACTTCCCTTATCCCCTGAGTAGGAGGCCCTACTCCAAGGTAGATGTCATTGTCTCACCAATGGTGGCTCCCAGTTCTCTGGTCCTGGGCAGCTCTGGCTGACAGCAGTGTCCTGAGCACTAGGACCTGGCACTGTACGCTAGAGAAAGGAAGTTACTGGGAGAGATGGCCAGGCAGACTTTGACCCTCTCCACATCAGGCCTGCCAATGCTCCGTAGCCATCACGCAGCACACATGCCAAGGGAAACTTTCTGCTCTACTTTGCAGCTGCATTCTCAGCCAAACCCGCAGCCAATTAATTTGGGCTTTAATTAGATTTTTTTTTTTAAACCCCAACAATCTCAAATCCATTATCTTTCCTCAGCAGGACCAGGAGGCTAGTGTACGCCTGGCTCTTTCACAGGTTCTGGGTGGAGTCTCCAGGCCCCTGCTCTGTGATAATGCTGGAGGAGGGGAGACACTAGGGGTCTGCTTCCACTGGGAGGGTAGGTGGGGGTGTGTCCCCTGCACATACCACTTTCTGGAACTGCTTCTCCTTGCGCACTTCCACCATGACCAGCCCCTCCTTCACGAGGCCCAGCCCCACATCGCCCTTGGAATCAGCAAACTGCAGGGTGACGTGGGGGCAGCTGGCGCTCAGGTGCTCTACGTTGAGCAGGCACTGAGTGTTCTGGATGTCCCGGACTACGCTGTCCACGGCATCCGTGCGAGCGTCCTCCTGAACAGAACACAGGCAGGTTAGGAAGAGCCGGACGAAGCCCACACAACAGCTACTTGGGCTGTAAGGCCTATTCATGGACCTGGAAGGACTCCTGCCTCCCATCCGAGATGCCTGTGTGTGTGCCATTCTTCTTTCTGGCATACCTGCCTTGTGTCTCGAAAGAAAAATGGCCTTCTCTGCCCCACATTAACCTTATATTTGTTGCCCCGACCCTCTTCAACTATTACCGTCTGGTTTACTACAGCTCTGTGGCCTCATCACATCTCTGTCTGTCTTTGTTGCCATCTTGGGCTCTTGTCACCATCATAACTACCTCTTCATTACAGACTTCCTCTCAACCCAGTCTGTGATAACTGACCCCTAATTGCCTTTCGTGGTCTCTCCTCTTCCTTCTGGTATATCTTGTGAAAAGTAGAAAAAAGCCAATGATGCCAATTCCCACCTTCCCACTCATTTCTAGTATGCTGCCTCTGGCAACAGCAGCCTCCCTTGCTTTCCCTGAGCACCAAGCACCTCCTTGAAGCTACAGCTTCACGGTCACAGACACCTGAGGAGGAGGCACAGCAGACTGGATCTCCCCTTCTGGAAACCAGCAGCCAGCTCGGACCCAGAGATCAGGTCCTGCCCTTTGGCTATGCATTCTTCCCCTGGGCTCTTCACTCAAGCCATGAGAACACCACACTTTCAAAGCCTCTCTTTTTCCACTACACCTTCCATTCTCACTACTATCTTGTATGCACGCATAGTACTAATATTCAAATTGCTAATCCTGGGTCTTATAGGACTACAGAGTAGTCTCAAATTCCCACAGTCCAAACTGCTTTTCCTTTCCTTGGGCAGGAAATCTGGTGCCACCTTAAGACTTACTCTCTCTTGACCCCACCCCTCCGACATTGCCTATATCTAGGAGACCGCTTCCATCTTCATTCTCACTTGGATGATCCATGTAGTTGTCATGTTCTATAGCCTGGACTGCTAGGATCATCTCCCAACCATACCTTCAACCTCCACCCTCTACAACGCCACTGGAACTCTATTCATGGATGCTTTGCTTCTTATTGCTACCACTTTCCCTCCTGCCTACCAGGGCAGTGAAGACCACAGTAACTAGGCCCTAACTTCCCTCTTTTCACATCTCCTTTCACTGTCCACAAGCCTTCCAGGCCCCAGCTATGGTAGTTGGTCTCTGCTCCAACACAACATCTTGGAGCACAGCAGGTTTGTTTCTCAAGAATGATTAAAAATGCTCTCCTGTCTCCTTGTCTGTGGAGCCCCCTCAATTTCCAGTTATAGTAACGCCCATGTCTTGATTCTTCTCAGCAACAGACAATTCGTCAGTCCCCGGCCTTCCCTGCCAGCCTATGAGGGCTGCAGCACTGGCGGCATGCCAATGGTCAGTCTGTTCTGGAAGGAGGAAGATGTGCGGACTCACGTCTTGGGGCACTTGGATGAAGGCGAAGGCATACTCTGTGGCTTGAGCTGGCAGCACCCTCGTGCTGAAGGCAGGCGGCAGGGTGCCCAGGCGGGTAGATGGCAGGATCTCTCTCTGAAGAAGAGATAGGAGGCCAAGAACATGACATACTGGATGCCCTCTCGCTCTTAAACACAACCCTGAGGCCAGGCCTTTGGGAATTCCACTGCTTGCCCCATGAGTCCATTCTACCTTTCCCCATGCACAGACTTCCCCAGCTGGAGAAGACTGGTAGAACAGGGATGAAGGCAGCAGTGGGTGGGGAGCTGTGACTCACTCTGGGCCCTGAGCTGGCTCATCTGGTGGCTCCTATTGAAATAATTGTGATGGTATCTGAACTTTGTTCATCGCTCCCACTTCCTTTTCATGCCCTCTTTGAGCTAGAGGCTTTCTGTCTACCACCTCTTGGGGCAGGGAGCATATACCATGACTGGGCTTGTGCACAGTTTCTGGCCCAGGTGGATGGGATCACACCAGCCTGGAAGAACTCTTTGACTGTGTGTGACAAGCTGGGAGCATAGTCCATCACTGTGAATAGATCCTCACCCCTAGTTCTTGAGGAGAGATGGAAGCAATAAAAATGGCACAGCCACGTCTCACGCAGTACCCACACCTGCTTGCTGTTCATCTGTAGATTCTCCTGGAGGTTGTCAACAGACTACCAGGCCCAACCCAAGAGCCTTTCTGCCAAGGGTACTATCTACTGTCCTTTCCCAGGCACCTAGGTTTGGGAATGTGCTGGATCCAAAGGAGGAAAAACACTTAGGTCAGGATAAGCACCAGGAACTCCAGAGTGTCAAGGCCTGTGGCCCAGGCTTCAGGAAGTGTGGCCATGGCTGACATTCATCCTCAGGGCCCAGGTGTGGAACCTATTGGTGCTCCTAGGCTTCTGTTCAGAGACACCTGTTCCCTCAGGGGGCTTGACCTGCTATATGAACATCAGAAGCACTCAGAACGCACCTGTCTGTCTGTCAGTCAGCTGAGGGCCTGTGGTAGGTTAATGGATTTGACCGAGAGGTTCCTACTTGATGGTCCCACCCTCGCCTGCTCCTCCACCTCTGGTCCCCAACACTCACATTGCCATAGTCGATGTAGAAGACGTGCACTTTCGCAGGAGACTCAACTTTCTCCACTCGGGCGCGGTACCTGCAATGGTATCATGGGCAGAGCTTAAAGGATGGCTCTGAGGAACGAGGAATGCCATCTCCCTGGGGCTTAAGTAGGGAATCACTGCATTCCCTTTCTGGGGTCTCTGGGTGTCATAGAGGGCATTTCTTGGACTTTATGGAAGACCAGCTCAGGGCACTGAGGCCAACATCTAACGGAGTCAGAGCAGAGCTGGAGGCAGAGGAGGAGAGGGGAGCATGTGGAGCAGAGTAATGTGTCCTTGGGGCATAAAGCAACAAGACTAATGACTAGATTGATGTCTGCTGTTTAAACCCAGCACACTAAACAGCAGCTGTAATTAGCCGGCAGATCTGTCTGGGAGGCCACAGCAGGGAACATATCCAAGTCACTCCGTCACCCTGGGAAGGCCATGGGCCCTACCCTTGGTGATCACACACTAGTGACCTTCTTCGGGCCCGTGAGTGCTACTGCTTATGTCTCAACAGCCGGGCTGGAGGGTCAGGCAGCGGGTCTGGGTTCTCTGTGAACTACATTCCTCTCCCTCCCATGACATCATTCTTCCTATGATGGGTGATGGCTATGTCCCACAGCCCCAGGCAGCCAGCCTGCCAGCACTTTCACCACGGAATTCCCCAGGACAAGGGGAGGAATACCACTTTATCATCTGACCTCCGGAGGCTGGCTAGACTGCAAGAGGCATGCGGAGCAAAGTGCAGGCCCCGGATGGGTGCTGAGGAGGGACATGTTGGAGAATTGGCAGAGGCGATTACTAACATCTCAGCAGAAAGCAGACACCAAAACAAGTATCTGCAGCTTAGTTGTAGCTTTGCAAACCCAGGCCCCAAGATAGCCCTGCTGGTCCATGTGGCTCACCATTCTCCATCGACAAATTTGGCAATGCAGAACTCGCCCCGGCGGGGAGTATAGGAGCCCTCCACAGGGGGGTGGCTGGAGATGTCACTGCGCATGTTCTCCATCAGCTTCTCCAGTTGGGTGCCTGTGGGGGAAGAGAGAGGTCAGACCAGGGGCTGTATCTTTGCCTGGAGTAAGGTATGAAATTCTGGAGGTCACCAGAGCGCTGGCTGCTCTTCCCTGCCTCCCCACAATGTTGGGAATTCCTCTGTGGTCTCAGCTCCAAAGACTTTATGCTGTCCATATCCAGAAGTGGGACTGGTGACTCGCTGATACTTTGGGCCTTCTACCCTACTGGCTAAGACAACAGGAGTGTTTGGGAATGTGCCTGAGCCTTGACTGAGGAAGTAGGCAGAAACAGAACAAGGTCAAAGGCAAGTAGCCTCCTTGAGGGTGACAAATGGGCAGCTTGGACCCCAGAACATGTCCAACAGAGGCTAGTTTGCCCAGTGTTTCCTGGGGTAAAAGTAGAGATAAAAGAAGGATCTTGTAAAATAAGAAAGGAGTTCAGAATCAGAGCCATGTTGAACAGAAAGCAGAACTTTCAGTGTTGTCAGGCTAGACTACACCTTACCCACCTCACAGTCTCATGAGTTGGTTTTTTTTTTCTTTTCCTTTATCTTTTATGGTGGTATTGAAGGCTGAAATCATGGACTTACACTTGTTAGGCAGGTGCTCTATTGTTGATCCATGCCTCCAGCTCCTTTTTGCACTGGTCACTGATGACTCTATGAAACAGAGTCATACTTCCTGTCCAAGCATGTGCCTGAATCATGATCCTTCTTTCCTGTTTCCCAGCAGGTGGCATGACCATTGGATGCTACCACACACAGCTCCTTCCCTTGAGATGGAGTCCTGGCAAGAACCACAACCCTGCCAATCTCTGCCTCCACATCACGAGAATGATGGTGTGTGCCACTGCATCCAGCTCTTGGTTGAGAAGGGGTCTCGTGTATATATCTGGGCTGCCTCAGCCCGGATATAGTAGCTAGGATTATAGGCCATTGGTGTCCAACACATAATGTCTCTTTTTAAGAAGTCCCTGTTGCTAATCTACAGGGGTCAGTTTTCTTCCCCAGCTCCTTCCCGCTCTGCTAGGCATCAAGTCCCCAATGGCTTTAGCTCTGAGAAAACTTGTCTCAGGCTTTATAGCCTCCTGGCCCTGATTCCAGCTTAGGTTCAGACCTCTTTTGCTCCCTTTCCTATCACAGGTGGACAGGACTGTGAATTTGTGGTCTAAGTGTATATGACTCCTCTTTCTCAGGGCGTAAGGCCATGCTGGAACAGTTGCAGAACACATGTTTATTGTTGTTACACTTGCCACTGGTAGCCCTTTAAGTCCCTTGTCTGTGCTTATGTTTCTGTCACTACACTATGAGCTCCAGGGCACAGACTATGCTCCCTTGTTTCTATTTATTCACACAAGACCTACTAGAATCTCTCATGCATGTAGGGTGCTTAATAATCCAATTGCACTGTACATGATCTCTGCATGTGCATACATGTCCATTGTTAGGTTGCTACATGTTCAGTGCCCCACCTGAACCAGGATTCTGAGCAGGAGAAACTCTTAGGCCTGGTGGTGAATCCTCAGGGCCTGACCAGAGTGTTCCTTGTCCATAATTGCACTCCAGAGACCATGAAGCCTCTACATTGACAGGTTGTCCTGTATTTCGTCTACTCTTCCTTTATGGTTTTCTTGACCCCCAGGCAATGAAGTCACCAGGAGTCTCTGAGTAATTCTTAGCCAATGTCTGCCTGGTCATTTTTGGAAGGTGGGGTTTAATTGATATAAAGGGTAAGAGGATGTTCCCCAAGAGGAGACAATAGGCCCTGGAATTTATTTTCATAGATTTTTCTGGACCCACCCAACGGCAGCAGAATCCCTGCCCTACAAACCAGGTAGCCTGTCTGAGGCATCTCATCACTTCTCTTTGTGGTCTGCTCTAGTTTTCTTTCTTTCCTCCTTGAATATCACTCTCTCAGTGTCCTGGCTTGACAGAGTAGCCAGAGACAGCTGGGTGAGGTCCTCATGACAGGACAGTCACAGGAACTCTCAAATTTTGCTCTCTGGAGATTTCGGGGTCAGATCCTAGTAGGTCTTGCATAGGAGTTTTTGAATTCTGGGGAGTGTCTACTTAATGTTCCCCATCTCCCAAACTCTCTGAGGGCCATTCATTTAAAAAAAAATGTTTGCCTTTTATTATTAGTTTACATTAGTTATACAGAGCGGGATTTCAATGGTACATTTCTACACACTTACAACATATTCTAAGCAATCTCACCCCCTCTATCAGTCTGTTCCCCCTTCTCTCTCAGGCCCTTTTCTGCTCATGAACAGCTCGCGCCTCCCAGATGTGGAGGTAGGCCACATCATGGGTTCATTTCCAAGGCAATCGCTGGGCCGACTTTCACCAGGACCGTGGCTGACTGAATTCCAAAGGCTCATCAACTCCATTTCCACCCTCCTAAGCAGAGCCAGCCCAGGGAGAGGAATGGGCAAGTTTTCCTTGGTGAAATAACATTGCCACAAAAGCAGCTGCCTGGGAAATATCATTAGAGAGGAAGTGGCAGAGACAAGGCTGTTGGCAATCAGGAGTGGACCTGGAGTGGGGACAGCCGGGTTGGCCAGTTATATACTACCTTCCATGTGGCTGCCCCCTCAAGTGCCAACATTTGCAGCCCCTCTGCCTGGATTTAGCTCCCTAGACCCAGAGTGGGCTCTAAGACTTTGATCCTCTGCCCTCAACTAAACTGTTTTCTTGTCCAGCGTGGCACACAGAGGAGGGATGTGGAGGCAGGGAGTTGGGCCAGCTGCTGTCAGAGTGGTCTCTGCTCCCTGTCCTGAAAAGCCCAAGGTCTGTGCCTTGGGCATCCTGGCCAGTCACAGCTATCAGAGGCAGGAGGGAGGAGAAGGTCCTTCACAAAGACTGCCAGGGGATAACTTCCCCAGGAGCCTGCCAGTTGCCATGGAAACTGGCACTACTCTAGCTGTGGTAACCTCTGGAGAAGAAGAAACCCAGGCAAAAGCTAGCCCAGGCTCCCATCCCTCTTGCTTTCCCCCGGAACTGGTATAAGGGAGGCTGAGCCACCCTAGCCAGGGTTTCCTGACCCTACCTACACAATTTGTTCCTTGTCTCCTGACAGACTACCAGAGTCACAAATCCTCATGCCTGGCCCAGCCTGGGGTGTCTGGGAACAAAGCCATTACCTAAGAGTCTCAGCCCCGCCCAGACAAATCTTATCTCATCTGTCCTCAGAGAACCCACTCAGGCCTGCTACAGACCTTTGTGCACTCCAGGATTAGCTTAAAGTGGCTGGGATGACCCCAGAGTCCAGAGTGCAGAAGCAGCGTGAGCCCTTTTGGGGAGGATCCTGGAGCCCTCCCACTGGAGCCTTCCCAGAGGATCGGGCTGGGTGCTGGCAGCCAGCAGTGCCCGGGCACTCACCAGTCTCCACATCCTGCACATAGAAGTGCAGGTCATCCGTGATCTCAGTCACAAACACTGGCTTGTAGCTGGCCGATCGCTCCTTCTCCTCAAGCACAGGCATCACCTCCTCCACGGGCTGCTCCTCATAGTGGGCCCAGACCTGTAGGTGCGGCAGCAAAAGGCAGGGCAGACAAGTGGGGTCATGCAGGATACCAGGAAAAGGGCTTGGGGCAAATGGAGTCACTTGGGGGTGTAGGAGCTAGTGGGCTGAGCCCCTCGAAATGAAGAAAGATCCTCTGAAGCTCTTCTGATCCAGTGTTTCTCAGTGTGGCATACATCAGAAACAACTAGGTAGTGATCAAAAATGTAGACCACGGGTTCCACCAAACAAGAAAAAGAGCCCTAGGCTCCCAAGCCATCTTCATGCACACCAGCATGCGAGGACACCTCAAAGCAGGATTCCTTGTCCCCACCTCTTGTCACTGTGCAGGGTGACTTAAATCCTGAGGTGTGCAAGCTCCTCACACTGTGCAGGAGGAAGTATCCTCAGCACTTGCCGCAGTTCCACCCGTCTCACCTCCAGCAGGTTGCTCTGACCTGGCCCTGTCCACCCTCTCTCCCTTCCGTCCCCAAGCCCTGTGCTGTCAGGGCTGCAGTGGCGCAGAAGCTGATTCGACGTGACAGCGCGTCAAGTCCAATCCTGCGGCCAGGAGATTATCCAAGTAGTGAAGCCTGTCAGAACAGGGGAAGAGGTAGCTTTCCAGCTGAGCTGCAGGAAACGGGTGGGGAAGTGTGGGGACTGGACTACACATGGGGTCCTTGCAGACACACACAACGCCCAGGGGTAGTCTAAGTATCAGCTAGAAATTTATGTGTATCAGGAACCACTCTGCATGCTCTCCAAATACCAGGTCACTTACTCAGCCCAGCCCTTTGAGTAGCTATGACGTTATCCCTATTTTACCAATGGAAACTGGGTACACAGGACAGAGGCTTGCAAACAGAAACTGCGAACTGTGCATTCTAGGGGAAACAGCACTGAGCAGTGGGGAAAGCTTAGATGTGGCCTCTGGCTTGACTGCCCTTGAACTTGTGTTTGACTTGGATCAAGCCATGTACATTCTCCCCATGTAAAATTAGCCAGCATTGATTTATGCAGCCATCAGCTGGGTGATCCTAAGGAGTGAAGAGCAGAGATGTTAAATGGCAGAACTACTTCCTTGGGTGATTGGTTTCCAGAGCCCATACTTCTGTCTCTGCTGTTGTTGTGCTGGTACTGGGGCTTGAACTTAAGGCCTTTAGCTCTTGCTTATTTTTTTTTCCCTCAACATGGTGCTCTACTACTTGAGCCACACCTCTGCGTCTGTTTTTTTGATGCTTTATTAGAGGAAAAACTCTCACAAACTTTTCTGCTTGGGTTGGCTTCGAACTGGTATTCTCATATGTCAGACTCTGAATAGCTAGGATTACAGGCATGAGCCATCAGCAGCTGGCATGTTTCTGCTTTTAATGTGCTATGTATTTGTTTTATCAGAAGAGGAAGAAAGCACAAAGAACAAGAATTCAGTGATTTGCTGGACCCATCTAGACCCGAGCTTGCTGCCATTCACCTGTAGTGCCTTCCAGTGGCACTTGCAGGCCTCTCATCTGTGGCATCACAAGTATCTCTTAAGCCTTTCTTACCTCTCAGGCTCTAGGCACCCATCACTACCCCATTACTAGTACCACTGCCCTCATCATCAGCATGCAGAGTCCCAGCCACACACTGCTGCTTCCAATATCCATGGCCCTGGCCAGCCAGGAGAGGAAGCAGGCTGCCGGGCTCTAATCCACAGCTTAGTCTCCACTCAGATCTGGACTCTTGGCCTAATCCCTTAGGAGCCCTCTAGCTTGATGACTTCCTGATCAGAGAGAGGGATTTAGGGGACAGCCAGGTAGGTATCCAAGGCCTATGTGTTTATGAGGATGGAGCTTTCCTCCTTGGCTTCCCTGATTGCAAGTTTCCCAGATATGTGTCTACTCAGCCAGTCATTTCTTATCAACTGGGCTTCCAGCCCTCTAGGGACCATTGCAGCTCCTGGGATGGATGGGACGTGCACTGAAACTGCTTCTAAAGATGAGACTGCCATTACCACCTTAAACAGTAGGGTGCTAATGCCCTGAACCATTAGCCAGTCATCCCTGACCCAATAGTCTGGCCCCATCTCCTAGCACCCATGTTTCCCACCATTCAACTTCTCAGTGTTCAATTTCTCAGCCCGCTGCAGAAGATTTAACCTTCTCTGTCCTCCCACTCCCGCCCTTCTTCCTAGCTCCCATCTTTCTCTGCACTCAGCTTGGTAACTAACTATACAAGGCCCTGTGCTAGCTTGTGAGTGGGCGCTGGGACTAGGAGCCACCTAGGGCTTCTATCCTAATCCCATCGCTTCCTCAGTTCTGAGGAAGGTGCTCCTCTGTTGTGCTGATCAACTGGGAGCAGACTGACAAGGTGAGAGCAGAAACTGCTGAGAAGTCCTCAAGTGAAAGAGCCACAGGCGACAGCATCGAGCTTTGGGTTTCCTCTCTGGGGAGATGGACGGGGCTTGACTTGATGCTGGCTCTGGTGGGCAGGAAGCTGAGGTCATGATACAAACCAGTACTGGGGTCATGTTGCTGTGCTAAGGGCAATGAAAGCAAGGTTTCTCTACCCAGAGGAGCTGAAGCCTGATGATCTCTAAGAAGCACCCAAGAGAAGGAGAGGGAGAGCTGCTCAGGGAGGAAACAATCCTGTTCTGAGAGGAGGCTGAGCTTGGCCTTTTGGATGGTGGAACCACAAGGGTGCCTTCTCACTCTTGGGGGGCAGCTCAGTTGTTCCTGGTGACTTGGAACCAAGGGCCCTAAGCGAGCTGGTCAGTGCAGCGGTGTAGTTTCTTGGTGGGATAGAGTCTGTCATCTGGGCTGGGCTGCCCAAGTGCCTATCTTCACTGACCTGTCTTCTGCCCTTCTGCAGAGCTGGTGTGCAAAGAGCCAGACGACAGCCACACAGCCATTCCAAGCCTTTTGGGGCTCAAATCCCTGATACTTGTTTTGTGGAATTCTCATGTTAGATGCACCTCTTCCTGGACCCCTGGGGAGACAACTAGGGAAACCCAAAGACCTTTCCAGAAGGAACAGTCCTTGTGTATATAGACAAATAGTGCCTCAAGTCTATCCTCCAACTCTTGGCATAGGAAAGGCAGGGGAAGGACCCCTACAGTCAACATGCTGGGCAGAGGAGATCTGAGAATGATCTAAGCACAGCAGGGCCCAGGGACCCTGGAAAACCATCCATGAATATGCCTGGCCATGCTCTTGGCCATTTCAAAGTGTGCTAATGTAAAGAGGCCCTGCCAGCTCTCTGATTGACAGTAGGGTTTATGGTTTTCTGTATCAAGGCCAGGGCCAAGATGGAGCTATGTCCTAAGGCAGAGCACTTCTCTGACCCTCTACAGTCCTGGCTGAAGTCCAAGGACTGGCACAGCAGAGAAATACTGTCCTCCTTAGCCAGGCAAGTTCCTGTCTTGTTCCATTCCCTCTGCATTGCTGCAGCTGCTCCAGGAAAGGAGCCTCCCATGGCCAGCATAGGCAGGGCAGGGTCAGGCCAGTGATGGAGGCTGTCTCTCTTCCTGGTCTCCCCAGAGGGAGCCCTGTTCCTCTCTCTTCCTTGTACTTCCTCCCAGGGGAGCCCCAGGTCCTCCTCCTGGCAGAAGATGGGGAATGTATACTGGGGCTCCACTGGCTAGTCTTTCCTTTCTAAATCCTGTTTAATATCCTGCTCCAGGGGTGGGGCTGGCATGAATCCAGGGTGGCTGCAGTCAAGCCCTCAGCAGGAAAGCCAAGCTTAATAAAAGCCAATCAATGGCCAATGCAGTCCTGTCCAAGGCCCTGCTGGGCAGAAGTATGTATGTGGGAGACAGTGTAAGCAGCTGCCATCTGGGGCTCCCTCCCTGCTACTAAGGCCTTTTGGGAACCTCTGAGGAATAGGTGGGGGGCCATCCTCTATCTGCCTCCTCCGCAGCAGGGGAGGGCACAGGGAGGGATTAAATCCAGTAGGGAGGCAACTAACTCCCTGCAGGTGGGGAGCAGCATGGTCAGGTTCTCAGAAACACACACATAACCACAATGCCCAAAGACTTGCACACATGCTCCATCTCACAAAAACTCTTACAATTTCTTCTTTACTTATTAGCTCATAGATACTGACAGTGACACATCCTAATGTGAATAAAATCTCGTACCTTGCTAACCTGGTCTCTCCTACAGTTAAAGTAGCCCTAAAAGGGTCACAGTGAAGCAGAGTATCTCCCATACCTGAGGCCCTCAGGTGACTGTCCCCCAGCTGACTCCACATTCTTGCTGAGAGTTGTGGCTACAAAGCTCTGCAAAGCTGGTTCCCAGGAGCCAGCCACCAGGAGGAAAGCCAGCTTGGCCCCTTAGGATGCTTAAGTGGATGGGGATTTAAAGGAGAGAGACCCAGGAGGCAGGCCAACCTTGCCACTGAGTGTTGTGCACTGCATTTTAATGAGATGAATAAAAATGTGCAGCCTGAGTAAGTAATTAATCACTGCTAATAACTCTTCATCATCAAGTGGCACCAGCAAAATGATGACTTGGGCTCTCAGACAGACCTCCTAAATAATAATCCCTAGTTCAACCTGGCAAGGAATCTAGCACTCCATCTCAGACCAGGTTCTACTCCCTGATCCTCCCTGAAGTCTTCCCAGGCCCCTACTAGGGAAGGACATATGTGAGGAAGCAGCTTCTAGGCTGAAATGAGTTCTCAGGTTGGAGTAGCCAGAAAGTGGGTCCATAACACGGTCCTTCCACTCAAGGCTTTGGCTTCAGGGGCTACCATGCTAGCCACGAGAATTTCCCCTGAGAAGGCCCACCCAGCTCTGTAACAGGAAGCCCTGGTTCCTTACAGCCAGAGGACATGGACAGGCAATCTTTTTTTTTTTTGCCAGTCCTGGGCCTTGAACTCAGGGCCTGAACACTGACCTTGGGCTTTCTCAAGGCTAGAGCTCTACCACTTGAGCCTCAGCACCACTTCCGGCTTTTTTCTATGTATGTGGTACCGAGGAATGGAACCTAGGTCTTCGTGCACGCCAGGCAAGTACTCTACCACCAGGCCAGACTCCTGGCCCTGGAGTGGCAATCTTAAGTGCAGCTGTCATAAGCAGGGAATCCAAGAGGAAGAATGTGACTCCTTTCCTGATGCTTCTCCCATTGTGCTGGGAAGACAGGGTTTAATGTGAGCAGGAACTAGAGCACAGGGAATGGAGAAATCTCTTCTGAGGCCATGGGGCTGGCTCCTTCAGTCCCCTTTTCCTGTTCTTATTTTCTAAGCTGCTGCCTCCTGAAGTTCATCACCAGCTACCAAAAGATGGACTGCCTGCTCTTATTCCCAGGGGAAGGGGGGGGGGGGTGCACGCTCGCGCGAGAGCGCTCTCCAGGAGAGCAATCCCTGTCTAGTCCCAGGAGGAAGACAAGGAAGACAGAAGGCCTGAGTGAGGAATTTGCTCCTCTGGATTGGGCAAGAACATGGTGCCTTTTAGAACCACAAAGCCCCCCACTCCTGCTGGCAGGTGTCTGGATCTTGGCTGTGGGAAATGAGTTTTGAGCCAGATGGTTGCCCCATGGGAAGGAAACATTTATTCCTGGAATAAATTTATGGCTCAGCCTGGCTGTCCCATGAAATCCTCCTCAAGCTCAGAGAAGCCTTGACAAATTGGTGGCCAGCTGATTTATCCCCATTATTGGGGCTGAGCTGTAAGTCAATGGAGACAGCCTTCTACGGGGGTTGCTGAGCCCAGTTCCCACCGTAAGCCACCAATTCTTTAATCGTCAATTTGTTTCCAAAAGCTGCTTTGTGACCCATCCCCCTTGCCTCTTCCATGCAGTGTCTGCGGAGACTGATGGACTATAAATCTGCTGTCCTAACAGCTTTATGCACCTCCTGAAGCTGCTTCCCTGCAGGGGGATATGAAGGAAATTCAGAGGGGGCGCCAGTGCCCTCCACAGGGCAGCTCTAGACTCTTCTTCCCCAGGAGGCCTCAGTCTTTTTTCCTCCTGCACCAATGTCACTTTTCATACAGTGGCCCAGTCCTGTTGCAGGTCCAGGCTGCCTGAGTTGGCTGCTCACCCTTCCTCAGCCACTCAGTGTGAGGGCCACAGAGCCACGTGGGCTTGTTCTTGGAGGCAGACACTATTGGGGGAGGGGATAGGGGAGAGAGTGAGCGTGTGCTAGGGAACCAGCACCATACTTGTTACCTTCTCCTTCTTCTGCTTGGCGGCCTCTTCAGCTGACAGCAGGGATTTGTAGTAGGCACTGCGTTCAGCGGTGAAATGGACCTTGGAGAGCGCTTGCTCCACCAGCAAGACAGACAGGTTAGCGCCCTCCATGTGCAGCCAGCCGATGAAGTTGCCGGCCTTATCCATGCTCTCTACTTCCACCTCCACCTGGGGACAGAGACATGGGTGTGTCAGCCTGTGAGGGAAGTCCCAGGTGTGTGAGAGGGGGACGGGGGGGGGGGGGGAGGGGGCTGGTGGGCAGTGCTGCCAAGGCCAGGGCAGTCAATTGCCTCTACAGTTTTGCTAATGTGGCAGGAATAGTTGGAACCAGATCCTTCACTCCACTTTCCCCTTCCCCTGCTTTTGGAGAGTGCTGGGTTGTATTTTACCCCTCTTGGCCTGAGCGGGGGGAGTACTCCACCAGCCATGTGCACGCTCAGGCGTGATAAACAGAGGGCGCATGGTACATCCACCCTCCTTCAGCACACATCCCCAGCGGGTGCAGGGAAGACAGGAAGGCATTAGGGATTACTGCTTAATGAAGATAATTAAAGTGCCTTAGAGAGGAGACGAGAGACAGGTGAGGCAGGAACAGTGTTTGCACACAGGAATAGTCAGGAGCAATCCCAGTAGGATGTCACTTCTGAGAAGGGGCAGCTGGAAGAACGTGGTCACTACAATAGACTCAGACCTTGACTGCTCTGCTCTTCCAACAGGATGGCCTCAGGGTTGTGTCCTTGGTGGTGGCTAATGTGCCCCTGCCTCAGAAAGGCAATGGCCCAGGACAAATTCCTTCCTCGACTCTCTCCTGACCTCATTCTTCCCCTGCTAAAGGGGCTGTAAAAACCTTTGCTGCTAAATGTAAAAACTTGTATTAATTTAAACAGCTTCAAGCTCGATTAAGCAATAAAATGAATGTCTAAATACCTGGGAATTCTCAAAGCCTGAGGTGGAGCTGGTGGAAGAGGGCTAGGAGAAATGAAGGTGGGAAAGCTGGAGGCAAGACGATATAACTCCCCAGAGATGCAGAGAGAAGGGAGTAGGGAGAAAAAGAGGCAGGGGAGACAGAACCTGACCTCCTCTCGTTCTTCAACACTGTCTTCCCAGTTTGAGGCCCACTGCTAATTCTTTAAATAGAAATATAAGTTCAACAATCCTGAAGTTGGGGTGTAATACTAGAAGAGAAATGCAGGATCTGTTGGGGTTAGGAACAAAGGTACTGTTCAGACCCAGGCTAATTAGATGATTTTGTAGAGAAAAACCAAGGCAGGGAGGACAGAAGTAGAACAAGTCGTAGCCGAATTTCTGCTAGAAAATAGACTGCCCGTTGCCCCTCTATCTGGCCTCTAGCAGACCAGGATATGTTTGCATTCCCTTCATACAAACTAGAGTTCTAGGAGCAGCATTTTCTTCTGCAGTGGATCTCTAATCCTCCCTCTGCCCCCTCTTCTACTGGGGTACTGTGGGCTTCCCTCCTTCATCCAGGTCCTGAGATTACCAGTTCACCAGCAGAGCCTGAATACCATGGGAAGAACCAGTAACCAGTGCTGGTAGATGCCGAAATAAGGGTTCTCCTTTCTATAAGCCTAACAGTGAACTTACTGAAGGACACACACATCTGGGCAGGTTGTACTCAAAACTTTGGTCCTACCTTGCAAAAAGTTCAGACTATGCCCCCTTCAGGGGCAGGACTGAGCATGAGGTAGAGGCTGTAGAGGTGGGGCAAGAACTGATGTGTTACTCTCAGAAGAGTCTTAATTTGCCAAGTTTTAGCAAACATGTGATCCCAGAGGAATTGGGGGGAGACGACCTGATCAACAGACAGGCTGCTTGTCTTATGTTTAGAGTCACAGGGGACACAATCCCAGTGAAAAGCAGCCAAGTATGCTTAAAATCAAGGATGGTTGCCCTGCATAACCACATAGCTTCCCTCTAAAAGTAGCAGGGCTTTGAGCAGCTCAAAGTGGGCAAGTGTGATCCCTGGCAGAAGGATGCTGGGATTGATGTAAGAAGCTCAGAGATGAGGCAACAGGCAGCCCCAATCCCTGGCATTCGACAAGGTGCCAGAGTCAGATCCTAAACTGACACCACGCTTTAAGCAGATTCCAGGTGACTGCCGTTCTCTAAGGTTTACTACAGACAACCCAGAGACCCAGAGCCTAGCCACCACCACTGGGGCCAACCTGCTGAGAAGCAAGCAGTAGGCTCCTCTTGACTTCATAAGACCCAGCTTCTCCCAGCTTGCAACGAGGCCCTATCCTGAGCTTGACAAGTCCCTGGGCCCAGCCAGCAGCTGAGGAAAGAAATCTCTGGCCTTGGGCAATGTGCTGCCACTGGATCCATCTCTGGTTGTTGAGGGAGATAATGCTGTCGCCCACGGGGTTCTGCTTCCCCTTTCATTACAGCTGCCACTGCCATAGTAATTTCTCAATCAAACACAGGCTCTCAGGGGATGGTGGCTGGCTAGTGTTCCTGCTGGCTCTATACTTGCTTGGTTCCCAGTCTCTCTTGCCAGCATCTGCACTAGGTCTACCACCCTTGTGAGCACATGCTGGCCTGATGAGGGCTGAAACTCAGTGTGACTCTTCTATGGCAAAGGGTTAAGAAAGGAGCTCCTAGGTGTGTGTATTCTCTACCGCATTCCTCCTCTCTCCTGATGGCCAGGAACCAGTGGACAAGCTGTAACACCATTCAGATCCACGTCTGTACAGATTCTAATTCTGTTTAACTCTAATATTTAAATATCTCTCACATTTCCGAGTAGTAGTCATAGTCGTAGTAGTAGTAGTAGAAGCAGTAATAATAATAATAGTAAAAAAAAATAAGCTAGGTAGCTACTTGGGAGGCAGAAGCAAGAGGATCATTTGAGCCCAACTTATATACACACAGAAAATATAGATATAATAGGTAGTTACAATCCATCCTTGTTATCCATAATAGTTTTATAATGTGGCTGTGAACATTGAACTAGAGAATACTGAATCATTGCTAACAGGGAAAGTGCAAGGTTTGAGTTCCTATGAGCTACTCTGGTCACCATTTTTGTCAACTGATTAATATATAACCCTATTCTAGATGTGTTTCTATTAAATACACCCACATTAAATACAACGTATATTGTTAATTCATTTATACGGAAATCTCTGCCAGCAATAAGCTACCTTAGGTCAGGTTTGAATGAAGTTTACCCAGCACAGATTTTCTCCTTAAGGCACATTGCTGTCTTCTTGTAGCACAATTTGCTTGGGATCACTTTGAACTACAAAAACTGCCAATGAAAAGTACAAAAAGCATGGCACTAAATAGACCACAAAAGGACACTTACTCATACTCCTGAGAGCAACAACCGGAGGCAATGTTGCCTTATTCAGTGGAAGATGAGAATGTGCTTACCAAGTAACCCAAGGTTGTATTTGTTTTTCTGGTAATACTGGGGTTTGAATTCAGGGCTTTGTACTTGCTAAGTAAGCATCTACTATTTTAGCTATTTTTTTTTCAGTCCCTTAACCCTTTTTATACTTTATTTTTCAGATAGAGTCTCATGTTTTGGTCCAAAGTTTGATTGGTCCACAATCCTCCTATTTACACTGTTCAGTGTAAATGTGGGAATGGGGTCTTGATAATGTTTTGTGGGAATGGGGTCTTGATAACGTTTTGTCTGGTATACCCTTGAACTGTTATTTTTCTGAGACCTTGCCTCTTGAATAGCTGAGATTATAGGTGTGTACTGCTGCTCTAGGTGTTGACTCAGACACACACACTTTGAGGTTGTAAATAAATTTTAGTCTGTAAGTTTCTACAAGATACAGGTAAAGATGTGAGCATCAACTAGGCCTCCACCTAAAGCATTGTGACAGTTACTTGTTTCTTTGGCATCCCAGAACATTTCAGAAGAGAACTGGATTCTGTAGTTCCTGTGGGAGTTGTCCGACAGTGGCAGATGACACCAAGGAGTTTGGCCCTTGGGTGATTACTGTGGTTTCCAGAGAGCTGGGAGCGAGCTTTGTGGGCACGTGGGCATTTGTTGTGTACGTATGTGGGTGGACACAGCTTTGGAAGTAGGTACCACAGAGGATGTGTATGCAGGGTTAGCAAGGGACAGATGATGGCTCTTTCCTTCTTCAGAGCACATGTTGAAGCCTTGAAGGTGTAGTACCCTGAGGGCAGTGAGCACTTCCTCCGTGACTCAGTCATGCCACTCTGGAGGAAGTGGTGTAACAGGTAATGATAGAAGCGGGCAGACAGCATGATGGAAAGTTAACTGTGACCCTCAGGATTGAAGACATTGCGGGGCTTTGTGACTTGGCTGGTCTGCCAGTACCTCTGGCCCCTTACTCCTTGCAACTGGCAAAGTGGGTGTGGGCTGTGAGGCTGCTGCACATGTGGTCTGGACCAGTCCTATGAGCTGTGTTCTTCCAGGTCTCAACATCATTCTCCCTGAGAAGAAATCAATCACTGATTCATTTACACTGAACTCTCAGCCAATAGCATACAACCTCAGGGAGCAGGCTTGAATGAAAGTTTATCTAGAGCACACATTTTCTCCTTAAGGCACATTCTAGTCATCTTATAGCACTATTTGCTTGGGATCATTTTAAACTACAAAACTGCCAGAAGCACAAAAAGCACAGCAGTAAATAGACCACAGAAAGGATGCTTATTTATACTCAAGAGAGCTGCAACAAGAAGGCAGTGTTGCTTTGTTCAACCTAAGATGCTTGCTTGCCAAGTGACTCTAGCTTTTTGCCACCCTGACCTTGGCCTGTGGGAAGCAGCTCTCTGAACACTTGTGAGTTTGTCCTTCCTTTGGCCTTCAGGAAGAAGACTAGCACAGAGATTAAGAGTAAAGACTAGAACCAAATGACCTGGATTCAAATCCACCTGCCCTGTAATGAGAAATTGAACAAAGTAATATAAATACATTAGGCACCAGAAGAGTGTTTGGCATGTAAGTGCTTCATCATCATGACCATGAACACAATTGAGGTTATTTCCTCTCTTCCTGGTAGGAACACTTATTTTAAGTTCAAATGTCTTCATTTGTCTCTACACTGTTAAATTATATGGGGAAGGAAGCTAGCTTTACATTCAGAATCTTCTCCAGGGCGGGGTATGCGTGCTGCCTGGGAGGTGAGGGGGTATATAGTGATGGATTTTGGAGTCTAGCTAGACTGGAGAGTCTAACCCTTAGCTCCACCTGTGAACCTTCGGGCAAGTCACACATTATTTCCTAGATACTTCTCTTAATCATAAAATGGAGAAAAGGTTCTATGTATTAACTGGAGCAACATCTTCCTATCAACCAATGCTGGTTCTACATCTCTGAGACAGTTTCATCCAGGAGCTGTCCTGGTGGCAAATCTGTGCACTGGAGCTTATGTAATTATGGAACACTTTCTACTTAATGAGTCTCTTCAATCTCCTCCCCCTCACTGGAAAGCTTTGGGTTTCTTATACTTAGGGGTCCTCATATAAAATACTGAGGCGAAAGTAAGGCAAGTGGGCTTGAGAGGAAGAGCTAGGATGTGTGAACATCTTTATATTTCTCCTGAACCAGGAGATGTCTTTCCCTAGGAACCATCAGCCAGTCATGTTCAGGAGGTAGGGCTGCTCGTCAGGCTGGACCTGCCCAGTCCGTAGGCTGGGATGGCTAGCAGGCCCTGTGGCCTTGCAACGGGACACAGCCTCCTGTTCCCAAACACATTAATGTGCCACTAATGGAATTGTTCTGGCTTATTTACCAAATTAATACAAACGGCACAGGCTGTTAATTTGCATGTCTCCTAATTATCAAGGAAGAGCTCCTGGTGCCCAGGCAACACACATATACCTCATGCACATCCAGCAGGGCTGTGGGCTCATCCTTCTAGGCTGAGGGTGGTAAGAGAGAAAAGCATAAAGGAAGAGAGCTGGATTGTCCCCTTGAGCCATGGATAGGAACAAACAGGGAAGATGGTGGAGGCCAGGAGTTTGTGTCATTTCCTATGGCCCCTCTCTCAGTGGCTTTTATGCTGTAGCTTCCAGAAATATACATACAGTCCCTGTTTCCACCCCCACACTGTCCCCTTCTCCCCCTCATCTGGATTCTGTCCAGCTCCTTAACACAGGAACTACTTCAAACAGACAGGCAGAGGGGCTGAGTCATTCCCTGAGTGGGGAGGCTCATTCCTGCCTGGGGTGCAGTGCAGACTAGGGATCCACTTGGGGTTTGCCAAGGGTGTGGAGGAAGGAAGAGAAGGGAAAGCCAGGCAAGGGCTGCTGATGGTTGTATAAATGTTAACGTGCTCTCTTTCAAATTCTCCTACTCTTCTCTAGCCAATTAGCTTTTGGATTCTGAAATCTTTCCTAAAGAAAGAAGAGAGAGAAAGAAAGAAAGAACGGATGAACGAACAAGGGAAGAAGGGAGGAAGTGTGTGTGTGTGTGTGTGTGTGTGTGTGCGTGCGAGCGTGTAAGTGTGTGTGTGTGTGTGTGTGTAGCTCATGGAAGAGGTTGGGCATAGTATCACAGGTGAAATTGCCTTCCTTGGGGTTCTTCTAGCTGGGTCTGTCCTAACTCTCCTGGTCCAGGGGCTATATTAGATGCCTAGTGGTCCCAAGGAGCAACGCTGCAGACCCACACCGCAGCCTGGAGCTTCCTTAGGGTCCCAATGTCAAGGTACAGGGGGGAGAATAGAGCATGTGGCAGAGGGTGCCCCTGCTGAAAGGTGACATTAAACAAGGAAGCCACAGGCACCAAGGGTGAGCGAATCTGAAACATGCAGAATAAAGGAAGGCTATGGGGGAATCCATGTCCCCGATAACGCCTCTGGATAGGGTACTCAACACCCACCAGTCAGCCCGTTCCATTGTAGGCCAGGAAGATGGAGAACAGGTACTCTTTCCCCTATGTACAAGGCCGAAGGCAGGATAGGCAAAGTCTGAGCCTAGTCCAGCCAACCTCAGCCCCAGGGGCAGGGAGTCTGCAGGAGCCAGAACACAGCCGTGGGGTGTGCTTCCTTTCATGGAAGTGGGACTGCCAAAGACAGCATAGAACCCCCACCCCTTCCCTGGGGCATCAGGAAAGGAAGGATTCCAGCAGGAAGTGGGATACTGAGTACAAGTTCCTCGCCACAGTAGAGTAGGAATAAGCCAGCTCTGGAAAATGTCATGGGTCACCCAATGGTAGGCTTCAGAGCGAAAAATCTTCACCTTTCCCCATGCCACTGGGCCATATTATTGTTTCTCAACACTGTCCTCCCCCTCGTAAATCACGTGAAAAAAGCTGGATGCTGATGGCTCAAAGCTCCTCAGGAGGCTAAGAGTCAGCCAGGGCCGAGTCTGAGAGACTCTTATTCCCAGTGAATCAGCCCTCTTCCTGACTTCCTTGGCTTGGGCATGGTTTGCTGACACCTGGTTCATGGGTTGGAAGCTTGAGCCACCAACTTTACAATACTCCGTGTATGATGGTACTGAGAGGTTACAAGACTTCAAAAAGAGGGGCCTAGCTGGGAGTGATGGCAAATGCCTGTAATCCCTTCGTTTGGGAGACAGGCAGAAGATCATGAGTTTGAGACCATGTCACAAAACAAAACAGATAAAATAGTGCGCCTAGTGGAAAGTAATTAGGTCACAGGAACATTACTTTGGAAGGAATCAACAGACATCTCCTAGGACCAGGTTCTCTTGCTTCCCTCCTTGTCAGGTAAGTCTCTCTCACCCAGGCTTCTGCCATGTCACATAATGCTCCTTATCATAAAGCCCGGGGAGGAAGCCAAGTGCTGGTGCTAGTATCATGTGGTTGGCCTCCAAAACTGTGAGCCTAATTAAACCTATTTTTAAAAAATAAACTAGCAAAGACACCACAACCTATTCATCCGGTTCACAGCGTCACTGCAAATGTGAGTAGCAATCCAGAGCAACTGGAACATAACTGGTCTTATTTTTTTGCCACACAGACGGTACTGTGCCACAGAGCTGAGTTGTCCATGGCTTAGAGCCGTGAACTTGAAGAGACACTTCACTCTAATAGAGTAGCAGTTTAACACAGGCAACCTGTACCCTCCACTCCTGAACACCCACCCCCTCCACATGTGCCAACTTCCTTCAGAGCTGATGAACATTCACACAATGCCATTAATAATGCAAGCCTGGAGAGCTGGGAGGCAGCGAGTGCGAAGTGCCTCCTGGATCTCATTTCCAGTGTGAAGTGGGCAGGCTAGCGGCGGGCAGCAGCCTGGACGAATATTCCAGGTGCTTCTGGCACAGCATGGCTCCAGCCCCACCAGTGCCTCTGCTCCAGTCCCCTACTTGCCTCCAAACCACAGCTCTTTCACATCCAAAGCACAGACTGGATTGCTTTTCCAGAAAACCTCTTTTCTGATATCTGAGCACTGGCTCATGCCAAAGTCCTAGGTATGCCTGGAAGTCCAGTCCAGGTTGGCACACTACTGAGAGAGGTCAAGGAGCTCCTGGAAATGGAGGGGACGCCTGGATAGCAAGCAAGGAGGCTGGGCTAGAAGGGCTTCTTTTGCTCTCCTTGAAGGCATTCTCCCTACCTCCAGGGTAGGGGTAGGACAGTGGGGGCGGAGGGTGAGGGGTTGCTTCTGGTCTTGCCTAAGGCAGAGAGGCAGCAGTCAGGGCTGCATTGGTGGAATGTGCCGGGAAATGCAAACCTGCTGACTTGAAGCCTTTGCAAGCGTAACACAGTTTACAAACTGACGCAATCTGTTCCTTTGGTGCAGACAATAAGGAAGACAGACTGTTCATCTTCTCAGGAAAACCCCGGGCCCGCCTGGAGGGAGAGTTAACTCTCTCTTTCCTGAGGTTCCTACAGGAAATGTGGGGGAACTAAGGATCATTCATTCTTCCCCGGCCCTTTCCCAAGGGGTCTTTGAGCCAGAGGCAAGGTCTGGGATCTTCCCGAGGGGACCCCGCTCTTCTACATGTACCCTGGTAGCAGTGAAAAGATGGGTTCTTTTCAGACTGCTTTCCATCAGGTGCCTCTAGACTGTGTTCTCTACGCCAGACCTTGGCTTTGAGCCAGGAGGTCAGTCACAGCAGTGTTCTCGGAAGAATAGCCCAAACATCTCTCTGTCTTCTGACTTAGACTTTCTCTAAATGGATGGAGCCAGTGGATGGTCATTTTTGTGGAGGGAACCAGTATATGTGATCTATAGAGGAACCAACTGCCTGACATTTTCAGATATCCCACTTGGTCTGGAAGTAAATAAATATCTAATCAGGTGAAGTTTAAATGGCAGTTCTCATCTGTGTGTAGTTCTATCAATGACTCCAAGACTTGCTCTGTACATTAGTGTAGACCCTTGTCCTGGGCACTGTTTATCTTACCCCAACTCTCAGGGTCCTTTGCCTAGGAACTGTGGTAACCCACACTTTGCTACTGAAAAGCATCCGTGGCGCACATCTGTGGTCTTAGCTATTCAGGAAGCTGCAATCTGAGGATTGTGGTTTGAAATCAGCCAAAGAAGACCACTCTATGACTCTTATCTCCTATTAACCAGAAAAAAACTGGAAGTAAAGCCAAGTGGTACAAAGTCATCCTTGAGTGAAAAGGCTAAGTAAGGTACACTGGCAAGGCTTTGAGTTAAGCCCCAATACTGATACATGCACGTGCATGTATTTGCATGTGTGCATACACAAATACACACAAAACACACACACACACACACACACACACACACACACACACACACACACACGGTTAACATCTATGGTTATTTCTTTCCTTTCCATCCATTTGGGAGAAGCTAACTATGCTCTAGCTCGTGACCTCCTCTAGCAGAGAAGATAGAAATAGAACCTACTGTATCAGTAATCTGTCGTCTCATTTCTGAGTGCCTGTCTTACCAGGGCCGCTCTTCTCACATAGAAGCATTTTGTTCACCTTAGGAAAACATCAATTTAGCCTCCCATCCTTTCAAGTCCCCCTCTTTCTCTTCACTCACAAAGCATTCAGCACTTGCCCACCCTTCTTCCCTCCTTTCAGTCCCCTATCCAGTGTAGCTGGCTCCCATGGTCAGCATTCCACTGCCACAGTTACTTTAAAGGTCATCAGAGCCTCTTAATGGCCATTCTAATACTTTCTTCACAGACTTCATCATTTGTGACCTTTCAAATGATCTGACAAAGCATCACCCATCTTTCCAAAGCTTTCTGTTTTTAGAGCTCTGTGATCCTCAAACTTGGCTTTTTCTCCTTGTTCTTTCTTAGTCTAAACTGAATTCTCCAGCTCTTGAATCTGGGTATTCCTAGGATCCACTTTAAGCTTTTGGACAGACCCTGTGCAGTTTCCCGTCACTATATACCTAATTACTATCTATTCCACTTCTCCTTTCAGAATTCAACTATACCACATGACTTCCAACTGTAGGGAGCGTCCAATCCTCTATCTTCACCACAAAGCCTACTTTTCTCCTGGTTGTTAAGACTCCAGGTAGCATCATGGGTTCCCTGTACATCCACAACCTACCTCCAGGCTCATACCATTCTACTAAAAAAACAAAAAAATGATTGTGGGTTGTGGGGCTTGAACTCTGGGCATGGGCGCTGTCCCTAAGCTCTTCAGCTCAAGGCTAATGCCCTATCCCTTAAGCCACAGTGCCACTTCCTATTCTAGTGGTTAATTAGAGATATGAATGTCAGGTTCTTTAGTGCCTAGGCTAGCTTTGAACTGAGATCTTCAGATCTCAGCTTCCTGAGTAGATAAGGACTATAGGTGTGAGCCATCATGCCTAGCCACTTCTTGGATTCTTCCCCCCACACCCTCCCCCTTTTTTTTTGCCAGTCCTGGGCTTGAGCTCAGGGCCTGAGCACTGTCCTTGGACTTTCTCAAGGCTAGAGCTCTACCACTTGAGCCACAACACTATTTCTGGTACCGAGGAATTGAACCCGGGTCTTCATGCATGCTTGGCAAGCACTCTACCACTAGGCCAAACTCCCAGTCCTCTTTCTCCCCCCCTTTTTTGCCCTTACTCCTCCCCTCCCTAAGCTCATGTCCCATCTGTAATACCCCCTCAGTGGTGGCCTTACCACCAGCCTTGGCTCTATCGGCCCTTCCATGCCTCTGCAGAGTGTGGCTTATGACAGGCAGGGCAACACAATGATTCAGGGCAACACAATGATTCAACACTAGCTTCAAATTCTCATGTCCTATGCTATGGCCTTGAGGAGTTTATTTGAGTTCTCTAGGTTTAGGTTGTCCTATTTGCTAAATGAGAATAATAATGAATAACTCCTATCCCAAAGGACTTTGGTGACATGTGAGTGAAGGACAGTCTAGTATGACATTACCTGCTCAATAAATGCTTAATAAGTGCATGTATATCTGAGCCAGGTGACAGTGGCTTATACCTGCCTGAGAGGCTGAAGTTGGGAGGACTGAAATTTGAGGCCAGCCTAGACAGGAATTTTATGAGACCCCCCCCCCACCCGCCTTCTCAACTAACAACTGACAGCCTGAGATCAAGAGGATCAAGGTTCTAGGCCAGCAGTGCCAGAGAGGCCTATGAGACTCCATCTCAATGGAAGATGCTGGGTGTAGTAACCTTTGCCTGGCATCCCAGCTACAAAAAGGGCTAGGGGTATGGCTCAACAGTAGAGAAACTGTCTAGCAAGTCTGAGGCCCTGAGTCTAAACTTCAGTGCTGTTAAAAAAAAAAAAATTCTGCTGGGCATGGTGGCTCATGCTTATAATCCTAGCTACTTCAGGAAGCTGAGATCTGAGGACTACAGTTCAAAGTCAGCCTGGGTACTAAGAACCCAAGACTCTTATCTCTAGTTAATCACTAGAAAACCAGAAGTGGTGTTGTAGCTCCAGGGGTAGGGTAGTAGTCTTGAGCTGAAGAGCTCAGGGATAATGCTCAGGCACAGAGTTCAAGGCCCTCCCCCCCCCAAAAAAAAAATCCACATCTGATTATCTACTTTTTGCTAAAATCTTTTCCATCCTTTCCAAATTTCTCAACACAGAAGGGTATAAATTCCTCTGAACTGGAAACTCGCTGTTCTCAACTTCTACTACCCTGGTCCTCACTGTTCTGATCTGCCATGTCAAACACCTAGGAGCCTTCTCCACATGTGATTCGCTGTTCCAGGTCGAAGCACATGTTGCTCACTTGGTTTTGAATGTACCTACTGCAAACTCCCTACATATCAATATCTGGAACAGACACGGTTTCACCAGAAACATGACAGCATTTACACAGGGCTAACCCCTACAGCTTCCTTAATGTCACAATCAGTGTTATGGATACTCGTTAATGGAGCCTAGGAGGCATTTAGTAGGCAGATGCCAGTTAAAAGGTCCTAGTTTCCCAACATCCACAGCCACAAAATGGGAGAAGGGAAATTCCTGGTGTTGGGCTCACCGCAGCACCAAACTAATGAGAGGAGGCCTGTTCTTAATGCCCCCTGTGGTGGAGGTCCATGGCTGGCTTGCTTCAGCAGGCCTGCCGACGGGAGCCCAGAGGGGCAGAGCTGGCCTAGGTCAGGGCAGCAGGGCTGATGACTCAGAGGTACCCAGCACCAGAGCAGAAGGGGCTTTTTCCACACTTGGCTTTGCCTGGACTGAATATAAATGGAGCAAGGATGGATTCCTCTATTTATCCAGGCATGAGTGCAGGCAGCAGCTGTGTATGCCTCTCTCTGGCTTCCGACATATCCACAGCCTCCTGACTACAGAACTCTCAGCAAGGAAGGGGTGAAAAGCAAAAGCAGACAAGAGCTGAGGAAGAACTATGTACGAGGACAGGACAGAAGCTAGTAGGATTGGAGGACAAGCTGAACTAAGGCCCCAAATGCCATGAGGTTTCAACCCCTAGATCCCAAAGCACTGTTCAGTGCTCAGTTCTCCACACAAGAAGTTAGGTAATTAGTACAAGCCATTACCATGTAGGGAATGTTTGAGTCTAAGGGCTGAAATGGCCTGAAACTACAAGTTGTGAGTGGGTTACAGAAAGTTTCATGCCATTTTGGGGAATTGCAGAAATCTTTGGGGAAGCAATGCTATTGGTTTGAAGGATCTGGGGCTTAGAGAGGAAGCTGCCCTGGGACTCAGTCAAAGTTCTCCAACTAGGCAGTGGTCCTGAGGACTGTTGAAAAGCTGGCAGCACAGGTCTACGGTATCCTCTAAAGGTGTATGTATGTGGGGGGGGGTGCCATGGAGCACCTTAAAAACCAAACAAAACTATCACCTGACCTCTTGTCAAAAAAAAAAATATGAAGATACCAATTCGTTTTGTAGGCCAGAAAATTCTGCAAAGGTAAAAATTCTACAGGTCCAGTCAGGGATCAGGCAATTGCCTGTCTCCATGACCACCAAGCCAGCTAAGGAGCTACTCCTCTGTGGTTCCTCTGAGCAGGCCCCGAGGCCCTGCACTCATCCTTTCCTTTGTATGTCTGGCACAGGCCTTCCTGCCTCAGCACTCTGTGCAGAGGGCATGCTGTGTAAGACTGCCCAGGGAGGGGATCCTCTTCTGATCTGCACAACAGCAATGTTGCAGGCTGGCGGTGACTCTGTTAACCTATGGCTTTGGCCAGGACATTGAGGAACAGAAAGTCTCAGCCTCTCTTCTGACCCCACTAACAAGCTGCTTTTTGGCCCAGGAGAGATATTTGAGCATTTTGGGGGACTGTACTCATGTCTGATGCACATTTTCAGATCATTGCAAACCTCTTAGAGCAGGGAAAAGGAAGCATCCTTTGAGATTCTCAGCCCTGGAAACTAGACTTTGAGCCCTAGCTGTGCCAGAGCTAGAGGCTGTTTTACATCTACCCTTCTGCACACAAGACAACTGGATTCATGCTTGCTATGACCTGAAGGGCCTATGATCTCTCTGGCCTCTCAGTAATGCAAAGAAAAGCCCATGGGTAAAAGCCACCCATTATATGTTTGAGCACGTACACACAAAATAAGAATAAATACAGCCTGCCAGAGGCCAGATTGGCCTGGTTAATGACTGGGCCCTACTTTGTGTGGAAAGGTTGAGGCTTCCTTGCTGCTGATTTTTTTTAAATTGATAACAACAATTAAAAAATGGCATCACTTACCCTCTCAAAGTGGAGCTCTAATAGGCCAGAAACTGGTTCCTCCCCAACTCCTGGTGTAGGCTAGAATGGTTTCTCCTTCCTCTTATCCTCCTCGCTCTACAGGGGTTCTAGCCCATGCAACAGGCAATGGCCTGGGCTGCTTGGTTATATGAAAGTCAGCACTCCTCCACACATTGCCTCTCTGTCCATTTGGCCCACTCCCCCTGACACTGGCTCTTCATATTCTTAGACCTTCTGTCTAGTTCCTGAAAGTTCCCAAAGTCACTGCCACCAGATCAGAGGATAGATAGGAATGATGATGTAGGAGGGCTTGATAATTCGGCTGTTGATAGCACCCTGCCTATCTTCTTCAGAGGCTAGGGTCGAATTAATCTCAATTTCCTCCAATTTCAATCCGATTTCCTAAATACAAGTCAGTGTGAGAAGGTCCTAGGAATCAATAGGTGGTTCACAGGGCCTCCTGTCCACCCATACTGGCTGGCTGTATATCCCCTAAATGGGCCCTTAACTTCATTTGGCCTGTTCTACCTTCCAGTTGTATTGTGCTATGCAGAATCCCACAGATACCTGCTCTCTGCTCCTTTTAGGAGCAGCTCTTACAAGGTGAGCATGCTCTGAAATGGTGAGGAAACAAAGATGCTCTGTGTCTGTAGAGGCTAAGATTGGCCAGAAAACATGATTAGCATCTGAGCCCTTTTGACCTGGAAGAGGAACAGTGAGCTGACCTTGGCATCAGCTGAGCTGTCTCTTCCAACAGAGGACATTTGGATATAGCCTCTGCTGTCAACAAAGCATGTCCTGCCATAGCCCTCCTGCCACAGTGCCCTCAAACAAAGCTCTGAGACTCTTGCTACCACCTTGCCACTCAGTGTAAATACCATTTAAACAATCTGATCTCTTTCAATGCTGTCTGAGGGTGTTCTTATTGTCTGCTGCTCCTAAGCTGCTGCCTGAAGTCAAGGGATAGAAAAATACAGAGTGGGAAGGGAAAGAGCAGCAAGGAAGAAGGGAAAGCCAGTTCTGTCCCAGATCCTAGTAGGAACTGGGATGTAGCAGAGAGGATAGAAAGAAAAAACCCAAGGAGATTCTCAACATCTCCTATCTTCTTAAGAAGGAAGCATGTTGGTCAGCATGGATGAGCCCATTTCATCAGCTCCATTTCTTCTTCATTCTTCTGTTTACCTTCAAGTATACTCTGCTGTGGCCTAGTAGAACTGATTGCTATGGGAGCTGCCGAAATCACCACCTATAGCTCTGCCTCCCCAAGAAGCCACAAGTTGCACCAGGGCTGTGTCTGTTAGGTAAATAGCACCCAAGGAAAAGACAGAGTCCACTTGGACAGAGGTCTGTCCATTCATTGATAACGAGCCCCACAGCATGGAAGGTATCCATGAATGCAGATGAAGATACATACCTTGGTTTTCAAGGGACACCCCACATCCCTTCTGTTTTCCTAGAAGCCTTTGATTCACTCTTTACCAACATCTCTTTCTCAGTGTTCATGTTTGTCCTATATCAGCTTCTTCTTGCTAATCTATTACCTGTTACGTGTTAACAGTTTTCCTATTTCTGTTGAACTCACCTTAGTCCCCAGAAATGGTGCATGTACCATGCAATTCTAGGCAATGCTTCAAGGGGCTTGAGGGAGGAAGATCCTGGAATCCTGGGGGAGGCTGTGCTTGGCAGAGATCATCTGCTTCTGGCCAACACTTTCCACGTGATTATATTCCTGGTTGCTGTCCAGAGATTTTCTAACAAAGACAGCTTCCAAGGCCAGGCAGGCAGAAAAAAAGGCAGGTGAAAGTCATAATAGAACACAGTGCACACTGCAAGAGAAGATCGCTGTGGCTCAGAAAGATACAGCAGAGCAAGAGAAGCTCTAGGGATACCCAGCTGAGCTGATAAGAGATGAGAACAGTCACCAGTGATTAGGAGCTTTCAAAATGGGAGACAAATACTGAAGGAATGGGAAATACATAGAAATCATTAAAGATTTACGAAGAGTTCATAGGAATGAGCCAACTAAGAAATAGTTACTTGGTATCTAATAAATAGAAAAGCACTGCATTAGGCACCGCAGTTGATCTAAAAGAAGTAAAAGTTCAAAGAGCCGGAGATTCCACTGAGAAGGCATAGTGAAGTCACATCATATCAATTAGTGACAAATGCCATGTAAAACTCATGACATGAGTGGTGTAGATGGTTAGGTACTACAAGATTTCATAGGCTAGAGAGAGAGCTCTGAGAAATAGTCAAGAAACTTTTCAGGAAGAAGCCAGGCCTGAATGGATAGGCAGGGTTCACCCATGGTGAGAAAAGAAACTCTGTTCTAACATAGGGAAATGTTTCATAAGTAGTACATAGTTATAGGGTAGGAGGAGGAATGAGAGGACAATTTTAGGATAGGAATGGTACTGAGGTCAATGGAGGTGTAAACAGATGTTAAGAGAGAGAAAGAAAGGGGATGGTGAGTGAACAGGGTCCAGAAGGGGCAACAGAAAGCTGCAAAAGAAAGCTTCAGGGGACTGGCCCTGAAAGATGAATATCGGAGTCTAACTTCTTTCTCTCTCCCTCCCCCTCTCCCTCTCCCTCTCTCTTCTGATCCTGGAGCTTGAACTTAAGGCCTGGGTGGTGTCCCTAAGCACTTTGCTCAAAGCTAGTGCTTTATCATTTGAGCCACTACTCCACTTCTGGGGATAAGTCTTACAGACCTTCCTGCCCAGGCTAACTTTTAACTATGGTCTCCAGATTTCAGCTTTCTGAGTGGCTAGAGTTATAGGCATGAGACACTGGCACCCAGTTGCCTAACTCTTTTTGATGAAAGTTCTAGGAGGATGAACCAAGGATTAAAAAAGCAACCTGTACATGGTGTGCAAAAATTCTATTACAATCATGAGAAAGGAATGGGAAAGAATGAAAATGTAGGCTCATCTGTTAATGGACAATAGAGCATTCTAACCCAAGATCAGACAGACAGACAGACAGACAGACAGACAGACACACACACACACACACACACACACACACACACACACATTGTATACTGTTTAAATCGGGGTAAACATTCCTATCACATCCTTACTGAATTACTGTAAATACTTTTTCCTTCTGTAATCTTTTCTGAATCCCCAGTTGTGCTCCAAGATAATCTTGGGCACCTCAAGATCTGGTCAGTCTTCTGGTAGCTGTGTAGCTTTTCACCTATGGACTCTTTGATGGTGGAAAACAAAGCTTACTTGACTTTGTGGTCTCAACTTCTACATGAGGTCTGGCACACAGGCCAATACAGGCAAAATGGACTGCATGAAAAGGACATACAGACGCCAATTACCTGAACCTCTTGATTTGTCACTGCTTTTGAGAATGTTGTATTTAAAAGAAAAGCATAAAAGGAATATAATGGTAGAGGGGAAAAAAGCCTCTTTTATTTTATCACTAATCCAAACACAGTCTTGGGATACAGTCCTGGGCTCAATGGTTTGGCGCAGTATGGCTGTTCCCTCCCAGTAATATGCCTGAATACAGGCTCTAACAGCTGGGCTTGGCAGGGGGTAGATCATAAATGCTCTAGGTAGGAGCTCTCTGCAGTTGTCAGTTCTACTTTTATAGGAATGTGCAGCCCTTATTATAGAGGAGAGTATGGAATCAACATTTCTCCAGTTGTTTGTTTGTTTTTTTTCCCTGTGAACGAGGTCTACAAACATGCACACGATTTTACTCAATCTGTACAACAGTTCTGTGAAGCAGTTGGCTAAAATCTCATTTTACTCATAAGCTGATGAAGGCTTAAAGATGGCAAACAACTTGCCAAAGAGGAAGACTGATTACCAGGTACTGCATTACAGTTAGGAGTGAAAAGTTTTGATGTGCTATACTGCCTAGTAGGATGATAATAATATACTGTACATTTTCCAAGAGGTGAAAACACATTCTGGAAGCATTCATTGTAAAAAGCTGCAGATAGAGATGTTTACCCTGATTTAAATACTGTACACTGCATACATATACTGAAGTCTATTATCCTATTGATGTGTGATTTTTGTTTTTATGTCCCAGTTAAGACTAAAATTAATTTAAAAAAAAAGAATTTTCCCAAGGTCTTTTGGTAAATGGAGAGGAGAGGCCAGAAGTAGAATTTAATCCTGCTACCTTCTAGAGCCTGGCTCACATCGGTAATATGCAAACAGAACAACTCTCTGACAATCATATTGCCAGATGCCTTATGTTTCTTGAAGAAGCTGAGGGGGAGGCTCTGGCCAGAGTGTGAAGAATGAAGATGAGGTGAAAAGAGACCAGGAAGTGACCCTTGGAAAGGCATTTATCTTCCTGATGGCCTGGCTGCTCTGCTGAAGGACAAATCAGGAAAGGCTGTTTTGCCAGCTCCCTTAATCTGCCTTTCTCCCATGATCCCTAGCTGAGTACTCCAGTTGGCAGTTCTAGGTTTACTGCCCTCTGAAACACTGCATGCAATCTCCTCATTCCTCAGCTGGAGTCCAGCTCCAGGAACTCATCATCATCTCCCTAACTCCCTGAGAGCCACCAGCTGTAACCTTTTCTTTTGGGGTCTGCTTCTGAAGGTGGTCCCCCAGGGAATCCCCTAGCTATGACGTCAACAGGTTCCTATGCTGGGACAAGCAAGCAAATATCCACAGAGGGGGGGCTTAACCTCAGAAATGTAAACCTCTGAAGCTTTGGGGGTTCCTTTAGATCTGTGTATGTGTGAGGAGGGAGCATCAGCTGTGCTGAGATGACAAGAGCAAGAGAAATTGTGGCTCATAGTGCTGTCTAGATGAGGGGCACAGCCTGTGGATAAGGCAAAGGTGAATGATGGGTATAATCTGTGTATACTGCTGTCCCCCAAGCCTTTGTTGCACCAAAACCAAAACCCTTCTGGCCTCCCCACCTGAGGAAATCTGAATTCATTATTGAAAAGCCCAGAGAATTTATTGCTGTGGAGATGAGAAAATTTAAAACTCATAATGTCCTGCAGGCCGATAGATCAGGCAGATATCCATCCTATTACAACACTGCAGATATTCATCTTATTACACTAAATGGTGAAGAAAGCCTCAACCGCACCGCAGAGACAGACTCTGGGCATAGTTTTCTGCTCACCTTCCTGAGTACATTGATCAGCCCATTTTGCTTCCACTGTTGAGATCAGCCGCAGAATAACAAACTGCTGAGAGACAGCAGAAGTTTTAAATTAAGCATTCACGGGCGTAGGTGAGCTTGGAAAATGATGGTGGGTCGCGAGGCAGGCAGGCAGGCAAGATTTAGTGCCTTGCATGCCGTGTGTGTGTGTGTGTGTGTGTGTGTGTGTGTGTGTGTGTGTGTGTGTGCGTATAAAAGCTGAAGCTCATCAACAAGAATGGATCAAACCTGGAGATGGAGGAGCCAGGGAGGGAGAGGAAGACAGAAGAGAAGGCCAGGGAGGAGGGATTTAAAAGCTCTCTGGCCAAAGGGCCAGAAATGCTGCATGACAAAATGAAAATTATTGGAGACTTTGAACCACTGCTAATGCCATGCTCCGTGCAAGGCATACATATCTGAGGACTGGACAGTATGAGGTGAGGACCTTGGTAGGACTGGTAGGCTGGTACCTGGGGCTCCTCTTCATTTCCCTTTGTTATTTCCAGACTCTACCTCTTCTACTAAGGTCTGCACTGCCAACACTTGTAGCCAAAGTATAGCTCAAGCTATACTGCTGACTTGTCCCTCTGCTACACCATGGGCAGTACTCCTTTCTTCCCTCAGGAGGGAAGAAAGGTTTGCCTCAGGAGGTGACAGTACCTCTCTTGTTTCCTGCCTTCCTGTTCCTAGGCCAAGCCCTGGGAGAGACATGGAGACTGGGTCCATGCCCCATAAAACCTTGCCTATGCCTCCCACTGCTGTGGCTGCTGGAGCTGACCACAACATGGACCACTCACTGAGCTCTGGAAAGAAGGCCTGGGGGATTGAGGACTGTGTCCTGACAGCAGCCCTAACTGTGATGAGTGGTGTAGGGAAGATGGATAGCAGCAGGCCTGGGAGGGGCGGGGGGACAGCTGCCCCCTGCACTAGCCATTCCCATTACCTTGTTTATTTTCTTTTATTGCAGAGCAGATCTAGTGTGTGGGCAATCAAGCTTTGACGGCTGCACTCCACAGGCCTGGATGGGGAGAGCTTAGCTTGTGGAAGTAGGGCAGTGTGGAGAGGAGGCCTGAACAGGGAGCTGATTCCAGCAAGCACATCCCCAGGGCAGGGCTTCTCTGGTTTATAAAAGACCCTTTGAGAGCAAGCAGAAAAAGGAGCATTCTGGAACTATGGTTTCTCTCTGGCCTGTCATTCATCCAGGATCTCCATCCTCTTTTGGCAGGTTGCAAGCTCTCTTTCTCCACCCCTCACAAAAAAGCCTCACCTCTCCCAGATGCTGTGTTACACCCCTTGCTCCGGGGTGATGTCTTTTGTCAACTGCCCAGGCTGTTCCATCCTTTGTACGATTTTTGTGTTCCACTCTTCCAAGCAATGGGGAAAAATATCCCTCCCTAAGGGAGGGATGCACTTTTCTCTGAACCCTAGGAGCTGCTCAGACCCCTTTCTGGAGGCAGATAAAGAGAATTACCTGTGCAGCCTCCAGCAGAGATGGAGACAAGGCTGAGCCCTTCACTTAAAAGCCACAACCTTGGAAAATGGGAGAGGCTGGAGGGCTGGTGAGGGGCTTCTTGAAGGTTCAGGTACAGGCTTGTATGGGATAAAAGAGGCTTTAGGGAGAGAAGAGAGGCAGCTTGCTGGCTTGCTGCCAAAACATGGGTAATAGAACTTCTTGTAGCCCCAAATGGTTTATAAACACAGAACCTTTGCCAAAAACATGTCTCTGTCAATTCTGAATGCCTTAAAACGCCACAACTACTTCTCTAATGCCACTTAAATAGCCCCTTTCCCCTAAATTATCTATAATACTTACTGAAGCTACATACATCCTACTTAATATACATTTACAAAATTTTGTATAAAATTTACATTCTTTATGCTTCTTTTTATACCTAGATGACTATGTGCCAGTTCCAGTGTTCTAGATCTACTTTTGCCATTTGGTAGACATTAGAAGTACACCAGAAGTTGATAATCGGTATGGATTGGGTAGCGGTCACTTCACATAATTTTGTTGATCTAAATCTTCTTTCCCTAAGGGAATCCACCAACAGAACACTGAAATCCCAGTGAAAATTATTTTCAGGGCACTAAAGAAGGGGTGGGATTCAGAACTGGCATTCTAGGCACAGCCCATCAGGCTAGGCTTTGGAGAGGGAGATGGATTTTGTCTGATTTCCCTTGACGGACGAGTTGTGTTCAGCAAACAGCCCGGCATGCAGCTGTCACTCTCATGTTGAGCTCTGACAGGCATTGATCAGGCTGCAGTGTGAGCATGCACACACAGCCTCATCAACATGCCAAGTTTGGAAGACACTTCTGTCTGGGCCAGGATGGTGGTGACCCACCCCCCCCCCAGAGGATAGGGTTGGACGGAGACCTGTGTCAACAGAGGAGCAGCAGGATGGGGCTTCTTCACAGTACTCATTCCTGTATACTGTGTCAGAGATGTGGAGTTGAAAAGGTAGGGGGAGGGATAGATCCAACTTTGACAGACAAGCTGCCACACAGGAGCCCGTTTCAGACAGCTGAGACGAACAACCAGGGTCCAGGCTAAAGCTGGCCATAAATGATCTATAATCTGGAAGCCTGAGCAGAAGATGTAGACAGCTGGCAGCTATTGTCTTTCTTCCTTGCCTAGCAACTGCGTTTCATGCTAGATTCCAAAATGCTGCCCTCACAAAGTCCTAAGAAATTCCAGAAAATTCCACTGGAACCGAAGGTCATCTTTACCACCATCATCAGTGCAGATGTCCTCCTCACACCTCTGAGAGATCAGTTCAGATTAGGAAAAACTTGTTTTGCTAAGCAAAAGCCCTCTTTCAAGTGAAAACCCACTAAACTGAACTTCATACTAGTCTAAGTTTTGTACTCCACAGCAATTTGGAATAAATCGGATTCCCTTTTCTCATTATCTGTATATAGCTCTAGGAAAGTTCATTGAGCCCAAATATCACTACAGACCTGCTTTTAGGACTAAAGGAGAAAAAGCTTATCAAATGACTAGTCAGCACTCAGTAACACAAGCACACAAGAGGTATTCCTTCCTGGCAGCCCACCCCCTCACAGCCATTGGTAGTTGGAATGTTTGTTCTGTCCCCTTTTCCCCCACTTACCTGGTAATTTGCAATACTCACTGGACCAGAACCACACATGCTATATCATCCAGGCCCCTTCCTAGGATTATTCCTTCCTGGAATCAAGAACCCTCTAAAAATGCAATGCTAAGAGTATCTGTGGATAGTTAAACTTAACTGATAATTTTATTGGATTCAGAAAGGTCTAAGAGAGTAATAAAGCATGTCTTTGCAAGTGTCTGCGATGGCATGTCTAGAGACTTTAAGAATGGATGAATGTGTTGATGGCATTATTGGGGGGTGTGAAAGGTGGCAGGTGGGGCTTTTCAGAGGAAGTAGGTCACTGGGGTGTCTCTCAAGGATGTCCTGCATCCCAATGTTCTCCCACTTCTGACTCATGATATATCTTCCAACCATGATAGAACAGTTTGAAGCCAGGAGTCCAAATAAATCTTCCTTCTTTCCATTGTTTTTCTTGGGTATTTGTTTACAGTAATACAAAAGCCTAACAACAATATCCCAGCTATCATTCAAATAGTGTAGAATAATTACCTCCTTCGATCTGTATGATTACTCTATTAATGCAATTTTTATCAGTCACACTGTTGTTAGCATACAGTTTGTGGTACATAAAACCCCCTGCGGTAATTTTCAAATGAATTGCTGTCAAGCTAGGTCACCTTCATCTTGTAATTGTGTAACTGATTTTTGAACTTAAAACATAGGATTTGCATTTGTTACAACTGATAAAATTACATTTTGCTTTCTAAGTTGTAGCCCATCTCTCTAGACTTGTCAGAAATTTTGAACTTTAGTTTTCTGTTCTAATAGAAAACAGTCTTATTCAATCTGAGCATCTTTCTGAGTGTCTGTCTAAATCTTTGGTGGGCTCAAGGGCAGAACCATACGCTTGAATAATAGCTCCATGCATGACACACTGCTGAGAAGGAAAATCTGTTCTAGGAGCCTGTGGGGATCCTTAGAGGCAGAGTACATGCAACAGAACCAAAGGAAGACCAGGCTGCACTCTACCTTTATAAGGTCTCATCTATCTCTTTCATTTTCTTTGCCATAATACAAAAAAGAGGGAGAAAGAAAGATGAAAACTGGATAAACCGATTGTCCCATGCCTCTTCCTTTTCACTCCATTCCCACCCTCCATCCAGCCTTCTTCAGAAAACCAGATAGAAGTAATCCCAGAAGCTACCTCTGGGAAAAACGCCACTGAGGTTATTCTTGGCTTAGAATGCATCACTGCCTGAAAAACCTTTCTTTTTCTTTCTTTCTTTCTTTTTTTTTTTTTTTTGGTGCCATTCCTGGGGCTTGAACTCAGTGCCTGGGTGCTGTTCCTGAACTTCTTTTGCTCAAGGTTAGTGCTCCACTACTTGAGCCACAGTGCCATGTCTTGCTTTTTCTGAATAGTTTATTAAAGGTAAGAGTCTCATAGGCTTTCTTGCCCAGGTTTTGAACCACCATCCTCAGATCTCAGCCTCCCAAGTAGCTAGGATTATAGGCAAGAGCCACTACTACCTGACAAACCTTACCTTTGCATGTGTCTATCCTGCTGCAAAGCAGTCTGAGGTGACTTTGATTTGATGATTCCAAGTCATCAGCTCAGAATCTCTTTCACCTTTGCATTTTAGCAGAAACCCAACATAACCTGAACTTTGCCCACTGGTGCTCTCTAGCAAATTTCCTCCCACAAACTGACTATTATCATCCCCATTTTATGGATGAGGAATCTGACCTTTAAAGAGTCAAGTGCCATCAGTCTAAGACTAGACAACTAGTAAGGGACAGGGACAGAATCCAAAGGTCACTCTCTTGTTCCCAAGACCACAGAGCTGACCAGAATGCTGTTCAGTTGAACAGACACATGGAGGGAACTCAAACCTCCCTAGTCTTCTGAATGAGACAAGGGGAGGTAGTTGGGGAGCTGAATGGCCTCACAACCATGAGGACCCTGAGGGCAAAAGGAGGAGAGAAAGGGCAGATCAGGGAATGAACACCTAAGAAAGGGTGCAGCTATGGGGGGGACTTGACAGATAGTAACCTAGCAATCATGGAGCACTCCACGGCATTGGGAAAGGTAAGTCTGGATGAGAAGAGAAAAGTTCCTCAGGCTGAAATGATGCTGGTTTTGCATGATGAAGAGGAGAGGTAAAGAGGGAGCAAATTATGAAGGATAAAGAGCTTTCTGGCTCTGTGTCCAGGTCCAAGAATAACTGTCAGGCTGGGGGTATTTATAAAGAGCACCAGAGGCTTTGTGGTGCTGGAAACACCCCCCAAAGGTTCTACTTTTTTTTTTCCAGAGAGAAAGATGGACAAACAGCCAACAAGCTGAAACCCAAAGCCTCTTCCCTAGCAGGAAATGCAATGTGCTGGGACAGTAGGATAGGGACATGAAGACTATCTGGAGGGCTGACATTCTCTTGTAGCATACACACCCCCTTCCCCCCGCCAGCCCCTACCCCACTTGAGAGGGTGATGATGCCCTCCTAATAGTTTTCTGATTTGCTATCCTCCGATCAAAATCAGGTCTAGTCTAGGCTAGACTCTTCTCTAGCCATTTACCTGGCCAGGCCACCACTGGGATACACCGCTCTTCAGGAGCAGCACTTTCTTCCCTCCCATCCCTGTCACCAAGGCTGTTACCAAACAACAGGCTAAGTGTTTCCCTAGTTCATCCCACTCCTTCTAATCAGAGCTAATTGAACCACTTAACTCAAAGACAATACCATTTGCTTTTGCAAGCCATTAAGATATGTGTTAGTTGAGGTGTTATGCATGAAGCCTGCTCTGGAATGGCACTACACACTCACAAACATGCATGCCACTAGCAGAGCTTAAGGAGAAATTCTGCAAAAACATAGTCAGCAAGTGACAGCCTGTCTTTCTCAACAGGGTTTCCTGAATTAAAAAAAGAAAGAAAAAAATCACTGCCAGTTCTAATTCAAGGCCAGAAATTGCAGCTGTGGTCATGGTCCCCAGAGACTGCTGTTTATGTTCTCTGAGGTCCAGAAAAGAATGCAGAAAAGGAATGGAGATGAGTCCTCAGACCCTACAGGGTGACAAAGAGTATTTGTGGGAGAAGGCAGAAAAGACTGGAGAACAGCCCCTCCCCCCTCCACCGACCAACCATGTGTTGTTGTTTCCTTATTTACCCAAGGGAACCCCTAACTCCTAAGGGACCAGCATCCCAGGAAGAAAGGCCCACAGGGTACTGAGTCAGTATTGCTGAAAAGAACATCCTCTCCTGATGGTCTCAATATAAGGCTCACAGTGACTTGGGAAGAAAAGGAGGGCTTGGGGGAAGCGGAGCTCAGTGGGGGAAGGACTGGATGTCTGCACTAGAGCTCTGTTCATGATGGTAGTTTTGCTCAGCATGGGCTTTGATAAAGAAGAACAGCCACAGCAGAAAGGGATAAAACAATGGCAAGCAAAGAAAGATGAGGCAAAAAAAGGAGTGTGGGCGAGCAAGGTGGGTCTGTGACCCACACTGTGTGCTTTTTAATGTGTGCTTTGTCCCCTGAGAGTGACTACATATACTGAGTGGAAACAGCTTGGGCAGATCCCAGCTCTACCACTGCTTTATGCTAAGGTGACTTTAAGGAAAGCCACAAGTTCTCAGGGTTTGTGTTTCCTGTTCTCTAGTCTAGGGATACGATTAGAGCTCCAACTTGCTTTCAGCCCTCAAAGGCTCAGGTATTATCTTCGCCCAGAGCCTTGATGTTGCATACTTGTTCCATTCCTTTGGACCATCCTTTTCTGTTGGGGACGGGACTTTCCAGCCTTCTGCTTGTTTAGCCTCTTTCTGAGTCCTGGGAAGATATGAAGAAACTCCTTACCTGCCAGTATCTACCTCTCTCAAGTCCCACTGAAAAATATCAATCCTAACCAGTTAAGCACTAGTCACAGTAGGTATGCTTTTGGGAGCTACAGAGACCAGAAGAGATGCTGTTAGGATGGAGACAGGAAAAACTTAGTATGTTAAAAGAAGTGAGGAGGGAGGGAGAAAGAAGCAATGGAAAGAAAAGTAGGTTTCATGAATCACAAGTGAGAAAGCTTCAAGTTGGTCCTAAGCCAAATTCTACAACCAGGGGCTCAAACATAGCTTGTGAGTACTTGGAAGCTAAGGGAAGCTGTCTTTCTTCCATCTGATGATTTTGGCTCCCTTATCAAAGATTAGTTGGTCATAGGTCTGTGGGATCATTTCTGGGTCTTCAATTCTATTCCATTGGTCCTCATGCTTGTTCATGTGACAATACCAAGCTGTTTCTGTAACTATGGCTTTATAATAGAGTTTGAAGTTTGGTATTGATATTCCTCCAGCAGTTTTCCTGCTAAGGATTGTTTTAGCTATTCAGGGTCTTCTATTATTCCATATGAATTTTTGGATTGCTTCTTCTATTTCATTGAAGAATGTTTTTGAGATATTGATGGGTATTGCATTGAATTTATAGACAGCTTCTGGCAGTATTGTCATTTTCACAATGTTAATCTCCAAATCCAGGAGTATGGGAGGTCCTTTCACGTCCTTAAATCTGCTTTAATTTCCCTTTTCTGGTTTTTAAAGTTTTCATCATGGAGATCCTTCACCTATTTGGTTTATTCCTAGGTATTTTATATTATTTTGTGAGGCTATTATAAAAGGAGTTGCTTTTCTATATTTCAGCCTTACTCTTCTCATTGTTGGCATACAGAAAAGCTACTGATTTTTGTGAGTTAATTTTATACTACTACTTTGCCAAAGTTCTGGATCAGTTCAATTAACTTGGGAGAAGAGTCTATGGGGTTCTTTAAATAGAATCATGTCATTGCAAAGAGGGAAAGATCTACATCTTTCACTATTTTGATAAACAAATAGTAAACTGATACTGGCTGGGATGTGGCCAAAAGGGAATTCTACTACACTGTTGGTTGGAATGTAAACTGGTTCAACCATCTGGAAAGCAGTATGGAGTTCCTCAAAAGACTAAACAGAGCACTCCTATGATTCCGCAATCCTACTCCTGGGCATTATCCAAATGATCACAAACAAGGCCACACTAAAGCTACCAGCACAACTATGTTCATTGCAGCAAAGATATGGGCTCAACCCAGATGCCCCTAAGCAGATGAATGTGGTAGATATACAACTGAATACTATGCTGCCATCAGAAAGAATGGCAGTGCTCTATTTATAAGGAAATGCAAACACTGGGAAAAAATCGTATTAAGTGAAGTAAGCTGGACCCAAAGAAACACAGGCTTCATGGTTTCCCTCAGTTGTAGTAATTAGTATATGCCTAGGATAGTCCTAGAAGAGAATCACAATAGCTCAATAGCTATGCACACATATGATTGTATACAGTGATGCTAATAGAAATGAATTCTAAGATATGAAAATGAGTTTTTTTAAATGTACTACATAAAGTATTTATTTTTTCTTTTGTTTTCCTTTGGTTTCTTCCCTGTTGTCACTATTTTTTATTTTGGCACCCATGTGTGTTGTATATATGTTTATCTGATTTGGGAAAGGGAAGGGGAATAACAAAGGACAAATGGATAATCAATGCAATAGTGACACTCATAAGACATGTTGGAAATGAACTTTACAACTTAGAGGAGAGAGGAGTTGGGAAGGAAGAGGAAGAGAAATGGGAGAAAACAAAAGGGGGTAATCTGTTCGACAAGAGATTTACTCATTACCTTACTTATATAACTGTAACTCCTCTGTACATCACCTTTACAATAAAAGAAAATATTATTAGAAAAACAAACAGGGCCAGGAATGTGGCCTAGTGGTACAGTGCTTGCCTAGCATGAAGCCCCGGGTTCCCTTTCTCAGTACCATATACACAGAAAAAGCTGAAAGTGGTACTATGGCTCAAGTGGTAGGGCACTAGTCTTGGGAAAGCCCAAGGACAGTACCCAGGTCCTGAGTTCAAGCCCCAGGACTGGCAGAAAGAAAGAAAGGAAGGAAGGAAGGAAGGAAGGAAGGAAGGAAGAAAAGAAAGAAAGAAAAGAAAGAAAGGAAGGAAGAAAAGAAAGAAAGAAAAGAAAGAAAGGAAGGAAGAAAGGAAGGAAGAAAGGAAGGAAGAAAGGAAGACAAATAAGAGTGCTTGCCTTAGCATGCATGACGTCCTGGGTACCACATACACAGAAAAACCTAGAAGTGGTTTTGTGGCTGTAACCCTAGCTACTCAGGAGGCTGAGATCTGAGGATCAAGGTTCAAAGCCAGCCATGGCTCAAAAAGTCCATGAGACTCTTAGCTTCAATTAATCACCAGAAAACTGGAAGTGACGCTGTGGCTCAAGTAGTAGAGAGGTAACCTTGAGCTGAAAAGCTCAGGGACAGTGCCCAGGCCAAGTTCAAGTCCCACAACCAACAAAACAAACAAAAAACAGAAAAACTGAAACAAAAAAGTGAAGGGAAATAATCATTAGACTCATGTGCATAAGGAAGTCATAACAGGTCGGGGGTCACTAATGTTTTAAGCAAGGAGTCCATCATAATCTGTTTTTCCTTCCTGAACAACCTATTTTAGTTGGCTCAGTGACAGGGCACAAAGCAAGAACCACAAACTGACTTATTCCTTTTTCAATTATCTCTCAGCTCTGATTATATTAAGGACGAAACCCCAGTGTGCTGCTAATCTGTCCTTAGCATCATTGTAACGGAAGAGGAGCAGAGCCTTATAGGCACCAGAATTTTAACCACAATTCAGTATAACTTTTATGTATTACATACATTGTATTTGTTACTATTTTACATTTTAAGAAAATGCACTTTTGCATTTAAGAAAATTATTTAAACCCTTTGACAAATAAGAGTGATTAAAAGGAAAGTATTAAGCAAATGACAGGTGACACTAGGATTTGGCTAAAGCACATAGCTTTTATAGGTATAAAAGCATGTAGAAATTCTATGAATGAAATATAACTGGGCAACAGCAAGAAAGGGACCACATGGGTGCAAATTAGCCTGCCCGGTTCTGTCACACTCACCATGGAAAGACCCATAGCCATTTCTACTTTTTCTTTCTGCTGGCTCAGAAAAATGCTGACTGGTCTAAGTTACTTTATGTGTCACAGCTTCCTTTCATGGAATAATATTTTAAAATATGAAACATAAAATACATTAAGGATACAAAGGAAGCTGGGCTCTGATGGCTCATCCTATAATCCTAGGAGCTCAGGAGGATGAGATATGAGAATCTTGGTTCCTTCCTAGTTCTAAAACTCCACCCAAATAGCAAATATGTGCACTTTTTGAAAATAATATACTGAACAGGAGTTTAAAGCATGTCTGAAACCTACTTCAGTTCTAAAGTAGTGGCAAAGGTTATAGCTATAACAGTTTTATTATGATTTGTTGCTTATATTCGCTGTTGAAGTAGATGCTAAATTTTAGATAGAAGTTAAAGAGATGTATTTTTACTATCTAAATTTATGGATTCAAGAGATTCTTGTCCTAGCCACTTATGAGGCAGGGGAGGAGTTGCTTTTCTTGGTTCCACATACTGGTTTAGGGTATGCCATTCAGAACCGGGTAAGAAATTGCAAAAGGAAGTCAGCTGCTAAGCTGTGGAGAGGGATTTCCCCATCCCCCCTTTAGAATGACATAAAATAAGACACTTCTCTTGCTTTTGGAGCTTGGTGTGTAAGTATGCAATGCCTGGAGCTATGGCAACCATCTTGCAGCCAAGAAAGACACTTGTTTTCAATTAGCAATAATTGAGCCTTGGATCATTCTCGCTGGCTAGAAGTCTGCCACTGCACACAGCTGACACTTGTGATCATGGCAGAATGATGAAAAGAACTAAGGTAGTTGATTCTCGAGCCACTTACCTTGGAGTTAAACCAACTCAATTCAGAACAGTCTTAAGACTGAATTTATACATGAAATAATGAATCCCATTATTTAAGTAGCTTAGACATTTACAACTTGCAGAATAAAACACAGAAAGTGACTCATGGATCTTTATCATATTATATATAGATATATATTATATAAATATCTTTTTCTACCTCCAAAACAAAACTAGGTGGTTGGAACCCCTAAAAGGAGCTGCAGAAATTGCTCTATGCCCCCAACCCATCTCTATCCTTCTTTTCAGCCTTTTGGGATCCTCAGTGTAGTGCAGAAGAGCTGTCTAATGAGAACTGACAGACTGCTGAGGACAGGAGGGACAGCTCTTAGCAAAGGATGCCACCCAGAGGGCTCAGAACATTCAGGGACATCACGGGGGGGTGGGGAAGGAAGAGTCAGATCCATGGAAAAGTCAGCCTAGGAAAGAGGGAGCTCACAGACAGGCATGGCTGTGAAGTTAAAAGACTTGCCCTTTCAGGTTCCTAGCTGGTTCTGATCCGAACCTGAGAGTGGGCACCACTCCAGTGCTTCACAAGAGATCCATTTTCCTTTTCCCTCACCAGCCCATATCTGCCCCTAGTGACCGTGATCAGTGTGGAAATTTCTTGATTTGTAACCATAAATCAGATAGGAAGCTTGGAGAAGACATCAGACAGACCCTATAATCTTGGCTAATCCTGTAATCGGGAGCTAAACCCAGGACACAAATGGATTTGCAAAATAAGGATTTCAAAAACTCAAATGGCTTTAGCAGGTCTCTGAGACAAATGTACATAGCAACTGAATGAGAGTCATCAATATAGAAATGGACACATACTAACTCCATTCCAGCTACACGGAGAAATAAAGGACCCTATGGGAGAGACTGCTAGATCTCTCCTCTGCGATGAGAGTGAAACTAGCTGTTAGGAGACTTCTTTTTGCTTTCTTTCTGTCAGGGACAGATTCCTCCCTCCCCCCCCCCCCCCCCACCGACACCGGCTCTCAATAAGCTGGAAGCTTGTGAAGGCTTGAAGTTTTGTAGCAAGCTGCCTGACCACACAGAGCAACAAACCACAAGTGCTGTAGTCCTTGTATGGCTATGGCCCAACTTGAGATGGGAGCTGTCTTTGGGAAAAGTTCTTTGCTTTGATCACATGGGGAACATCTTTTCTTCCAAGTATCCTGATGTGAAAGCACATACTGGGAAAGACCTTGACAGGGGCTGTGTTTTTGTTCCTTTCTGGGAGCAAATGCTGCTTAAGAGAACTGACACAGAGGCTCATGCAGAGGTCAGCTCTGCTAGCTTTCGTTTAGACTCTGCCTCTCTCACAAACCAGCTGCCCTTCCTTTGGTTCTACCTTTTCCCCTCTTAGAGGCTGCTCCCAAATAAAATGAAGGGGACAGAGAGGTGCTCAGTAATGGAGTACAGGTTCTGTCAGCACAGGGAAAGGGAAAAAAATTGCTTGGCCACACTGGACATTTATGGAAAGTTTTACATTGCTCACATGTATCTTACTTGTGAGGGCCAAACTGCAGACTGCCAATTTATAAACTGTATTTTTGTTTAAACAGCAGGACATCAGGCCCCTTGATCAATATATACAAAAAAATCAAGGCAATGAGCTTTAACCTGCCAAATGAAGGGTGTGTGAGAAAACTGCAGCACTGAAGCACAGGCAGAACTGGTGTCAGCTCTGAGGTATGCCACCGGATTAGACAAAACTCAGCTATCCTCTATGAATGTGTTGGGAAAAGACCTGCCAAAAAGGAAGATGATGTCCAGAGGCCAAAGACTCAGAGCAACCAGAACCTCACTTGCCCAGATTCCTGTTCTCTAGGCTCACAAGGGAGGTTGACACCTTAGAATATTCTCCAACACTCACATAATTCTTTTCCTTCCCAGAAAACAGGACCTAATGAGAACAATTTTGTTCACTTAAGCAAGTGAGTCAAGCTTTGGTGTTTAGAAAACTCACTAATAACAAATAACATTTGAAAAAGGACTTAAAAGTTAGTTGGAGGCTGCAGGGGCAGGAGCCAATTCCCTTGAGAGGCATTAAACATGGGCCACGGTTGTTGTTAGCGTCCAGTGGCAGAGCTCAGCCTGGCTTCTATTGGAGCAGGGATTCTTTTTGGTCTCAGTTTGATAAAGAATCTTATTCTGCAGCTGCTACATGTACAGGCATAACGGGTCTTATTTCTCTGCCTTTTCAGACAACCAGGGACAAAAAGCTGCTTTAATTGATTAGGAAATCAAAATGGCTGGGGAGGAGAGATGGGCCAGACCAGCAGGATGTGCAGCAGTGGTGCACTGCACACAGGCTACAACCTTCTTAGGCCTCCTGAGTTCCCACCAGAGAAGAATGAGAATGTTGCCACTTCACTGGTTCATATTCATATCCTCTCTTTTCCACTTCCTGTCTCGCTCCTGCACAGACATAGCCTTGAATAGATCCCACTGACTGGCACTGGGAGGCAGACAGCCAGAAGCCAGGGCAGGAAGGAGGAAGCTCAAGTTACTTCATGTGTCTGGGATCCCAAGATGGTCTTCTCTTAGGGAGGGATCCCCACAGGCTCCATGCCAGCTCTAAAGCACCACCAAGTTGCCTGGCCAGAGAGGACATTTGCAGGGGAGGGAGAGGGCTCTGTCCAGTGCGGGCACTGCTCATTTGCACAAAGAGCCCTTTCAGAATTACTGGCTGGCAGGAGTCCTCATGGGCTTTTCTAGCAGCACTTGCACACTGAATACAAATCAAGCAGTCTCACTGAGTTGCCACACAGGCTGGCCACAGTTACCAAGAAGGAGACACAGTATTGGGCTGCCAGTGTCCAGGCTCACAGAAGGGGAGGAGAGCCCCAGATCTTCAGCTGGTAACCTCATGATGCCTGAGGCTTCAGCGCCCTCATCAGAAGCCAAGTGTCACACCCTGGCATCCTTCAGGAAAATTAGTTTAAAGTAGCCAGAGATAAGAGGCTCCTATGAGTACCTGGCTGGTTAGGATGCCAAAAATGGAAAGATGAGGGTTTAAAGTCAAAGGAGTGGTAAACTAGAGTAAGAGAGATAAAACTTAAGCTATTCGTATTATTCTCTATGTTACACAGGTGGCAAGAAAGAATCTGCTAATCAAACAACTGGGAAAATTCCCATCCTATCTGTCTGACAAGAGTATTTGAGTGCTCTAGTTCCTCTGTTTTATGTTCATTCACACTCTCACCTCACCTGCTGATTCTCTACATATAAAGGCAGTTTTCATCTGGAAACACGGACGCCCCCCCCCCCCCCCGAAAAAAAAAAAAAAAGGACAGAATCTATAGCTCTAACTTTCTTATCCTAATGAAAAGGGAATTCAACATCCAGGAAGCTGGGTGTGAGCCAGCCCATCCATGGCTCATCTGATGACTCATGGGAAAGCCGGTGGTGGAGCTGGTTCTCCTGGTGTTCCTAGGGCTGTACTCCCCCCCTTCAATTTTAAGGATACAGCCCTCAACTTTTAGTACAAGGATGGGATATGGTCAGGATGGTTACCCTAGAGACTGACAAAAGTCCATCCCACTTTTACTTTGGGTCCTTTGACTCTCTTCCCAGGCCAGTAACAGAATAACAGGGAACTGAGGTCACACCAATTGGAACCGGGAAAACCCTAGCCATCACAAAGCTGGCAAGACAAGATTGGAAATAATTAACAAATTATTCAACGCAGCTTGATGGACACAGATGATCAACAAAGAAGCTGAGCAAACCAAGAAGGCTAGCAGAGAAGGCAGGGTCAGCATAGCAATGCTCTGCAAACCAAGAATATTAAGAATGGCTTGGAGGCCATGGATGAGATGCAAGAAGTAACCACACATCAGGAAACAACAAGCTTCAGGGCAAATTGAACAGATAAAAGCACTGAGGAAGTGTACCTCTTAAATTCACCCAGAAATTCCATAGTGTATGGGTAAAATGTACGTTCCAATTTGTTCATGTTAAGTGCTTAGGTTTTTCTCTGGAGCACTGAGGGAGCATCTCTGGAGCATTTAGATCCCCTCAGTGAGGGGATCTAAAATATTCTGGGGAGATGGCCTTAAGCCATGTTTCTTTTTTTTAAATAATAATTTCTGTGACCCATGGTTAAGGGAAATTGGAGTTAGAAGATGAAGCATCTTCCCTCTGAGCCAAAGGGAAGGAAAGCACTAGAGAAAGTAGGAGGAAGACCTAGGAGGCCAGACTTCCAGTCACTTCCCACAGCTGTTGGCTGTCTCCCTGGGAGAGTGCTGTAAGAGTGTGCTGATACAATTGTGTGTTCTTTTGTCATACAAAATTTGTGGAGTGACAGCAAATAAAATTCTGAATAGAGGGAGACAGAAACTCAGGGCTCTACTCCTCGCCCAGTCGCCCACTGTGCTTGAGCTCAGGCGCTCAGTGGGGGTATTTATAGCTGCCTTTAAATTTACCCAGCTCGCCATAAAGCGAGGTAATGGGGCGCCCTTTATTGCTGCTAGTGGTGATTGTCCTAACATTCTTTAATTAGCAAAAAGCGTTGGCACAGCCACTTTCAAAGCATTTGATCTCACTGTCCTGGTGTTCCTATTTCAGGCTCAACAGCCCTCACTCCCTTTGGGGAAATGCACTTTACAAATCTGAAGATGACAGGCATCTGCACACCTGCGCACAGGTATGTGTGCTCGTGTACCTGTGTGCACTCTTGGGCCTACTCCTTACATATTCATGACTGCCAGGAATCTGTGCACTTCTATGATGCGTCCATAAAGTTCCTTTCATAAATCTGTCAGCAAGAGGCTAGGAAACTAAAAACTGGGAACTGATAAAATCTTAAGGTCACTAAACTTCTTAATCCTGTTTTTTTTGTTTGTTTGTTAAACACACAACTGGCTATTTAAGACCTACATTAACATATATTCAGAACAAGGTTAGAGCTACTGATACACTATCAGGGAGGCCTGGGTTCTTTTCTACACAAGCCACTGAAGAACGCCCCCCCCCCCCCGCCCCGACAGTTCTGGGGCTCAAACTCGGAGAAAACATGCTGTCCCTGAGCTTTTGTGCTCTAGGCTGGCACTCTACCAGCTGAGCCACTTCTGGCTTTTTGGTGGCTAACTGGAGATAAGGGTTTCATAGACTTCCCTGTCCAAACCGGTTTTGAACCATAATCCTCAGATCACAGCTTCCTGAGTAGCTAGGATTACAGGTGTGAGCCACCAGCATTTGGCCAAAGAAGTTGTTTTTCTAAGATAATTAATTCACTACTGTGATCAAGGTGTTGGGAACAGAATATGAAGGATCCAACTTGTTCTTTGATGGAGTTGTGATAAACAAATAACGGATAAATAAATAAATAAATAGTAATGAGAAAATAAAACCAGGTGATGTAACAAGACTGGTTGGCTAACTTAGGGCAGTCATGGGGCCTTTGTAAGAGGCCTGGTCAGCAAGAAACCAGCCACCTGCTTCTGTGGAGCCGAACGGTCTAGGTAGAATTCATAGAAAAATTCTGAAGGGAGAGAAGCAAGCTCAAGAGTATTCCAAAGAGAGAGGCGCCTAGTTACTGAGGTGCTGGGAATTAAGGAGAAAGATGTCAGGGGTCAGGGCAGAAGATGAAAGCTCAAGACCTGTGGGCCATGGTAAGGAGCTTTGCTGTTACTGTTATTTTAAGTAAGTCAATAACATAATCTGATATGTCACAAAGATCTCTTTGGTTATCATAGAGAGTAGATTATAAACGGTAAGAATGAATACCTGCCTTTAGATCAATAGTTGAATAAATGTTCTGTGGTCATTTGAGAAGTTGTAAGATGACAGAGTGAAAGGTGTATGGGAACTCTGTACTCTTTTTGAATTGTTTGTAAGTCTAAAATTAAAAATGATTAACTGTTAAAAATAGTGAAAAACACTTTACAGCTTGAGTAAAAAACTAAAAATGTAACAATGGAGCCATGCCAAGATCAAATGAGTCTAGGAAAAAAGAAAACAAAGATCAAACAAAAGAAGGTTGGAAGAATTCACTCAGTGACCAACCTTTGGATAAAATAATTTTTCCATATGAGAAAATAGGTACCACTGCTACTATTATGATTTGCTGGCACAGACTGATTTCTCTGACTTGCTTCAATAATTCCATAAAAAAGTAAAGATAACCTCACTTTATATATGAATCAGAGACATAAACAACACATTTTGCCAGGCACTAGTTGCTTATACCTGTAATCTTATCTATTCAGGAGGCTGAGATCTGAAAACCATGGTTTGAAGCCTATCCAGGCAGAAAGTCCATGAATTCATATCTCTAACTACCAAAAAAGACAGAAGTGGTAGAGCACGAGACTTGAGCAAAAGCAGGTCAGGAACAGTACCAGACCCTGAGTTTAAGCCCCAGGACCCATAACACATTTATTTAGTATGCAGGAAGCAGATCTGAATTTGAGCCGTGGTAATTCTGACTCAATGCTAAGGATGCCTCCTTACCCCAGGCTTGGTTCTGCACCCTCCCCTCCCCCATACTGCATTTGCTTGTACTTTTATGTAACGTATTTGTAAAATCTACTTTGGAAAAATATTTAATCCCTCTCAATTAAAATGTGTGACATGTGTGTGTTTATGAAAAGGCTAATTGTAATTGTAGATACAGATCCTTGATTAATGTTCAAACTTATGGCTGAGATATTTGATATACTACTGGAGTCATACACTCAGTTTCACATCTACAACTGCAGTTTCACACACCTGCTGGCTCTGATCTGATCTATTTCTGAATCTTCAGGAAACATGAAGCTCAACATTTCTCTGACTTAGTTACAACTGAGACAAATTTTGTAGCAATGCAGAAAGGTATTTCTAGTATTACTGGGGATTAAATCTAGATACAATGTAAAGAGAAAATATTAAAAAAGGAGTTTGGCCTAGTGGTTAAAGTGCTTGCCAAGCATGCACAAAGACCCAGGTTCAATTCCTTGGTACCACATAAGAAAAAAGCCAGAAGTGGTGCTGAGGCTCAAGTGGTAGAGCTCTAGCCTTGAGAAAGTCCAAGGACAGTGCTCAGGCCCTGAGCTCAAGCCCAGGACTGGCAAAAATAAATAAATAAATAAATAAATAAATAAATAAATAAATAAAAATTAAGAAATGGAATGAAGGGAAAGAAAATAAAAGAGAGACTTCCAGAATATACTTTGTCAGCTTTTCTCTTTCTCCAAGGGACCTACTGTCTTTCTTTCTCTTGGAAAGAGCCAATGATCATATAGCTTGGCTTTTCCACCCCTGAAAAACATAGGATATAGGGAAGTTACTGTATATCCCAACATCACCTTTCAGTTTGGGCTCTGGGTAGATTTGAAATAGAAATTTCTTTGTCATTGTCTTAATGCATTTCCAGAATATTAGAAACAGGGGTCTTTTCAGATATAACTATAAAGTTAAGGCTACAGGTATCTTGGATTAAAGGTGGGACTGAAAGCAAATGAAATATACTTGTAAGTCACAAACAGGAGAGGAAAAAAAAAAGGAGGTCATGTGACCACAAAGGCATACTGAAGTGATGCAGTCAGGAGGGAAGGAATGCCACCAGGAACTAGAAAAGATAGCAGTAAGTAAAGATTCTCCTCAGAGCTCTTAAGGGAGCTTAACCTTACTAGAATGTGAACGTTGACCTTCCAGAACTACAAGAGAATTTACTGGTTTCAGATACCAACTCTGTGGTAATTTGTTAGAGCAGCCTCAAGAACTATTAGTCTTACAAATACTTATAAATACTTCCATTAAAATGATCATCACTGCTGTACAACTAAAGGTAAGCCATCATAAAAGCAGAAGGGGCAGTATCAAAGTACCTAAAGTAGATCGTTCTGATCTGCTGGCCTACATAGGTGGCTATGGCTTATCAAACTGACTCTCTCCTATGAGAGGCAGACAGTATTTTGGAGGCTTTTCTCTTAAACATCCCACAAGGAAACTAGTCTCAGGAGAAGGAAAGGTCCTTGCATTGGAACACTCTTAGCTGTTCTTGCAGCCACTTTGTATTTTTTTTTTCAGCTGATGATTTTACATATTGATTGGGTGGAATCTGCAGAGAATGTTGTGCTTCCCATCTTCCTCCTCCTCCTCCTCTCTCTTTTGTGCCAGGGATCACCCCAGGGCTCTGGCATACAAAGAAGGTGTCCTACTACTAGCCATATACGCAGCCCACCACCCACTCACCTTTTGACTTTCCTTAAACAGCAGAGTACCAGAGGAAAACGATCGTGGAATCTAAGGGTACTCAGAAGAGTGGGCAACTCTGGAACACATCTGTACTGCCTTGAATCCTAAATTCAAGGAAGAAAATCCATTCCCTTTATGTCTGTGGGCAGTAATAACTTAGCTTGGCCTCACCATGAGATCACAGACAAGAAAAATAACCTTTTCTTTACAATGTACACAAAGTCCATGACCAGTTGACCCTGGAGAGAGGTATTTTCATGTGTGATTAGAAATGATAGAAACATACAGACACAACGTGTTCTCACCTTGGATAGAAATGGTATACCATTGAAGCTATTTTTTTTTTTTTCTAGTCCTGGGCTTGAGCTCAGGGCCTGAGCACTGTCCTTGTACTTTCTCAAGGCTAGAGCTCTACCAATTGAGCCTCGGCTCCACTTCAGCTTTTTTTCTATGTATGTGGTACCAAGGAATCGAACCCTGGTCTTCGTGCAGGCTAGGCAAGCACTCTACCACTAGGCCAAACTCCAGGCCCCTGAAGCTATTTTTTGTCATTACTAATTCACTGCCCCTTATCTTTCCCTCCCACTTTGGAAAATAATGTCCATATCATTTTCTTTTTTCTTTCTCTACCTGTCTCTAAAATCCCATGAAACTATTATAAGAGGCTCTAGTGCTAACACTAGAGCTCCTAGACATAGGTTGAAGCTTTCTAAGTAAAGATCTAGATGCCCAACAAAGACAGATTTGATAAATGGGATTGCATCAGACATGAAAGTTTCTACATGGCAAAGGACATAGCTTACAAACTACAAAGAAAGCCTACAGACTGGGAAACAAATTTTTACCAACTATATATCAGACAAGGGTCTAATGTCTAGAATATACTTAGAACTCACAAAATTAAACTCTCAAAGAAATGACAACCCAATTATGACAGGAGCTAATGACTTAAAGAGAGACTTCTCAGAAGTATCTAGAAAACAGACTCATGAAGAAATGCTCAATATCTCTACTCATAAAGGAAATATAAATCAAAACAACAAAGAGATTCTACCTTACCCCAGTTAGAGTGGCCACTATCAAGAAAACAAGCAGCAACAAATGCTGATGAGGATGTGGCCAAAAGGGGAAATCTAATAATTCATGGTTGGTCCAATAGATCACAAGCAATGTTCCAGTGAAACCACCAGCACAACCATGTCTATTGCACAAGTCTTTTAGAACAAGATGGTACCCTGCCATTCCTGGGAACCCCTATGAAGCATGATGGACATCTAGTGGCTGCTCAGGATAATGCCTTGGGATATAAAACCAAGAAGGGCAGGGAGTGGTCTAGCCTAGTCAGTCTTTTGTAATTTTGCCTACTCAGTTCTCTAGGTGACCATGGCATCCACTTTATTAGAGGTCCAAGTCACTCATAATGGCAAAGCAGCTCTATCAAAAATACATCCTTACACTCATCAAAACAAAATATAATACTGGAATATATAATCACAGAACAGAGCCTTAAATGCCCATTAGCCATATGCTGACATTTTTGACAGAAGAACAGACTATGATATTAATTAGTCATGTGGCTTCAGGTAAGTCACTATGCCTTTGTGAGCTTCCTTAACATCTGTAAAATGAGAGAGAGGCGCAGTCCAGGCAATCTCTCCAAGGTATCTTGTAATGTTAACATTCTGTGATCTATTAGCCTTTTTAGTAAGGGAAAACAGTCTCATCGGCTCTGCTCTGGCCCCATGGATCTCTAGATTAAACTGAAGGAAGCATTCTCTCTTCAGCTTCATGGCCCATTTCCAAGCTTGGCTACAATCCCAAGAAGTATCAACTTTCTTCCCAAAGCTACATGTGTGAGAAGGGGTGGAAATCAGAGTATGGGGGTTGCCAGGCATTTTTTAATCCATTTCTTTGATTTTGTAAATGAAGGAACCAAGTTTAGAGAGATTTCAAAATTCATCATGTCTGAACAGTAGCAGAAATGTGATCATAACTCAGGTATCCCAGTCTTAGTGCAGGGCCCATTTTTCAATATTGAGCTGCTGGCACAGGCCTTGCCTAGTCTCTACTGATGTGTTCAGCTCTCTGGCTCTCTCACATTAGTCTCTCCGTGTGAAATGGTGAGTGAATATTCTCAACCCAGCATTTCTTCTCTTCCTCTAGGTTTGGATCTCCCACTTCCATTCTTATTCCTTATTGGTACTTCAAATCTAGGAAGTAGCTAGAAACAGGTTGTGAGGGTAAGCCCCCTCCCTCTAAACACACAGTTTGAGGGTACTCAGTTTACCAAGGTTAGAGGCTACATTAGGCCAGGAGGCTGTGTGCTGAAGGTCACTCAACCTCCTTTTCAGACCAGTGTGGAGGCTTCAGGTGCTTGTTTGGCCCCCAGTTGGCCTACAGAGGGCAAAGCAGTCCAGTGTAGAACTTGGCAAGATTCCTCTTATCAATAGCAGTCACAAACATTTACTGTGAGAAAAGCTCACTCTTACACATTGGTTCGATCCAAGTTAGCTCTCCCTCCCACCTACCTTCATAAGTGCAGGGGCAGCAGCTGTCATTTGCTGGGCACGGGGCTGAACAGATGGGGTCTAAGTTTGCCTACACAGGCCAGGCAGAACCTCTTTTCTGCCTGAGGAAGGAGGGACAGCTACACTTCAGTTCACTATCTGATTCTAGTTGAAGTCTCCTGTGACACTAGAGTACTCTACCATCTCAGTGCTAGCTGTTAGCAAGAAGAGAAACCTCATTCACAGATGAGATTTATTTGTTTAGCCGCTCTGCTCCCCTTGCCCCAATGCAATCTTACTTCTTTGTCATAATCCTCACTGAGCTTCCATTCTTACTCTGACCTTGCCTTTACTATTTGGTTCATGCAGAGCAGATTCACTGGACATCCTCTTTAGATATGAAAATACTGGTCTTCAGAGTTTGAAGACTGGCTTGAAAGGCTGGCTCTGTCATTTTTTTGGCTGTAGGACTGTAAACAATTTATTTGCTTGCCTGAGCTAAATGTCCTTATCCGTAAAATGGAGACAACAGTGACAATTATTTCACTGGGATAAATGAAAATTATGCCAAGAACAGCTGTAGAAGTTCTTAGTGTGCTGGGCAGTACATAATAGATAAATGACTGTTTAAGTAGGTGGATGACAGTCGAGTTCTTATCCCACAGGAGAAGCATTTGGGGAATCACTTCCACATCCAAGTTCTCTGACATCTGCCAGGGTTCATATCCTGATTTTACCATTTGTTATATGACTCTAGGGAACATATTTGACTCACTTATAAAGTAGACAACAGAGTTGGTGGGAAGATTAACAGTGATACACACAGAAAGGTTTCAATAAATTTCAATGATCGATGCTCTTAAAAGACTGCAAATGCAAATAGAAAGGTCTGGGGAAAGAATGGGGATATCATTTGTCTACAATGCAACCGCTTCCAGAACTTGAAGAATATTATGGCAATTTAAGGGGTTAGGTCATCAGGCAACAGATGAGATTATAGGGTTGATACAATACAGAAAGCTAAGAAATCCTGGGCATCATGATTCTTAAACAACAGCCTGTGTGCAAGCGACTAGGGTTGATTGTAACAAGCAGGCTCGCCAGATTTAACAAGCAGGCTTCCACAGGAAGAGGGTAGGAAAGGAGAAGTCTGCGTGGAGGCAGCGCCGGCCCTCCATCCCAGGGTTGAGCCACACACGGCCCCACCCCCAACTTGGCTGAAAAAGGTTTTTTTTTTTTTGGCGGGGCGGGAATAGGAAAAGGCCCATCTAGTCTTCTTCTGTTACACTCGTCTGCCGAATGCCCAGGCTTCTCCTCTGGAAAAACCAGCAAACTGCTACAGCGGGTTGCTACGCAGTTCTTTCTTAGGGAGTCCCAGGCAATGAATGGGCTGGGAGGCTCAAGGGGCAGATGACAGGAGCATCCTTCGTGATTCCTGCGCGTAGGGGAGATGAGAGGGGCGACACAGAGGCAAGGCTGCAGCTCCATGAATGAACCGTGGGTTGCACCGTGGGTTCTGGAGTTCACCTCAATCCTTCCCAGGTTGTCATTCCCCTAGCTCCTGGCACCCTGTCTTTCCTTCCACTGTTTCCCGCCCCCGCAGCCCTCATTAAGAAAACTATCATTTAAAGCCCTAGTTGGAGCCCAGGAGGGGTGAGGGCGGGGGCAGGAGGGAGAGGCACCAGGCACCAGTGCCACGGTGAAGCAGTGCTGGCTGCTGCGGGTTCCGCCCCCGAGTCCCCACCACCATGCAGCTCCAAACTCTGAGTACGAGCCGGCATCTCCCGCTGCCTCGGCGGCGGCGGCGCGGCACGGCGAGGCGCCCCGTCAGCATTCGGCCAGGGAGAGGATGACTCGGGCCGGGCAGGAGAGCTGCCAACTGCAGCCGCCCCGCCGCGGGCCGCCGCGCCCCCAGCTCGCCGGCCCCTGAGCCCAGCAGCGTCGGGCCGGGGCGGGGGCCGCGCAGTCTCCCGCAGCAGCCCCGCACCGATCCAGCCTATCAGCGGCCACTCGGCAGCTCACTCCAGCTGGACCAAAATAGCTGCGAACGCCTGCGACGAGTGGACGAGTGCTCGGCCCCACACTTGACGCTCGCCGGGCCCGCTCGCCCGTCCGCTCGCTCGCCGGGCCCGGCCCGCTCCCCTCGTCCGGAGGGGGCGGGGAGGAAGCGGCCGGGGAGGGGGGATGGGGGTGGGGACAGGAGGAAGGAAGCAAGGAAGGAAGAAGGGAGGAAGGTAGGCGGGCGGGCGGCCGGCGGACCGGGACCGGGCGCGGAGCCGGGCTGCGCAGCGCGGGCCGGCGCGGCGCTGGAAGGCGGCGGCGTTAACCCCTCGAGGGCAGGCGGCGGCGGCGGGGGAGCGGTGTTCATACATAAGAGCACTGCATCACGCTAATCTTCTCCCCAGAACAGTATGCGTCAGCAGTACATTCACGTTCTGACTGAAGGACAAAAGGATGAGAGAGCAGTCTGCGTGGCTGCTGCCTGCAACGCCGCGAGCCCAGCGCGAGGAGGAGACGGTGGGCACCGAGCGCGGGGGCCCCGCGGTAGCCGCCGCCGCTGCCGCCTTTAGCCAGTTGGGACCATGTTCCCGGGCTCCGGAGCGCTTCCCGCAGCTGCGACCCCCGCTGCTCAGGCCGCCGCCGCCAGCGCTCGAGTCGCTGCAGCAGTCCGCTGGCAGCGCAGCCGCTGAAGGCGCGGGGAGCCTCAGCCGCGAACTCGTCCTCTCCGCACGAAGCCCGGGCCGGCGGCGCGCCGGGGGCCGGCCAGTGACGGGCGGCGGCGGGCGGTCGCGCGCCGCCAGGGGCTGCGGCGCCCGCCGGCGGACCCGCGCCCGCCCCCGGACTCCCTGAAGGGGCCTGCGGTGCGGGCGCGATCGCGGGCGCCGCGCGCTCCTCGGCCCTCGGACGGGTCCCGGCGCCGCGTCGCTGCCCCTCAGAGGCTGGACGGATTACCGCTTCTCGCACCAGCAGACGGCGGACTGGAGAACTCAGCCCCGTTTTGTCTTTTAACCCTTGTGAGAAGAGGCGAGGAGAAAGGGGGTGTGTGTCTGGGGAGGGCCAGGCGCTGCCAACACCTCCTCTTAACTCTCGCCGCCCCGCGAGCTCACCACCCGCCGCAATCAGCTGCCACCGGCCCGGAGCGGCCAACGCCACGAGAGCGGAGCGCAGCAGCAAGCAAGCCGCCGCCGCCACCACCGCCACCGTCAGCGAGCCAGCGAGCGCGGCCTGGGCGGCTCCGGGGCACCCCGGCTCCCCCTCCCCAGCGCTGGCCGGGGAGAGGGCTGGGGGCGCCGGAGGCACACTTTGGCGATGAAGCGTCTTCCCCCGCTGCTGGAGCGCGCGGGTGCCAGGGTCCAAGGACAAAGCAGCGAAGCACTGGTGGCGCCGCTCCCCGGGCCGAGGGGGGGGGACGCACCTGCATAGTCCGCCGGGCCTTGGCTCTCCCTGGCGCGCCTCAACTCCGCGGCTTTGCCGGCTCGGGCTCCGGATTTACTAGAAGCCATTTTGTCTCCCCCACCCCTCCCCTCCCCGCTGCCCTCCCCGCCCCCACGACTTCCCCCTTTTGTTAATTAAAACTAAGAAGTCAGAATGGGAACGAGGTGCCCAGCTCCCGTGGAGAAAGCTTAAGGACACCGCGCCAGTTCTCTGCTGCCTTTCTTCCGAGGTAGGTGGACAACGAATTGGGTGGGGATGGTTGCAAGGTGGGAGAGAAAGTCTTCGCTTTCGGAGGGCTAGCCTTGAGGGTGGGCAGCTGGATGAGGGGCCGCTCTGCTCGGTAGTTTGGCTGGATTTTTGCACGCCCGATCTGGTCCGTCTCTCTAATCGCCCCCTCCCCACCTCCTTCTCCAGATGGAAAGAGGAGCTCCTAGCTCACTTAAGCCGGGGTAGGGCTGGTTCTCCTTTCCAAGCCAAAATCCCAGGCGATGGTGAATTATGAACGTGCCACACCATGAAGCTCTTGTGGCAGGTAACTGTGCACCACACCTGGAATGCCGTCCTGCTCCCCGTCGTCTACCTCACCGCGCAAGTGTGCATTCTCTGTGCAGCCATCGCTGCTGCCGCCTCCGCTGGGCCCCAGAACTGCCCCTCCGTCTGCTCCTGCAGTAACCAGTTCAGCAAGGTGGTGTGCACCCGCCGGGGCCTCTCCGAAGTCCCGCAGGGCATTCCCTCCAACACCCGGTACCTCAACCTCATGGAAAACAACATCCAGATGATCCAGGCCGACACCTTCCGACACCTGCACCATCTGGAGGTCCTGCAGCTGGGCAGGAACTCCATCAGGCAGATAGAGGTGGGGGCCTTCAACGGCCTGGCCAGCCTCAACACTCTGGAGCTCTTTGACAACTGGCTGACGGTCATCCCCAGTGGGGCCTTTGAGTACCTGTCCAAGCTGCGGGAGCTCTGGCTTCGCAACAACCCCATAGAGAGCATCCCCTCTTATGCCTTCAACCGTGTGCCCTCCCTCATGCGCCTGGACTTGGGGGAGCTCAAGAAGCTGGAGTATATCTCAGAGGGGGCTTTTGAGGGGCTGTTCAACCTCAAGTACCTGAACTTGGGAATGTGCAACATTAAAGATATGCCCAATCTCACCCCCCTGGTGGGGCTGGAGGAGCTGGAGATGTCTGGGAACCACTTCCCTGAGATCAGGCCTGGCTCCTTCCATGGCCTAAGCTCCTTGAAGAAGCTGTGGGTCATGAACTCACAGGTCAGCTTGATTGAGCGGAATGCTTTTGATGGGCTAGCCTCGCTTGTGGAGCTCAACTTGGCCCACAATAACCTCTCTTCTTTGCCCCATGACCTCTTCACCCCACTGAGGTACCTGGTGGAGTTGCACCTCCACCACAATCCTTGGAACTGTGATTGTGACATTCTGTGGCTTGCCTGGTGGCTTCGGGAATATATACCCACAAACTCTACCTGCTGTGGTCGCTGTCATGCTCCCATGCACATGCGAGGCCGCTACCTGGTGGAGATGGACCAGGCCTCCTTCCAGTGCTCTGCTCCTTTTATCATGGATGCACCTCGCGATCTCAATATCTCTGAGGATCGGATGGCAGAACTTAAGTGTCGGACTCCCCCTATGTCCTCTGTGAAGTGGTTGCTGCCCAATGGGACAGTGCTCAGCCACGCCTCCCGCCACCCACGGATCTCCGTCCTCAACGATGGCACCTTGAACTTTTCCCGTGTGCTGCTCTCAGACACTGGAGTATACACATGTATGGTGACCAATGTGGCGGGCAACTCTAATGCCTCGGCCTACCTTAATGTGAGCACGGCCGAGCTCAACACCTCCAACTATAGCTTCTTTACCACGGTCACAGTGGAGACCACAGAGATCTCACCTGAGGACACCACGAGAAAGTACAAGCCAGCTCCTACCACATCTACTGGTTACCAGCCGGCATATACCACCTCTACCACGGTGCTCATTCAGACCACCCGTGTGCCCAAGCAGGTGGCAGTACCCGCGACAGACACCACTGACAAGATGCAAACCAGCCTGGATGAAGTCATGAAGACCACCAAGATCATCATTGGCTGCTTTGTGGCAGTAACTCTATTAGCTGCCGCCATGTTGATTGTCTTCTATAAACTTCGCAAGCGGCACCAGCAGCGGAGTACAGTCACAGCCGCCCGGACAGTTGAGATTATTCAGGTGGATGAAGACATCCCAGCAGCAGCATCTGCAGCAGCAACAGCAGCTCCATCCGGTGTATCAGGTGAGGGGGCAGTAGTGCTGCCCACAATACATGACCATATTAACTACAACACCTACAAACCAGCACACGGGGCCCACTGGACAGAAAACAGCTTGGGGAACTCTCTACACCCCACAGTCACCACTATCTCTGAACCTTATATAATTCAGACCCATACCAAGGACAAGGTACAGGAAACTCAAATATGACTCCCCTCCCCCCCCAAAACTTATAAAATGCAATAGAATGCACAAAAAAAGAGACAGCAACTTTTTGTACAGAGTGGGGAGAGACTTTTTCTTGTATATGCTTATATATTAAATCTATGGGCTGGTTAAAAAACAGATTATATTAAAATTTAAAAAGAAAAAAATCAAAACAAAACTATTTTCTAACTTGTAAGTTCTATTTAAAGGGGGAGGGTGGGAATCTTGGGCATGTTGTGGGTACAAGCTACAAGTCAACTTGCTGTGCTGCCAGAAGCGTTTTCTGGTTTAGGTGGAAAAGATAAAAACAAAGTCAAACAACAGAAACACCCCAAAAGAGGAGCAGGGTGCAGGCCATTAAGGGGGTAAGAAGGATAGCTGCATTATCATTTTTAAGAAGTAACTTCATAGGATACAGGAATACCCATTTCTACAGACATCTTTCTTAAGTCGGGAGCTGTCTTTGCAGATTTATCTTATTTAAAAAAATACAAAAGAAAAAAAAGCACCATGAATTTGTACTGTGCCAAAATTTTGAGAGGCAATAAACTATTTTTTCTTTCAGAGGCCAAAGGGAAGATAAATCTGTAAATGTATTTAAAGTAGGAAAACCACACACACACACACACACACACACACACACACACACACACACACACACACACAGAGTCTGATGAATCCTTAAAGGCGGCTGAGTCTTTGTCCGTGTGCACTAATCCTCTAGGTTTGTGCACTGCACCAGGACATATATGTGCCTCATCCCTGCCTGACACTGCTTCAGAACAGAGCCACGAAGGAAGGGAGCCTGGTGTGGCTCAGTCAAATGCTCTCACATTGCACCAGATTTCTGCAATTGGGCTTAACCTACTCTGCAAGGCATGTGTCTATTCAGGGTTTCCCAGGAGAAGGAAGCAGCCTGAAGGGGGTGCGGCACCTAGGAGGGCGGGAAGGAGAGCAAAGCAGAGAATGATTCACTGGAGGCCATAAATTAGTGTTGTGCCATGTCCACCTGTTGTTCCAGGTATCTGACAAATGATTGTAGACAATGATGGCATTTTATAATTTCTCAGAAAGGTCTTGTTTGTTTTAAAGGTAGAGAGGGAGGAAAGGCTGGGAGTGTAGAGCTTGGGGGAGTGGAAGCTTTTCTCACGCTTGGGATTTGGTGACTATTCTAAATGCTGATTCATTAGGGATTATTACAGCTGATGCCAACTGGTTGTGGTGATAGAGTGGGGGCAGAACATGAGTAGAGAAGAAAAAAGGAGAGACAAAAAGGGCATGGGCTCAATTAAAGTACAGAAGCCTTTGCCAACTAGGATGCTTCACAAAAAACTGTGAAATCCATATTTTAAAAAAAGTGACACACATACATACACGAGTGAGTTCTGCATGTAGTCCTGTTTAATGGGCATCACTGGGGAAGCTTCTCTCCCCCAAGCCTACCTCCAAAGGAGGTGGAAGGAAAGGGGAAGGCCAAGATCTGTTATTCTGGTCCATTTAATCTGTAACGTCTTTCAGTTATTTTAGCTTTAAGAGGAAATAAAGGGTTCAGATTTGAAAGGGGGTGGTATGGGTGAGGAGAATGCCAACAACAACAACAAAAAACCACTGATTGTAATGTGAGAAAAGTGTATTTTTGTATTTTAATAAATATTGTTCAATTTTTAATTCACTGTCCCCAAAGGGTTAAATTGAATAAGACCGGAACCTATAGATTCTTATGAGCATTAAACTAAATCATTTCTATTTGAAAAATGGGGGCGAGGGGAGGAAGATGGGAAAGACAAATGTTAAATATATTTTAAATGTGGGAAAATGCTAAAGCTGTCAACGTTTCCTTAGTTTAAATAAATGCACCCCAACTCTAGTGCACCTTCCATGAGCTAATGTGTTAGTACCTGGCTTTGTTGGGGGTATAACCAAATTCCCCGTGCCCTGGAAAACCAGGGGAAATGGGTCAGCCTCTGCTCCTGGGACCTGGCCAAAAGGGAAATGCCGCCTCAGCAGAAGCTGCTGGTCAGGCAGCACCAGCTCAACCCAAGGTCCCAGAGGGGGACCTGGATTTAAGAGGGTTGCAGTAATATAGTTTGGCTGCTATTTCCCACAGGCAATGCTGCTTTAGTTCTCTGGGTGTGGAATAGTCAAATGTGTCTTGGTGGAGGTGGGGTCTCTCTCTTGAGGCTCACAGACTAAGGACTTCCAGAGAGGTTCCATGTGTGGGGACCCTGCGTGTCTTCACTACTAGTATTTATACTAATGCAGGGAATCAGGATTGAGTGGGTGTGATCTCTGGCACTGAGGAGGAAGGGAAAGAGGCAGCACTTTGCAGCAGCTGGCTAAGAAAGGGCCAATTCTGAATCTTCCTGGACATAGAGATCATTTCTGGGTATCAGTGCTTGTAGTGGCACATAGGCACAGGCACACATTGATAACATAGGCAGCAAAGGTTCATTCCCTAGGCCCTCCTTTAGCACTCTACCTCAATGAAGAGGGAAACTGCAGCAGACCAAAGGGTGGGACTTTCTTGGCTAGGACCAGATAAAAAGCGAAATGACTTCCTTCCCTAGTGCCACATGATAACTCTGGCTGTTCATAACAGCTTCCTGGGAATACATTCTGAAGTAACTGGGGAAGTTGCTGCCTCAGCAATGAAGCATGGGGAGCCAATGTCCTAACACCCACTCCTCCCTTATTTTTGGACAGTTATCTGAGCTGTCAGAGAATTTAGGCAGTAACTCCACAATGTAAAGGGTCTTGCTGAACAAATGCTTGAGGAAAGATGAGGAGAATGGGCAGAAAACACTTGTGGGAAGAGAACTAAGAAGAAAGGCATTTGTCCTAGGGATAATAAAGCATATTCAGGTCTTGGAATCTGAAGGAGAAACATTTTCCAGAAGGAACCTCACAGGATTGGGGAGACTAGAGAGGACGATTCCTAAGTACCCTTAGTGCTGCAATGGCAATGTCTTCACGGACCCACCCTCTGGTCTGGCACCAGTTCAGCATTTGGAGCAGAGCCTTTCTTTGCCATAATGCTGAGTTTATCCTCCTCTAAGCAGGCACATGGGGCAGCTTTTCAGAGGAGCCTCACGAGTACTGAAAGGGAGCCTTTAAGGCTGGCTTTAGTGACTCATCATTGGACCTGGCCAAACTTTAAGACTGGTTACCTGGGAATAGAATGTGGGTTGACAGCTCTTCCTCAGGTTAGTTATAGCAAATTGTGGCTAAGTATAAGGCATTGCAGAATTTTCATTATAGAATTTGAGGCCATGAAAAACCATTTTGTTTAATCTCTTTGCATTTTATGGTCAAGGAAACTGAGCCCCAGAGAAATGGAAAGACATATCCAAGATCACACTGCTAGTTAGCAACAGAGGTAGAACTAAAACCCAGGATTAGTTTCCCAAGTAAAACGTGTTTTCTTACTGGCCATCGAAACTGTTTCTTTCCATGTCAAAATGGGACCTCCTACAGATAACTTTTGTGGGCTTTTACTACAAGCTGACAGAGAGTTCTGTCACCCAGGTATTACTATAACACTGGCAGGGCCTGAACAAAATTCTGAGCACAGGATCTCCATATGTGCTCACTAAAGGCTTGGATTCTCAAGACCATATGAAACTGTTTCCTGATTCTTAGGCCCAATGGCAAACAGAGACTGCAGAATCCCAAAGTGAAGATATGGGAGAAAAGATGGAGTAGGTAAGATGGTGTGCTTACAGTGAGAAAGAGGGCTTGGTTTCTTCCCAAATATCAGCTGGAAAGCTTTGTAGAGCAAATGACTGTTGGAAATTTTGAAGGCCCTACTAGAAAAATTCTTCATAGAGTAGTGGTTTCTAGTCATTTAGGCCCCAAAATAACTAGAGATATTGGTGGTGGTGGGAGAGGGAGTCCTTCATTACTTCCCTTTGCTCTATCTTCCCAGCCTTAGTGCTTTAAATACCATGCTGTGACTGCCCTGCTTCAGGGCTTCTTATCACCCTTCAGTGTAATGCTGTATCCTAATATCAATGAAGGTAGACAGGCTAGTTTCTAAGGCCTGGAGACATTAGCTTTATCGTGGCTATTTAACATGTATTGAGGCCAGCAACTTGCTGGGTGCTGCATAGAACACTGGGCAGAGAGGCTCTGTAAGACAATTCTTATTGTTGGCAGGGAATAGGGCTACAGTACATGGCCTCTGGATTTCTTCAGTGGAGATGACTGGAGAAGGCTAAGCAGGCCTTGCTCACCTCACCTTAGGGGGCCAGAGCCCACAATTAAAGCTCCATCATCTCAGTGCAACAGAGCAGCAAGGGCTTAAAATGAGAGAAGAGAAAGATGAAGGAGGGATGGAGAAGGGGAAGGGAGAAAGAAATAAGATTTATAACCAAACATATGTCTGATTTTATCTCTTCTGCTGGCAACTGAGCACTCTATGCCATCGGCTAATGCAGTCATTGTTCACACCATTTCTAAATCCTGCCTCAGCGAAACTGCAAAGCACTTTTTGGCTTAAAGCAACTCTTTTGGTCTCCATTTATTTATTTATTTATTTATTTATTTGTTTGTTTATTTATTTATTTATTTATTTATTTATTTATTTTTTGGGTCAGTCCTGGGCTTGAGCTCAGGGCCTGAGCACTGTCCTTAGACTTTCTCAAGGCTAGAGCTCTACCACTTGAGACTCAGCACCACTTCTGGCTTTTTTCTATGTATGTGGTACCAAGGAATCGAACCCAGGTCTTCATGCATGCTAGGCACGCACTTTAACCACTAGGCCAAACTCCCGGCCCTCTCCATTCATTTAGAAAGCATTTTTTTCCCTTGTAGGAGGAAGAATTATTTGGGCAGGGTATTTCTGTTATTTTCATCTTTGTTTTAAGTTAAAGTGAAGTAAATTACTCGGTTAGGGTTAAGGACTATAGGAACTAGATTAGCTAAAAATGTATGTATATAGATAGGTATGTGTGTGGAAAAAAAACCTATGTTATGCGCACACACACACACACTCACACACACACACACACACACACACACACACAAATGTAGCATAATGCTTGTAAGCATAGACTCTGGTGCCAGTCGTTCTGGGTGGAATCCCAGCTCAATTATTTTAACTCTGTAACTTTGGGCAAGTAATTTTCAGCTGTAAAATTGAGGTAATATTACTATCTATATTTCACTATTTCATAGATTGTTGTGAGAATTGAAGCTGTGATTTATATCTGTATCTCTCTCACATTTACTTTTCTTGCCTGTAAGTGCTACATAGTTGTTACATGGCCTGTGTAAATATATACACAAAAAGAACAGTGCCTATCACCCCCTCTATTCTTGAATCTTGTCTATGCCCAAAGAAGAAACGTGCTTAGGTACACTGTTCCAGTGGAAGAATGGTTACCTAGAAGTCAGGGACAGCACTACCTATAAGCAAGCACTGTGGGAAAGATGATTATATTCTCCACCCTGAGAAATCTACCTTATGCTCTATCCCTAAACCAGCTCTGCAACTGGCCCAATACACTTGTCCAAGAACAGGTTTCTTTTGGTAAAGGCATTTCTTGCCTATCTGACACAGAGGGGTCAGACAAGAGAGAAAGCTTCCTAAAATATTCAAGTTTCCACCTATTCCTGATTCTCCACCATGGTGCAATTGAAGCAGTATTATTCAGTAGGTCAGTGATAAAAATCCTTCCTGACTATGAAGCTGTACCAGGCTTGAGGGTACAGAGGGGAAGGTATTAGGAGGGAGAAGTCTATTGGCACAGAAAGGCTACTTCCAAGCAGGATTAGAGAGCTTAGAAAACAAACAGGGAGTAAAAAACCCAAACCCAAACCAAAAAAGCCCCACAATAATTTGAGCAAGTAAAGTGTGGCAAATACACAGGCAAGGGTCTGCAATGCAGTTAAGCAGGAAAGCTAAGGAGATTCTTCTGCCTTAGCAAGAAGCTGACTGGACCCTGGATGGTGAGGAACTATTGGTGTGAAAATGATGGCATGGAACAGAGGAGAAGGAAAGCAAGGAGATCAACTTTTCAAGTGAAGCTAAAGAAAGAATGTAGTCTAATGAGAGGCTGGAATTAAATTTTTGGATGATCACAGGCTTTATCCTCTGACACATGCCAGTACTTGGGCCAAACTACCTAACCCGTTTCCTGTGCTGTGGCTGGAGAAGCAACCGAAGCCTCAGGGCAGTACTCATCCCAACCCCTGAGTGTTCCTTTAAGTCTACTTTGAGCCTATCACCTCATTTCTACTAAGGCACAGTTACTGTGGCGGGGAGGGATGATAGTGAAGAGAGGATGCAGCTCACTATTTATGCACAAAAAGATCATCATTACAGTGTTAACAGAAGTCGTGGTTGCCCATAGAAATAATGATGACTATGAGTTCAGTGCACATGGACACTTGGAATGAGTCAGAGAGTAGGCACAGGCCTGTGGGGATATCCTGGGAGAAGCTGTCTTGTCAAAGCAAGTTAGCACTTAAGAGGACAGTGTTACCTCCTCAAAGAACCTTCAGTGGGGAAGCACTTAGATGAGAGGCCACTCTAACACCAGGTATGAGGGCTAGATAGACCAAAGTAATACTCAGTCTTTCAAGTTCTCTCATTCTGTGCACCCAGTGACAATACTAGAGCAATTACTCATGTTCCAATCAATTACAAAATGCCACAGAACTGTCTTTGATTCTCTTGTTTCTTTCATATCCACTTCTTACATTCCTGCTAATATACCTTCCAATTAATTATATCAGGTTTTTTTTTCCTTTCATACCTGTCATTTGAATCCATTCATATGTCTTGACAAGACCTAGGAAATTCTCCATGATCCAAAAAGAATGACAGCCTTTCTGGTTTCTAATAGTTCATATGCTATTTCCTTTCCAAGGTGGCTCCTTAATCTGTAATCTCTTTTCCAGTCCCTTTAAGGTCTCAACTCTGGTTTCCCTGTGTCTCTGAGCTGGTTCTTTTTTAGTCACTAGATAAGTCATTCTACCTGCTTAGTGAGTCAGCAAGGAGATGGAGAAGAGCTTCAAACACTAACTGTTCCCTGGGCAAAGTTTGGTTTCCTGGCCTCAGGCTATTTCTTACCAGTCTTAAAAGATTGACAAGACCGACTTCCTTCCTTTACCCACAGAGTTGGTGGGTAAAGGTTCACCCCTAGGTTCATTCAGACAGTAGTTCCTGCTCAAGACAATTCACCCTGTAGGAGAGCTGAATGAGTTATAGGCAACTTTCTTCAGAGGCAGTTGCAGCCAGGATCCAAGTACTAGTTCCCCGGATTTTGCAGCCCTGTCTGGAGGAAATGCTCAGTGAATCCCTCACAATGAATCTGAGGCCCCAGTCTGTTCTTTCAGTCTGCAAGCTAGAGGTTACAAGTTATAATCTATTACCATTCCGAGAAGACTTAATTTCTAGACTTAAAGGAAGTCGGCTAATACTTTATCCTATTAGCATTTGCCTGTGTGAATTGACAATGGCTTCCTTCTGACATGACAGCATATTCTTCCAATTCATCTCTTTTGAGAGAATAGTCTTCAGTATGAAAGGAAGGAAAAGTCAAGTCTTAAAAACTGCTAAAGGAAACAGGGAAAGACTTTTTCCAATCAGAAACAAGGAGAGGGGAGTCAGAGAGACAAGGCAAGACTGAGTGACCTCAAAGCCCGTTTTCGTTTCATCATTTCTCTTAGGAGGGATGAGACTGTGAGAACTCTGAGTGTACTGGGTGCACAAGTGTCAGAAAAAGGTCTGAAGCTAGAGAGAAGTATGGGCACAGAAAGACAAGGTGCTGGCCCATCCCAAGCCTTTCCTATTTCCAGTCCACTGTACCTGGTGATGGCTTTTTCTTCCCTTAATCCTTCTTTCTGTCTCTTGTTCAAAATCCACATGTATTCTGACTAGTGGTATCTTGTCAGCTGAGAACACCTTCATATCACAGGTATATTATCAAAGTTGGCTGACAATACATGTGGGATGTCCCTGGATACTAATACACAGTATGGATTTAGCTCCAGAGATGTGGACTCAGACAAGAATACCTTATATTTGAGCTGCCTCATTTTCTTTATGAGAAAGATGCAACCTAGAATAAGGTGACTTGCCTAGTATCATGTAGCTGGTAATGCAGAGACCAGATTTCTGGCCTCTTGGTTTTCAATCTAGCAGGGTGACCATGACCTTTAATTCCAGGGGAGCATCAAGCACAGAAATGGCAAAGTGTTTAGTGCTCCCAGGAGTCTGTGAAACCCCTTCTAGTACTTTTATTTGTGTTTAATGCTCTGAGACAGATGGCACCCAGGATTTCATTCAAATGGCTTGAGTTGAGAAGTCAGACAACTTTTCCTTTCTCGGCATCTGTAAGTGGTTAGGGCATGTGAGTTTAGATGGTGATCCAAATAGCTAATAAATCAAATGTGTTTTTCTTCCTCTTGTTGAAGTAGCCTTCTCCTCTCTCAGTTCTGTACAGAAAGGTAGCACTTGTTCCTATATAGGGAAGGCTAAGCAAGCCAAGGTCTGTCAAGATCATAAGAAGAGCAGTCTGGTGTCCGGTTTTTGTATTTTGCTTATTCTGTACACACACACACACACACACACACACACACACACACACACACACACACACACACACACACACACACACACACACACACACAGAGATCATCAGAGCATAAGCTTTCACTGACTTGGAGGCCTCTCCTGAAACATGAAGTCTAAGAACTCAGTCAGTTGTCTTTTCTCCCATCTCAACAAATCCTTTCTCGGAAAACAGAATGGCCCTGGCTATAATTTTATCACCATATATTTAATTAAACTGTGCTTCCTTCATGATAGCTTTAAGTGAAATCCCAGTAGCAACATTCTAAACAGTTGCTTCTAGCAAAGGATCACTCCTAACCAAGTTAATTTAGCAGACATTTGCTATCTTGGATGTGGTGGAGTTACCTCTCTTTTCAACTTCAAAGCAGGGAAGAGAAGGGAGGTGGGGAATGCAGAGGAATAAAGAGGAGGGCGGGGGCTTCAAGTAAATGAGTTTCTATCTATTAAGGAGCTAGTAATTTCTGCTAGCTCCCCTAGAGATCAGTCCCCTCCCAGAATGGTCTGACTCTAATAATTCCCACTCCTAAGCAACAGCCTGTGTTATGCTGGTGTTGAGACTAACTGTGCCAGAGAATTCCCTTTCTCTTGGAGGAGCTTCTAACATTACACAGGAGAGATTAGCCAGCCAGGAGGCTGTGTTCTTGATGGAGATAGAGAAAGACAACCAAAGACAATGCTCATCTTCTTTAGCAGGCTTGCTACAGCAGACCTAGGTCAAAATAGGTTGAGAGGTGAAAAAAGCCATAGAACAGAAGAATTCTCCACAAGGTGCATTAGGAAAGATGGCCACTGGAGGAGCTGAGGAACTAACTCACTGTGAGAAGGGACTGGTGATCTGGCTGGGAGGCAGGTGTGAGTTAACTGTAGTCATAATGGACAAAAACTGGTGAGAATTGAGGTCTAAAATGGAGATAACTTTACTGGAATGGGGGGTCATTTTTAGGGCTCTCAACATTACTTAGGGCATTTAGAACATTTTCAGGGCATTAGTAGAGGGATGAAGCTAGGGTTTTAGCTATTCCTGAGATGGTGGGGTCAGTGGAAGTGGGAGCTCATCTCTATTCTGGATCTGTGGTGAGAGCTAATAGTGTGGCTCTGGTTATTGCTGAAGCTGCTGCCAGCAGGTCTTGAGAGGGGGTGTGGAGTCCCCTTATTTTGCCCCTGGTGGCTTAGCCGTGATGGAGACGGGCTATTTCCAGAGGCTGCATTGCCAGATGTGCCAGCAGGCAGCCTGGCCAGAGAACCTGCAGTGCAGACAGATGCCCTCGGCTGTATTCAGGATGGCAAGACCCTTTATGGAACTACGGCTGAGCTCTGGGGCAGTGCCAGAGCGGCAGGGTAATGCTCCTCAGCCAGATTCATTTTCCCCCAAACCTCTTCAAATGTGTGGGCCATGGAGGGAGGCAAACTTAATTAAATTACTGTGTCATGAACTGCCCTTCCTGGGTAAGGCTAAAAATGGGCTCATGCTGACATGCAAACTCATCTGTGTACAAAGAGCTTTATTTATTTATTTATTTATTTATTTATTTATTTATTTATTTATTTATTTATTTTTGGTGCTAGGATGTCAGTAGCTGGAAGGGGCTGGCAGGGACCTGGGCTAGAGCCAGTTAGCTGGACCCATTTGCTGCAGCAAAGCAGAGTCAACAACAATGCAACCCAGGTCCCATACAGCTCCACTGACCTTTCTTTCCTTTTCCACTTAAAAGTGGGCACTTCCCCCACCCCCCCGAATTAATTTGTTTCTCCTCAGACGCCTCTTGCTGGCACCTGTAAGGTGATTTCCTGTGCTGTGTGCAGAGCTGTAGGGAGGTATGTTTCAGGAGTGCCCAGGCAGCTTTGTTTAGCTTGGCATGTGATGGAGGGGTCTTCTGGGTGATTCTCTAGAGTGCTACTTCAGCAGTTTCCCACTGGCAATGTTGTCTGGATAGAGAACCCTTGTCGAGTGCCAAAGTAAAGCGCAAAGCTTCTCCCTTTCCCTGCATGAATGCCACTGCAGATATAGGGCCTGAACAGACGGCCAACAGAGGCAAAGAAGGTCAGGAGCAACCAGAAGCACTTAGCATGTAGAAATGAGCAACCGAAACAAATGCTGCCTGTGCTGAGTCTGTCAACCCCAAAAGGTCACTCCATTTCCCTCCTGGAAGTTCTGGCCTTAGTGCTCCACATGGACAGAAGTATAGTTGCCCTAAGTGGTGCTGCTACAAGAGCTGGAAAAGATGTGGCATGGGGAACAGTGGACACAGAGGGCTGCAGATCATGTTTCCATTCACAGACAGGACTAAGAGAGTCAGCTGGGGATTCTTATCCCAACATGCCCAGAGAGGTGCTGGGGGGCATGATGTCAAACTATACTGGATGCAACAACACCTGGAACCTGAGGGTTAGCCCTGTACTGGATGTCAGGAAAGCAGTCTCCTTGCCTGATAAAGCTGTTCTGCTCACATCCCCCACTTTTGTCCAGGGCATTAGGCAGATGTCTAGAGGATGGAAGCAGGACAAGTAGCTTGAGGGTGATGGCATCTGCCCTCAGATCCCTCTCAGGTAGGCTTACAGGTACACAGTGTAAGAAGAGAGCAGAACCTCCCTACCTTGGATGCCATGCTTCCAAACTGGCAGCACAAAGAAGGGGGCATCCCTCCTGGAGCTCTGCAGCCCCCCTGACACAATGCTAAGCAGCACCAGGGCTACGCTCCGACGATTAGCTGTTGCTACCTAAAAGTTTTAGCTGTGAATCTGATGATTCCATTCAGTATTAAGATAAATATTGCAAGTCAATGTAAGGACTGAGGATGTAGCTCTATGATAGAAAGCTTAGTACTTGTTTATTATGGATAAAGCCCTATAAACCCCAGCACTGCAGGGGGAAATAGATCTATCTCCTGGCTAGGTACTATTGGGCATGCTTGCAATCTCAGCACTTGGGAGTCTGAGGAAGAAGTCTGCATGTATGCACGGGCAGTGGGGTGGGGGTAGACCCTGTCACAAATATAGGTCCTGAGGCCCATCTCAAAAACTTGTGAGTGTGTTTGTAGTTCATTTCTAGTCTAGCATTTCCACTTGACTATAGACTTTCTATAATCAAAACAAAAGCACTAAAATTTGGTCAGACATGGGAAGAATAGATCCAGGAGAGTATGTTTCTTGTAGATAAAAGAGGTTAAAGCAGGGCAGGGTGGCTCACAGCTGTAATCCTATCTGCTTAGGAGGCGGAAATCTGAGGATCACAGTTCAAAGACAGCGGGGCACTAAAAAGTCCATGTGACACTTATCTCTTAATCACCAGAAAACTAAGGGGTAGGGGGGTAGCCTTGTGCTGAAGAGCTCAGGGACAATGCCCAGGCTCAGAGTTCAAGTCCCAGGACCAACCAAACCAAAACCAAACCAAACAAAAAGCCAGAGGTTAAATAACCACCCTATCAGGAAGAACAAGAAAGTGATTGATCATATTGGAGGAATCTACCATATCATTTTAGGGAAATAAAGTCTGGTGCCCTGTTTTAGTGAAGAATATTTTCCTCTGTACCCAACTCGATAGAAGACAGCAGGATTCAGCCCTAGGTAACCACGGCATTCCAGCGGAACAAGGCCTCTTAATTCCATATCAAGACAAAAAGGGCCCTGGGCACTGGGTGAACTCACTCGCCAAATGACTGGCTTCATATGCTCAGGATAGAGGCAGATACTTTCCAGGTCTCTGTCTTCTCTAGTCGGGATGCTACTGGTGCTTGAGTGGTCAGATACTGTATCATTATCAATGACTGAAGCTATGGTTATTCTAAAGCAAACATACCAGCAGTAGAGCAGTTACTGTCTTGAACTTGATACTCCTCTGTAGAGAAAGTCTGTCTTGGGGGCTTATGTTCCTCCCTACTTAAGCAGCTGGGATTAGAGGAGGTCTCCACTTAGAAAGGCCTCCACAGGCTTCCCTATCTTCTGTAGGCTTCTGGTAGAGTAGATGACTATGGTCTTACTCAGTGGAGACTGCTAGATCCAGAATCTTGTGCAGCTCCATGTTCCTGTAGCCCAGCGGTAACCCAACCTGGGAAAAGGCTGAAAGCTATCCTAAGGCTGCTGTCACTTATTTTCTTCCATACAAGGTCACCCATGACCCCCCTCCTGCTTGTTACCAATTACTTCAGTTCTGTTAAAAAGGGACAGAGTAATTGTCTGCAATGGTGTACTGCATGACACTGCCTTTTAGCACACTGAATTGGACTGAGAAAATGATGAAGAGGGCTTTGGGAAGCTGCTAAGTCTATATTAAAAGAAGAAAAAGGAGGTAGAGAAAGTAAGGTAGTTTCTGTTATCTAATTCTCCCTCAGTTCCTAATAATACCTAGGAATCGGAGTGGTGGGATTAAGGCCATTTGTAAAAACAGAGTAGCTCTGATGCAAGCTAGAAAGTGTTTTGTATACAATAAAAACTTAAAACCTTGCTCTACCCTTCTATGGGTTTAGATTATGTTTTCTAATATCATGCCATCTGGGTTGGGTTAATAGACCTGAATATGAACAATATCTTCACCCTAGGTGACCTGTGGCAAGGCTTGGACCCTTTAACTCAGGAAAGCAGGGCAGGAGGAGGGCTAGGAGTGGCAGACGTTGCTGGTACGGCTAGGGCCATCTGCACTACTGTGACTCAAGGTTAGCTCAGACAGAAGGCACGAGGGAGGAGGTGCAGCTGCTGATGGCTCAGGCAGCTTGGACCTGTCCATGCAAACAAGCCACTCAAGTGCAAGAACAGCCAGCCAAGTAGGCAGAACAAAGAAGAACTTAAAGCTTGAAATATTTGAGAAGATAGGATAGTAGGAATTGGTCTTTGATTTCAACTGGTGTCTGGCATGGTCTCATGGCTATCATAGGCTCTTCTACCATTGATGGCTAGCATGTGAGACTTGAGAGCTAGTGGTTGGATACAGGTGAATTCCTTGAAGTAGAATTTAACCTCGTTATTCAGGGAACTGCAGACACAGATCTGGATTGTGTTTTGGACTGGGCACCTCCCCAAACAAAACAGAGGCCTACTCATCTGCCCAGGGTTAAGCAGCAGAGGGCTATGCGTGAACAGGACATGTAGAGTACAGGAGTTCAGTCTCAGAATTTGCCAAGGGGCATGTGTATACTGCTTTCTTCCTTTCATGGGGCTGGTCAGGAAGGACAAGCCTGCTCTAGCTCCCTGTGAAGACTCTGAGCTCCAGGTGCATAGTGGCAGCACTGAGAGAGTGTGCCATAGGCCACATGGCAATCACTAGAGGTGGCAATAGGAGCTCAGTATCTTAATACACATCCAGGAGACTGGAGAACTGTGCTCTGGACTGGAGAGGAAGGCAGGGAGAAGCTGGTCAGACTGCTTGTTGATAGCATTGACAGTCTTGCTACTAGCTCCAGAAGCACTTGTCTATAGTTCTGCTTAAGCTGACCTACTGCGCAAGGGTTCCTTCTGGCTCTTGAGGCTTTACCTCCAAGAAAGCTGGCCAAGTACTGATGACTCTACCCTGGAAAAATAGGGGAAACCTTCCTAAAAAAAAGGTATCACTCTCTTCAGAGGCTCAGGCAAGGAAGGAGAGAGGACAGATGGAGATCCAGGAGTATTAAATGGAAGAAACCAAGGAACAGAGAGTCTATATATTATTCCAAAGGGAAATAAGAGAACCACATACCCTGCTCTTCTCTAGTCACACACTCTGTAGTCAGCCCTAGGCTACTCTATATGCAAACTCAGGTAGGCTACAGATGGCCCCCGGTTTAGGCTGAGTCAATGAGAGTCTAAGTTTGAAACGTGAGGTTTCTGTCGCTTAGCCTAGTGGTGCTCCTGAGCAGAGACTTTGCTTGTAAGTGTATTTGGAATCATTTTGGTGCCTATGGTCTGGCTAGGTGCTGGAGGACAATGGACAACAATTGGAACAGGATGACAGTAAGGAGGGGAGCACCATCTTCCCTCTGCCTAGAGTCTTGTGAATAAACAAAGCCAGGCTATGTTGTAGTCTTGGAGAGTTACACTGTAGTACCTGGAATCTACTGATTCTAGGAGTGGCTTGAGGCAGAAACTCATCCAGTTTGGATGTGGATGTAGGCAAGAGACTAGTGTTAGGGCTACAAACTAAGGCAGAAACCCTATGGGGAAAATAGATGCCCCAGGCATTTTCAGCTTGCCCTTGAATAAAGAGGTGCTAAGCCAATGTCTCAATCAAGGCAATGGTGTGTATATGTAGCTGGATATACAGCCTGAGCTCTAGAGTTCCATTTAACTTGGCTGTAGCAAGATGCTATCTCACCTGCTAAACAGCCAGAGAAAAGAACAGTTGGGACCTGGAATACTGTTCCAGTGCTACTTTGCAGCACTGAGGACACAAAAGAGTCTCTATACCCAGGTAGACTTGGGAGCAGGTGTACTACTAGGAATGGAGGCCTGGGGTATAAATTTTAGCTCTCTCACCTCAGGTGTAGCTGAATCCCACTTGAGAAAGTGCTATGTACTCTGGGGAGATGAGGGATCTCCTGTGGCCTGTGTTACAATGCAGAGGCAATGCTCTTCTACTTTCCTGGTGTGTCCCGAGAGGCCCTCAGGATGGGGCATGCAGCAGGGCAGTGTGAAGGCAGGAACTCCCAGGGCTGGCCACAGGAACATCACACAGTGCTGTCTAGTTGGCTAGTCCTGAATTCTCACTACAGACACAAATATTATCTGCTTTTTGTGCCCATCCTGTCTCCTAGAGTATCTGTTGCTCATGAGAATTGGTGAGATAGAGCAAATTCATGTTCTATGATGTCCACACGCCTAAGCTTATAATCTAGGTGTGGGGGTCCAAATTTAATGTTTAATCGATGGCTTCAACTGCACACTAGTAAAAAATCCTACAAACATCTTAATTATTAAAACAATCTAATAAAAAAAACTGGAACCCCGAGGAGAGTAGCAGTGAACTCTCGTATATGCATCACCTGGATTTAACAATTCCCAAAGTTGTCAGTTTTGTTTCATTTATACTGTCATCCTTTGCTAAAATGTTTAAATGGTATCCTTCAACCTTTTATACTTCTTCTCTTTAGTGCTTCTTATATAACTACAATACTATTATTACACTTACCAAATTATTTTGGTATTAGCTAATACACTTGGAGAACTTAATAAAATCTGGTGCTTGATGAAGCTAGAATCTTTGGAAGGAGATCTAATCATCATCAGCTTTCCTGAGCCTTCCTGCTGCAGGCCTCCAGTGTGCTGCCAGAGTTGAAAACTACATTCCTGATCAATCTAGAATCTTGCAGTGGAATCTGCGAGAATCCCCTCATCCCTCTAATCACAGAAGACACACAGGCCATAGAGAGGGGAGAAGGACAAAGGGAGAAACATGGCAAATAACAGAGGAGGAAGGAAGGGAAGCAAAAGCACAAAAAGCTAGCAAAGCACAGACTGGAATTCCACTCTGGAATCAAGTATCACTCAGTGGATGTAAAAGATCCATGGCAAGCCTGAGTGGCCTAAAAGGAGCATGATTCCTCGCTGCCCAAGCTGCCTGCAGACCCCTCAGCGCCTCTACACTACACCAGTGCATTGTTTTTAGCCCTTTTTCCTTCTGTATATGCTATCTCTTGGGCCTAATATTCTGGCAAAATCAGCCTCAGCACCTGGATTCCAGGGAGGCTTAACTGCAGTAAGGGGAGGCACCAAAACTTCTTTGCTGTTGGCACTGGGATGTAAGTACTACAGTGTTCTATTTTACTTATTTATTTCATTTAAGAAAATAACTAAGTAAAACATCCAGCAAAAAGATGAGGCTGTATCACTGCAGCTAAAAATACCTCCACTGAGGGCGTCCGCTCACCAGCTCCTCAATTAGGGATGCTACAGGGCCCTTTGTGAGCTCTACAGTGTTGGCAGCTCCATGGGGGCTCTGGAAGGTTGGGGACAATTCTGGAGCAGTGACTTGCTACTGCTGGGTACAGGGAGGCTGGCAAACAGCCACCGAGCCAGCACAGAGACCTGCATACTACAGGTAACTTCTATAGCCCTCCTCCTTTGCGGGCCTGTTACCTAAGTCAATAACAGGTCAACCTGGTATCTGTGAGGATAATCCACTGTAACTAGGGATTGACGGTTCTTGGTTTCTTGGCCATTTACAGAATACTATAAACACAAGAGGTGTAATGCCAACCAGCCTGGTTTAAGGTATTTAAGGTACTGGGCAGCAATTTGTAGGTGTGAGCTGGTAGTGAGTAGAGCCTGGTGGCAGCTGCTCTCTGTGTGTGTGGGAGCCCTATGGAAGCATAGGGCTTCTCTATTGTTCCTTTACATCTTTTTTCTACACTTTCTCAGGACAGGCAGGTCATTTAGTCCAACACAGTTTGCTTGCTTGTTTTTTTTTTTGGGGGGGGGGGGAGATGAAGCCTCATAGATGTAAAAAAAAGAAACAAGAAAGAAAATGATTTTTGCCAAGGTTATAGAGTTGGTAAGTGAACTTTAGAAAAGGGTTTTCTGGAGCTGGGCATGGTGGCTCATGCCTGTAATCCTAGCTACTCTGGTGGCTGAGATCTGAGGATCAAAGTTCAAAGTCAGCCTGGACACAAAAGGACCTGAGACTATTATATTATCTTCAATTAACCTCTAGAAAATGGGAAGTGGGGCTTGGCTCAAGCGTAGGGCAGTAGCCTTGAGCTGAAGAGCTCAGGGACAACACCCAGGACCAGGGGTAGGGCAGCAGCCTTGAGTTGAAGGCTCAGGGACAGAGCCCAGGCCGAATTCAAGCCCCATGACCCACAAAGAAAGAGAAAGAGAGAGAGAGAGAGAGAGAGAGAGAGAGAGAGAGAGAGAGAGAGAGAGAGAGAGAGAGAGAGAGAGAGAGAGAGAGAGAGAGAGAGAGAGAGAGAGAGAAATGGGATTTCTGGGGTTGGGGGATGTGGCAAAGTGGCAAAGTGCCTGCCTAACAAGAGCAAGGTCCCAAGTTCAGACCAAGTAGTACCAATAAATAAATAAACACAAACAGGGGGCTGGGAGTTTGGCCTAGTGGTTAAAGTACTTGCCTAGCATGCATGAAGACCCGGGTTCGATTCCTCGGTATCACATATATAGAAAAAAGCCGGAAGTGGTGCTGAGGCTCAAGTGGTAGAGCTTTAGCCTTGAGACAGTCCAAGGACAGTGCTCAGGCCCTGAGCTCAAGCCCAGGACTGGCAAAAAAAAAAAAAAAAAAAAAAAAAAAAAACACAAACAGGATTGATTTCTGGCTATAAGTGTAACACTATTCCAATACACTACATCTTCCTACCTAAACACTCTTAAGTGTCCAAAGATGTATGGGAATGAATATACATCTCTAACTGGGAGGAGGAGGAGGAGGAGGAGGAGTAGGCGGTGGCAGCAGGATGGTTGTAATTTTGAGGCTGGTCCAGGCAAGGACTGCAAGACCCTCAAAAACAAAATATAAAACCAAAGGGCAAGTTGTGTGGCTCAAGAGTTAAAATTCATGCTTGAAACATTGGGCTCTGTCCCAGAGGAAGGAGGGATGGAGAGGAGGATGGAATGAGAGAAGGAAGGAAGGAAGGATGGAGGAAAGGAGGTGGCAAGGGAAGAACAGGCAAGGGAGACTGGGCTGGCTACTGAGAGCCAAAGAGACCAAAGAACTTCAGGACAGAGTTTCCTAAATGACTTGGGAATAGAATGCCTGTAATTTTCTCAGGTTCTGGGAAATGCAAGAGTCACATTTGGCAGTGGAATCAGATGTCCCATGGTACTAGTGACAATTTCACAATCTGTGGTCTTCAGCCTGAAATCTAATGCCACTCCTTGTTTTCTGTCTGGTAGAGGAGGCAACATTTCCTGACACATCCAAACCTAATCTGATTTTTCACTTCTCAGCATGGAATTTGGAAGCATGTAAGGTAAGAGTATAAAGAGTGAGGTTTTAAAAAAATCCACAGAAGTATTGAGGAAACATATTAAGGGGTAATGATGAAGAGAAAATTCTCTCAAGAGTAAGAATTCATTGCAGACTTTACATTTTCAGAATGTTAGGTATGGATCTGTACCGGTCCAGAGTCCTGAACTGTCCAACATGGTGTCACTAGACACATGTGGCGAGGGATTTCAATTAATTAAACTTTACTAAAGAGCATTTCTCAGTCATGTCAACACATTTCATATACTCAATATCCACTGTGGCCAGCAGTCACTGCACTGGACAGCACAGATAAAGAATGTCTCCATCAATAGAGAAAGTCCTGTTTGACATCACTACTTGACTCTGGTCGTTTCTCATCACTTGCTGGCTACAAGAAGTTTCTGAAACCCCTTTGCACAAGCTAGGAGCCTCCATAATTCCTTCTCCAGTAAACCTACTAAGCCTGCTATTCTAAAGAAGGCAAGAGTCACTAGACACATGAATGTACCTGTATAGTAAGTTCTCTAAGTCCTAACCCCCTCGCATTCCTAGTGTCTTGTCTACATGCTCACAGCCACTTTGGTCTTCACCCATTTTAATTCAGTTTCTATTTTGCACTGTTTTAATTGATGTTTAATATAGCTTAACTCTGCATGGTATTCCAAGCCCCTCACCAGGGGGCTGCTTACAAGCAGAGGCACAACTAATAGCAATCCCCAGAAAATTATGGTCTATATCCAACTGTCATTGTACCATATAAATGCTTATTATTACTATTGAATTCTCCAACCCTGACACCTCCCTGTGTTTACTAGGTAACAGATAAACCTCCGTCTCTGTGCCTTCCCTACTCTACCACACTACCAGGTCTAAATATAGCCTCGTGTGTATACTGAGCTCTATTTAGCTATGCTTTGAAAAAAAGGGGGAAAACCATTTAATAAAACTAAGTTGCTGGAAAATGTGATTTGACTACCCTCCCCTTCATAGACAAACAGATGTCATTGCTAACAAGATGGGGACCCTCCCATCTCAACCCCAGGGTGAGGAATGTTTCTAGATCATGGTAACATGGCAGTTTCCATCAACTTCCTGTCAGGGGACAGGGTGCAGGTCCCGAAGCACAGGATGCTGGGGACAAGGGTGATAGCACAGGTCAACTCTAGGCCGGGGAGTTGAGAGGGAATCCCAGCTAGGAATCTCACCTTCCCTCAACTCTCCATGAAAAATCCAAACACTGTAACCCCTCAGCCCTAAAAGAAGAAGAAGTGGGAGGAAAGAAAACAAAAAACAAAAACACATCCTCAACTTACAACAGGTTATTTCTCTTTTGCTGTTGTTTCCTTTGTGGTCATGTGAAATGTAGTTTCTGCCTATCAGGAGGAACAATGGAAAATTCCAGGGCTCACAGACTCCTGTGCTCTCCTGCTCTGGCATGCATTCTGACCTCATATGCAGTGATCTCTGTACCCCTGTGTGGACAGAATTTCCTAGAGAATGCAGAAGCCCTGCTGACTTCTTTAGACTTGGCCTCCAGTCCTTTTCCCACTAGAATAATGCAATCAGAAGAGAATCCACTTGTTTATCTCTTCTTCCTGCTTCGGTCATATACATGCACCTACTCCCTTGTAGACAACACTGTCATATTCTCATATTATTACTTGTACTCAACCACATAATTAGGTGGTGGCAGCTGCTGTCTGAGATACACTGTGGAGGTAAAGGTAAGAGGCACACAGTGGAGACTTGAGCTCTACCTTGAATTTACTAGGTGATATGCCTAGATGATTAACTTCTTCATACCTCAGTTGTCTCAACTGCTGCAGAATGTTTGGCTTTGACTACATAACCTCTGGAGTCACTCGAGCTATAAAGCGCTCTAACTCGTCATTATGAAAACATATGTTCAAGTCCTTGGAACTAAAAGGGTCATCCTTACTTCTATTTATAATTGGTTTATTTATTATTTTTGCACTCAGTACTCTGTAGATTTCTATTCTAAATTATTTTAGTTAACCAAGGAAAACCTCTATTTTAGTTTATTTGACAGGGAACTGTTTCTAACAAGACTGAGTTTTCTCTGTATGTCCGTTTTGCCCTCTTCCATCTTTGCCTAAAATAAGGAGCTTCTAAAACACCAGAAATGCTTTCTGTATTCAAGCATAGCAGGAACAAGGCTGCCTTGGCTGGAGGAAGAAGATGGTTCGAGTCTCAAGCCCCAGTGGAGCAGGACTATTTGCCATCTGCTGCACTTGTTGTCTTCAAATCAGGCCAGGTCTGTAGTGTGTTGCAAATATTAAGAGGCTGTGTCACTAGCATATCTCACTCATAGCAAGCCTTGAACCTTTTATAATGTGGCTGCCAATGAGATAGGAAAGCAAGGGGCCACTTTCCAGCTTAGAAGAAAAACACACACATCACACAGAAATAGTCCTTTTCTCCTTCTCATTATTCTCAGCTATTTTAAAGATTTTAAATGAAAAAGTTGTCTACCCACTCTGAGGAAGATGACAAAATTGTCATTTCCTTTGCCCCACCCATGCCAAGACAGAATGGGTTTCTTAATGATCTATGGGAAAAGAGCAGTCATCCCCTTGGCAGCTTCACATGTAATTAACCAGCTTCATAGAAACCTGGCTGCTGTCCCCAGATATCTAGCATGCACAGACCATGGAGTTACCTGACATAGTGATACAGGGTTTCTAGTGAAATCTCCCTACTAGGATAGGGACTTCCAAAATAGTGACCTCAACAAATTGGGCATTCAGAAAACATGGCAGAGATGGCAGTGCTCCTGGCTGCATGTTTGGGCTGACATGGAAGACCGATGGCAACGAGCAGCTCTGGGAAGCACTTTCCCACTGATCAGCACTAACAGCACACAGGTAAGTGTGTGGCTGAGTAGGGTTATCTTCTAGGAAGTCCTGCAAATAAATACTCCTCCTCTAGCACAACTCTACACAGGCTTATTGTGCCTCATGTCAAAAGCAATAACAGACAGGCAGAGAGGGTGTATGGGCCATGTTGGGTGTGGTGGGCACTATGGTGTTACTTCTGGGTAAGAAGCAATATAACTTAAATTCTGATACTTAAGAGTGAAACGGCAGTGGCCAGGTTATCCAGACTCTGGCTTTGTAGTCAAATCATTTTAAGATTATCACAATTCAGCAGGCTGGGTATGGTAGTTCATGCTTGTAATCCAGTTACTTGGGAGGTAGAGATGGGAAAGGGTTGTATTTTGATTGCCTGGGCAACAAGTTAGTGAGACCCTGAGCTAACAAATAAGCTGGGATCCCACTTGAGAGGTACAGGTAGAAGGATCACTAGTCAGGGCAAAAAGTGTGAGATCTTAACTGAAAGATAATAGAAGTTAAAAGAATTTGCGGTATGGCTCACTCAAATAATAAGAGCAAGGTTCTGAGTTTAAAAATTCCCAAACTGTCACACACGGTGGCTCAAGCCTGTAATTTTAACTCTCTTGGGAGGCAGAGGTTGTTAGGACTATGTGTGGAGACCAGCTGGGCATAAAAAGTTTGCCAGACTATTTGAACCAATGGTTGGGTATGGTGGGAAATGTCTGATATACCAGCTTTGGGGAAAAAACAATGGTTAGGAACAGGAACATGCACCTGTCATCCCTAGCAAGTTGAGGAAGCACAAGAAGGGTCACAGCTCAAATCAGCCTGGTCATAAAGGAGACCCTACCTCAAAAATAACTAAGCTTGGGACCAGGAGTTTGGCCTAGTGGTTAAAGTGCTTGCCTAGCATGCAGGAAGACCCGGGTTCGATTCCTCGGTACCACATACATAGAAAAAAGCCGGAAGTGGTGCTGAGGCTCAAGTGGTAGAGCTCTAGCCTTGAGAAAGTCCAAGGACAGTGCTCAGGCCCTGAGCTCAAGCCCAGGACTGGCAAAAAAAAAAAAAAAAAATAACTAAGCTTGGGGCCGGGAGTTTGGCCTAGTGGTAGAGTACTTGCCTATTATGCACAAAGGCCCGGGTTCGATTCCTTGGTATCACATACATAGAAAAAAGCCGGAATTTCTGCTGAGGCTTAAGTGGTAGAGCTCTAGCCTTGAGAAAGTCCAAGGACAGTGCTCAAGCCCTGAGCTCAAGCCCAAGACTGGCAATAAAATAAAATAAAATAACTAAGCTGTGATTCAGGTGACAAAACACCAGCTTTAGCAAGTGAGAAGCCTTAGGTTTAATCCCAGTGTCTTCCCCAAAACAAAATAGGAGGGGAAAAAAAAGTCTTGGGATTCAAAGAACTGTAGTCATTCCCTGGTGAGCAAACTGTTAGCCATTTGTAATGGTGAACTTTAAATGTGAGCACTTTTTGCAGATGCCAGTTGAAAGGACATCTTAAGCCATGAGTGAAAAGGAATTCTCAGTGCAGGTGAATCTCCTCCCCTCATGACATACCAAAAACCCTTCTGTGTTTATTTCTAGGATATAGAAAGAAGCTCATATGAACTAACTCCATGGTTCATCTCCAAGTGGACTGAGAGTCCCTCCTCCCCCACCCCGCCCAAGCTTAAGAACCTTTCCTTCATGCCCCAAACCCACCCAGGCCTAACTCTGACTTCTTGAGCCAGTTACTACTAATAGGTCACAGATGAAGGAGAAATCTTTATATCTTTAGCAACAACAGAGTCAGTTCACAGGGGACATTGCCTGTTTAGTCACATACTATAATTTACATAAAATAGATAATGAAGAAATTCTGTGCCCTTTAGAAAATTGGGGGAGGGAGTTCTACTGGGTATGGACCACTGTCCATCAAATGATGTTACATTGTTATTCCTGTATGGCACGACATGTGACAAACTCCTCAGATAAGTCACGTGAGCAAAAAAAAAAAAAAAAAAAAAAGATTCCATGCCAAACACAGTGGTTCTCCCATTAAGACAGCTTAGAAATTTGTACATAGTGGATCCCATCTACAATCTTAGCTACTCGAGAGATTGAGATCAAGAGGATTCCAGTCCAGGTTGACTCATATATATAAGCAAGATCCTAGTCAAAAAATAACTAAAGCAAAAAAGGGCTGATGGCTCAGGTGGTAGATCTCCCGCTTCACAAGTGTAAGGTCCTGATTCCAAACCCTACTACAGGAATTAAAAAAAAAAAAAGAGAAGCCTGGAACTACGAATAATCCTGACTGCAAATTGGTAACCCACAGGCAGCTCAGCAGGAAACGGAGCACTCACGACAAATGAATTGGTATTGCCTGCAATTTTTCCTTGCCGTCACTTTAATCAATAAGGGAAAAGGTGAATTGTTATTGATCTCTCCAACATCTCTGAACGATACTGTACAAATTACAGAAACACACTGGGGTGGGTGGGGGATGAAAAGAGGAAGGGCAGATAAAAGAAAGAGTGAGCAGTGCAAGGCTGCCGTATTTCCTTGAAGACGGTGTTAGGCTGCATGAGTGCCCTTCTAAAGATGTCATGAGGAGACCTCATTCACCTGCCAGGGCTGTCCATGGAAGGCCTCTCAATACTTAAATGTCCCAGTGCTTCATTATGTAAAAGGGTGTGGGAGGCCATAGGCTGCCTTTGATGCAAGCCTAGAAGCCTGCCCACTGAGACATGCTAGGGATCTCAAGGCCTCATGAATTTCTATAGTTGTCCTGTGTTAGGGGTATTATCTCAACCCAGACAGGAATTACAATTCTTGACAGACAAACAAGAATTAAAAAATTTTAAGAGCAACCTCTAGCAACTACCTTATTAACCCACTTCTTAGTCACATGCTAAGAAAGCACAGATAGGTAGCAGATGAGGTAGTAACAATGACCATGCCTTCATGGCTTCATGTCCTTTGAAATTTTGGATTGAAAGATAAAGTATGAAAGATCAAAAGCCTTGATTGAAATGCTAGAGGACTGTTCTTAATCCTAGGGCAAAAGGGAGATGCATCACACACACAATATGCTGATACAGTCTTATATCCGGATGATAAGGAAATAGGAGACAGTATTAGGACATGCGCTATTAGGCATAACCCAACCTTTAGCATCTTACTTGAATCTTCAACCAGTTGGCTATAAGAAAAACCAAAAGAATCCTCAAGTCTTCTCGTTTGATTCTGTTTAGGATATACTGCTTATAAGAACTGGGTTTATGTAAAGGCAATTTGCTAAATAGATCTGATAGTAGAGGAAAGGGAATACTGACCAAAGTTTAGGAATTCTGTGCCCTGAGTGCACTGGGTGAGAAAATTGGGGGCCTGAGTGCAACTGGGTGCGAATCACTGTCCATCAACTGATGTTACACTGCCATTAATTGGGTCTAATTATTCAGATGTTGGTGAGAGAGGGGAAAACAATAAAATGCATAAGCTCTCTGCTCAGAAATTCCCCTCAAGGCCATACAACATGCATAGTGCCTCTGTATGGAGCTAGGCTCTCCACCTTGCCTGAGTTTTCAATTTCAGCATTCTCGGGCTTTAGTTACCCCCATTTTGCAGATGGCAAAACCAAAGAGAGAGATGGTCACATCTCCAACATGAAATTGAATTGAGACTTCAAAACTGGCAGAGCCTTCTAGGATGCTCTTGACACTCCTGCCTAAATGCTTCCCCAGAGACTATGACTCGGGATGTAATTGTCTAATTCTGAAATCAGCCACACCACAGTTCTCCAGTTTCCCCACCTTCCTCTCACAAATACCTGAAGGACCAAAACATAGAGCCAAATAAAAAACAAACCTGCTGATGTGTGGAGAGTGGAAGTGCTGAGATAAGAAGGAGGAAGTGCTTAAGTGCACCCTGGGCATTTGGAAAAGGCCATGTCTGCACTCCTGGAAGCTGATGGAAGAGCTCGGGCTCTCTATGCCAGGCAGTCCAGGAGACTGCTCTCCAGTCAGGAGTGGGGTACGTGGCTATGGGAGGGTATGATGAGAAACGAGTTAGCAAATACCAGTTCTCTCCTACAAGGGATCTTCCAATTCCAAAAGTGACCCTATTCTAAAATTACCAAGTGGCAGGTAGCCAGGCTGAAAATCCATATCCAATCAGCAGTAATGGACTATTTGTTGCATTTCCTCATAGAAGGTTGCACCATTGCCATAAAAACCCTGGGTCAGTGGTTTTAGATTTATTTAACTGGAGAGGTAACAACACTCTAGTACTGTAAACACTATCGTGAACTGTGAAGTGCAGTGGAAGAGGCAGCTGTCCTGGAAGAGATGGAGTAACTAGAGGAGTTTCAGCTACATGATCTCCCATCTAGCTGTACAACCTAGGCCAAGATCCTCTTCTGGGAACCATTAAAAGGAATTAAGAGATGGGAAAAGAAGAGGAACACAACATGCTAACCTGGGAAGAAGAAGGGTATACTGAAATGGCTTCCAGTTGAATCTGAGTACAATGGGCAGCTGTTCTTCCTGCACTGACTTTCCAAATGATTCTACCTGGGGCTCTTTTCTGGTCCCTTTCTGTCCAGGTTAACACCTAGAAATTTTTTTAGGGGTCCTCCTGAAACTCTATTAGTTTCTGACTCTTGCAATTTAATACAGATCAAGGACAAACGTATGGCAATGTGTGGTTGTGGGACGGCAGGGTAGGACAAAAAAGAGCACTGCCATTCCATCAAGGACAAGGTGGTCCAGGCTATCCAGGATCTACAAAGATACCCTTGTATCCCTCATTTGCAAGTGGGTATGACACTGGGAAACATGCAAGGTCAGAAGTCTTATGTAAATGGCAAAAGCAGAGAGCCCCCAGAGATCTTCAGAGACAAGGAAAAGATACTATAAGGTATCTGCGTAGCTCTAGCTCAATGCTCTCATGCTGATGGTTGTCTCTTACCAGTCTGTAGACAAATCCAGAAAAGACTTCTTACAAAGTTTAGAACTTGCAGGTATAATCTTGGTTAGATTTTTGCTTTCCCAATTGAATGTGACACTGGGTGGTAGAAAGAAGTAGTTACAATATGAAGGACCATGCACAATCAGAGGCAAGAAGACACTGTCATTATTCCTAGAAAAAACCCTGATTGACGCCAGAGATACTTGAAATATTCTTTTGAGAACTTAGAACAGGTTTCTAAGTAAATTGGTTCCTAAGTAAATCTATTCAATTGGTAATAGTTTTGAGGGACCCTAAGAAATACCTGAGTTCCCAAACCAATGTAATGTTAAGACTGACTGGCAGTGTCAGCTATGGGTACAAGACAGGATAAAGAGTAAGGAACGGGAGAATATTTGCATTTGTCATCCTTGGCTCTAACAGGTTTGGGGAGAGAGGGGTGCTGCGGAATCTAAATACTGCTTTGTTAATTCCAATATAAATACCATTCAAAGCATACATACCTGCGTCTAGCCTGCTGTCCTACTCTAGGTGCAGTGTTTTGTCCACATTAAGCTTTGACTTCTCTGTAGCAAAACCATTAGAAAATTCCTAATAAAAATGACGCAACCTGCGGTTCACCAAGTACTTAATACTTATAATTGGTACTGAATCCAAGATCACACAAGACATGACAAAGTTGGAATGAGAAGCCAGAACTGACTCTTCAGATGTTACTAAGAGTTCTCTTAAGAGACTAAGAAAGAAAGATGCCCTTAAAGGTTCAGAAGATAAGCCTGAAAATGAATTATTCCTCTCTGACTATGAGACACGTGTTGTTTGGTCCAGGTAAGGGTATTTCTGCTGTTAATTGTCTACCTGGCTCTTGATCTTATTTCATCCACCAAAGCATTTCCTAACAGACCATTGGTCACTTTCATTTTCAAAATCCATTTAAGCACTGCTGACCAGACACTGTCACGGGTGGAGTAGCAAGCGGGCAGTTTATCAATAGAGCCAGGTTTGGAACACCAAGGCTTTCAAATTCTTGGCAACAGATATAGGGAGTAGGCATGCTAATGGCAAGAACAGCACAGAAGTAAGGTCAGCTCATCTACCAGAACAGGCACTTTTATCCTTTTGTCACATGTGGAATACCAGAATGTTAGCACTACCTGGAGAGCAAATACAATCTGCAGCCTGCTTATTCTTGCTGGTGGCTCAGGCATCCTTGTTCTTACATACATTATGAACTATGTTCTAAAAAGATATCAATTGAATTATGTAACAGCAAGGGGGAAATTCAGGCAGTGGGTGTAGCTTAGATTGTTTGGGACAAACAGAACAAGGTGTCAGGACTGAAAAGATTATAAACATGGTAGCGTGACAGCTCATACTCAAGTTTATGTGGGTGTTGGCTAACTTGTTTGGGTCCTGAGTGGAGCTATATTAAAATCAGGTAGTGGGTAGGCCTGTATGAGGTCATCTGTAGTTTGTAGAGGCTTGTTAGAAGATAGTAAGTGAAATAGAGATCTATTATTCAAACCAGGCAACAGAAGGAAAGGTATGAACTTCATAATAAGAATAAGGCATTTCACCGGAGAAATGAAAATTCCAAGCTTTCCTTCAGCATTTTATTATTATATTACGAATATTAGCTGCCTCTGCCCACCTTTTAAGAGAACCCTCACCAAAGCTCCAGAAGCAGTGAATATTCAGGATGATTGAAGAGGTAAGAGAAACCAAAATTGCTGTTTCAGGAGCATCTAATGCACCTAAATTAAAATAAATGGCAACTAGCTCTCCTAGAATAAACCTTACCTACCTCTGAGGGAGTCCAGCAGTCATTTTCTCTAGGTAACATTTCTCTATCTGTTCTGGGTCATAAGCCCTATATAGCTCCTGGTAGACCAGGAGGCTGAGCATTGTGGGGCATCTCTGTCTTCCATGGAGATGGCTCATAAAAACATCATTTCACATTGGACAGTAGAAAACAAAAAAATCAAATACCATCAGTGGTAGGGTGCAGCCCAGCAAGGCTCTATCGAAAGGATTTTCATAGTCTTTTCTTCTTTGTAATAATCTTAAAAGTAAAACAGTATGTGCACCTAATCACTGCCCAGCCTCTTCACCCACAGGCCTTACTTTAGATGAGGTTCAAATAAGTAGACCATCTCAGTAAAAAGATGCAAGAATAAATAGTGTTTGAGCTTTTCCATCTTTACTCTAGAGTTATCTGGGTCAGAATTAAAGATGGAGAGGAAGAATAAGTGCCAGGATTGTCTTGGCAGTGACAAGGGTTTTGCTGATTCTACTTGGAGAAAGAAGGTACAATTGTCAGGTCCAACACTGTATTTCTTACTTCATTCTTTTGATAGGAACAGCAGTAAGACAGACAAATTGACCTGGTAAAGGAACATAAAAGTTTTTCAAAGAAGAATTTATAATAGTAGGGACCAATTCTGAGGGAAAGGGAAGCAATTCTTTTGCTGAAAAGGATTTTCTTCCCAAAGTTAGAATCACATCCTTGAGACCTTCTTGTATGTTTCAAGGAGGCATTTCTTATGGCCATGTCTGACCCCCAAGTCTAATAGGAGCCTGGGGTGTAGACAGCAGCCTTAGGGCAACGAGGCCTACCAAACTTACACCAGTCAGTCTTCATGGCATGATTACAGGTAACAGAATCTTGGCCAAGCCAATGATAAATTAGGTCCAGTAGCTATTTCCGAAGAATGGATGCAATTCTATGCTTGACTGGCTGTGAAAGTTCTAAGCAGAAGAGGGAAACAGCTGAGCTGAGCCAGCAGCTTTGCAGAAAGGAATCCCACTGGAGCCAGCACATGTACTGAGCTTGCTTGAGTTGGGCCACTGGTGACTGGGGACTAAGCTACCTTAGGAGTTTGAAAGCTGACAGGGGAGACACAACAGCTAGGGGAAGAGGAAGAAATGGGAAATGTGATGACAGCACCTCTCAATTAAAATTTTTATCTTCTTGTGATGCGATTTTCATTTATGTCTATACATGTGCAGATAATTTGATATTCACAAAAAGCATACAACCCATCTCTGGACCATTTGTGAGTCTGAACTTAAAAGAAAAATCCCTTTACCTAATAGTTTTAGCAGAACATGGCAACATACAAAGGAGAAAAGGAGGGAAGGAGAAAAGGAGAGGGAGAGGGGAAACTTTCCTACAGAAAACATGAATGCCAATAGAAAGCTGGGTACCAATGGTTTATAACTGTAACCCTATCCTAGCTACTTAGGACACTGATATCTGAGGATGGTGGTTTGAAGCCAGCCGAGGCAGGGAAGTCCATGTTACTCTTACTTCCAGTTAACCACCAAAAATGCTAGAAGTAGAGCTGTGGATCAAGGAGCGGAATACTAGCTCGAAGCAAAAAGGGTATTGGACAAAGAATTAGAAAGCCACAACATTTAAGAATGGTACAAATTCAGAGTAGACATGTAGGGGTCATAGGGCCATGCCAAATCCTGCAGTTCCCCCAGAAGTCTTTCAAGTACTTAGAGCCAGAATAGAAGGCCTCATGGGAGAAAATCCATCAATGTTGGACCTTTGGGAAAGCCCATTAGTCTCACACATAATGGCATTGAAAAATAATAAAATATAGCCTTAAGAAAAAGCACCTTCTGGGCATGGAGCATAGCCTAGTGGTAGAGCAACCACCTAGCATGCACAAAGCCCTGGGTTCAATTCATCATCAGAAAAAGCCAGAATTGGTGCTGGGGTTCAAGTGGTAGAGAACTAGCTTTAAGCAAAAGGTGTCTAAGGACTGTGCCCAGGCCCTGAGTTCAGGCCCCAGGACTGGCAAAACAAAAATAAAAACAAAAGCACCTTTTGCCAGATGCTGGTGGCTCACGCCTATAATCCTAGCTACTGAGGAGGCTGAGATCTGAGGACTGTGGTTCAAAGCCACCCCAAGCCACCCCAAGCAATGAAGTCTGTGAGACTCTTACCTCCAATTAACCACCAGAAAACCAGAAATGGTGCTGTGCCTCAAAGTCGTACAACACTAGCCTTGAGCTGAAGAGCTCAGTGACAGTGCTCAGGCCCAGAGTTCAAGCCCCACAACCCACTGGGAAAAAAAAAAAGCACCTTTTGATAGCAAAAATGCAAACTTTGGGGGAGGAAAAAGCACTTAGAATAGGAATGCAAATATCTGAATATTAGTAGTTGTTTTATGACCAGCTGTGAAGTAAGATATGTACACTGAGTTTCCTGAAATATGAAACTGGGATAACATTTTTCTCCTAAGTTTATTATGAGAGAAAAGGGTATATTTAAGAGTTGAGTACTTGTAAACTAGAAAATTTATATAAAATTAAGTTTTCATCACTAGAAAAGCAGGTGATTTTTACCTGAGTCCTGCTTTAAAGGGAACAACTTTAATCAAGAACACACCCATCTTGAAGGCCATTGGTGGATGCTAAATGAACTGTTATTGCGGGTGGGTGGGAGATAAGAGAAGCCTCAGCCCCTAAGCAGTGTTTAAGATCTTGTGGGAAAAGAAGCTGTTTAGAAAGTCAACTATAGTGTATTCCCTTTCTCCTACACCACCTAAATGTTTGGGGCAAGCAGGTGACCCATGACTGGCTTACTTTACCAACAGATAATAATTAGTGGCTCAGTGAGTAGCTCACGGTGGGGGGGGAGGGAGAGAGGAGATATGACAATTATGAGAGAGACATAGCAGGTTTTAGTGCACTACGTAGGCCAGATATCCTGCACTATTTTTAATTTGTAGGACTGAACTATCTTCATCACTGTGATCCGTTTCCAGGATGTTCCTTGGTGGAGAATAGGCCACATAAGCAGGCAGGAGAGGAGGCTTAAGGAACATTGTGGGGAAAAGCCAGAGGGTATTAATGTGGAAGGACACAGGTGCAGATCAACTTTCAAACTTGAACTTTCAGATAGAATACAGCACAACATAGAGCTTTAATCGAAGAGATGGACCTGCTTTAACTTCAACAATGGCTTATAATACTTTTTTGTATATTTGCTTTTTAAAAATGCAGGCAAGGGTGACAGAGAGGAAAGCCAGAGCTGTGCCAGTGCCACTGTGGCTCACAGAATGGGCTCCCCAGGGGCACATCCTCCCTTTTGATGCCAGCAGTAAGAGGGGAAATAGGTCAGGGCAGCAGCTGAGTTTTTAGCTGGGCTGTCCAGCATGAGGACATATTTTTCCAGGCAGCAAGAATCTGGAATGTCTAACAGAGGACAAAGGGATGGTAAGGAAGGGCTTTGAAGTGATCATCAAACTCCTGGAGATTCTCCCTCATCTACTGAAAGCTATTCCTTCTACAGTTTGGAGCTGAAATGAGTTCAATTTTGACTTTGATACTTGGGAAATTGAGGCAGGAGGATCACAGTTCCAGTTCACCCTGGACTACACAGGGAGACCCTTTCTCTAACAAAACCGATGTCTCATCGTTTTTGTCTTTGTTTTTTTTTTCCTTCTTCAAGTCCAGATTTTCTCAACATAGCAGCAAGGAGAGCAATGGCAGACAGGGATCTGGGTGAGTCTATGCTGCCTAGCTGGCCTTCTGGAAGGCAGTGTCAAGAGATTTACATGAGTGTTGTATTCACAAAGGCTTCAAAAGGAAGATGATGGTTGCATTGCTAGCTCAGTCTTTTAGGCAGAAATAACCAAGGCAGAAAAGAATTGCACACCCAGGACCACACGATAACTGGAGTGTGAAAACCTAGGAGTTTGCACTTTTAAGTCGGTTATCTACCCATTAGCTAAAGCTATCTCTCATCACTACTGGGAAGATGCACGCAACAAGCACAACTCCCCATCTGGGAAATTACACCAGTTCTTCCTGTCCTTGGCAATGTAGCAGGGGACTGCCTTAAATAGACATTTGTATGGGAGTGAGGGGGTATCACCAAGCACATGCTATCCGATGGGACACAGTAGACAGCTCACAGTCATAGCTATAGCCACAAATATAATCATCCCTAGTTATATGGTTCGGAAGTAGCCCACTTCAAGGATGGGGGTAAAGAGCCAATCCATTCTTTCTTGGTGATTATGAAATCAGTTCAGCATCCTCTACCCCATAGGGAATATTAGCAAACTGATTATATCAGGTAAGAAGACCATGTAACTTCTGACGTAATTACTAAACGCAGATGCACTAAGTGATAATGTGATCGCTCCCATAGAGACAACACACAAAGAATGAGTATGTCTGTGTTTCAACAAAACTTTGTGAAGACTGGCAGGGGAGCTAGAACTGCTTACTCCTGACACCCAACTGGGCCAGACTGGAAGAGACGTGAGCTCTTTGGGTGTCCTTTGAGTAAGAGTTAAGTCCTCTAAGAGGCCCTTGGTTGCTCTAGGCTCTAAGGTCACAAAGAAAATTAGGTTTATAATTTCTGGTTCTTCCAGCCCTGAGGGTGGTTGTAGCATATACATATCAGACCACAGCACTGGACTTCTTCCTGACTCAGGAAAAAGAGCCAAAGCCAACAGGAACCAATGGCTTAGGGAGAAGCACCTTGTAGTAGATGGAGAAAAATAAGTAGAACAATGAAATGGAGAATGGGTTGGGAGGTAGCTGGCTCTGGGCTAACCAGTGTAATCATTAACACACAAAGAAAGTATGATGATCAGATTTCCAGACAAAGGAGGACAGGTGAAAACTTAGGGAAAAGACTTTTCTGTGCTTCAAAGACTCCATGCATGGAATGGGGATAAATAGACATAATTTTTGATTCAAAACAGAGAGACCGGAATAGATTCCTGCTCAGCCCACCCCAAAATAGGGCAATAAACACTGTGCCATTTGTCAAGCTAACTGCAAGCTAACTTCTTGTTATCTCCTTGGCAGAAGTCTGGCCCAGTGTCGGTGACCCATTAGATAGTCCTTCCCACAAGCTTAACTCTTTTCTAGTCAGTTCATGCTTTCATACATGGTAGTGAATTAGAAGACCACTGACTTCAGCAGAGCACTGAATTAAGTGCTTTAATACGTGAAATCTGTGTGCTTCTCTTTTCCTTTAATAATGCATATTTACAGTAACTGGGGAGAACATGCAGAAGGCTGAGAAATTCAGGTCTCAGATGAAATACGGACAAATGTTTAAAAACATTTGAGGCAGAGCCAAGGTCAGTCACATCTTCCAAATACTTGGTAATGTTTGATTGTCAAGGGAATAGTACAAGGTACAAACAAACAATCAGTACAACCAACCATCCCAGCAACAGCTTGGCCTCAGAGAGTTCCTGAAGGGTAATATGTCACAGTGGAGGCTGTGAGCTCATCTACTGGCCTCCACAACATTATCATTTTTTCTCCAAGGAGTCTATAGGAAGGAGCTGTGCTTCCAGGGGCAGCAATGCATGGATTCTCCCCTTTGTTAGATCTTTGTGGGGAGAGTGAAATGGCAAAAACCATAGTGCCACAGTGAAACAGGTAAAGACACCACAGAGGGAAAAGTAAACAAATGCTGCTCATACTGGCATAAAACCTCCCCTTACTCTTTCAGCCCTTCAGAAAGCAGTTTTCATTCATCCTATGATGGAAGAGCTCGAGAGAGTTGGCTGAAACTGGTTCCTTCAGTCAATACCTTGAATTATTCGTAGTCTAGGTACTCTGATTTCCTTTGGATAATAATCTTTCAAAACAGCCTGCCCAAGCAATCATAGAAGCAGCTAGGAAAATGCAGAAAGGTTCTTTATTGAGAGACCCTGGACACAGGGCTATGAAGACCTGGGCTACTATAATCAAGAAAGATAAATATCAATTTTGGATTAGACTAAAGATCTGTAAACTCACATGGCAGGGACATCAAAGAAGGTGGAGACAAACTTGGACTCTTTTAACCAGTAAATATTAACAAATAAACAGACTAGGTGAAAATCACAAGAGGCATAAGACAGTAAAAGAGTGCTTTGCCCCTCATTCCTTTTAGTTGTCATCATTATTTTTTTCCTGTCAGTCATGGGACTTGAACTCTGGGCCTGGGTGTTGTCCCTGAGCTCTTCAGCTCAAGGCTACCACCCTACCCCTGAGCCACCAGGCCAGTTCCAGTTTTCTAGTGGTTAACTGGAGATAAGAGTCTCATGTTCTTTATTGCCCAACCTGGCTTTAAACCATAATCCTCAGATCTCAGCTAGGATTACAGGCGTGAGCTACTGTGCCTGGCAGTGGTCAGTATTTTTGCTGAACCCCTCAAACTTTGAATATCAACAGTGAGCTAGGAATATAACTAGGAAGAAAAAAGTGGCTTGGAAAACAAGTTTTAAAAAAATGAAGAGGAAGGAACTTTAGGAGATATGAAACTACAGGGAGATCACTCTGGTGAGAAACTGACATAGGCATAGACATAGGCATAGACATAGATTATGCTGACAGGTGTCTCTGGCAATCCAGTGAAGGGATTCCTCCCTATCCAAAGCACAAGAAGTAAGTAAAAATCTGTTGTTGCTGCTTCTAAAAGGTCATGAACTTCCAGGGACTCACCAGCTTTTTTCTAAGTATTTGCTTTGTAGTTTAATATCTAAAGGCTTACAAAAGTCAGAGGGACATTCCATAATATTTTCCCCTTCTATGTAATCTCTGAGCCCCTTCAAAATCTGCAGTATATCCTAGTAGTCAGTAATTAGAGTGGATTCTATTTCTTTCTGGGAGGAGGAAAGAAGGAGCAAGGCTTGAACTCAGGGCCCAGGTGCTGTCCCTGAGCTTCTGTGCTTAAGACCGGCACTCTACCACTTCAACCACAGCTCTACTTTAGTTTTTTTTTGGTGGTTAATTGAAGAAAAAGAATCTCATGGACTTTCCATTTGGCTTCAAACTGTGATCCTTACATTTCAGCTTCTAGAGTAGCTAGAATTATAAGCATGAACCACGAGTGTCAGTAGTTCCAAGAATAGATTCTTAAAACATGTCTATAGCAGAATGTGGGGGCTATCTTTAATTGATAAAGATTCCAGTTGCATTGTGAATTACAAAATGGGGAGTAGGAAGGCATTCTACCTCACAAGTAAATATACATTGCTACAAAACAAAACAATATGAATCTGATGGCATGATTAAATACCACACACTAATGCTAACATGGCCCACAAATCAGATATATTACTATCTAGATTGTTGCACATGATGTTTGGGAAATGAAAACAGGAAATCTCTTAAAATAAGAATTCTAGATCTATTTTGCCAAATGTATTTCTTCCACGAAAAGGAAAAGGCAAGAGCAATCTCACATACAGGGTGGCACCAACAGTAAAAACATTGCTTAGAAATCAAAGTGCTGGGTCTCTCAAAGTCAGGGGAGCCCAAGATAACCACCATCCCCGCCCCCCCACCCCCCTGGCTGTCTTGCCTCTCACATCCAATTTATTTGCTGATTATTCAAATCAAAATGAGACGCTGAAGCCTTTACATAGGTATCTGTTATCACTGAACGTCCTAAAGAAGCCTATGTATTTGCTTTCAAGTATCTGGAAAGACTAATGGGAGAGAAAAATGTCTAGGAACATATAATCCTATAGCACTGTGTAAATTATGATACTGAAAAAGGCTGGAGGGACCTGATAGATTTGATTGTAAAAGAAATGGGGATAAAAGCAGGTCTCAATCTAAGTCTGAGCCCAGCACACTTCCCTGCTGTTCTTTTCTTGTGCCCACCTAACAGGATGAATGGCTGGTACACTCCTAGAAAGAAGATGGATCTGTTGATGATGACTTGAGCAAAATTAGCAGGTAGAAGGGCACCACAGCAGCAGAGAGCCTAACTCCTGCTTGCAAGAGCCAGCCCAACAGGCAGAAACAGAAATACAATTAAATTAAGTCAGAAAACCCGCTATAGAAAATGTAATTACTCAAAGATACAAATAAATGTTCAAAGAAAATTGGCCCCTGACAGGGTTAGTCAAGCTTCTAAATCCAGCTGGAGGCAGGCAGCTCAGGCTAATTCTCCAAAGAGGAGGACTGCAAAGCTGTAAGCTCTGCATTAGGATCCTGGCTGGTCTCACCTGGCCTAGTGTGCACCGAAATCCCAAGTCACCAGTGGGGAGAAGCAACTGAGAGGCAGCTGGCCAATGATATAGGACTCAAGGGAATAAGGGCTAGGTAGGCACAGAATGGCAAGGACATTCAGACATGAGCAGGGGAAAAAGGAACTCCTGGATTTCTGTCCTAGTAGGAAAATACGAGTCCAAGGGAACTCTTAGATCCTGAGCCCTTCCATTCAGGAAGATACCGAGTGAAGCCCTACCTCTCGCTGCAGCACCAGTTCCTTGGTGAAAAGCGTGGCTTCCTCGCTGAACGGCTCTCCTTCCTGCACCAAACCAGGGAGGTTCCGGGCTCCTCGGGGGCATTCAATGCCTGTGTCAAGAGAAATGGAAAATTTGTGGTGAAATGTTGCAGTCTTTTGGCTTTAGCCATAAATGGCTCCTTTACCTAAGTTATATTGCCAGCCCAGCTACTGGGCATTCTTGAGTCACTGCAGGTGACTTGCAGACATTTTCTCCTTACTATTATACTTCATGTCAAATTCCAAAGTGTTAATTCAGTGTCATTTTCCACTTCAAGTAAGTTTTGCCCTCTGTCCTTAGGCTATATTTTGCACACTAGTACCACTGATTTTCATTCAGAATGAGATGGGGGGCAGGGGGAGCCCAGAATACTTATGAAGTATTAGGTGTCTACACCCAGGGAAACTTGGAATCCTATTCTAATCTATCACCTATTAGCTTCATGACCTTAACCAAATTACTGAACACGGTCTTAGTTTCCTACTTATAAAACAGACATAATGTATTTACTTCTTAAGCTTGCTGTGTGAACCTATTGGGGAAGAGATTATGTATGTAAAACACATTGAGAACAATGCCTGCCACACGGTAAGGTTCCATATACTTAGCTACTATTAACGTCCTCTTTATTGTCATTAGTAATATTGCTCTTAGTGATTCCCATACTTAAAAATCTCCAAGTGTGTCCCTGACCTTATGACTAGCCGCTAAGACCCCTGAGAACAGAAGCTATCCTTTTCTTGTTTGTATCCATGACTGTATTTTGTACAAAAGAAGTGCTCACCAACTCACTCTGCCTGCCTTTTCTTTCTCTGATTCAATCACTCATTGTGCAGATATATTTATCACCCACAGTGGTCGTTTGTGACAGACTATGAAATACGTTGCATTTTGATATCTGGGTAAGACATAAATATTTCAAAGTAATTCATACTGCAACTGTAATTATGAAGCAAAAAAGTTGAACTAGGCTAGAGAGAGACAGGGAAAGAAAATAACATTTCAGGAGAGAAGGCTTTTGTCTGAACAGCTGATGGTCCCTCTTGCTGCAATAATGCAGAGGTGGGAATGCTACTGTACCCATGCACAGACAGACAAGTGAAAGCAGCAGAAGCTTGGCCTGGGGGAGGGACAGACAGACAAGTGAAAGCAGCAGAAGCTTGGCCTGGGGAAGCCAGAAGCGGAGCATCTACACTACCACACACATCTGATGGGATGCCATGAGGAGAAGAGGTCCCGCCATTGCCTCCACAGAAGGTACTTTACTTTATGGGCAAAGCTGGGTGGCTATTCATGTTTCTGGTATGGATTCAAGATCATAAAGGCCAGAAGAAAGGGAGTAGCTTATATGTTGGTTCTCAGCAGGCACAAAACAGAAAGCATTCTCTCTGAGACTCCAGGTCTCACCAATGGGCCAGATCACCTAAGGTAAAAGAAATGCTAGGTAGGGTGGGTAATATCACCCAAGGGGAGGGGGGAATATGACAGCTTAAACTGGTATCAGTGACCATTCTCCTATCCTTCCAAAGAAAGGCTAGCTGAAGGTCCCACCAAGTATCACCTGATTGAGAACATAACCAGAGCTGCCCCAGTCTCTATACTTCAGAGCCAGATAGCTGGAGATGTGGAATTGTTATAAAAGAACTATATAGGAGCCGAAAAACCTGATATTAACCCCAAAGGCAGAGAGGGCGCTAGAGTAAAATGGAATGAAATATAACCCATGTTTTCCACAACATCAATAGCCAAAAACACTTTTCATTTTATATCTGCAAACTAAGCAAGAGCAGAATTGCCAGAGAGAAAAACAAATGATTCTGTTGAACTATTTTGCCACAAACCCATAGATAAAGCATTGCTGCAGAAACAAGAGTAATACAATGGCAGAGCTGGGGTGCAGTGGGGTAAGGCTGGAACAGGGATCAGGCAGGACTCAGGGCAGCAGAAACTAGGGGGTAAAGGCTCTTGTCTAGAAAGGCATGACAGGTTTCTGAGCTTTCCTGGCGGAGGACTTGTTCTTTTCGTCACTTTACTCTTGGAATTCTGAAGACCCCCAGGTGATTATGTGGAGAAAAGATGTGGCTCAATAGGCCCAGGGTTAAACAAATCAAGCAGAAACATATTCAAAACATTTTCATCAGAGGGTCCTTTGGGCCTGTAGAAACCGAACCCACCCACTGAATGTAGATGAAAAGGAAAGAGGTCTTTGTTATGTTGCCTTTCTGCCCCACAGCAGCTGTGTTCCAGCTTGTCAAGAGGAAGAAGCAGGAGCAGGTTGTTTCTCTGCCCCTTTAAAGTGGAAATAAGTAAACATCTCTTCACACCTATTCCAGTCTGACATAGCCAAGAAATTTCTCTTAGACCTGTTTTCTCTGAAGTAACTCCTTATCAAGGGAGAAGGGAGATGGGATGCTATGACAGGACCCAGGACCTATGACCAAATCCAGATTCAAAGCCAGGAAAGTAGGAGGGTTTTTTCATGTAGTTGAGTGTCTGAGTGATTTAAATTTGCTCAATCCAATTATACCTGCAGATTAAAAGATAGTATGAGGATTTTTCAGAATATTATTTTTTTATTATAGATTACATCTACATTTATATGGGCATGTATACTTTGATTAATTTCGACCAAGTGTGTTATATGACAGTCTTTCTGACTCTATTTTATTAAGGAAAGTAAACCAAAGTGGCTTTAACAATGAAATTGACGACTAGTGGGGCACAACACATAGCATAAGAAGCACTGGAAGAGACTGAGGCACAAAGCACAAGGCTGAAAGGTGGGCAGAGCTCTGAAGCTTTGCTGCATTGTTTGAAAGCTGCTCTACCTGGGGGCTTATCAGGCTCCCCACTTGCTTTGTGTCTTAACGGATGGAGAGACCTTGAGGAATACACTATCCATTGCTGCAGAGGCCTGGTGACCATTAACCTCCTGCCACAAAGGCAGTTGCTGCTGCTATATGCCAGGCAAACATGTTACACCCCTCTGCCCAGAGACTAGGGCACAAGGCAGCCTAGGATATGCCGCACCTTCCTTCAAACGAGGTGTGCGCTGATGGTCTGCTAGACAGGTTGCTGGGCTGGGGTGTGCTGTTGCCTCTTCCAATACAACAGATTTAAAAACATCAACAAAGATGAAGAAAGTAAACAGAGGGAAAGAAAGTTGGGTTCTTGGAACACAAACTCAAGGCTGCTTCAGCAGGCTTAGGCAGGCTGACAGGCAGTGATGGAGTGCTCCCAAGCCATGAAGGGCTCTAGACTGAAAAGGCATCACTGGAATTACCAAAGTTCTCCCTAGCCAGTGAGGAACACCTGTCATTCTAGACCCTACATATTACCACTAATAGCTGTCTTTTCCAATAATGCACTGGCATGGTGCTGTCTATAGTTAGGATATGCCAACTCAGCTGTGTGCCCAGCCCTTACCTGTGCATGGTAATTGGCTGGCTTACCCTTGACTACTAATAAAATAGAAATATTTTAATTAAAAAATATCATGCCTAAAAATACCAACATCCTTTAGCATTTTTCTTATCTTTAAAGAGCTGTGCCAGAATGAAGAGAAGGACTGGTAGGGCCACAAGCAGATGGAGAAGAGGCAGACCCACTGTTCGGGAGTTCCTTAACCTCATCGCATCTAATTTTTGTATTTTTTTTTCTAGGCTTTCCAGCACATGAATGGTTGACTAAGATTGTTCAAAATGAACACAATAAGAAAGGACATTTTGTCTGATTTGTATAGAGTACAGGAAGAGAAATTCCATTGTTAGCCATCAGTACATCACGGTCCTGGTTTCTGTTCAGCCAGGCTCACAGTTTACCTATAAATTGAAACATCTGCAAAGTCTTGCCTTGAAATAAAATTCTACAGTTTTGCTCATGCGTCCTTTGTGATTCTTTGCCCAATGGTTGACTCCTAGAGTATAGGATATCTACTTTCAAACTTCAATGTTGGGCAATGGAGTAGTAATTTTCCTCATTAAAAAAATTATACATATTACAGACATTGACTAACTAGGTCAATTAATGCAAACACTTTGGACAATCAGCTTCAGAGCAAGAAGAAAAATTCCTGCTAATGACAAGATAATAGCTATATAAGAGATTTCATTGATGGTTATGTATTACTCTGAATATTTTACACTGTATATTGAGTTATATGATTATTAAGCCTCCATATTCAAAGCATATGTCCTTGGGCAGTGGGAGCTGAGAGGAAGCATGGCAGGTCTGCCTTGGCTACAGTCAATGTGAAAACTTCCCAAAGACACTTAGTATGTCTAGCAAACTGGAGGCTAGGCACCAGCAGAAGGAAAGACAATTAGTGGAAACAAACTACTTTGAACGATTTGCCAGTGGTCCTTGTTGCAGTCCCACTGTGTTCTTACTGCTTCATGAGACATCATGGACAGGATGCATCCAGCAGAGCCCGCTCTCTACACACTAGGGGACTTCAAAACCACACAGCTTTCCTTTCCCCTATTTCACAAATATACCCATCTCCTCTGGACCAAGCACGGATTGAAAAAGAGAAGACCTTGTGCTTAGCAAGCTCAACTGTTGGTTAGGAAAGATGATTTCCCTCTACCATTGAATAAGGTATAGTCCTGAATTTGCCATTTAGTCTCTAGGTTGCAGTGTGTTAACATACAATAAGTGGTCATATGAGATGTAAGTCTTTCTGGGAAGCTATAGGTGAGACACAGTGAACAAGTCAATCATGGGACGTACCATGTCACGTCCCTTGCTTCGGGCAGCTATGTTCTCCTCATGATGCTGGCCTGTTCTCTCCCTTCTCCACCCATGGAAATGGGGAAATAGGAGCATAGGTAGGGGGAGACAGGGAGGGATTGGACAGATATTTCTATGCTAGATTCAAAGAAGGCCAGTCTGTAGTCAGGCCAACAAGAAGAAGCTGTTCTAACTGAACTGGTAGATACTAAGTAAGCCAAGACAAGTATCCTTCTGGAATTGAAATTGGGCATTGGAGCCAGGGGAAGGAGGAAATAAATAGAAAACTTGCTTGAGGGGGGGCCGTGAGTTTGGCCTAGTGGTAGAGTGCTTGCCTAACATGCACCTAAGACCTGGGTTCAATTCCTTGGTACCACATACTTGGAAAAAGCCAGAAGTGGCGCTGAGGCTCAAGTGGTAGAGTTCTAGCCTTGAGGAAAACCCAAGGCCAGTGCTCAGGCCCTGAGCTTAAGCCCAGAACTGGCAAGGAAAAAAAAAAAAAAAGAAAACAAAACTTGCTTGAATTAAACAAGGAGATCCAGAACCATCCTCCAGTTCTAGGACCTAAGAGACCCAATCCTACCTAGGATGATTCTGTTAATTTCCCTAGATGCTCCTGCAAGTCAGCTCTCTTCTCATTACCATCATGAACTGTGAGAGTCTCATATTTGTAATTGAAATAAAACTAAAACAGAAATTGCTTCTCAGGGAAGGTACCATGTCATACTCAGATTTTATTCTTTCCTATGTATAATACACTGTGGCAACATAGTAGATCCTCAAGAAGAGTTGAAGGAATAAACACTTTTAAAAACTACTTTGGAAGAGAAGTAAGAGTTGAGGACTGTAAGATCTAGAGTGACCGGTTTCCAGCACAGAAGTGTTTCATGCAAATGTCAGGAAAGGGGTTTAACTATCTACATCTTATCCTTACAAAGTTATAGAACAAGCCAACAAGGAGAACACAGCATAGCATGTGTACCCCCCACTGGCTTCTCATCTGGCACATGTGGAGAACACAGTTTAAACCCAGAGTTGAAGCAGTCAGTCAACACTGTGCCCAAGAGGCACAGCAGACATGTTGGGGTCCCAACACAAGAAGAGGAAAACAATGCCATGTAGGCCCTGTCATCAGCACTACAAGCAGTGTGTCCACATGGAAATGCAGAAAAGTGGAGCATGCTTAAAGAGAACAGGAGAAGATGACTCAGGACAGGGAGGCCTGCCTTCAAAGGGAAGATAAAAGGTGCTAAATCTGTACAGCTCGGCTGAGCAGTGACTAAGAGGGTGACATGATAACAATCTGCAAATATTTGAAAGGTGTAAACACCAGAAAGGAGGGAAAATGCTTAGCTTAAAAACAAGGGGTGTAATTATTAGGGGAAAGCAAATCTGGACAAAATATCGGAAAAAAACAGTGTGGGGAGGCCTACTGGGTTATAAATAAGTTTCACAATGGCATTGAAAATGTGGTCCAATCCTAAAGCTACAAACTGGTCAGACACTAGGTCTACTCCTCTGTTCATGGTGAAAGCAGCACAGACCAGCAGATTGTGACTTTATTTTCTACATTTAGACAAAGACTTCTTTAATAATATTTATAGGTAATAAATGCTGCTTTAAATACTGCTTCTTGGAATTTCAACACAATTTTTGCAGCTCATACAACGGAGGAAAAAAGAATAGCAGTTCTGTTAAGACTTTTAGAGCAACAATAACAACAACAAGGAAAGGTTTTATATAGTTGCAACATGCCGGTCTAGCTGATAAAGTGGGGCTGAGTTTAGACATGGGAGATACAGCAGAGACAATAGACCCAACTGTCTTATTGACTAGGTCATCTTCATTTCTAGTCTCTAAGACTCTAGGCAGGCATGCTGTCAAGTTTTCAGATGGGAAACTATGGATCCCTCTCCCTTCTTTCTATATACACAGCCCCCTGGAATAATTGTCAAGGACAAGGAGAGGCATAGAGAGAACACCAAAATAAGCTTCCTGTCACACTGACTGCACTCCAATACCTTTGCCTGAGTTCCTGCTGCTGTAGCTACTCAATTTATAATCCACAGGCTCTCAGCAGTGTTTTTACCCCAGGATTCAATTAGTTCCATTTCTGTACTTTCCTCGCCACCTTTCTTCCCACCAACAAAGTATTAAAAAAAACCCAAAACACCAAAAAAGCAAGTCCCACTACACATAGAAATTACACTTAAATTGTAATATACAGACCAAGAAAATCTGTACTGCTAATTTTGTTCAGTTGATCTCAAAAAACTTTTGGTAGTAGTAATATAGACATAGTTATTGCTTCCTAAGCATGAAGAATAAGAACTTTTGATCATCAACCTGAAGGGCAGAGGCAGGTTGTTAGCCATCTGCTTAATATTAAGGGATATGGTTACCACTTAAAGCTAAATCAGTTCCAGTTATTGGTTTTCATAACACATCTCATGCACCAAAAGTTTACTCTGAGTTCTTGTTCAAAGATATTAAAGCAACCTGGAGGTTGTAAGTCAAATGGATGCTGTCAATGAAGCACTTAACTGAGAAATGCAACCATTTCACTTAGCATCATGTTTTCATGCTCCTAAATTGGTCCAAGAGAAAAGTCAATGGTAGACTTGGTTCCTAAGTTTGTATTAAAAGGTAAGAAATAAAAATAAAGACTTTTGCATTGTTTCAAGTCTTTATTCTCCCTTCCTTGTACTCCAAATCTCTGCTTTCTCAGGGGAGGTAGCATCTTGTGGGCCAATTCTGGAACATGCCACTGCTAAAAGGCTTTTCAATGATCAGAATAAAGGGATAAAGGAAGAATGAAGGAATCCTAATTAAAGGGATCAAACATCTCAGGTAATTGTAGTCAAGGGAGTCAAGCAGGAGCTAAGAAAGAAGCTGTTTTTAGCTCATAGTTTTTTAGGATAGACTTTTATTAGGCTGTTCTGATTTTGTGATGTTTGATGCATTTGTTGAAAGACCAGGGACTGAAGTTAATTGCGTGTAGGAACAATAAGACCAAGTCTTTACAACTCAATGGAAATTGCAGTTCCCTTTGAAGCAAGGAAGAGGAGTAAGGGAGAGGCACCTACAGGAAGGAACTGCAGTGCTGGCTGTTAAACATGCTTTAAGTTTCTCTGATAGAAGGCATAATAGAGGCTATTATCCTGTTAACAGATCCCCATTCTGCAGTTAGTTGAGATAAGGGATATGCTAGTTTTCTATCTGGCAAATAGTAGATGCTAATAACAATTATTCGCTATAAGAAGGGGGGGGAGCGGCGAATGAGCAGAAATAGGTGAAACAAATCTACTATAATGTAATTTTCTGTTCCTGAGTTCTGTATACATAAGAGTTAACACTCAGATAGTGAGAAATTTTAGTAACTTATTTCCAGGACTTCAAGGTGCATATGTGTTAAGTGCTACACATCACTGATTAGAGGAGGTGATAGAGACAAGAAGGGGATGGCTTTAAGGCCTTGCACTGGATTTCTGGCTCTCAGCCTAGCCAGAATCACAAAGCTGATTTATAGTTAGTCTTAGACACTACAGACTTACTAAAAGGGAAAAGGAGTATAGTACAGGAGACAGCGATTAGGCCAGCATTGGGACAACCTTTTCTAATTCTCTCTACTGCAGATCAAGATCTATACAATCATTTTTAAAGAGGAAAAATGCTCATTAATGAGTGCCACGTTCCCTTTTCCTCTGGCATCCATAAGCACAGCCATCAACCATCTTGACAGGGTGCTTCTGCTGTGCTGCAGAGGGGACTAAAGGTGGCACCTGCTGGTTTGCCACACCATGTACCCATTCGAGGGGTTTGCTGGAAGGAGCAGCTCACACTGTTATTTATTGTCAACTAGTGGCAGATATACTGGCCTTCAGAATGACAAGAACGTCCCTATATGGCTAAGCGATTTATGTAAGACAGGCTCTGAAGATAGTGTCTAACAAGCAGAAGCCCTGCATCTGAACAAGGAAGGGGAGCTGGTTTCTAAGAGAATCTCATAGAGGTTTTTTTTTTATTGGCTTTTTTACTGACTTCAATTTATTTTATTTTATTTTTTATTATTTCTTATTGTAATGTATAGAAGGCTTACCAGATAGTAGGTGCATTACTTCTCACACATTGATACCCCTTCTCATGTTTTTGTTCCCATTTCCCTCCCTTCACCACCTCTCAATCATCTTGTTTTTCCTTCCCTTTCCTATTTCAAATAAATAAACTTTTTCTTTGAAAGTTAAAAAACTTAAGTCCCCCCTCTCCCTTTTACTGTTCTGGTAGCAAAGGGTTCCTTATTGTGGTCTTAAATTTGAATCTACTGTTCAGGCTTCTAGAGATGTTAATTTCAGGATGAGAAGAAAGTCACAGGAAACACCCAAGTGGTTCTTACAAATACAAGTTTCCAGAAGGTATTCTGGCATACACCTGGCTGCCAAATGTAAGAGCTACTTACTTGCATAAATTTAGAATGACTTTTTCTAACCAAGCTGTGTTGTATTATTTGAACAAAATGATCCTGATACTGTGTCCAAAGTTCTTCCAAACTATTGTCTTTCTTGAGCTTTTATTCAAAGAAAATTGCTCAGGCTCTTCCTCTTCTGAAGCAAGCTAATTCCAAATGTCTAGAAATTAGTAAAATGAGCTACTGGAAAGTAGAAGAGAAAACATCTAGAGTCAAAAATATTAAGGCCCAAGAACCAAAAGAATGAAGTAAAAAAAAAAAATCTAAGAGCAGAAAGTCAGCACTTTATCTTATAAACTTAAAAGAAGGGAGGGTGGGAGGAAGGAGGGAAAACTCACTCACGGAAAAAAAAACAGGAAGCAAAAAAGAAAGGACCTCTGAAGAGCCAAGTTTCTCAGTGAGCAAAGGCTAATTCTGGATCCATGGTTACACCTTGTCTTAGATAAACTAACAGAATTATGGGATGAAACTAAATAATGGCATTAAATTAAAGACAGGGTCTCATTACCCAGCCCAAGCTGGCACTGAAATCCTGATATTAGAGGCTGACCTATTATCCTCAACAGTTTGTTTATTTTGGTTATTACATCTCAAGTATGGGCCAGCCAGCCAATGTTCTGAGGGACTAAGTCAACGCGCAAGTTAAGAAAGGTTTTTCCTATTTTTGAATTGTTGAATAGCAATCCAAAGAATGATATTTTTTGATGTGAAAAATCATGAGATTCACATTTCCATAAATGAGGCTATACTGGAAGATAGCCATACTCCACTCATTTTAGGGCAGAGTTGAGTAGTTAATTGTGACAAAGACTGTAAGGCTTACAAAATCTAAATTCTTTAATGTTTAACTCATTACAGAAGGTTTGCTAATTCTTGCTCTCAAGGATAATGTGTGCTAGTTAAAAAAAAATCAATGCCATATTTGTTCTCATAGATGTAAATATATAAATGTCTAATACATATTACAAAGATGTATATGTGTGAACACTCCTGAGAATTAGAATATAAGAATATGGTAAAATAAGCCAGGTGCTGGTGGCTCACACCAATCCTAGCTACACAGAAGGCTGAGATCTGAGGATCTCAGTTCTAAGCCAGCCAGGGCAGGAAAGTTCATGAGACTCTTATCTTCAATTAAACACCAGAAAACTGGAAGTGAACCTGTGGCTCATAGTTGTAGCGTGCTAGCCTTGAGTGAAAAAGCTCAGGGACAGCACCCAGGCCCTGAGTTCAAACCCCAAGACTAATCTCCTGCCCCCATTAAAAAAAAGGAAATTTATACTATCAATAAAAATATTAAAAATGTATTAGTAAATTACTAAATGGCAACTCCTTTGTACCTTTGTACAACTACTTAAAGATAATGAAAAGAAAATAAGATACTAAAAAAAAAATCCTAGCTCTTATGATCATATAATCTTGATCATATAATGATGGCTGTGGCAAGTAACATGGATTACAGTATGTGCCCTTTGCTCTTCTTTTGTACACTCTGTTCTGTGATGGCTCCTTCCTTATATTTGTATACCTGTAACCTTGTTTTCCTTTACTTCCCACCCTACCCCAAACTCCTGAAGACTTAGATTTCCCCATAAAAAACATTTCATAAGGTAGGACCTTGACAACATCAGAGTTACCATCTTATTCTTCTTTGTAACTGCTTTCCCCACATGCTGCCAATCACTATCACTGCTGATGTACAAATATCTTTGCTCCTCAGGCTTTGGTCTCAGGCTGTCTACCAACAATATTAAGTCCTAATAATAGGTATTTCAATAACAAATTCAACACTGTACCACGTCCTGGGGGTGGGGTGGGAAGATCCTTTATCTCTTAGCTTTTCTCCAGGTCTCTAGGCCTTGTAGGCTGACAAAAACTCACTTTACCTATAATGGTGAGTATACAGAATCACAGACTTGCAAACTCTAAGCTCTAGGTCTCATTTCCAAATGTCTTACAGAGATCTCCCTTTGGTTGGTACACTATTCCAGCCTCAAATTCAATGTACCTAGGCCAAAGTCTCCTTCCTCCTTTATATCCCATTTTGGTCTCACCACTGTCTTTCCACTCCTCTTTGATTTTTTCATACTCCACCCATGTGAGTATGGGAAGTGTACACAGGATGCTTAAGATTGCTAACCTAACTGCTTGTTTAGGACACAAACAGAGCTACCAGAATAATCTTCCTAAAGCATATGTTCTGCTCAAAACTCGAGTGACTTCCTGTGCTTTATCCAATAAAATCACAACTTACCATTCACACATCCTAGGTCCTCTAAGAGCCGATATAGTTTCCTGGGACTCCATAAAACATCCATTACTCACCTGACAGCCCTTCAAATATGTGAAGTCACATCTCTTTCTTCTCATCCTTCTGTTTTATTTTCTCTGGGCTAACATTCCCAAGGCCCACCTGAGACAAGAGTTTTGATTTCTTACTATCCTATCCTTTTCCTCTTTAAACCCATGTAACATGAAGGGAGTCTTCAAACTGGGAATCTTTTGGCTGATTTAATTAAAAAGGTCTGATGGGGATGTATAATGAGAAGCATTCTTCCCCTGATCTGTTAAGAGTTTGGGCAGAGTAATAGGCTGCTTTAGGAGAAAATGGGAAGGAGAGAGGATGTAACTGGTGACCAGATTCTTATTTCAAACAGGATGCTGCAGTGGCAGCAGAAGGACTCCGTGGGCTAAGGTAAGGTAAGCCTTCCCAAGAGGCAAGGGAGCTAAGGCTAGCCACTCAAAGGTTTCCTACTTGCTGGCCCCCTTTCCTTTCTCCATCTCTCAGCAGCAGCCCTAGGCACTGTGGAGATTCTGGTGGTGTTGTGACAAGCAGTCTACTCATTTTCTTCTCTCAATCACTGGCTCTGGGGGATAAAAAGGAATGGTAAATCCAAACCACTGCCTAGAATCCACTTTGCAGAATTCAGGGAAAGACTGTTCTACTGAAGTGATTATTTCCCCTGTTTGGGAGACCTGAGGGAGAAAGAAAAGGCTCTGCATCTACTTCCTTTCCTTTCTACTGATACAACGCTGCAGCAGAGATTATTTCAGCCACTAGCATGCTGGTGCTCAGGGAAGGTTCAGTGTGCAAATAGTGAGGCTCTTTTACTTTTGTCACAGTGTGGCAACAGGGTACTACAGTGCCAGGATTTGAACTATGACACTGGATACAATTGGGAAGAGCAAGTCAGTCCCTGATAGACCAGCTTCCCCTTGTCGTGCCACTGCCCAGGAGAGATTAACCTGAGCCATAGGGGTTGTGCTGATTGTTCAGGGAGAAAAGGTTTAAGCATGCTTATAACTGCACACCCGAAAGACAGTAGGGGCCAGCTCCAAATAAGATTCCTAAAAAGGGGTAAGGATGCCCAGGAACAGGCAATGGTGTATTTAGGAGGGTGTGGGGAGAGAAATTTTCCAAGTATAGTTGTTAACTAAGTACACACTCTAATAATGACAACAGGTGTTTAGAGCAGCCAAAGGGTACAGGTGCAGATGTTTTGTGTGTGTGTGTGTGTGTGTGTGTGTGTGTGTGTGTGTGTGTGTATGTGCGAGCACGTGCATGCACCCCAGCATGCACTCATCCAAGGAAAAAAGAAAAAGGAGTGTGTGTGTGTGTATGTGTGTGTGTGTGTGTGTGTGTGTGTGTAGGGCTTCTTTCCCAAGGCTGAAATTATATTCAGGGGCCTAAGGTAGGAGACACCACCTGTTTCAATGACCCCAGTCACTTGGGATGACTGAGACAATGGTGTAACTACCACGGGGCACAAACATAGAGACAATGTCTGTAGAGGAGTATAGCAGAGACAGCTGTGGCTGGATCTTTTAGCCACACTCCCAGTGGCCTAAAATCTCATTCTTTGTAAGTGGGGAAAGGCCAATCCCTTCTTCAGCAAGAAATCTGCCTGAACACATCCTTTTTACCTCTTCCAAATCCCCTTTCACAGATTGGGTAGATGCTGGCTTGTTTATGCCATCTGACATAATTGTGTTTCTCATTCTCTGTCAGGCTGTTCTTGTCCTGTAGCACATCGGCTGAAGCCATTTAGAACTGTAGTTACTGGCTCCTCAGAGATGTGGACAGAAGTTACCAATTTATCTCTCTGACTCTGTTTCTCACACATACATACACATGCATGCTTGCAAGCACAAGCGATACTCTTGAGTATGGCCTGTCCGTGTCTCCACACTATGCCCAGGACTGGGGTATGTTAAGAGGCCTGTGACAGGGCATTATAAAGAAAAAGGTAGGGCGGGATGTCCTTGTGTCTGGGAAGCTACATGTCTTGTGGCTATTGGCTTGATACAATAATACATTTTTGTTTTAGTAAGTTTGGTCATAAGTAATTTTATGTCCTCTAAAAATAAAGCCAGGCCTATCCCAGGGTTCTTTCTTTTTGGGCCCTGATCTCTGCAATCCATCAAATACCCTGGGGCCCAAATGGATCCCTCCAGGTCAGAAGGCAATTAGATCACTGGACAGAAGAAATTCTCAGGCTATACAAGTGGGAACCCGGGGGAAAGAAACAGGCCTTTTCCTTCTCAGATTGCCCTCCTAAGAGACACTAGCTCCTGAATGGCAAAGAGGACAGCTGTCAGCACCAGGGTGGGTGGGGAGTGGTGAGGCAAATTTCACAGCATAACAGCCAAGGGAAAAACAACAACAAGAGAAGTGTCTCATATGGAAGCTGTCTCCCCTCATGTCACTAAACTGGAAAATCCTCTGTTCTGTAATTCACCCAGGCTTAGCAGACAGCTGTTTGTGTTTGAGGCAGGAGGGAAGGGGTTTGCTTTATAGGGGATTTTTCCTCATCAATCTGAAACTTCAAGAAGCCTAGTCACTAAGAACGCCAGTGTTCTGGGCTGCCACAGCTTATGGGCTCACTTCTCTATCTCCTACCAAGTCTACTTGTTCCTCACCATGAGAAGGCCATCACATTGCTCTTCCTGAGGGAAATTTACTAGGTATCTATAGGGCAGATGGGAATGAGAAGAGTTTGAGAAAATCTTGAGCTATCAAGTTGGATAGAAATTTCTGAAGTCACCTTGTGGCTGGAGAGAGTTGAGTTTACAATTGGCTGGGACCCTAACATTCTTATTTTCCTTTTTACCAATGTTCTGGCAGAGATGCTATAATGTATTAATCTTTGCAGATGAGTGATACAATTTAAAATACTGCAGGCTTTGGCTGCCATTCGCTCCCCTAGGGTCTCAAAATAACTGCACACAAATCATTTTTGCTAAACACTCACTCAGGCAGCTCTTCCCTGCCAGCACACACGCATCTTATGTAAGTGAAGGAGCCACCTAGCTTGCTGGAAGACAGTGGCGTTCCCTAAGAGGCTGTACTGCTGGCTGCCCCTGGGAGGCTGCAGTCAGGTTTCCAACATCCCTGTCCATTGCCAAAAAGTAGGATCACAGCCTGGCAGCTAGGCACAAGTTTCCATAGTTAAGCCAGACAGCATCCAAGTAGGGTGAGGCAGGTAGATCAGGGAAGGTCACCTAAAGCAGTATGGCTTTGGAAACGAAAGTAACTCAGCCATCTGGGGACCTGGTACTTCATGAAAGGTCTGGTGGTTAGATTTTGCTAAGTAAAGAGGAGAAGGAGTAACATGGCCTCTCATGAGAAGGCACAGTTCACTGAAGGAGACAGACACCTATTTGGAGGAGGAAAATCGAAAGAATAAAGATGAAAAATGAAGCAACGGGTGGGTGGCTGGGTATTGAATACCTTCCCAAGGTTGCTTCAAAGCTTCTTTCCATGGCCAGCAATAGAGAGGCCTGGACAAAGGCTTTTATAGCTCCTTCCTCTGCCCATAGGGGCTTGCTTTATTAACCCTTCCTGTGGGGCTCTTCCTCTCTCCACTGTGCCTAGGACTCTGCCTTCTCATCCCTCTAAACACTTGGAGCTTTGTGGTGGCATGTTCTTGTCTGCTTTTCATTCCAAACTCTATGCTTGGACCCTTTGGGCTTTTAGACACATTATATATTGATGGATCTCCAAGTTTTACCCTTTATTTCTATCCCTCTATTGATTTTACCTAGACCAGCAAATTCCACAGGCATTGAACATCCAGTGTGTCAAAACTGTCATCTCAGACTTTTTATTGCTTACAAGCCAGAGCACTGACCTCTCCTCTTTTCCCCCCCTTTACCAAATAACCAACAAAAGTTGACAGACTCAGCACCAGATTTAGCTGGGTTCAGTGGCTCATGTCTGCAATCCTAGCTACTCAGGAGGCTGAGATCTGAAGATGCAGTTCAAAAGGTAGGAAAGTCTGTGAGACTCTAATCTCTAACCAACCACCAGAAAGCTGAAGTGGTGCTTTGGCTCAAGCATTATCCTTGAGAAAAAAAAGAAGCCTGAGTTCATGCTCTATGACCAACAAGAAGAACAAAGTCTGTAGATTCAAACTTTACTGGGCAATTCCCATTATGTAACCTAAATCACTGCCATATATTTCATCAGATTGGTGACAATCACATCTCAGCCGCACTTCTTTACCTTGGTTGGGTCATTTCAAATCCTTTCTCTATATTGTAGTCAAGCATGTGCCTTGTACATGCTAGGCAACAGTCTATGTCTTCTGGATTTTAGTTTTAGTTTTTTCCCTTGAGACAAGGTCAAACCTTGATCTGTGTCTAGTAGGACCCCAAACTCAAGATTCTTTTCCTGCTATCACCTTCCAAGTAGCTGGAATTATAGGTGTGTACCACCATGTTTAGCCTTAAAGAAATATTTTAAAAACACAATGTACTGGGTATCAGTTTAGTCTAAACTCCTTATTTTTACAGGAGGGGACTGGAAATTGTAGCAATTCAATGACCTATACAAGGTCACTTGGCGACTGACATCCCAATAAAGTAGAGATTAGAACCCTATCTTCTGACAGGCAGGCGTTCTTCCCACTGTATCCTGTCAGTTCGGGTTGAATGCACTTCATCTTACTCAGGTTATGTGGAGACCTGATTTATACTACAGAATTCTGGTTTTATTTATCTTTCCTGAGTGAACAGATAAGCTGGACTTTGAAAAAATATTAGGAAACAGTTGGTAATATAACTAGATTTGGTTTATAAGGACTTGAAGAGACTAGATGGAACACTCAAGAAGAAATCAGTATAACTGCTACTATAATTTCAGTGTGAACTTGGTTGCTTTGGGCACTGGATCAAGCTTTTATTTTCATGCATTATGCTATTTACTGTTTAGAGCCACTTAAATGTACAAGTGAGAAAACCAAGGAAGAAGAGGCTAAAGTTGATAAAGACAGACCCAGAATAGAGTCTATTCTGGTGACTCAGAAACCCCCATTTTGTAATGCACTATGCTTAACTGTCCTCCTCAAAAAAGGAATATATTATAGAATTCCCAAGATGGACTTATTAAAAGACCCTTGATTTTCTTTGCCCAACTTTTCAATCTCATAGGTGATGAAGTAGACACTGAACATTCTGGTTCATCTCCTTCTTGTATTATATATTTTTGCAGTTGTATCAGTTAGCTGGGTCTGTCTGATCACATTGATAGACACTCAGCACTCACCACTCTTGCCTGGTTTGAGGCACTCAATGCCTACTTGAATAATGTTTTCTCTGTACGATCCTCTTCCTCAGAACTCAATAGTTGGGTACAACGATCGATTTGATGACTAACCCACCTACCCACTGACTATACCCACTTCCTTCCTACTGTGTCCCAGGAGTGGTGAAACTGACATGAGGCGGGGGGGGGGGGGGGGATCATGTCAAGATGGAGGCAACAGAGGTGTATGAGAGTGCAGAAGACTTGCAAAGGAGGAAACCCCAAGCCCAGTGAGTATAGAATGATGCTGTCCCCATTTCAAATGATTCTCTGGCATTTAGGATGTGAAGCCAAAGCAAGGAAGCCTCAGAAGTTCCCTCTGAGAGCCACCAAAATAGTTTTCCATGTAGCTCAATGGGAGCATGAGTGGCATTTGGGGTGGAATATTTCCTCCTTGTGGTGGATGGTCCTATGAGTTGCAGGATGTTTGGCATTTTGCCCACCCCCTTAAATGCCAGAGCATCCTTCTGCCACCAAAGACTGAGCACATCAATAACCACCCTCAGTTTTCCATTCCACTATCCCTGGGAGAACACAACCTAATTCTGATGTGTTCTTGCTGCTAAGCCTCAGAAAACACAACTGCCCACTATGCACTTTTCTCCCAACCAATTCTGGTATCATCAAAAAAGAATGATTATTTCAACCTTGTGTGTATAGCCACTATTTAAATACAGCTTTTCATGTTATCAGTCAGATTTCATTTTAATTAAAATTATGATCTATCTGAGAACCATTATCACAGCTTTTCCCTTTCTCAATGTCTAATCAAAGGGATCTAAGAGTAAAAAGTGGGCTGTTTTAGAATTCATCTCCACTTGGCAAAAATCTTCAACTTCCTACTCGTATGGAAATGTCATCAACTACATAACATACAGCTATCAGACAACATGGACTGCTGCTTCTGTTGCTGAGACAAGTTTCACAAGCCAGAGTACAGTGGGTTAAAGGGAGATAGAGATATCTGATTGACAGGAGGTCACAATTCGCTGGCAGAAGAATAAAGAACTTGTCTCAATGGAAGATCGGAATTGAAAAGCTTAAAATATTCTTTTAAAAAAAGAAACATTGTTCTGACATCCAAAGAGGACAAATCAAATTGGTCTCCTCCCTCAGTCCCTGAAAAGGGAGGAAATGGTGGAGTAGTAAGTGCCAGTTCCATCCTTAATGAAGCTGGACGACCTTGGCTAAGTAACGACTTTGTGGAATCTTAGCTTTTCACTAGTTAAATGGTAGTGACAATAGTTTTTCCAAGCTCACAGCACCATAATAAGCATCCAGGAAGAAAAACACATGGGAAAACACCCTGAAATGTGTTATTACATAAATTAATCCTTATGAAAGATAATCTTCCTGGGGGAAGTTTTAGCATTCTTGAAAATGGCCATACTTGGTGATGGACAGCCCATGAATTCACTCAGAGTTACCTCTTGGAAATACTCTTTAGGAAGTTTCTTTGCAAAGGAAAAGTAATCACACTCTAATGCAAAAACAGGCACTGTAAGTGAAACAGTATAGATCAATATGACCCATTAAGAGAATACTTTGGATTCTAAAAGCATGGCAGGAGTAGGGGTAAGCCAGCAGGGACAGGGTGCTGAACAGGAAGCAGGTGTCTGCATCTCTTAGATCCCAGGATGTGCTCCTGGCTGAGGTCTGTGAAGCATGAAGAACAGACAACAGCTGGGAACTCAGGAAGGGAGTGAATCAAGCTGCAGTTATTCATGCTTCCGGAAAGATACAGCCCGGATGGCAACAAGTGACAGTTACATGAAAGCAGAAATTACATTCCTTAATGATTTTCTCCATCGTGACTTCAGCAAACAGGCTTTTTTTCACCCACCAGTCCCATTTCTGGAATTAACTTGTGCATCAAGGTGGCATGGGTTTTCTCTCCAGATTTTCCTGTCATAAAACCCTGCTCCTACTGAAAGAAGAGTTTAGAAACATCAGCCCCCTAAACTCAGCTGTTCTCTCAATTTCTACTTCCTGCCTTCTCCAACACTCCTACTGCTACTAACCAACAAATTGCACTGTTGCAATAGCCCCTGGCAGCCAGTGATGTATGAGGAAGGCTACTGAGGTTCCTAGTGTTTCTGATGGCAAAAGGATGCTATGGCATGTAGGAAGGGAGCCAAGATGCTAGATATCTTGCAACTCATAGGATGCCTCTCACATAGAACAAAGTCCTTTTCCTCAAAGCTATCAGAGGTAAGTACGACCTAGTCTTACTTCTTAGACACTATCTACAATCCATCCAACCTAGACAACTTGCTGTCCAGGCTTAAGTGTTTTCAGCAGCTTATAATAGACCTGCTCCAATCTCCTTGTTCAGGTCAGAACATAATGATGTTGGCATAAGGGTGTTTAACGATGTAGAGAAAAACATATCAAATAGAATGCAATTGGAATAAACCAGAAAGTAATTGTTGATTTGACTTGTGTATGTGTTTAAATAGATTTCAGTAGAGTATGATGTGGCCTTGAGCTGAGAGTTACCAGTTCAACAAAGCCAGATTTAACATGTTATGCTGGAGTATGAAGCTGTAGGTTGAGTAGGTATGAGGTCCCTCCTGTGCCACTAACACAGTTAATGCCTAAGACAATTTCACTGTTTGTCTCCACACACACACACACACACACACACCTATCTGGCCCTTGCTTTCAAGATGATGAAAAAAAGGAGGAACAATGGTCTGGCCAAAAATGGACAAAGGCCATGAGCGGCCTACTTGCTGTAAACACTGTGCCTGTTGTGCACCCAAGGACAAGACCATTAAGAAATTTGTCTTTCTGAACATGCGGCCACCAGGGACATTTCTGAAGCGAGTGTTTTCAATGCTTATGCTTCCCAAGTTCTACATAATGCTCCATCATTGTGTGAGTTGTGCCATTCACAGCAGGTAGGTCAGGAACGGACCTCCTGAAGCTTGTAAAGACCCAATACCTCCAACCCAATTTAGACCTGCTGGGACTGCTCCACAATCTCCACCAAAACCTGTGTAAGAAGCTAAATACTTAAGGACTGAAGAAAAGGTATCTTCTGGTAGAAAATAAAGACAATGGAAATTATACTTTAAAATGTCCAACCTTCTGTCCAACAAGTCTGTCTACACTTGATATTTGGGAACATTCACTCTTCAGTGTTCTTCATTGATTCTTTTCACCAAAGAAGTTTGAGAAGAGGAAACACAACAGCTCTTTGCACATGTCAAGAGAAATATACACATATGTACAAAGAGTCTGGTTTCCTTCAGCTTCAAGTAAGATCACATATTCCTTAGCAAACACTTCTCTGTTTGATTTGTAGTCAGCTTGCTTACACAGCAAGCTTAATTTATTTGATTATATTCATTCCCTTTCGCCATCTTCCTTCCAACACAGCAATTCCAAGTAGTGGGAGAATCCATCCTATTTCCTTATGCAAAGAGTACTCCAGTTTTATGTTGCATTTCTTGGGAATTACTTTTTCTTTTCCAATAATAAGAAAAAGCATACCTTATGTGTAACAATGTAGTTATCCAATGTTTAAACTATTGTGAATGTTCTTAAGTCATGTGATATGATAGTAATATGCTTACAAGAGCAGATTTCTACCTTTCACAGGATAGGAGTTCTGAAAGGTTCCCTTTGTAAGCTACCTTCTACCTCCAAAAAAAAATGGTCAACTCTCCTTTGTAAGAACATAGTGTCCTGTTTGTTGATTTTCATTTAGCTTGGTAAAATTGACCCCTGTGCTTCCAACTAGGTCTCAAAGGCCTGGTGAGAGAGTGGGAGCTGGCATTTGTGCTGATTTATTCTCGTTGAGAAAATGGCAGGGAAGTTTGTTCTAACCCAGGCAATCTTTCTGCTTTCATAAGCCTATGAAGATACTAAAAATGAAGCATCAGAACAAACAGAAGCTGATGATGGCAATAGAAGAAAATGAGGCTGATTAGACAATCTCACATGGCAAAAGTAGTATTCAAATTTTGGTTGTTTTGGTTTTAGGTTCTGCTTTCTTCCCTTCTTTCTGGATAATGAGGGTTTCTGCACGTGTTTTTTTGTTTGTTTGTTTGTTTTGTTTTTTTTTACAGTAGCAAATGCTCAAATCAAGAGTTTAATTTTATTACTTTTGCTATCCTAAGGTTTCTTTTGTTCTCTATTCTGGAGTTGCAGTTTGTTTTTCAAGTAGCCCTGAATCTAAAGTCCACTCTCTTGTAACTTCATTTGAAAAGAAAATGTAAGTAAATACTATTCATAGTTACCATATGAGAAACATGCCATCCATGAGTTTAGAAATACTCTTAGATAACAGTGCTCTGCTTTTATCCACAGTTTTGCTTTCTATAGTTTTAGATACCCACAGGCAACTGCAGCCCCAAATTATTAAATGACAAATCCAGAAATAAATAATTTGTTAAGTTTTAAAGTGCATGTCACTATGGATCGTGAGACGGAATCTTTAACTTTCTTTACTTAGTCAGTAGCTATCACAGTTTTCAGATAGACTGTGGTAGTACTGCTGTGTTTGTGTTCAAGTAACCCTCATTTTACCTAATCAGATCTCCAAAGGCTATTATTGATGCTGGCAATTCAGATTTGCCAGAAATGCTATCAAGCACATCTCTGAAGTGAAAAGAAGACAGAAAGTACAGTAGGTACTTTCACACACACACACACACACACACACACACACACACACACACACACACGAGAAAGCATTTTAACAGTACTTTCACATCAGTATATTGCCATAAATTTGTTAGTTATTGCTGCTAATCTTATATTGAGCCTAGTTTACAAATTAAATTTATGTAAAAAATACCCAGAGATTATTATTATGTATTGTCTCTTGTTTTAGACATTATCTAAGGTTCTTGGAACATATCCTTAATGGGTGAGGGGGAAACACTGACAACAACTTTACATCACTGAATTATTAGTAGCCTTAATGTGCAAAGCAGATAGGTATATATTGTATATTATCTTTTAAATGTAATAAGCTATCTGGATAAAATGCCATTGGATTTTGAAAAACCCAGAGGGCCTACATATGTTTTTTCATGGTCCATTTTAAGGAGGATACATTTGATTAATACACTTTCTTGCCAGGAAAATGGAAGTTTGACCTTTGCCAGAGATTTGTGTGTGTTTCCCAAGTCCATCTAAAAATGAAAGGACATATTAAGCAGTAGAAAACTTTCTCAAATTCCCTTGGGACTCTGGTAAGCTGCATCCCAGGAATCACTCAATCCCACAGAGGTTGAGTTTTCACTTCAATTTCCTTTTCTTTTGAAGGCACTCAGAATCTGGCTCTAATCCCTACTCAAGTATCACTTAGAAGAGATGTGAATATTGATGGCAACCTGGTCCATTTTCTTTCTTCACAGATCAACATGGAGGGATCATGGTGAATACAGATTTCAGGTCTACTTTCTCAGTCTCTGATGCCCCTAGGCTATAGAACATAGCTGAATTGGAAAAATTCATATAACCAGGCTGACTGGACTTCATTATTAATTTATCTTTACTTAACTTCTGCTGGGCCCTTAGTGCTCCTAACAAAACTTGTGTTCTCATTCCTTTCCAGATGATAGATGTCTGCGATGAAATGTTTTCTTCAATCTACTACAGATAAGCAGTTCTCACAGGAGAGCATCAAACCCCAAAGAGCTGTAGGAAATGTGTGTGTATATGTGCATGGGCAAGTGCGTGCTTGCTTCTGGCTACTGAGGTTGTGGGTCACTAATTACATTTGGTGAGTAGGGAATAATAATGCTAACACAAGCAATCCCAGGTAATGCACTATCTTGGGAACTACCCAGAACTCCACTATGGCAAAGAAATCAACAAGAATCTAGTCTAGAAGCCTAAGAAAAACAAGTTTCTGTGACAGCATTGATAATACTGGCCCAGTATTGTCACATGGACCCAGAGAAGAAGTGACAGACAGAGGTACAGTTTTCCCTAATTCGTCACCCCATCCAGGCAGTTCCAGAGGACAAATGGGTAGCATCTGGGATAAGCAAATCTGAGTGAGAACAGATAGATGAAGATGGAATGAAAGCTTATACTCACTGACATACTTTTTCAGATTTCCAAACCATAGGGGAATATGATGAGTATTAATTAAAATCCATTCATTCACAAAATATATATCAAGTACTTAATGTGTACCAAGCTTCATTTACTGGGAATATATATGTATATATATATATCCAGAAACAATATGATGAGTATTAATTAAAATCCATTATATATATATACACATAGTACTTAATATGTACCAATCTTTGTTTTATTCATTGGGAATATATATACATCCAGAAACAAAAGAGATAGAATCCCTGCCTTCTTGGAACTTAACAATCCAGTTAAGTAGAGAAAACTATACAAACAAGTACCATCTGTACAGCATGACAGGGCGTTGGAAGGTGGTTTTGAAATCTTACACAGGAGAACTAGGGAGATCCTTATGGAAAAGGTGCTATTTGACTAAAAGGTCTGAATGTGTAGGAGGACTGAGCCACAGCACATCCAGATGTAAGTATAAATTGCAAAGGCTTCAATCCAGGAGGAGACAGTGAATGAAAGAAGATTAGGTAAGGACAAAAAAACACCAAATGGGGTAGCCAGGCCAGAGTGAGAACCCTGCTTGTACAATGTTTTGCATTCAAGGACGATTAAATACACAGACAGCTCTATGAGAAGGAATATAGGTAAAAAAAAATAATGATCACAGTGCAGTATAAAGAGACAATTCTTGATGTGCTATTCCCTAGAACCCAAGCAGATTTGGCAAGCAGACTATGGAGCCATGGAGGCCACAGCCAGGGGATGTCTAGCTATTGTTTATCCAACTTCCTTTCACAGTGAACACACAGGGCAAGCAACAAAGCCCAGAGAAGCTCTGGAGAGAATCGCTCCACCTTCTCCTGAACTCGTGGGCTGCTGCTATTACCAGCACTACCATCTAGGTTGGTGTTAAATTAGCCAATTTAACAACATCAACACAAAGCCCCACACAAATGTAGCTTCCAATGGCATATTCATTTTTATTAATTGGCTAATTGAACAGTGTCTTAGAACTCTAAAAAAAGCAGCTATTGGTGAACAGGCAAGCATGCTGCACCTTCTTTCACTTTCTTGGCATTGCTTGCCTCTCATCTCAGACTGAATTCTTTTGTGACTGCAGAAACTTTAGGGGCAGGTTTTACTCGGTCCTTGTATCTGATTTCTAACAGTATTGTCTAGTGGCTTATTCCTCAGCAGCTCTATCCTACCTAGTTATTCTGCAGAGGCTCAGGGGAAGGTGTAAGGCAGCTGCAGATAGCCCCACATCTCTTTCCAAATGCAGCAGGCAGAGCTCTACAGAGAAGGAACAAGTGTAGACTACAGGCACAAGTGTAAACCAAAGAAGATTTGGCACACGTATCTAGTGGCTACACTGCCCTTTACACAGAAGCTGGGACCCATGGAGATGTGGACTTCAGCCTTTCAGCTTGGCACTCAAAGGTAGTGCTCAGCAGTCAGAGTCTACCCTCACATCCGCAGCCACCATGTGGCTGTACAGTACATGCCAGAAAGATTTCAGAAGTGCCATATACATATACAGGGACGACTGGGCTGCTTCCTACTAGTAATCCTACCTATTCAGGAAGCTAAGATCTGAAGATTATGGTTTGAAGTCATCCCAGGCAGTAAAGTCCTTAAGGCTTATCTCAAGCAAAAAGCTGGAAGGTGGAGCTGTGACTCAAGTGGTAGTGCTCTAGCTTGAGAGAAAAAGCCAATCAAGAGCACAAGACCCTGAGCTTGAGCCCCAGTGCTTATGTACTGACATAAGCACACAAATAAACAAAAATATTATAGAATAAATACAGGATTACTGTTTATACTAAGTCAGATCATTTACTGTAAAGCAGATGAACAGCACTGGAGAAACAGTATCTGCTAAAGTGATCCACAAGTTTTGTCCTAAATCGCTTGTGGTAACTGATAGGGATAAAGGGTCTAGATGGGCCTTTTCTTTCTGATTTTTTTTAGGAGATTCTGCTGAACCTTTTGGTGTTCATAATTTTTCTTATCTGCTTCTGCCCATAGCCGCCAACACAGACCCTTGCCACAGCTGATCAGAATTCCATTAACTGTATTATTATTACTACATAATCCCTAGCCTGACCCTAAGAAACACTGCTGTGGAAAACGCAGACCCTCTAATGCACACTCAAGACTGCCAGGGACAAACCTCCATCTTGGTGCTGTTTCAAAAGTTCAAGTACCACAAAAACAACAGAAACTAAGGAGGTGATATGATCAGTGTCTGCTTTGAGTCTACAGGTGGCGGCTGTGGCATCCAAAGAATAAGGTAAGGAAGGAGTCCCAGTTGATCAAAGGCATGCTTCAATGACACAGCCACTTAACTGGCTACTAGTCCCACAGGGTGGGGATGGATTTTTGTCATTAGGTAAAAGCCCTCTTCAAGAGAAGACAGGAGTTGGTGAATTAGCCAGTACCAAGGGCCGTTCTATTGGGTCCACAGATGACCACATAGCCATTATACTTCTCTGTTCCTATTACTCAAAAACAACAGGGACAGCATGGCATGATACCTCTGAGAAAAAGCTTCACAGACCAGGACTGACTTTCTTGGGGAGCTAGGACTAGAACTATAAGATCATGTATTTCAATTACTTGTTGCTCCACAGCTTGCGCCACTGAAGAGCAGACAGGTGAATGCTATGTTTCCCTAATGCCTCTCAGGATTAAATGCTCATGAAGAACTAGGCAATGCTCAAGGCACTGACCACTGGGCATGCTATGACAGAAATCCTTGCCTCAATGGACCCCACATACCAAAAAAGGATGTGATGACTGATGCACAGTAAAATAAACAAAGGAGGACAGTGTCAGAAGTGCCCCCCCCCCAAAAAAAAGAGACAAGAAAAAGAAAAAAGAAAACAAGGATGTATGTTCACTGATGTGCATACATTAATCAAACTGCAGCACTCAGGTCCAGGATGATGAGGAGATAGACCTGAAAACAGCCCTCAAGGCTCTGCCGAAGCTTCAGGCCCTTCAAGGAGCCTTTCCTGATGATTTTAACCCCATTACCTCTTTCTTGAATGAAATTCCAGAACTATTCTATACATAGTCTCACTTTGCCTTTATTCTGCCTATTCACTGCGTTAAGACTACTGATTTTGCAAGTGCACCTCCCCCTCCCACACAGTTGCTTGTCCCTACAGACAATATGTCCATCCACCATCCATCTTACTGTCTGAGATACCTTTCTTTTTGGTTACCTCTGGGGCTTAAGCTCAGGGACCCTGTGCTTGCTCATGCTGTCACTCTACCACCCGAGTTACATTTTCAGCCTGACTTTTCACTGGTTCATTGGAGATGTAATCAAGCTCATGAAGTCTTCTGCTTGGTTCTTCAGATCTTAGCCTCCTTTAGGATTTTAGGTGTGAGCCACTGAGTTGGCTTCTTGATTTATCATATTACACACAAAGGGGGATACCTAGGCTCTGGATACATACAGAGTCATGAAGAATGGAAAGAGGAACAGACACCTGGCAGGGGATTGCTATATGAACGCATTGTTTGCGTAGCATTCATAGATGCAATACTTGCTATGCGACACACATTGTACCAAAGACAGGACACACTGGGGCTAGTAAAGTGACAGACATGTCAACAGATAATTCTATGCAAATACCTATGCCAGAGTCCTGAGGTGATGAAGGACTAGAAGGAAACTGCAGAGCTAGCAGAGAGAGAGACAAGCTTGAGGTCAGCACAACTGGGTCTGTTACCTCCTGGGGCCTCTGTTCAAGAACAGGGCTGGATGGGGAAGTGGGACAAGGCTAGCAGGATGAGGGATATGGATCATGGACTAAGAATGCTTATTTTGAAGGCAAAGGAATGCCTGAGAAGTTTGAAGGAGGGGGCTGGCACGAATGATGTCACAAGCAATATATACTTTAGAACAGTTTCCCTTGTCCAAGGCAGTCAGATCAGAAGGGTGCTGAGGACAGTAGCAGGAACACTAGCGCCTCACTGAGGAAGAAGAGACTGCAAACCCATGGATTCCTGCCAGGGAGACTGAAGAAGAGGAGGATACGCCCAGAGGCAGGTCAAACAGCACCCCAAGTAGAGCAAATTAGGAGCGACAGTTTTCAATCCTAGATAATTTTTACCAGCAAAGCTTCTTTGTGTATACAAGCTGGTGTTGCCTCCCCCACCCCCCACAAGTCCTTGTTTAGGAGGCAAAGTAGCTCCTCAGACTGACAGTCTGGGTGCCCCATGGCATGAGTTATGGGAATATTCTCCTCTCCTCTCTCTCTCCCTCTCCCCCCCCTCTAGATAAGGTACAGCTCTCCAAGGGAGATGCAGGCAGATATAAATCAGTACCCTAAGCAACAGAGATAAATGTCATAACTCCAGCCCTTGTCCATAAATACATGGCTGCGGGAACAACCTTAAACAGCCCACTGTGCCCAGAAGAGGCAGGATTTAGTGGGCTTCGTTACTTGCTCATGTGCTGAAAAGCATTTTTAGGAGGGTGTTAAATAGGCACATTACGCAAGCTCATGGACCCAAAATAAATAAGGCAACCTCCTTCTGTGGACGGTGCCCACACACACATACACAGAGTCTATGTGGGCCCTACTCAACCAGAAAGGAGAGAAGAGATTTTACAGAGCTACCAGAGACCGCTCTGGAGAGCTATGGCCTTCAAAACAGTGCCAGCAGTGGTAGGAAGAGGTCAGAGGAGATTCTCCATGGCTTGTCCCTCTGCAGAGTCTAAAACTAGAACTGGACCAAGGGACATGCTGCCTGTTCTCCCATCCAGCCTCATGGCACGTCCTAAAGATCTGTAATTCCTTCTTTCCTCTTTCCTCTTTTTCTTTCTTTTTTTTTTGGGGGGGGGAGGCTGAGCAAGCACTCTACTTTAGCCAAGCCTCTATGCAGCCTTTTGTGTATTAGTTTATTTTTCAAGGAAGGTCTTCATTTTTCCTTGGGGTCACCTACAGATTGTGACCCTCCTCCTTAGGCCTCCCAAGTGGCTGGGAATCCCGTATATACCTCCATTGCCTGAACCTGAAGTTTTAGCCAGGCTGGCCTTGAACTCATTCTTCTTACCTCCATCTCTTGAGTAGCTTGGAATTAAGAGGTGTGGGCCATTGCCCCTGACCTAAGACTTGTGTTTTGAGGTGTGAACAGAGGGACACTCCTTGGTAAAACATCCGTTAGAGCTAATGATGTGTTCTCTATGGCCCCTGCTCTTTAGGTCCATGCCATCAGTTTTTTGGTTTTTTTTTTCCATACCAAGTTCTGCTCCTAAACAAAGAAAGAGCTCATCTCTCCAAATCAGTGAAGCTCTCCAGCTCCCTGGAGAGGGATATATTAAGTATCAATCATGCATATTATTTTACAATATAATTACTTTGGCAATTAATCCTCAAGAAATATTGCTCTCCAGATCCTAACTTCTGCCAACACAAACACAAAGATCTGTTAGAGTGGTCACATGGAAGAAGACTGAGCTTTCAGGAGGAAAGCAAAGCTGAAGACTTAGGAGAGTAAAGGAACAGATGGTCTCTCCCGAGTCTGTCATCCAAGCTTTAGGAGACCAATAGAGTCGTGTTTAATCATAGAGAAGGATGATCAAGCAGAAACAGAGAAGGCAATCACCATTATACCTGAGCAGGTAACACTAAAAGCTCTAACCCTGTCAGGAGACAGTTGGGAGAACTGAAGATTTACTCTTCCTCAGATGAGACCTGCAGTGTGGCATCTCTATACAACCGCAAAGCTAGCTTCCGGAAGGGGCTGGCTTTTCAGCTTCACCTCTAGAACCATGAACACTCAATAAATACTGCTACGGAAGAGGGAGGAAGGAAAGGAAGCAGGCGTCCCTGGCTCATTTCCCTGTGGGGTACTCACCTAATAATTTTAAACAAGGTACTGTTATTTGGTCCAGGCTGGTCTGGACTTCTGAGTTCTTCCTGACTCTGCTTCCCAAACATGGGAATTAGAAGTGTGTGTGTGCCACCAAACCTGGCTAAATCCAGAGCTTCACACATGCTTCCTACTCTATGACTGAATTCCATTTCCTGACATAATTTTTTTTTGGGCAAAAGTCATTACTATTTCCCAAATATAAGTGCTACTCAGTCCAAATCTACAAATTGCTTCCCAACTATCTGCTAATAAAATTCCTACCTACTGAGGAGGATCCAGGCAGGAAAGTCTGTGAGACTCTGATCTCTAATCACTAGAAAACTGGAAGTGGAGTGGTGGCTCAAAGTGGTAGAACACTAGCCTTGCTCTGAGTTCATAGCTTCCCTCACTGCCCAATCCCCCTACACAAGGTAAGTAGATACATTTACCTTTTTTTTTTTTTTTGGCAGTACTAGGATTTGAACTGAGGGCTTACTATTTGCTAAGCTAGAATTGTACCACTTGATCCATGCCCCCAACCTGGCACTGGGTATTTTTAGAATAGGGTCTCACTTCCAGAGAAGAATGTGCCTGAGCCACAGTTCACCTGCTCTAGGCCTCTTGTTAGGGCACATAAATAGCATTCTTCTTTAGAAATCCCAGCCTCCTATGTGGTTTGGGATGATGGGATGACCTATGAACACTACTGTGTTCAGCTATGTGTTGAGAAGGGATCTTGTGAACTTTTTAGCCCAGGCTGACCTTGATCCACAATCCTCTTCTCATTCTCAGCCTCCCAATAGCTCAGATTGAAGGCATAAACCACCAGTGTTTAGGTGACTATTTAAATTTTGTTTCCTTCTCCCTCTCCTTCCCTTTAGTGGAGGAGGAACAGTGAAAAGGCTAAGATAAGAGTAGCAGCAGGAGACACCAGAGAAGGAAGTGATAATTGCCAAATTGGATAAGCAGCCACTGAATAAATGAAAATTAACAAGACTTGTTTCCCAATAGCTTCAAATCGAAGTGCAAAAAATTCACAGATGGAATAGATAAGGGGATTTTTTTTTCATTTTTTCAAAAGCACTTTCCCTTTTCACTTGACATTTCCTTACCACCCAATTAGTATCGTGACAATAAATTAACTAAGGGGCAGATAAAAGTGTTAAAGGAGATTAAATGACTCATAAACACCTTGAGCGGAAAGACTGGCTCAGTCCATATACTTGTATAGGAGTATAGCTTAGTGATAGAGGCTATCAAGCATGCATGAAGCTGTGGGTTTCATTTCCTGTGAAGGAAGGAAGGAAGGAAGGAAGGAAGGAAGGAAGGAAGGAAGGAAGGAAGGAAGGAAGGAAGGAAGAGAGGACTAATTTTGGTTTCTATACAGATGACAGGAAACAATAACCAGGATAAATGAAGACGTAAGAAATGAAAGCTCAGAAGACTGGAAGAGGGCTTCTTATAGGAGAAGTGGATGTAGGTGGTGTATGCTTGGAGGTGGGAAAGGGCACCCAGCCCAAGGCTTCTGCTCCTATTAGCAGTCCTTGGTAGCTAACACCTCACTCTAGGTGCATTCTTTTCTATTAACCATTTGCTATTCTTCTATGTACTACAGTTACCCATCTTAGGAAAAATGGTCAAGTGTCTGTCAACAAAGAAATGATGTTTTATAGGCATCTACATAAGTAAAAAATGTTCTACCTAATTACTGGCCTCAAAATATTGGTTATCTGACACTTTCAATTTTGATAAGCAACGTCAGGAAAAAAAAATCTACTTTGTTGTAAACTGTCAGGTCGAAAATGAGTTACTAGCACAGAAAGCCAGAGTAAACAGCTATAAAATATACAGAGCTGCTTTCCTTGGTGGCTGACAGCTCTGTTCACTACTCTCTAGAGGCTGGTATGGCCATGGGGCCTGAAAAAAATGCAAGAAAGCTAAGAGTTCTTAATTGTCTGCCTAAAGCTAATAGTTTCTCAGAGAAGTTTGCTCAGTCCTGTTCCCAAGTTGGCCCCATTAGCTTGCACTCTGTGTAACTGCTGCCTGCCCTTTGGAAAAAAGTGATGAACTCTACTTACGTGCGGTCTTCATTCCTGGAGGAAGAATAGACTCTCTGGAGAGTTTTAGAAATGTATGCTGGTGCCAAAAATATAACTAGAGAAGAAAACTCTAGAATGTAAAAGATTATGAAATAGGAATCAAGACCAAAGGCTTCTAAGCAGTAAACTTGTAGGTAAGCATATCTAACATATATATATATATATATATATAATAATGTCCTTGTTCTCTAATTTATTTTTACCTAAGAAATAAACTAATTCAAACAGGAAAGGGAAGGGGGGGAAAGCAAGATGATTGGGAAGGGATTGGAGAAGGGAAATGGGGACAAAAACACGAGAGGGTGTAAGAAGTAATGCACCTACTACCTGACGAATGTAACTGTAACCCCTTTATACATTATCCCAACAATAAAAAAAAGAGATAACTTAATTCAACAGTGATGTTCACTGGACACTATATTGAAAATATACTACTATACTGAACAATACTACTGCTGGGGGAGAGGGTTAGGAGGAAAAAAAAAAAACACTGGGACCAAATAAGTGAAGAGGTGACACTGTTCAAAAAGAAATGTACTCCTTACCTGACTTATATAACTGTAACTCTCCTCCCCCCATACTACCTTTATGTTAGGAAGAAATATTAAAAAAAAAGTGGTGTAAGGAAATTTCTCTGAGCTAACAAAATGCCTTAATGTGACTTCATAAATTTGTCTATTAGAAACATAGTGTGGGGGCCGGGAGTTTGGCCTAGTGGTTAAAGTACTTGCCTAGCATGCATGAAGACCCGGGTTCGGTTCCTCGGTACCACATACATAGAAAAAAGCCGGAAGTGGTGCTGAGGCTCAAGTGGTAGAGCTGCTCTAGCCTTGAGAAAGTCCAAGGACAGGGCTCAGGCCCTGAGCTCAAGCCCAGGACTGGCAAAAAAAAAAAAAAAAAAAAAAAAAAAAGAAACATAGTGTGTGTGTGTGCGTGTGTGTGTGCGCGTGTGTGTATGCGTGTGTGTGTGTGTGTGTGTGTATCTTAAAAAGTAAGTCATATGTGGGGGGTCATGCCTGGTACCCAGTACTTGGGAGTACTTGGGAACTATCCTAGGCAAAATAAACCAACAAAACACAAAACCTCAGTAGGTAAAATTTCCACTTATTTGGCACATGATTATCCAGTACATACCTACAAAGAACTGTTAAGCCCATGTGGGACAGACACAACAGGAGCAAGCAACACATGGGGAGTTGAGAGTTCTCTGGAGGTCTATATTAATAAGTAAGGTAGGAGAACTCTGGGGAGCTCCTGGGAAAGATACAGTGGAGGAAAGGCTATCATTCACTACAAGTTAGCAGAATACAGGGAGAAAAGTGGTATTTAAACTGAGAACCAAACCGGGTGCTGGTGCCTGTAATCCTAGCTACTCAAGAGGCTGAGATCTGAGTGGCTCAAAGCCAGCGTTGGCAGTAAAGTCCCTCCCCCGCCCCCCACCACACACACACAGTCCCTAAAAGAACAAACAGAGCCAAAGGATGAATAACAGCTTGTTCTTTCTCTATAGCCAGTGTGAATTTTCTAAACTACAGACCCATATAGGACCAGGAAAAGATTCTGTTCAGTACTTTTGCCTGATACAGCTTTGAGGGTACCTCTGCCTCTGGAATAGTGTAGATTACAGTTCACTTTTAGCACTTTTCTCTCTCTCTCTCTCTCTCTCTCTTTTTTTTTTTTTTTGCTAGTCCTGGGCTTGAGTTCAGGGCCTGAGCACTGTCCTTGGACTTTCTCAAGGCTAGAGCTCTACCACCTGAGCCTCAGCACCACTTCCAGCTTTTTTCTATGTATGTGGTACCAAGGAATCGAACCCGGGTCTTTGCGCATGCTAGGCAAGCACTCTACCACTAGGCCAAACTTCCGGCCACTTTTTTCTCTTTTAAATATAAGACAACACAATTTGCTGAGGCTCCCATAGTTAACTACTATCAGTGGAATCATTTGTCCTCTGTGACTGGTTTATTTCACTAAGCATAATGATCACATTTTCTTTTCCCATTCATCCCTACCTGAACAAGTAGGTTGTTTCCATATCTCTGTATCAATAGTGCTACAATAAACACAGGAGTGTTGATTGGAGAGGCCATGTCCTTTGGATATATGCATACTCTGACACAGAATAGTAAGATCATATAGTACAGTTCTACAGTTTTAATTTTTTTTTTTTTTTTTGCCAGTCCTGGGCTTGGACTCGGGGTCTGGGCACTGTCCTTGGGCTTTCTCAAGGCTAGCACTCTGCCGTTTGAGCCAAAGCGTCACTTCCGCCTTTTTCTGTGTGTGTGGTACTGAGGAATTGAACCTGGGTTTTCGTGCATGCTAGGCAAGCACTCTACCACTAGGCCCAAATCCCAGTGTACAGTTTTAAATTTTTTGGGAAATCTCCATACAGTTTCTATCGTATTTGTGCCACTTTACAACCTCTTGAATAGTTCACAAGTTCTTTCACACACTGTACAATGTTTACTATCTTTTGTTCTTGTACATGTCCTTCTGGGTAGCGGACTCATGGCCCCATTCTGCTGTATTTCACATAACCTGACTCAAGTCCCCAGAGGAGGAAGCATGCCTCACAGCTCACCAAGACATGCAATGATGACCAGCCTAGGATGCTTCAGGAAGAGCCATGCACCTCTGGTCTCTGCACAAGCTAAGGGCTAACTGGGACATGAGTAAGGGAACTGAAACCATCTGAAGACAGTGATTTGCTTTACATAGACAGGATGGAAGGAGAGTACATACAAAGGCTGGTTCCAAGACAGGCTGTAAAATGTTGAAGCCTGGGGTTCTCCTAGAACATAGCATTCTCACAAATAGGATTCAAATCAGGTATCAAGTTGTTGCTCAAAAGGACTACTTAGGATTTTGCCTGCATCCTACAAATGTGATGTCACAGGTTTAGAGGCACCTCACAGGAATGATTTACTGATCCTAAGGACATACCCTAATCACTTAGTATAGGATTGAGGTATCAAGTGCCCAAATATAAAACTGAGGAGTCCAAATACTGTTCTTTTAGCTAGGATGAATAGTACATAATTTTCAAACTTACAAGAAGAAATAAAAGTTATTATCTTCTATTCAGCATAAATGGGGGCCCCACCAAATAACAAGGGATAGAAAAAAAAAATCAAGTGATAGAGCACTAAACACAGCTGGCATTTGTGCTGACAAAGGCTGAGGGAAGCACCTTTTCCTCCTTAGGAGATTTAACCTGCACTTGGCCCGTGCTGGGGCCCAGTCCTGAATGGGGAGAGAGCTTGGAAGAAGGAGAAGGGGTTGGGTTTCCAAATACAAATGGCTTCTGCTCAAACAGGTACAGATATGACCTCTGAACTACTGAGCAATGGGTATGTTCTTCTAATTCAAAATTCCACATCCAGGCAGATGCTGCCATGAGATGTTTTCTGGGCCCCAAACAAAACAACAACAAAACAAATGCAGGCTATTGTTGTTGTTGTTTGTTCTTAAATGTTACTGGAAAAGTGATTTCATTTTGAATGTTGTTGTTTGTTCTTAAATGTTACTGGAAAAGTGACTTCATTTTGAATGCAATATAGTTAGGACTATAAACTTACTTTCTCACTGTGTATGCACATCTCATCTCCTTCTAAATACTAAGAGATTAAAACCCACTGCCTTTAAACTTGGCTCATTAAAGGCAATCTTCCAGCAAAGTATTGAACTTGAACTGCTTTTAAGTTTGATGCAAATAAAGGTCAAACTGTTTTACTTCTTAAGGGTTTGGAGGAAACAAGCTATCATGAGGGTACAAGAAAGGAAAAAGTGAATGGGTACCAATAATTTACCATTCAAAGTGATTTAAGAAATAAATGAAATAGGGTTTCATTTATTTGCCAGCTCCCTATCTTCTCATCTCTCTGCTTCTAGTCTTTATACTTGCATTGTTCATGTAAAATGAGTCAGGAAATGCAAAAGTTAAGGTTTTCATGGCAACTGTTAACAATCCCACAGTGTACATGGCAGTATTGGTAATTACTAATTGGGCTGTTGCTAAAGGTGAACCCTTATTATACCACATGTGTGAAGTGGGCAAACCAGAATCTAACGGAATTTTAAACTTACGTGTTTCTCAGCTCATATGTTTAAACCTATCGTCTTAAAGATGGGCCCCTATCAAAGAAAAATAAAACTCATATAAAGCCAATGGTAAATATAACAAATCTAGCAATCAAGGAGCTGAGCACCTGAAAGACCTAGAGTATTGAGAGATCCTGGTTCTGCATGAAGCACTGGGAGACAAGAACAAACAATGAACCTGAAACAAGTAGCCTGACTCTGAAATGGTGAGAAGACAGTTCAACACAGCCTTTCAACTTCTCTCTGGTGCCATTCCAGAAACAACTCAGGGTCCTCATCTCATCAGGGCCCTAATTGCTCTTCTGAGAACTGATCGATGGCATTAGCATTAGCCCTTGGCTAGCTCACCTTTGAGCTCAGGACACTCTGAAACTGAGTTCTGTCATCCAATTAGTGTTCATCCGATGAACTAAGGGAGGACAGGCACTGTCTTCTTAGCTATCATACAGATTATATTTATGCCAGCGTAAAAATGTAATCAGCTGATCAGCTGACTTGATTTCAAGCTCAAAATATAACAGTAAGAAGAAGAGTTCATAAGATCATGGCCTTGAAAGAATATCAGCTACCATTTAATTTAATCCAGAGTGACAGAGCTAGGGTCATGAGCTGTACTCAGTGAATTTGGGGGTACAGCATACAAAAGTGCAGACAATGTGAATCAGAGATGAGGGAAAGATATGCATGGGGGCCTTGTTTAGGGTCACCAGGAAGCAGCAGAATCTGGATGAGAAACAGTTTTCTATTTTCTTCTTCTATTTTCCTTTTTAGTGCAGAGACTGGGGCTTGAACTCAGAACTTAGGCACTGTCCCTTTGCCTTTTTGCTTAAGGATGACACTCTACCACTGGCTTTTTGGTGATTAGCTGGAGATAAGGGTCAAATGGACTTTCCTGCCTGAGCTGGCTTTGAGCCACAATCTTCAGCTCAACTTTCAGGCTTTTCTAATTATTTACTCACTGCACTTTCTATTACAACTTTTCTTTTAAAATATTTTGAACTTATCCCTAATGTATTTTATTTCTTAAGAAATAGATTCTTTATCCCAACTCCACTATATTGAGTATTTTTCTGCTGTTAAAAAGTAACCATTTTGCAGGCTACTACAGGATCACAGATTACAATGAGAATTCAGAGCTGTGGAACTTGCCACACAGGTACTCTTGCCACTTGAATCAGACCTCAATCCTTATTGTGATCATTCTTGCAGGTAGAAAGTCAAGACCATTCACCAAGGAATAAGAAAACATAGCCTACTGAAGTTGATAGATATATCATCAATGAGGACAAGTACACATAAAGACAAAGTATTCATTTCGGTTCCAAATTTTGGAGATGTGACATGCAGAGGATAAGGAAAAACAAATAAAATGGGAGTTGGAAGAAAAAAATTAAAAGGGTTTTCCTTTAAGTATTTTATGGTATGAAACGTATCTATGCCATAAAACACAGTGCAGAGTCCTGGGCTACAGTCATTCATAACTTTCAGCTGGCAGACTGGCTACCTGCTTTGAGATTTCCCTTTATATGGTCTCTCCCAGCTTTCAGAAGGATAGAATTCACCAAGTGCTTGGAGGTGAATGAATATTTTGCTATTCTTTCTATCCATTACTTGCTGACATTTCAACTAAGACATAAAGCTACTAATATTGCTACAGCTCACCTTCTAAACTAGGATGTGTTATAAATACCATGGCTGTCGCTAGATCAAGTATTTTAACCACATGAATCACTGTCTATAGAACTATGTCATAGATGGGGTAGAAAAAATATTCTCCAAGTTTTAGGGATGCTAAGTAGCAATCTACTTAACTTCTTCTGGTTCTAAAATATGCAGAGAGTAAATGGGACAATGTGTCAACAATTCAACAGAGAAAATGGAAAATGTACTATTCTAACTTTTCATAAAACTTGAAATTGTATAAAAATTAATGAGTGCAAGAATTATTAGAGAAAAATTCCTTCAGATGATTAAGGGTTCCATCTTCTGGGGCATGTAAGGATTATCTCACTCTGTGCAAGGTACATCAGTAGTACAATCCAGACACCTTTAGAGGGCATCTCCTGGCATAGCCCCCTGTTGCCATTCCTTCCCACACTAGTTTTACACATTGTCTCAAAGATCTCAAAGAGCTCTATTTAACCCACTTGCTTCCACATTAGAAAGGAGGGCTCCTTGGTGATCTGCAGAAACTCTGCTCCTCTAAACCTGTACTCTCTGCGCCATTTACTAAGTATCACCAAGTTACATGGCCTTTTATTAAAGCAACTGAATAATTTATAAGAGTTGCACAGGGCCCATTAGAGGTGGCTAAGCAGTAATAACTGGCTCAGGACTTTGCTTACTCAGGGCTAAAGTTTAATTTGCCCATAAATGTCCTTGTTCATAAACCCATTCCACAGGTCTGACCTGTGCTCTCCTCCACAATCGAACATCCTAGCCATGCTCTCATCTTAGATGTGTTCCTGTTGGTGTCATCTCTGGGGCCAATAAAACAAATTCAAATCCAAAATGATGACTAAAATGCATGTCTTCATTACTACTTTGGAAAACAATGCGAAACTCCTATTGTCTCTTTTCTAAGCTTTGCTTATGATCATGTCATAGGAAAGGCACTGTTGGGTTGGATTCCAGTGAAGAATGCAGTGAATGAAGGAAGTCTGGAAAGCCCTTACTGAAATACAGGAGCTAGGACCTAGGCTGTTGTGCTCATCACTAAGATGCTTATTTGCCTTCTAAACCAGTGGACATACAATAAGATTAAGAAACTGTGTTATGTGACTTAACAAGTCAATATGCTTTTCTATGTCATCGTTTTCTCATGGTAAAAAGAAGACAGTAATGTCACTTAGCTCATAAGTTTGTGGTTAGAACTGATCCCACAGCATTATAGTACATAGTCACGTAGTAAAAGTCACTATTATTACAAATTCAGACCAGGAATAAATGCCAAAGAAAACTAATCCATCTCATTTGTTCTATGAAGAAAATTAAAAAAAAATAAAGGGCAGAGAAGCTAAGTTATTCAATATTCTGTATCTCCGAGGGCAGATATAGGCATCAATCCAGTTGTTTTGAGAGACACCAGTTTGGTGTTTGTGACTTGGAGGATGTTGTTGATTTAATTTCTCTATGGAAACAGTGGGGATAGTTTTGTTTTCTTGAGAGGTGCTCTTCTATTGAGTCATATCTCTGGCTTGATAACTTGGTTTTCTGAATTTAAAAATAATCAAAATGATAGCCCCTAAACTTTGGCTCATCTATCTATCTATCTATCTATCTATCTCTCTATCTATCTATCTATCCATCCATCCATCCAGCACTGGTCTAGATACTGCTGTAGTAGATTCAGTGGTGACAAGACAGGCAAGGACCCACCCTCAAGTACCTATCGCAGTGGTGATGGAAAGGGTAACATGCAAGTACGGAAAGGGGGTTAAAGGGAGATAGGAGAGTGGTCATCCCGAATGGAGGCATTTCCTGCCTGAGTCTGGAGGTTAATCTCTAGGAAGATGGCATTTTAACAGCAGCTTCAGCATATGCATACATGAATATGCATGAGTATATGTGATAAGAGGAAATTATACAAAGCAGCATCACCCTTTAAAACTCTCACTCTTGAGCAGTAATATCAGAAATAAACACATTCCTCAGTAATGACTTTATCATTACAGACTGTTGGTCTTTGCTCTTGCCTCCCTGGTTATTCCAGTGTGGATGGGTGGGTCAAGGCAAAGGATACCAGAGTAGTAACTGAAGCGCTTTTCATTTTACTTTCTTAAAGGTGAAGTCCATTTCTCTACCCTCTCGTTGGATTCTTAACCCTTGGCATTTGTGCTATGTGCCATAAAATTCCTGCCTCAAGAACCAGTTCAGAGGATCAAAGAGCTATTCTTAATGTCTTAGTTCAGGCCAACTGAGGGAGGGAATGGTGGCAGAGGCAGGCACCCACCCCCCACCCCCATCCAGCCGCCCTCCACCACAACGGGCCCATTGAGCAAGCACCACAATAGAGAGCTAAGAATAAAAGGCCAAAGGAAGGCATATAGAGTCCCCTCGCACAGACTCGGTCATTCATCACTAGGCAAGTGCCAATATCTGCGAACAGCAATCTCAATTTCTGCAAATCCTCCAACCTGCAACAGCTGCTAGTGACTCTGGTGGGCGGCTTTGCTGCTTACGCGAGTTTGCAATACCCAGCCCTGGCCCAGAGCCAAGTAGACATTGCTTAGGTTAGAGACACGCTGGCTGCAGAGAACAGCAACAATGGACTTCACAGCTTATAAAGCAGCTTACAAAGAAGGGGCTCCCCTGTGTTTGAAAAAGCACTTCAGATAGCTGGTGTGAGAAGCTATCTGCACAAATGCAGTCAAGCAGTTTATTCCTAACCCACTTAATTCAAGGTTTCTGTCAGAAGCCAGGACATCGTGTAGGTAGGCAGAGAAAGCCATGAGGGTTTGGTGACTTGGCAGCCAGGATACACAGTCCAGGCTCATCCCTCTTCTGCTGGCATACCAGCTCCACAGGACGGGGAGCAAGGGGCAGCAATTAACCCTCACTCAGTTTGCACATATCATGTGGAAACAATGAAAGCTAGACTGTGGGATTCCATGGCTCTTTAGTGAGATGTCTGCTTCAAATGATTTCACCAGTGTTAAGCTGTATTGATAAATGCTACTGAACCACTGATACCTTCTTCCATTCCACCAAATGGGCCTTCACCAGACTGTACAGGTGATACCAGCTACCATGTTCCCTATTCTGCCTTATAATTCCTGTCTCTGAGAACTACTCATTATTCTTTGATGTGTAGGCCTGCAGTGTTAAGACACAGCATAGTTTCTAGAGTACAGTTTTGCCAGATGACAGGCACAGGGTCTAAAAGAAGCAAAAGACTGATGTATAAAATGTCCATGTTTAGAGACAGAAGTTCATGGAAGCCAAAAAAAGGCTCATGGCAAACCTGAAAGGGGTAAAAAGTGGACCTACGAATTTATGATCAGTTTTGTCTTTCCTATCATACCTTCTGAACACTTTTGTTTTAACGTGAAGATAAAGTAGGAACCCACCTTTCCAGAACTCTTAAATATTTTAAGTGGAAAGACTACATGACTATGAACCCCACGTGGTGATCTGACCTTATTATTTGTAGTGCTGGATATGGATTTATCATAGAGAACTTTGAGTCAGCAAACCCTAGAAGAAACAATTACAATAATAATTGATAGAATTAAAGGGCACATGTAAACCTGTATCAACAATGTGAAGGGGGCTGGCAATGTGGTTTACTGGCAGAGCACTTGCCTAGCATCCATGAGGCCCTGGATTCAATTCCTTAGTACCACATTACCAAAAAATAAAATTAAAATAATAATCTATTTAAAAATATGAAGCAAAACATCTGAATTGAACTGGATATTGGTAGCTGACCCTTATGAGACTAGCTACTCAGGAGGCTGAGATCTGAGGATCATGGTTCTAAGCCAGCTTGAGCAGGAAAGTCCCTGAGACCCTTATCTGCAACCCCAGTCCCAACTGGACAAGACCCATTCTATACAGAAATATGGAACAAGTCTGGTAGTATAGTGATTACTGTAAAGTCAACTTCACACAATGAAATAAGTCAACACGAGATAGGCTTAGGATGCTAGTTTTTCATACCAAATCATTGCTTTTACTGCTGTATGCAGGTGTTGCATCAATAAAGGGATCTGTTTTCTTCTGCTATTAATCAGTGCTGGGGATCAAAGCAAGAGCCTTGCCTGATATAAGTACCTCCCCAGATCCTGGGATCAGGTTCTGAATTGATAATGTGTACTTATAGCACCAGCCCTGAAGGCAACTCTTCCAGAAACCACTGTGCATTTTATATGATAGAAAACCTTTAGAAAAAAGTTAGGAAAATACTTTTTGAAATTAATCAATAGGAAGAGTCCTTAGCCAGGTGCCAGCAATTCATGATATAGGCTTAGCAACTCAGGAGACTGAGATCAAAAGGACAGGAAAGGCAAAAAAAAAAAAAAAAAAAAGGTGGGGGAGGACCTTGTAATAGCGCCAAGAGAACCAAAAATTCAAAACTCAGAAGAAAAGTACAATGGCATGGACACGGAAAAACACATCAAGAAAAGCTTACTCTCTTGCCCTTAGGTTACCCAAATAAATCAGCAATGACTATGACAGGCAGAGCCGGTCAGGCCATGGAAGGCTCATCACAGGATCACAATCCATGATTTGATTCTGAGTTGGTTCTTGTAATCTAATGTGGAAGTTACCACCTGTCAAGAGGTGCCACACGGGAGGACCTAACTACTGGTAACTCTCCTTAAGAGGCCTATGCTAAACTCGCATTTTATATTCTAATATTTAAATTATACTTAGTGATACCTAAATGTTTCTTGTGAAAATGAAGCTCCTTGAAGGCATACAACATTTTCCTTTTTCCCTCTTGCAGTGCCAAGCAATAGTAGTTATTAATAACTACTGACTAATCAACTGAACACAAATACAAGCAAGAACAAGTATCTGTTAACATGTCTCCCACCCACTATACTGGGCAGGGAAAAAATTCCCTTCTCCTAAATCAAAGCAAGCTGCTTACAAGGAACACTACGTAAACAGGGAAGATGGCTACTCTACGCAATATGCCTATTTTGATACGAAGGGCTGGTCTGTTGTGAGCTTTACCCAATCAGTAGCACTGACGAATAGATCTAAACTTGGAAAAGAATTAAAAAAAATTCCTATCAAACAATGAGAATAAAGAGTAAAAAGGGATAGCAGTTTGCTGAAAAAGAGACTAAAATATACCAGGGCCTCAGAAGAGTTATTTCAGCATTCCTTGCACATACGACATCATTCATGAAGAAGGCAATAGTACAAATATAGCATAAATGTCGTCTGCTCTAGCTTGTAATTTAAAATGCAAATGCTAATGAGCGAACTGGTATATCAGTGGAGTTAATAACCACATGCCTCGCACAGGGTCTGCATCCAAAACACACACAGCGAAGAGACAGACACCATGTTCCAATTTAAAAATAAAAACACCCAAATTAACCCTAGAAAAATCACCAGCAGATGCACAAGCTCAGGAAAAGGAGGCACTCAAGGGCAGGGAAATGGCAACTTCTCTACCACTAGTCCATTTACATAGCTTCCTGCATATTGTAAAGGTAAGCATTAACAGAGTTTATTCAGGAATGGCACTACAAAGCATTATAATAACAAGCATAAAGGGAAAAACTATAGGGAATCCAGAAAGCTAGTAGGTTTTCATAAAGTCCTTTGCAGAAGCCTGTAAACCAACCTTGTACAAGATACAGAAGTCATTTACTGTATCATAGGGGAGAAAAAGACACAGTTAAAAAATCTCTGAGGATTACAAGGTCTGGATTAAGTGAGTAGTTTAAATAAATGAAGAAAAATTCTAATGATGAAAGAACAAGACTGAGAGAATTGGTTGTCTCAAATGCCCTCCAAATATGAAAGGAACTTCTGTGATGCGTTCTTATGCCTAGGAGGTCTGTGTTTGGCAGCCCTGAACCAGCACCTGGAATGGATTTCATGGCACGGAGATGAGAAAACAACTCTCTGGGACTCCTCACAGTCCATGCATTCACCAGGATGCAGTACATTCTGTGGTAGATGCCCTTCCATTTTCAGGGTAAAAATCTGTGACACCACCTCAAGACGCACAGGAAGGCATACCTCTGGCTGTGTCCCACAGTAGATACTTCATGTGTTCTGATTCCCATGTAGTGCTAGTCACTGTATACAAATGCTCTCAAATCCTGCCAGGAAAACTTAAAAAAAAGCTCAAGGTCAACAATGTCTTGGGACCTGAGGAAAGGAGCAAGGCCCTTGCTCAATTATGAGGACCAGTTAAATTACATTTTTAAACTCACACTAACCTGTTTAAACAGGGGATGGGAGAAATAGTTCCCATAGCAACTAGGATGAAGTCTTACAGGCAATATGTATTGTTCACCCTGGGGCTTCCTGTTACTAGATTTCAAGGCATTTCCCTTTAATTTCAAATTACCAAGTCATTTCCACTCCTCTTGCATCCAGGTTCTGCCATTCTCTACTATTAGCTTGGCCAAATAGACTTCCCCATGGCGCTGGCTGGTGGAGAGCAGCCCAGTTCAGGATCCTGCTGCTTGCCACTATTTCTACTAAGTGGCTGCTGGAAAATGTCAATAAGTGACAAGATGGAGCTGAAAAATCCACACTAAAATATTCTGGGAAAGCCGCATGAATAGAATGAATGCAACCAGGGACAGGTGGAGAAAAGCCACTAAGCTTCTGGAAGCTTCCCATCTTCTTGTAGCCCTCCATACTCAATGAGTGGAAGCAGCCTAGACAAGCCTGAACAAACTCAGGCTTATATTTTCCTTAAAATGGGAGGAAAGGAGAAGGAACTAAAAAAGAATGCTGACAGAAAAGTTCAATTTAGTCAGGAGTCTACAGGCTCCACAGACTCCTGTCAGCTCTGCATAAGTGGACCCTGCCCAAACCAGAATTTCACCCTGTTGTCTCATCCATATTATAACTTAAAGAAATGACTGTGAAAGGCACTAGGAGAAGGCTTCAGATTAGAAGAGTGGGAACACTAGTCAATAGAACCAAGAAAGAATCTTCTCCCTGACTTAACTATTCAAAACAAATCAACAGGTCTCTCCCAGTGAAGGATAAACAACACCTATCTCTTCTTGGCACACAAAATACAACTGTGCTGGTGAAGGTTGAACACCTTAAGTGGAAGGTCCACCTCCTTTGCAGTCTGACATTATAGGGGACGGTCATCACCAGGTCTATCTTTCTCTGTTACAGCTTACACAGACTTGCCATATGGGGTTTGTGACTTGCCTCACCTCTAGGGTCACACCAGCATCGCATCAACAGGAACAAGCGAATGGTAGAAATGCTTAGGAACTATTTCTTTCTGGAAAAGCGAGACTTTTTCTTTAGGTAGTTTGCTTCCATGGCTATAAATGCCTTAAACTATGCTGAATTTTTCTTTATGATTATTATTATGCCTCAATCAAAAAATATCTTTGAAATGGCTAATGGACACATTCAAGGCCTTAGGTAAAGGCACAGCTAGGCTCTTAACACCATCTGGGTCCCTCTCCTCTGATCCAATCCCTGGGTACTTCGATGAAGTTCTTCATAAGAGGGTATTTCCTTTTCTCCCCTTCTTCCATGGAATACCTCACTCCAGGCTGTCTTGCTGTGGTGCTGGCCCTCTCTGGATCATGCACTTCTGTGTGACAGTGTAGGATTCACTTTAGCTCCGTTGACAGTGACACAACTTTTATTCTGTTTCATGAATATTGTTGCTTTTCTTGTTTTTAATTTACAGTATTTTTTCCTTTGTCCTTAAAAAATATTTCCTCAAGTTTATGAATGTTTTACTTCAGCAGACACAAATACCTTACATGAAGGCCACACACATATGATGCATTTCTACACTACTAGCATTGTGCCCGAAGGATATAAAAATTATTAAATAATCATGTGATCGAATGTCCTACAACATGACACAGTTCATTCTGGGGCTGATTCATGATCTAAAGATGGGAGATAATCAAGTTCTAATCGGAACTCTGCACTTTCATCCGCATGACCAGTATTGATAGTATGACTGCAGACACTGCAAGCCGACAGCAGAGCAGCGAAGGTTCACAGGGACTATGGTTACCAGGCTGTTCAATGGCAGGAGTGCTGAGAAGAATGTTCATACACAAGTACAAAAGCAGAGGGAAAACTGATTGATGACTACATCCTTTCTTTCTCGGCAACTCGTTCTCCCACACAGGCAAAGTTGTTCTGCCCAGATGAATCATTATATCCAACTGCCCAAAGAAAATACTCCAGATCTTCTTGGAGAAGGACACAATATCTCCCTGGGAAGTTTTCATTCCCCAATTAATTGATGTCGCTTCTAAAGTCTTGCTATGGTGAATTCTGACTGCCACTGAGGTGGCCCTTTTGAGTGATGTTTATGTCATGAAGAGGGATTAATGCCTTTTTCAAGATGAGTTACTGTAAGAGTAGGTCATCATTAAGTAATGTTACCCCTTGTACCCTCTTTTTTTGCTTCATTCACTTGCCCTTGAGCTTTTCTACCACGAGCTGAAGCAGCAGGAGGCCCTCACCAGAAGCAGAGCAGATGCTGGCAGAAGCACTGGGACTTCCCAGCTTCTAGCACCATGAGCCAAAATAAACTTCTCTCCCTTACAAATTACCCATTCTCAGGTATTCTATTATAGCAACAGAAAAATGGGCTAAGACAACTCTCCTGGTATGTTGCCTATACTTGTGATAATTCTTACTTTATTTTCCCTTGTTTTTCACATGGCTGCCAACATTCTAGAGTAAATGCTATTCAAGAACAAAAACTATCCTGTTTAACTCATGTATCACCAACCAATGACTTCCTTCTAATAGAGCATTTGGAAAAACTTGGCCTCATAAAAACACAACCCAACAGGTTCATGTTAATTCTTTCTGATAATCTAGGATCCTCTCAGATGCACATAATTCTTGCAATTCCTATACTTTTGTTTTTAAAAATAAAGAACTAGAGTAGCTCCAGCAAAGTCTCATGTCAAGCTACCCATTTCCTGTAATGGGACCCAGCTAAAAACAAGCAGGCAATGGAGACAGAATCAAACTGCGAAGTCCCAAGAGAAAGAATACCCCACTTTACAAATATCCATTAAGTTGCAATTCAATTAAAGCATGTAAAAGGAATCATAAGTATCGGCAGACCCTGTAATTGCTTAATTAAGGATAGGAGCCCAGCAAACACAACCACAGTAACAGTCTGATTCATTAGCACCTCTGTGATAGCAGAATGGGATTTCTCACTTAAACATATATTGGCTTTAATTGTGTAATTTGGTTAGACACTGGTAATCAATGGGGATCCACCATTCTTGGGGCCAGGAGGATATTCCTGTTTCCTGTCCTTCCCTTCCTCTCATTAGAAATTTTTGGTCTATTGAAACAGGCAGTTGATATTCCAATTAGCATTGGCTAGAGAAGAGACTATATATAGAGAGAAGCAAATGAGGTACTTTATTCAAAGGTACTCAGGGTGAAAGGACACAAAGCCAAATCTTTAGTATGCCAAACACAAACCCACCATCATTTGCTAAAATCCCAGACATCTAGGACCTTTCCACTGTCTTGCTTGTCAGAATGCAGCTTGGGAAGGAAACCGTAATCAAAAGGGAGAGAGACAACTTGGGCGTCAGTGGCTCACCCCTGTAATCCTAGCTAGTCAGGATGCTGAGATTTGAGTGGTTCAAAACCAGCCTGGGCAAAAAAGTCTTATCTTCAATAAACTACTCAGAAAAGCTGAAATGGTGCTCTAGCTCAAGTTGTAGAGTGCTAGCCTTGAGCAGAAAGAGGCTTAGGGACAGTGCCCAGGCCTGAGTTCAAGCTCCAGGACTGGAGAGGGGGAAGGGGAAGGAGAGCCGCCAAAGGTCAGTCAAAGGAAAATCTCAGTATCTAGTTTTGTTTCATGTGACTAGGTAACTGGTTAATTATAAGTCATTTCAGTGATCTACATATGAACCCCCTATGAAGTAACTATTGCCTTCTAGGTAGTTTGTTCCCTAAGCTCTATACAAGGTGGGTGACATCCATTTTGTATGCCCCCTCCCTTGGCCACCTGCTTCAGTCTATAACTGAGCAGAATTCCTGCTATAGCATCTATACCACACACATGGAAATGGGGGAAGGGCAGACCTACTCAGTGGCTTGGCAGAAGATTCCAAATATCAAAGCCATTGCCTGTGGCTCATGACTACAATTCTAGCTACTGAGAACGAGTTCTCAGAATCAAGGTTTGGAGCCATTTCAGGTAGATAAATCCACAAGACTCTCAGTTAACTACTAAAAAAGCTGTTAGTGGAGGTATAGCTCAAATGGTAAAGCACCAGCCATAGCGAAAAAGCAAAGCAACATCATATGGCTCTGAATTTAAATCCCAGTATTGGCAAAGAAAAAAAAAAGAAGAAAAAAGAAAAGAAAAATATCTGATATGAGACTCTTTAGATTACTTTTCACTGAATCCCCCAAATGATCTTTTTCTTTCAGTTCAGGAAAAATATTTGGTTTACAAGATGGTCCTTCAACATCGGCTATGCTTAGTCAACAGGTCAACTCCTTGAATTGTGTCCTCAGCATGACCTGCTACCCAAAAGCTAAGATGATGATTCAAATTAGGAAACTTCATCCAAAGGTCACAGTAACAGGACACATACTTCATGCCAGCTGGTGCTACTAAATAAAAAAAATAAGCAAAGTATCAGTGGCTCATGTCTGTAATCCTAGCTGTTCAGAAAGTTGAGATTTTCAGGAAAGTCTGCGAGACTCTTATCTCCAATTAGCCACTAAAAAATAAATGGTAGACACGAAGGTGTAAAACAAAAACAAAAACAGGGGCTGAGAATTTGGCCTAGTGGTAGAGTGCCTGCCTAGCAAGCACGAAGACCCAGGTTCAATCCCTCAGTACCACACATAGAAAAAGACAGAAACGGTGTTGTGGAGGAAAAAACTTACTCTTCTCTAAAGGGAGACTGAGGCACAGAAATACAATGTGACATACATAGTAAGTGAAGGTAACTAGAAACACAGGGTATGGTAAACTTCTATTGCTCTGGGGAAGGTATGGAAGGTATATATGGGGGATGTTAGGTGAGGGGAAAGGATGCTTTAAAATAAATGCAGGCTGCCTGGAGATCTTGTCTTCCTTGCTAACTCAAGACAAGAATGGATTGTGATCTGCCTCCAAGACTGAAATAAGCAAGCAACGGTGGCACAGTATTGGGAAGAGGGACCTTGAACAGCCTCAGCTTGGATGGTGTAAGGTCCCCTGTTCACTGACCAAACCTAAGCCAGGTGCACAAAGGACTAAAGGACAAAAGCTTTCAGGAGGCACTGACCTGTTAGCTGCAGCTGACTTTTCAGATCCACCTGCTATCCCATCTGACCAAGCAATCAGTCCATGTACAGGGGTGCAGGAACCGTGACAGAGAGGCCAGCTGGCTCAGGCCAAATGCCACTCCCTATCAAGCTGTGGGGCCGTCTGCCCAGAAAATGTAAAGTGTCCACTCCGCCTTGAAGTTCAGAGGGCCCTCAGAAAGGATGGGATCGATGAGTGAAGTATGAGTGCAGTTGAACTCAACAATTTTGACTTTCCCCTGGAGAATAAAAATGTATTCCTTCTTCCACCCCCCACCAAGCTACAAAGGGAAAATATTTTCCCCAAAATGCATGTGGAGTGCATACTTTAGGAATGTACAAGCTGTACTTAAAGAATCACAGTCCAGGTAAACACTGTGACTCCCTGGATGCTGTCTATCCTGCAGTCCTCCTAGCTGCCTCACTGCTACAGCTCCTTTTGCTCACTGGCTAGTGCTCTACCAACTGAGCCAAACTCTAACTCCAAGGACTGACTTTCTAAGCAACTCCCCATATTCTTCTCATCTCCTCATTTCATTGTTCTCTTCCTAATTACTTTGCAACCTATCTTGGTTCCTTCCCCTCGTTTCTTATGATATTCTCTCATTCCATCTTTTTTTGAAATATCTTCATTCTCCAAGAAGATTTTGTTGAGTTCCACACTCTACATTTGGTATTAGGAAAGTATTTACTAACTCTATATTAACTTCCTGATTCTTGGACAAGAATTACACTTATGGAGGTACTCAGGAATGTGATATTGTTAGAATACTACCTTGCAAAGCTACCTTTCACTGACTTTTAGCTTTCTACTTTTCAGTCTTAATTCGATTGGGGGGAGTGGAATAATAAACCTGCATTTAATAAGTCTACATCTTACTGCCTACATGTACTCATCTAAAACTTGGAATCTGCCTTTAATTGACTCAAGGATGATAAAACTAGATGGACAAAAATCATGAGTAATTTCCTGATTGATCAGCAGTATAAAAAGCACTTCATTGATTTGTAAGATTGATCATTTACATAAAGTCTGGCACCGGTGATTCCTCTGAATTCTCTCTCTTGGCCTCCAGAAGATGACTGTCATGGTTTTCTGTTCCTGTGACCATGTGAGAATCTTTAGCCTACTGTTCCATGTTCATGTTTTTGGGGTGTTTATTTTTGGGGTGTTTACTTCTCTCTAAACTATCCTGGAGGTACTGAAGAAGTCTCAAGTTATGCCTGTATGCTGACCAGTACCTGAGCAGTTTGCTAAAGCTCCCCTATGGAACTTAAATATTCCCACAGAAACCACAAATATTACATACTTAGAACCCAAACCAATTGTGTGCCTTAAATCAGTTCTTACTTTTATGTTGCCACTAATTGTTGACATCATAATCCAGGCCTCTGCCTTTAATGGTCTACTTTCCTAGACCCTTACCTCAATTTTTCCAATGTATCTGCCACAATAAAGTGTCAACATGATGCACTCTTTGCTTAAATTCTAGCAATTACTTTAAAGTCCAACAGTACAGTGTATATACATCTCCCCTTTCTTCTCTCATGTTTTCTGAGACTTAGGACCATTCTTCCTGAGTACTTTTTGTAACCAGGGTTTACGACAATGTGAAGTTCTTTGTTCAGAGGCATAGGGGGAGAGCTAGAAGTCTTCCTGACAGGGAGCTCAAGGCTAGAAAGGAGAAGACTAGCACAGCTTCTTTCCTACTTTATTCCCATCAAGGGACAGATCAGAACCTTCCTTTAGAAATCAACAGGGTGTTTACTGCACAAGGACCTTGCACATGAGAGTAATTGTTACACAATGGCTAACTCAGTTGGGATCAGTGGTGGTGGCGGCAGTGGCAGTGGTGGTCACAGTACTTATCACTTGTAGGGAGGCTGAGGAAAGAGGACAATTTAGTAGCTCAAGGCCATCCTGGGCAACTCAGCAAGATCTCTTTTTTAAACAACAACTTCAAAATGAAGCTTAAAAGCATTAATCCTGTGAGGGGAAGACACAGAACTACTGGTGATCTATTGCATGACAGCTTTATTCTGGGTTCATCTCAACCTAGGGAGGCAGGGAATCATTTTTAGTTATAAGTACAGCAAGGCTTGTGGATGGCAAATAAACTTCTAAAAAACCATCTTTTTAGACACAGTAGAGGCAGGATTCAAACAGATTCAGTTTTTTCTTCAGACTTTTTCAAGGCATTGTAGTCCTGCCAAGTTTCTAAAGAACCCAAAGATGTACAATATAACGGCTTAGACAATGGCAAGAGGATAAATTTAAAGATTATACTTTTTAGCAGGTATTTGTTGCAGTGTAATCCATCTTTCAGACATTAACTCAGGCAATGCCTTAGAAATGTGCATCTTAGGGTAATGCCAAGACCACGGAGGAGCTGGCTGATACAAAATGATCAGATGGTTTCTGTTAAGCAGGTAAAGTGAGAAGCCCCAGCCAAGACAGGTCCATATTAAGAAAGCCAGAGCTTTCTTTCCCACATGGATCTGTGGATCCATGGATTCTTTCTAAGAAAGAATCATACTATTTCTCTGCTTTACCTCTGGGACTAAATGGTGCACTGCCAACAGGATGTTTCTGTTTATCAGTGAGGTGAATATATAGATATAGATATATATGTATACTAAATATTATATATATATATATATCCAAACTTGTCAAAAAATTCTCCAATAACCAATTTCTCAGGCACAAATGGTCCTCTGAAAGGATTTCTCACTTACTTCTCTTTGAGTGAGAAGCACAAGTGCAGCCCTCCAGTGGAATGAATCTGGAGCAGCCTTTTTTCGCAGTGGCCCCTGGGCATGGCGTCATGCTTCAATTAGTGGCTTCAGGTAGGCCACCAAGCTGTATAGTGATCATTAAGTTGACAAGAGTGTAGGAGAGCATCTGAGGGATAAAGGATGGCCGAGCAGCAACAGTAAGCTTCACAGCCTTGTGTTCCTATCTCAACATAACTCAATCCTTTTTAGCTGGGGCCGCTGGGAGCTCCTTATGCAGACAAGAAACTCTCAGTGCCTTCTAGGAAAAGGAAGCTGAGGCCGTCTGGCAGGAGGCAACAAGCATGGTTCCTGCTTCTCTTTTCTCATCACAAATTCTATTCAAGAATCCAACAGAAGAAGTGCTGAGGCAACAGGACAGAAACAGAAAAGGCAACGTGCATCTGGGAAGCACACGACACATATCTATTGTGAGTAGATGAATATGGGAGGGCGGGGAGGGCAGGGGAAGGGAAATGACAGCTTTCCCTCAAAGAGTCTGGCTGTCTGTGGAAGGACTGAGTGCAAATAAATAACTTTATTATTTGCCAGCAGCGAAGAAATGAAGCGGGTGGCTGCTTGAATACATAAATGTAAATCGCTCAAAGAGCACAGTTCATACATGGTCTTGCTTGGGAGACATTACACTACTAGAAAAGATGGGATAAGAGAGTAAAGCATTCAGGCAGCAAAGAAAGAAGGAGGGCTTGCCCTAGCATGTCACCCTTAGTCAACAAGAAATACTATAGATGCAGGAGCCTGTGAATGTAATGTCATGGCTGGACTTTCATAAAGGATTGGGATCCTGATGACATTTGAAAAGAAGAAAAGAGAAGCACATGGCATTGCCTGGGAGCTTGGAGGGCAGGGTGGCTCAGCTCTTCTGAGGCCCGCTGGTCAAACACAGTGGGGCGCTCAGTCTAAAGTGGCTAATACTAACGATGAGAACTCAATCATTACTATTTTTTTTCTAGGTCTAGAATTCACTTTACCTAAGCTGCATGAATTTCTCTGATATGTTTTAAGCTATTTCTATATGGTCTGTGCTTGCTGGAGCAAAGGAACAACCACATCCAATCTTGAAATGGTAATACTGCAACTCATTTTGAGATAAAAGCAGTGGGTAGGCTCTGGGACCTTTCTAAACCCCTGGAAAGGAGGGTGTATGGCCTTCAGAGATGACTTCAGAGCTCTAGGGAGAATTTGCAGAGTAACATACGACACGCAAGACTTACCTGCCAGCAAGAAAGTGATAAGGCAAGTTTCCTTTGGCAAATAAAGTTTGAGACGAGAACCACTGAAGACATATTCCACCACAGCTTCCGAGCGGCCTGCTCTTTGAAGGAAGGGCAGGAACTGCTTGGCTTTCTGGGTATCCTAAAGGAAAAAGGAGAAAAGAATCAATGGAAAGCAGTGGAGCCCCATGAAGAATCCTTCATTCTTGCTAGGACAAAAAGTCTGGCAGACAGGGCTAGAAGCATGGGTCAAATGGTGGTGTGCTTGCCTAGAATGCATAAAACTGAATTAAAAAAACTTAGTCTTCTACGAAAAATCTGGCAGAGCACAGGAAACCACGCAAATAGCCCTATAAAAATAGTTAATCTTAAAACATGACAGACACATGCTACACATATAACCATAACAAAAGAACCAGAATTAAGCAAGGATTTCCAGAACATTTTCATTACCTTCAAGTGATATGTATGTTAGCAGGCTGCTTAGAAATTGAGTTCACTTCTGCTTGGGCAAGAAGATGAGTTTATCTTTTCTTAATCTTAAAACTGAGATCAGCAGATCAATACTACTCTTCTATGGAGGTTAATTTAACCTTCAATAGAAAGATAGGTAGACAGATACAGAGAGGAAGAGAGAGGTGGGGAGGAGATGGGAGGAAGGGGGCATAGGTACGAGGAAAAGAGAAGGAAGGAAGGAAGGAAGGAAGGAAGGAAGGAAGGAAGGAAGGAAGGAAGGAAGGAAGGATGGATGGATTTGTGACTGTGTTACATAGTCCCCAAAATCTTTCCTCAGGAAACCACAGAAAGTCCATCTTCAGTTATACAACAAGTCATGTAAGATCCTGAATTCTTTCTAGTTTCTTAACCTTGACCTGAGCTCGGCCTTCTTTGGACACCAGCACAGCAGTTCCTGGTCCATGTGTATTTTGAGGATGAAAGAGAGCCTGGGGCATACTGCCCTGGGAAATCTATTACAGCAGAACCACACTCCATGGAGATAAACACCACCATCATGTCAGCATGAATAATTCTAGAAAAAATAAAAGTGTAAGAGCACCTAGCACTTTGCAAACTGTTTTCATGCATCAATGAAGTTCATGTAGTCTAGTCTCAGGAGTATCAAGTGTGGACCTTTTGAGCCTCAAAGCTCTCTACAACAAAGGAGCTAAGGGCTGTCAAATTATTTCAGTTTCTCAAGCTAATTAAGGAGATGATAGAGTAAGTAAGCATCAAAATATCATATCACACATGCTGAGGGAATAGTCACTAGATGCAAGAACTTCTGAGGTTTTCAGCCCTGGCAGCAGAACAGTAAGCCCTCAGAGTATAGTAAGTTCTGCACAGTTTCCTGACTTCTGTGATGCAGAAAGTCTGGGCTCAGCCAAGCTTTTCTTTTCTGATTCTTCTAGCAACAAAGCTATTATTTCTAAATTAATGTACGTTAGATCATAAAAAATTGAGCAAGCCATCAAGCTGTTCAGTTTTCTCAGAAGGCATAGGATATTCTCTCATTCAGGAGCAGTGAGGTAGGTTGGAATGAAAACAGTATTTATATGAATGCAATCATCCCTCCCTTCAAAAGAGGCGACAGTCATCCATTCTCAGTGAGTCTGATGGCACACTGGCAAACCACAGGCTCACAATGCGCTTCCATGTGTCTGGAACTCCTCCACTGAATACTTAAGTGACACATATTCTATTGTACATAAACATTAAAGCAAGAAAATGCCTTTCTGGCAGTTGGCTAAAGTCCAGAATAGTCAAGCAAGACAAACACTTGATGAGAACAAAAGTGCTACCTGATTAAAATCCTTTTGCCATACGAGTCTAAATATGGGACAATATTCATAATCCCAGCCAGTAAGTCAACAATTATCAAATTGATGATTGCAAATCATGGGGTAACCTAATGAAAGAATGGACTTTTAAGATTGGCATCAGCTACATTTTTCACATACAGATTTTTGCTTGTTGATTTTTGGATATTTGAAAAGTATGTGTATAGGAACAACACTACTAAATATGCATACATGCATACCTGTAGGAATGCCTTTAAATGTTAACACTAACAAAAAAGGTGCAGCAGGCCTTCCTTCCTTTCATGTTAGGTCCCTAAGCTGGCAGGCAAAATATTTCTACTCTATCAAGGGAGATACTTAGATTGAGAATAATCATGGAGAACTCGAAGGGATCCTACTGCTATCTAAGCAGATATCCAGAGATATTCTTGATTTTTTATGTCTCAAGTCACAACAATGGCCCTATTTCAGAAATGACATGGGAAGATGAAAAAGAGCATGAGCTGCCATACACAAAAACAAGGAGTGAATGTAAACTTTGAAAACTGAAGGCATGAAAGCAAAATTTAAAAGCCTATTGGAATTGGCTGTGTTCATTTCCAGATGCAAAATTACAAGACAAGAAAAGAGCTCCTGTCTTCTTAAGGCAAGTCTTCAAAGGCTCAGATTACTTGAGATGTCCATGGAACCTCTGTTAAGAGGAAAGATGGCTATTTCATCTAAGTTGACAGAATTTTAAGAATGATCTTATAAAGGCAATTAAACTGAAGAAAAATCCCTAAAAGATGTCAGCCCTTTGTTCAACTCAGTCACAGTCACAGAATGGTGTGATCATAAGCATTCCGGTGCTTATCACATGCCTTTTCAATACAAAACACCCCGAAACCCTTCATAGGTATGTCAAGCACAAAGAAAAGATTAGGAATATTAGCAAGTTTTATCAGGTGATAGATCATTCCTTTCTATTTTAGTTATGCAAATTATTTTAGAAATTCTGATTGTATCACTGTCAAATTATGAATATGGTTACATCTTCCTTTCAAAGAGCAAATATATCTAAAATATATTTAGAAAAAATAAATAATAAATCTTTGAAAAGAGAAAAAGGAGCAGTAAGAGCTAAAAACAATGGAGGTTAACAGGAAAATACATTATATATGTATAATGTCATAATGAAGGTCATATTTTGTATAATTAATATATAGTAATACAAAAGAAAAAAATCAACTAGAAGAAAGAAAAAGGAGCATGGTCCATATGGCATAATCTCAAAAAGTACTACATGTCTAATATTTATGAGATAAAAATATTGGGGCTTGTTACAGCAAATTCTCAATTCAAGTTAATCTCAAATATTTCTGCTTAGAAATATAGACGCAGGATCTTGCCAGTAGATATTTTATGTGTAGCTTATTCATGTGAAGTACGTGAATTTACTGCCATTGTTTCTTACTGCCATTGTTTCCTGGTACTTTGTTGGCACAGGGTTTGAGAATCCAAGTAGATAAATTAACTATGGTTCTCTGTTATCTATACCAATATTCCTCTCCATTGGTGTAAATAATCAGTAAGCAACTATATTTCTAAGCAGAGAAGTCTTTTTTGTTGCACTGCTAGTTTTCACATTACTTGTGCTCCATAACAATCTGTACCTAAGTAGTTCCCTGTACTCTTAGAAAAGCTAATTTAAGGTTGCATTAGCCACATTTAACCTGCTATTGTGGATGGCATCTCTTTAAGGAATGTTTCTGCCTCCTCAATGCACCTTGAAATTGAGAAAGTAATGATGCAACAAATGTGCCTGGGGTGACTTCATTTCAAACCAAGTTAATATCTATACCTCAAATGTGGAAGATCCAGCTTTAGAATGATGCTCAAGAAAGGCTGGATGATCCTTGGAGAGGATCCTAATTAAGCTAGGGCCCTGGCTCAAGTAGTAGAGCACCTAGCTAGCAAGTTCAAGGCCCTAAGTCCAAATCCTATTACCACTGCTTTCTCAGTAACCATTCTAATTATACCCTTCCATCCTGCCATCTACTTCTAGCTGGTCAGGCCAGATCTCTCCCAAATGTGGATAGGTACAATGAATCTGTTTATGGGGAAAAGAAATCCCTCTCATTAGTGAAGACTGTAGCTTTTACTGAAAAATAATTTCCTGTGTACAGAAATATATGCTATCAATTAATTTTACAATGAGTGACTAGGTTGGAGAGAATTAGGAATGCTGGGTAGGGCCAGGGAAGTAGGAGATGTATAAATCCTGTACAACAGGTTATCTGATAGGACATTATTTAGCCAGGTTACCTGTATTACAGAACTATATAGATATCAAAGTTCCTATAGATATTAGAATTCTAGAATAAGTTGTTCATATCCCATAGACATTACCAAAATGAACTCATCATTTTCTTACTTAAAAGCTCCATAGGATAGGCACGAAACCAGAAATGATTGGTAAAGTGTAAAAGCTGCAACACTCAAAAGAGCATAGAAAATAGAAGAGATTTAACACATTAGTTAACAATTAGCCACTCAAAAGGATCATATGCAAGTCTCAAATGGGAACTGTTAATAAGAAATCACACTAATTAGTTATCATCATCACAGTTACTCTTACAAACATCACAGGAATGCTAGTGATATGAGTGGAGATCGAAGGGTGGGGGCATACTCTACCAACACTGGAGAAATGCAATGCTGAAAATAAATCAACTCACTGCGAATAGCCTTCCTGGAAGTAGCACCATGTATCCTGCTACTGACCGCAATGCTTCTCCCCTACAAGAACTGTCATGCGAGGCCCAGTCAGGAACAAACTAAGGATGAAGTATTCCACAGCACAATGCTGTTTAAGTACATCCAAGCTCCAAATTGAAGCAGTGAAATCCTTGTGAACAAGGGGACAGATATAGATGAAAGTGTGCAGAGATGCAAACTCATCACGATGGTTACTGAAGCAAATGAGTTCGCTCATTTTAAGGTGTATTGTGATCATTTACTGCCATAGTTATCTATGTTTTTAGGGTTGTACAGACCAGAGAAATTACTTCTGCAACGGTGTGGATGACAAATTATAAAGACATCCCCAACTAGAAAGGCAAAAAAGCCATCCATCATGCCACACTCTTCCTCCTTTGTACATGGCAGGCTCTATGGCCACAAGTGACATTTTAATTTGCAGGATGAGTTTATGATTCGCTGTGAGGAGCCAGCTGTGCAGCATAATAATCTATGGAAATAAATGGGACCCTGGAAGAGAGCACCCTTGGGAATGTGCTCCAGCTTTAGTGTTACCACAAAACACTTAAAAATTTGAAACCAACCTTCTCTGGTTAGTTATCAATATTTCACAGTCAGGTGCGTGTGAGGGGGCCAGGCATAAACTTCAGCAAGTTATACATTTAACAGGAATGAAGGAAACAAGAGACAGCCCTGGAGAAAAACACCCTGACTAAAACAAAACAAGGTTACAAAAAAAAAAAAAAAAAAACCAAAACCCAAAAAAACAAAACCAAGGGTGCTGCATCTAAGCCATTGATGATCTTTCGAATCCAGTTCTGTCTGTGGTTTCCAGGAGCTGTACACACCTCACTGGAGTCCAGACACTGAACTCTACCTTGGGAGCAAGTACAAAGTCTGGAGGCTGGTTTTCTAATCTGTGGTGACCTCAAAGGAAAGAGCAGCATTTCTCCTCCTCAAATCTACTCCTATCTGTAACTCAGAGAGGCCAGGTTGGTTAAGTGAAGTTGCCTAAGGGGAGCATTCATAGCTGGAAAAGGATGCTCACAGAATAGGAAGGAAGTTGCCAGGCCAATATGGAAGAGAAATGCTCCAGTCAAATGTGAAAGGACCTGTAACTTTAAAGACATGTCCAGCAAAACAGCAAAGAAGCAAACAGGGAAACAAGGTTCAACTATAGGGACTAAAACATATCATTGTTAATTAGGTGCCAGTGGCTCTCAGGAGGCTGAGATCTGAGGATCACAGTTCAAAGCCAGGCCAGGCATGAAATTCCATTGAGAGTCTTATCTCCAATTAACCAGAAAACCAGAAGTGGTGCTATGGCTCAAGTGAAAGAGTGCCAGGATTGAGCTGAAGAGCTCAGGGACAGCAGCCAGGTCCAGGGTTCCAGCCACACAACTGACAAAACAAAAATAAAAACAAAAACAAAAAAGTATTGCCAAAAACTAGGGTTGAATTCAAAGGGGATAGAGGAATTCTGAAGAATAATGAGACAGGATTATCATCTTGGTTGTGGTGATGGTTATTACAAGTGCAACATGTTTCTTAAAGTGCATATTTGTAAAAGTTTATAGAATTAGCCAGGTGCGGTGGCTCATGCCTGTAATCCTAGCTACTCAGGAGGCAGAGATCTGAGGATCAAGGTTCAAAGTCAGCCTGGGCACAAAAGGAGCCCAGAGTCTCTCGTCTCGGATTAATCTCTAGAAAATTGGAAGTGGGCTTTGGCTCAAGGGTAGCCTTGAGCTGAAGAGCTCAGGGACAATGCTCAAGCACAAACCCATGACTCACCACACACACACACAAAAAGTTTAGAATTATATACTAACATAGTGTATGTATATTATACTAAAATATTTATAATAGAAGACAAAAATGAATTATATATGGAGAATATGAAATATTTTAACTCAAGACCTTTACCTCAAGCCAGCTAGTTTATAAATAACTGAGAAAAATACAATTTCCAAACTAACTGAATAATGATGTTTTAGGTCACTTATTTTAATATAATTAGATACTAAATGTATTAAGGGACAGTTTAAGTAGAGAATGGTTAAATGCAAAAACAAGGGGTGAGATGAGCCCAGAGTGAAAAAAATATATATCTCATCCTTTCCTTAAAAGTGTTGTAAGCCTAGTTCTAAGGTCAGGGACATGAGGTTCATTAGTTGGCCAGATAGAGGATATGTTTTGTTCCAATAAAGAATAAGTACTGGGGCTGGGAGTATGGCCTAGTAGTGGAGTGTTTGCCTAGCATGCAAAAAGCCCTGGGTTGTTTTTGTTGGTATCACATTCACAAAGAAAGTCGGAAATGGTGCTGTGGCTCAAGTGGTAGAGTGCTAGCCTTAAGCAAAGAGAAGCTCAGAGACAGGGCCCAGGCCTTGGGGAGGGGGGGGGGCGGGAGGAAGTACTATTAGCATTTATGCCTACTGGCATTTCTTTACCATACCTAGAAACAAAGTTAAGTGATATGGTATAATGTGAAAAAACAGTTGCTTCTCAATCAAATGAGGAATAGGCCTACAGATTGCTCTTTTACTAAATGACTTTGTTACCCAAATTTAACCAGTTGAAATTATGCTGTAAGAATCACTTAATTTAACCTTTAGAAAGGAAGTCTTTGCCTTTCAGTAGTAAAATCTGCATTTAATCACCAACTTGAAACATTATGTTCTTGGCTTATTCTATAAGACTTGTGTAAGATAATTTAGGTTTAGAAACTGCAGATGATGTGTACCTTGCTTAATATTAAAAGAAAAGAAGCATAAGCAGCAAAAGCTTTAGCTTGACAGTCTTCAATCCTAATCCACTAATATGAGAATGAGATAGAGACATCAATGGGGGCCAAGAATGCCAATCAATGTTGCCCTGCCAATCCACAGAACCACTGGATTATTATGGCTCATAATGAATCCAGTATCCACAAATGAGCCTCATTGCTTTTTGTCTCCATATTTCATCTCAATCTGTGCCTACCTTTTCTCATTTATTCCCAGACTTAATTTCTCATCAGCACTATGGCAATGTTTGGTTCAATTACTACGCACGGTTTTCACACTAGAACTCTATAAAGAACAGTCCTCCCACTAGAAAGTTCACAACTTGAAAAGCCTACTTTTCTTGCTGACTTCTTGCATAGGAGTGACCCAGGCTTCCCTTCACTGAGACCCTAGAAACGCTGGCCACATCCCTCCTGTTCTTTTGAACCCTCTTAAAAACAACAACAACCACAAACAACCCTGTCAGATTTCATAGCAATGTCTCATCTCTCTGAGGTCAGGGAAATAAACACATTATATTTCTATTCAGGAGATACTATTCTACTCATAACTTTGAAACAGTAAATAAATTACTTTCATTATCCATCTGCAAAGCAATGTACCATATTTTTAACATCAGTGAATGTTTTACTTACTATGTAAAGTTATTTTTATTTAAAATAATGGTAACTATTCAAAAATGTGCAAAAAGACATACCAATTTGCTTTCTGATTCAAAATATTACATTGTAAGAAAAATGTTTGCAAACAGAGTTTAACGTAATGTGAAATATGATTTTCAATTATTTTGAGGTTATTCTCTAAAAGCAGATACTTTATTCAAATGTAAACATCCACTTTATGTCAAATAGACCATTAAATTGGTAAGAAAATAATTCCAGGTAGCACTTCTTTGGAATGTAAAGACAACCAACCAACAGGGAAACTATAAAAGGCCACTGCACATCATTTAACCCTCACGGCTTTCAGATTTTTGAATTTATAGAAATATCAATACATCATCTCCAGAAATGAGACTTGAGATTGACTTAAAAACAATTAAGACATGGCACATCACACTAAGAATATGTAATCACGTTCATCAACCAGAGGTTACAACTTTGGATTATCAATTACAGGGCTTGGATTAAAATACTTACAGCTATGAAATACTCTTAAAAAAAAGTTTCAAATCAATTTTTATCACTTCCATTACTTCTACAGGAAAAAGGTAAAAATTCATTATAGAACCAGAAAATAGCTTGAAAGATAATTAAAATGTGTATAGTAAAGAATCTAAAACATGGTCTGATGAAGCACATATTTTCATTTCATGGGCAAATCAAGAATTCAGGGGCAAGGAAATTGATGTCATGCAAAACCCTGACCCACTCTAAACAAAAGAAGAGAAAAATGTCAGCAAGTAACTGATGACATAAAATTAAAAAAATAAAATAAATGGTAATGAATATTAGATGGCACTGATGCAATTTTTTCCTAAGTATATTTCATCTGCAACTGGTTGAATATATGAATAAAAACTCCAGGGGGCCAGGAGTTTGGCCTAGTGGTAGAGTGTTTACCTAGCATGCACGAAGACCCGGGTTTGATCCCTCAGTACTACATTCATAGAAAAAGCCAGAAGTGGTACTGTGGCTCAAGTGGTAGAGTGCTAGCCTTGAGAAAGTCCAAGGAAAGTGCTTATGTCCTGAGTTCAAGTCCCAGGACTGACAAAAAGAAAAAAAAGAATAAAAACTCCACTGACCACTGTTTGAACATTATTTTCATAGGGCCCACTAACATTGTTTCCAATAAACTTTTAAATTAAAGTACTTTTATTGTACCTAATTAAATGGAAGATAAAACTCACTTTTGCAACATGGAGAAAAATGTTAATTATTATGGAAGAAATTTATTCTTAACCAGAAGGTATCAAACATTGTGACGAATTCAAAATGCATCAAATTAAAAACATGACTGCCACGGGCAGGTGACTCACATCTGTAAATCTAGTTACTCAGGAGGCTGAGATCTGAGGATCTTGGTTCAAAGGCAGAAAAAATCTGTGACATAAGTTCCAGTTGTGGGGGGAAGCTCAAAGTGGATCAATGGCTCAGGGGTAGAGTACCAGCACTAAGCACAAAAGCTCAGGATCAGTGTCCAGGTCTGAGTTCAATCTGGAGGAAAACCCTCCTTGCAACACATCAAAAACAAAAAAAGCATAATAATTATACTCAAAAAAGACATAAGCTGGGCACTGGTGGTTCATGTCTGTAAATCTAACTACTAAGGAGGATGAGACCTAAGAATCACAGTTTGAGCTGGAGCAGGAAAGCCAGACTCTCCAATTAAGCATCAAATTGGCTGGAAGTGGAGCTGAAGCTTAACGGGTAGAGTACTAGTTTGTGCAAAAGAGCTCAGGGACAGTGTCCAGGCCCCAGGCCACGAGCACGTACATATACTTGAGCGCATGCACACACACACAACATAAAAAGTAAAAGAAAAAGTATGTCATTCTATGTTACAAAACTGTTCTAAGAGTAGAAAGTACAGTAAGTTAGGGCCAGCCACATTAGGTAGTATGAAACTTAACTTATTAAGGATGGAAAGAGCCAGGTGCCAATGGCTTATGCCTATAATCCTAGCTACTCAGGAGACTGAGATCTGAAGATCTAGGTTCAAAACCAGCCCAGGCACTAAAGTCGGTGAGACTCTTATCTCCAATTAACCACCAGAAAACGGGAAGTGGCACTGTGGCTCAAGTGGTAGAGCACTACCTTGAGCTGAAGAGCTCAGAGACATGCCCAGGCCCAGAGTTTAAGCCCCCAACAGACCAAAAGGAGGGAGGGAGGGAGGACAAAACAAAACAAGTAGATTAAAGCAATTAGGAAACAACAAATTACAGCATTCATTCACTCTTTAAGCACTATGTCCCTGGTGCTGTTCTCTAGTCAATACATAGTTCCCTGTCCTGAGCCTATAATTCTCAAACAAAACCCAACAAAACACAAAAGCAGAGGGAGGAAGGGAGAGGAAGAGAGGGAGAGAGAGAGAGAGAGAGGGAAAGAGAGGGAGAGGAGAGAAGAAGGGAGGGAGGGAGGGAGGGAGGGAGGGAGGGAGGGGAGGAGGGAAAGAGGGGTGAGGAACCCAATATCCATATCCCATTCTGTGAACAGATGTATTAGCATAGAAAACTTTCTGTTGGTAATATATTATTTTTATTTTCTTTTCCTTTACTTAAAGCCAAAATTTTTGGCAGAAAATTTGTGGAAATAAAAAATGTATTATATTTTTATTTTGAAATAGGAAATATGTTAACATTTTAGTCTGGTTCAACTTTGCCTAGATAAATTACAAATTATAAATCAAATAACTGTGCCTCTAGTTTTTCAAAGCGAGTTTCAACACTACTTACAATGAATAGTTATTTATATTATTCATATATATATATAACATATATTTTGTACATGCTATACATTCTCTATATAAATTCTTTATATTGCTTTATATTATGGACATTTTTAGTGCCATTCCTGGCTCTTGAACTCAGGGGCTAGGTGCTACTCCAGAACTTTTCCACTCAAGGGTAGTGCCCTATCACTATTAGTAATAGTAATAATGACAGTATATACACAGCTCCACTACGGCTTTTTTGATGGTTAATGGAGACAGGAGTCTCATGGACTTTCGTGCCCGGGCTGGCTTTGAACTGTAATCTTCTCAGCTTCGTGAGGAGCTAAGGATTATAGGTGTGAGCCACCAGGGTCCAACTTGCATTTTGCATTCCTGATGCTGAATAGCCTGTAAATTGATGTAGAACTATGCTGCTGGAAGCTGGTGTGAAAATTACACCATAAATCAAACAAAAGGGGATTTATGCACAGTGCTTCATGGTCTGAGGACAGCAAACCTCATGCTTTAGATGCTAGGGACCCCCCAACCCCAAACCTCATATGTGATCTTTACCTTTTGGAGAAAGAAGCCAAGTAGCCCTTCTCCAAAGAAACAAAAGTTTAATGCAGAAATTATAATTCCAAGCCAAGAAGGTATAAAATACACAAAGAAAACTCACACATTAGCATGATGTGAGAAATTTTAAAATATGTTCCTAGTAAGATTGCAGCAGTCTGTTAAAAAAAAAAAAAAGCCTCAGTCAGGCCTAGCAACAGATCTAATAAAGCAAGCCCCAGGAGTCCATGTGGATATGGGAAGTATGTGATAAGAGGCTTAAACAACAGTGAAACCATCCCTTGAGTAAAATATCTTTTAAGGAAGGCAGAAATGCAGGGCTTTGTGTTTACTTGGGATTTTCAAATTCTTCCCAAGGTGAAATGTAGAATTACCTCTATCCTCAGCCAGTGGCTTTACAATCGTGGTATGAGGTAACTTCAGGTAGATATTGTACTAAGGATTTAGAGATTCTAAGGAGCTGGTCTATCAATGGAAACCACCATGTGTGTGAGTGACGATAGAGAACTAAGATGAAGAACTCTTGTTACAATAAGTTTCTTCAGCCATGGATCTCCTGTCACCACCATTTCTTTCTCCATCCCTACAATATACATAATTGTAGACAGTCTCATGGACAGTGAATACCTACACATTCAAAATTACAGACACCAACATTATAAACACTTACTAGAGAAGATCATTTTGCCACTATTCCAGTTGGGATGACAGCTATCACACAGTCCATCCCACACAAACCCTCAGGCCAACAGAGAAATTCATATCCAAACCACCCATTGTACAGTTCTCAATCTTATCTTACATAACCTCCAAGCAGGACAGTCAGGTCTTGTGTGAGGATGTGCTTCTCTTTTACATATCCAAATTTTATCTAACACCTTGGGCATCAAACTTGAAAGTTTCTCTGGCTAGTGAACTCCACTCTCACCCATATATGATCATTTGGAGATAAAAGCCAAGTCCCAGAAACTCTTCTCGCTGTATATGCTGTAGGCCAATATGAATATTCACACCTACATGACCAACAGCCTTCAATTCACATTTGAAGCCTAAGCTACTTTTCTGGGCTATATACCATTTGAATCACTCATAGTATGCCTTACTTTTAACACACGCAAAAATGACTAATTTTCTTTTTGAATCTATTCTGCTAGGGTTTTCCATACCAGAAAAAAGAGTTCTACCACCAAACAGCTGTTTGTTCCAGTCATTTACAATGCTGATGCATCATGAGACCTACTTTAGTTTAACGTTCCTTCCTAGAACTCTAAGTCAACCAGATAATTCTACCAGTTTACCAATCTAGACCTCAAATTTATACTTCCACACTCAACTCCACAATTCTAGTTTTTAGCCACTGTACCACTGACAGACCGCCTAGAATTGTAGATATTAGCATGTACTCTCAAAGGACTCTACCTCCAACACCATTATAATCATAACATTGTGTATGTGTTATAAACACTACATCTGTCCTGTTTAATACTGTATCCTCAATACACAGCCCTGTGTCTGGCATATAAAAAACTCTCAATAAATACTTATCGTTTGATCGTTCATTCACTGATTCAACAGGAGAATCCATTAAAAGAGAGAGAGAGAGGAACAAGCCAGAGATGGCATATGTTCAATGTCAAATGAGAGATAAAGTGGCGGTAAAAGAGCTCATGAGAGGGAGCAGCATGATTTGGGACTGGAATTGGATAAGGAGTCTGAAATAGAAATACTACAGATGATGATGATAGCTATCATTCACAGAGGACTTTGTGTGTGCTAGTCAGAATGAAAAGCAATTCAAAAAACAATCAACACACAATGTGAACCAATGCTCTCTGCTGAGGTCTTATTTTATCCACTGTACCAAACAGTGATTCCTCTTTTTGGTAGTGGTGCTGGTGATTGAAACCAGGGCCTTGTCTATGCAAAGCAAACACTCTGCCATGGAACTATAACCCACAAATTTCAAATAGTTTGCCTATATTAATTAATTCAACACATTATATCTAAGAAACAGCCAAGCACCATTATCATACCCATTTTACAGATGGGAAAATGAAGGAAAAGGGTGGTTAATAATTTCCTTAAAATGACAAAGTAGGAAGCAACGGAGCCATGAATTTAATGCTGAAGCTACAAGTAGGACTCTACACTATCATTTATGCCCTACAGATAAGCAGCCTTTATCAGTCTGCCTATCTTCAGCTACTAAAAACACAGTTAATTTTGGACTCAAAAAAAAAACAACAAACAAAAAACAGCCAAAAAGAAGTGTTATACCAACTCACCCTGACCTATGAGCAAATTCAAACCTAAACTATGCACTGGGGTAGTTATAAAAAGAGCCACTTAAGTGGCTAGGGGTGTGTGTGTGTGTGTGTGTGTGTGTGTGTGTGTGTGTGTGTGTGTGTGAGAGAGAGAGAGAGAGAGAGAGAGAGAGAGAGAGAGAGAGAGGCACTATACCTGTATTGAACAAGTGGAAAAGCTGCCAATCAATTTATCAGTAAGTATGCGAACCGTAGGTCCCTGTGGGAACTATGAATGAATACATGGAAAATGAAAGATGTCAGCAGGAAACCCTGGTGGTATGATTGCTTAGTCTGAGTATGTTTGACTTTCTGCAGTAATCCTGTCAAAAGACAGGAACGAGTACATGAGGGTACTTAACTTACTGCTTTCTTGTGCCCTGGATCTGTTACCAAAACTATTAATATCTTACTGCTTTCTCTTACCATGTTAACTACTTCTGGGAATGTGCCCTTCGGACCTTTTCCCATAAGCTAGCCTCAGAACCATCTGACTCTTAAAAGTGGAAAGTGGAGAAGACATCTTTGGTTTAGTCCTATCTATTGGTTAAACTAATTCCTCACCCCACAGTAGTACTGAAATATATTAATTATTGAATCTCAAAATATTAAGCATGTGAAATCAGTTCATGGGCATTATTTATCTGTTGTCCCTGTTATCTGCAGGTCTGAACTGGCAAATAGGTGCAAATTCGTGGAAATACGATCATGTAAATGCTTCAGAAGGACACAATGAAAGAGCAGTGGAAGCTATGAAAGAGAGACGTGGAAGATACAGCTGAAGGAGAAGGAAAGCACAGTCATAAGGGGAGTAGAATCCAAATCAGTAAAAGAAATTCTTCTTCGTAAGTGCTGATTAATGGCAGATCTCGAATTCTTAATTTAAGGAAGGTGAAAAGTAGAAACTATGACACAAGAGGAAAGAAATAGGTTCTACTGCAAGTAAAATATCAGAGCACTTTGTGGTATTACACAGGTAGTAATAGAATACCAGCCTTCAAAATTAGAAATCTCAGTAACAGATTATGTTCTTAGGCTACTTCAGTTCTAATATTATATCATGGATTGTATAATTTCTTCCTAAACACACCACTTCCTGAAAAACTGAGGTAATAAACTACTGGGCATTTCACAGCCACCCTGAACCCTACACTTCAAGATTTGATGTTAACACTGCAAAGTGTTCAAAATTTTGTATGACATATTCTGTAGGGAATATGTTGGAAGCATGCTAAATAAAAGCTTAAAATACAAGTAAGCAGAATGTCTATGTTAGTAAAATAACTTACTTTGAAATGTTTACATAAACAATAGCTACAGGATAAAAATGAGTTCAATCCAGGGCTAAGTAGCATTATGACGGTGAAGTGGAGAGAGGAGCTGGGGCTGCTCAGAAACAGTGCAGGTTTGTTCCATCACTGGGTAGCCATGGGACAGAGCAGATAACCCAATCACACAACTCAACCTGGTGCTTGGGAGTGTTACCAGTTGCCTTCTAAATACTCTTACATTCACAGAGGACATCGTGGGTGCTAGTCCGAATGCAAAGCAATTCAAAAAACAATCAACACACAATGTGAACATTTAACAAAGTTGGATCCATGAAACAGGATCACAGAGCAATATCCACATGTATTCAAGAGAATGGAAAAGATAGAAGACTACAAAGCAGTGGTGGTAATGTCTTTGTTTACAGCAAACTCTCTTTATTCAAGGGGAAAAAAAGCTCCAGGACTCCAGGACTCAAAATCCTTGCTCCTTTCTCTGAACTAAGGAAGAAAGGTTATAGCTCAGTGCACGGAAATATGAGCTAGGATTTTGTTGCTAAGATGCTCTTCTGCATGCACTCCTGTATGTGAAATCACACTTAAACATGGAATCAGAAGGGAACAAGAAAAAGTATTTTTCTTGAAGCAGAAAATTCCCCAAGAACACAATTCATGGCAGTGGCATAGGAAGGTTTCTGAACATATGAAAAGGAAGATGTTTTCATTATGAGAAGCAAAAAATAAACAGCTCTGTCACTGACAGTAATGTAGCATTTCCCCAGAGATGTTGAAGAGAAGAGCTGGGGTACATCCACCAAAAAGTCAATTTGTATCTACTACCTTCACATTCCAAATCTCCAGCTGTCTTACCTGGAGTTTCCATGATCAAAGCTGTTAGGTGTATGAGTACCCAGATGTGGTGGCATGCACTTGGGAGGTAAAGGCAGATACATGGTGAGTTTCAAGCCAGCTTGGCTAAAGGATAAGATCCTATCATTTAAAACTAAGGGCTAGGGAATGTGATTATATAGTAGGGCACTTGCCCTAGATATGTGAGTGGCAAGGACTCTCACTAAACAAAAAAGGCACTCTAAGGAAGAGTGCATAAACCAGACATTGCACAGATGAAAAAGATATAATCATTTGGGACTTCATTTTAATCTACTTATTAATTAAAGAAACAGATTCTGAAGAACACATATATTACCAGAAATAGTGAAGTAAATTTGCCACTTGAAATATATGCAGAGTTAAAATGTAAACTCTGAAAACATTTCTCTCACAGGGCAGAACTGCATCACCATCAGCCCCTTCCCAAGGTCCTTCTCTCTACTAAGGTGCAAAACAGCCCAGGCAAAAATAAAAAGAGCAGAAACTCTATAATCACATAGTCCCACAGGGCACGCAGCCTTAGGCACTCTTATTGGAAGGACAGACATCCAGTAATCTTCTTGCCTATACTTGTCTTCAACAATTTTTCTGAGTAACTCCTAACTAAATCAAGTTAGAGACAAGTGTCCTAAATTTGGTGTCCTACAGTGTACAAAGAACACCAAAGAAACAACAACACAGTGAAAAAGTAGATTTAAAATATGTAAGAAGAACTTAAATGCAACCACCACTGGCATGGCAATCACAAATACTTTTAGATTTAGAAAATGGTGAAACCTCTATAATTTTGGGGAATTTAAGAGAGGGACTTAAGAAAGACACACACAAATTAGCCATCTAAGACTTGTGTATCTGAAAAAAAAACTACAGACCAAACAATCCCAAGTCCAAACAACAGCCCTCCCTGCCCCAGCTCCCAATCCATATAACAATGTACTCCCTTCCTCTTTTTTTTTTTTCTCCCTTTTTTGGTGTGTGTGAGGGAGGGGGAGGGGAAGCTTGAACTCTGGGTCTGGTGCTGTCCCTGAGCTCTTCAGCTCAAGGCTAGTGCTTTACCACTTTGACCCACAGTGCCACTTCCAGTTTTCTGGTGGTTAACTAGAGATAAGAGTCTCACAGACTTTTTGAGCCTGGCTTGAACCACGATCTTTAGATCTCAACCTTTTAAGTAGCTAGGATTACAGGTATGAGCCATGGGCGCCCTGCTCTCCCTTCTACTATGAGAGTGAGAGAAAATGGACTATAGAAAGATCCATGGAACTTCTGGCCCAGGAGAGATTTCTAAACTTGTTCCCACTGTGGTGTTATAGTCATGAAACATGTTTTTGTGCTGACAGAACAAGAGTCAGTTAGCTCTATACTGAAGTCCAACTGGGGTCCAATGTACTTTGTTTCAAGGAAGAGGGAACAGAGGGAGCAATGTCTTTTTCTAGCTTCTATTAGTAGTAACAATGTGGGCAACCAAATTGAAGAACCACCATAAATCATAAATACCTAATATTACACAAAAAGGTACAGGCCTGTTATGATGGCACATGTTCCAGGATGTTTTCTCAAGATCGCAAATGTAGAGCCCAGCATTAAGATGCCAAGATTACTGTGTGAACAGAGCTCCTCCCTAGGTGATCCCTACAGGTCACAGAGTATCCCCACCCTCTCCATGCCCTCCCCAACTCTCCCCCCAGCCTTCCCCAGGCAGAATCACAAGTCTTGACCTTAAGCCATCTGTATAGTAACTTAAACTGCAAAGGAAATAATTAGGACATGGTATGGTACTAAGAGGGAAAAAGAGAAGAAAAGGCCTTTGTAAAATAAAACTCAAAGAAGGAACATCTGTGCCTTCAACTATCAGTGATGAGAAACAACAGAAAGGCAGCTGAAAGGAACCTTAGTATCACTTAAGAAAAAGTCCAGAATAGACTAGAATATATACAAGAGAAACTGCAATTAACACAGACTACACTTGCAGAATTCCTGGAAGATTTGCTGCTTTTTACATTCCTTGAACTTAGGAAACATACCACATTTTACTCCTTTGATTTCAAAGGAAATTCTTCTACCAAGGCTACATCCCATGAGCTGCTGAGGAAATGTAACTGTCATAGAAGTCTCCAAAGCTCTTAGGAAAGGAGGATGATCTGAGATATCTATTGCTGGGGAGAAGAGTAGTGTTCTTTGGGTGTGAGAAGTCAATAGAAAACCAGATGTGGAAGGAAAAGGTCAGGAAATGCTGCTAGAAAGAATACTCCATCTATCCACCTATCTCCCTAATCACTTACATCCTCCCAATTATCTTCAGGATCAGTTCTATCCTTTCTCTTTGCAAGTTAAAGTGGCACTGCTCTTCTTAGTAAGTCTTCATTACTTGATTTACTTCATGAATAAAAGCAAATCAAAGTCTGACCCCCTAGAGTTAGCCCTTAGAACACTCTAAGGCATATTTTTTATAGTAATACTATGCATCTCCAACACAATTAATCATGGAGAAGAGGTTAAAGAATAGTAAATAGTCAAGCCACAAGTTAATATAAATGTCCAGCTGAGTATAACATGTTCCACAAGTAAAGAATAGTGAATGAAATTAACATATGAGTGGACAAGACCATGTAATATGAGAAAACAGAAAACATTCAGAGAGGGCCGGGAGTTTGGCCTAGTGGTAGAGTGCTTGCTTAGCGTGCACAAAGACCCAGGTTTGATTCCTCGGTTCCACATACATAGAAAAAAGCCGAAAATGATGCTGAGGCTCAAGTGGTAGAGCTCTAGCCTTGAAAAAGTCCAAGGATACTGCTCAGACCCTGATCTCAAGCAAAGACTGGCAAAAAAAAAAAAAAAAATCAAAGGGATTTTGGGCCGTGAGTTTGGCCTAATGGTAGAGTGCTCGCCTAGCATGCACGAAGACCCGGGTTTGATTCCTCAGTACCACATCCATAGAAAAACGCTGGAAGTGGTGCTGAGGCTCAAGTGGTAGAGCTCTAGCCTTGAGAAAGTCCAAGGACAGGGCTCAGGCCCTGAGCTCAAGCCCAGGACTGGCAGAAAAAAAAAAAAAAAGAAAGAAAGAAAAGAAAATATTCAGAGAAAGACAGCCCTTTCTCTATTCTGTTTAATCTAACTTATCCTATGGCTTATAGAAATGTAACCAAAGAGAATGGTATAGGCTCTTTCTCTTATGCTGTTAAACAGACAAATAAGCAATTACAAGTGTTCATGTAGTAGTACAGAACAGACACAGATGAAAAGAGAGAGGAACTCAAACATATCCACTAGGCCTCCTCATGCACAGATGGAAGAGGAAGCAGAATGGAAGCATAGGAAGTAATGTACATTTGCAGTGTTTGCTGCTCTCTCTCCTCGGAACCATAACTGATTTTTCTGGTGTACCAGAACAACAGCCATACACTAGCCTCATTTTATTTCCTGTTTTATACTCTGTATCTGCAGGAGACTGTAATTATTACAGAGCAGGCTAGAACAAAAAACATAATAAACCTAAGATAAAGAACAGCTTTACATACTACAAATAACAAAGCCCAACTTTTTCTCTACTAAGACAGGATCGGGCCAAAACAAGCCCACATCCCCATTTATGGGAAACTGGATGTGTGGAGTGAAGCAATCAGCACAGTAGAGTCTTCCCAGTCAAACCAGATCTAGAACCAAATCAGTCACATTCAGGGACAGAATACTACAGACAGGAAAGCAATGGCTGGTATTGGTAAGAACCTACTTGGTATAGCTGGAAAAATGAGAATATAAGGAAACCAGTCACTTCTTTTAGTAGCCTGAGTGCATGCGCGCACACACGCGCACACACACTTTTTCCCTCTGGGTCATGGGGACTTGAACTCTGGGCCTGGGCTCTGTCCCTCAGCTCTTCAGCTGCAGGCTAGCACTTCACACTTTGAACCACAGTGCCACTTCCAGTTTACTGGTGGTTAATTGAAGATAAGAGTCTCATGGACTTTCTTGCCAGGTTGGCTTTCAACTGTGATCTTCAGATGTCAGCCTCTTGAGTAGCTAGGATTACAGACACAAGCCATAGACACCAGGTTCCATCCATCCATCCATCCATCCATCCATCCATCCATCCATCCATCCATCTTTCCCACCCCTTAGCAGTTACCCTAAAATGAAGTGCAAAAGCGTGGGCCTAGTGGTAGAGTGCTTGCTTAGAATACACAAAGCACTGGGTTTGATTCCTCGGTACCACATTCACAGAAAAAGCTGTGGCTCAAGTGGCAGAGTGCTAGCCTTGAGAAAAAAAGTGTCCTAAGACAGTGCCTGAGCCTTGAGTTCAAGCACCGTGACTGGCAAAAAACAAACGAAAAACATTCATCCAGTTGGTGTTATATGTAGATATGTTATATAGGACTCAACTTAATGACAAACATCATTGGGATTAATAAACCAAGCTTTGCTTGTCAGATCACCTCAGTGGCCCTCACTGTTGAAGGAATCTGTCAATCTGTTGCTCCTCTGCCTGAATTATTTATTCCCCACTTCTCCCAAGGCAGCCAAGTAGGTGCTTACTCTTGCAAAGAGCAAAACACCCTAATACACCCTGACCCCCACTCTGTAGTAATTTTTGTAAATACTGGGGGAGTGAAGAAGAATGGGTACAGACCAGATGCCTAATGTTAGAGGCAGTTAACTCTAGCACAGAAATGCAGGTTCATTCATTGTCTCACTATCATGATATAACCTCCTTCATACTGCACATTTCTTGAGTGTGTCTAGGAGACAAAGTGTGTACTTACACATGTTCTCTTTTTCCCCAAGGATGGGCATGGGTCAGGGAGGAGGGTGGAGTGAGGTACTATGTACCAATAACAGTTCATAGTAAATTCATTTTGGCAGCATAGTGCATACACTGTCATCTCAATAGAAACTTCCATTTATCATGACCTGCAACTAAGAGGGGGAATCAATCTGGGGCAGTGGGGAACACAGCTAGAGATTTAAAAGAGATTAAGAAAGTTTTATGAAGCCATTATATAAGTGTACACTACGTTGCCATCACTCCTGGTGTTTATTCTCTATCAGGCCGTACGCGTTTGCCTATATGACCCTGCATGTCTACCTGTCCCTCAGACAGCAAAATTGCCAGCGTGCTCCAGGGAGCGGAAAACCCATACATCTCACTTAAACAGCACAAGGGCACCCAACACACACTCGTACTTAACACGGTGATGGAGAGATGGGAAGGTGAGAAGGGGGAAAAGACAAACCTACTCTATTACAGAGAGCACGAAAAATTGCAATCTTAGCTGAATAATTTGTGATTCAGGCAGACAAGGTCATACCTGACATCTATTTAAATTGAATAGCTTTTTCACTTCCAGTCTTCTACTTGCTCAAGCTTTCCTCTTTTATTTATGTGGTAACTGAACAAAATTTAACTGGCATTTATTTTTAAATAACTTATGAGCAAACCAATTCTCTAATAATCACATAGAAAAGAGATTAAAATAGGTATGAAATTGAGCCAACGTTTAAGGGAAAGCTGATGACGTAGGAAGAATAATAATGACAAAATGAAGACAAGTTTCACAAGAGCCATGGCTAGCAAACAGAAAAACAAAGGGTTGATAAAGCACAAAGATGGGGAGGACAGAAGGGGAATAAAATTCAAAGGCAGCAATGAAGAGCTTGAAGATCCTGAATTCAGAGGTCCCGGGAGGAAATTCAGGCAGACCCACTTCTATCTAACATCTTTTTCTAGAACTTCACCTCACCACAGGTACAAAATCAGAACAAGAACATGCACCTGATGAGTCAAAAGACAGCAGCCTAGCCCCCAAACTGTTTGCGCTTGAAGCAGAGGCAAGAGTGGATATCTGCATACTGATACCACTTTAATATTTTTATTTTGAATTGATAAACTATTCCAAGGCTTAATTCAGCTCTAAGAGAGTCCAAAAGCATGGATTCTATATATACTTTTTAATAGGGAGATGACCTTTGTATATAGGCAGCCCCCATTGCATTTTGCAAAATAGGGATTTGCAACACTTTTTCTCCTGAAGCTAAAGATCCCCCAAATTGCCTTATGACTGCTCCAATGTCTCCAGCAAAAGAACATTATTTAAGAAAATATTGTTGAGAATACAATACCATGTACCTATATAAATTAACGATATATGTGTAAGAATAACTCAGCAGGGTAACCACTGAGAAAATGAGCCAGACAGCATAGCACTGAGCATGTCACACTTGTTAACAATGAGTCTCAGCAGACACACCACAGTCATCTGTGGCTCAAAGACCATTAGCAATAGGCTTCTAGATGTCTCAGGTTTCTAAGCCACAATAAAAGCATATCACTGCATCACACCCACTTGATAGAGATCTTGACTTCTTGACTGAGTAAATCCTTCCACGAGACATAGGTGGTCTTGTTTAATCATCATCAGCACTAACTGGCTACAGAGAAAGAAAAGCTCACCAGGTCCTACTGCCTGAAATAGTATCAAGATACCAAAGCAAGGAGGAAGAGCCAGACATATTTGCAGTAAGGAAGCACCAGGACCCAGGAACAAAGAGTCGGCCAAGCTTGGGAACACAGCATCTTTGAGAAGCCATTACCCTCTGATTCATCACTGCTCTGGGCCAGGCTGAGCTCTAGCAGCATTCATCTATACTAGCATTTTCTTCTCAAAGGCCAAGGCAAATTTCCTGGTTTTACAGGCAAAGACTTGCTAGCCCCTATTCCTTCAGCTCTCCAGGTGACACTGCCCTCCATGCACAAGGCACATTCCATACTCTTCTTCACAGGTAGCGATGGGAAATGAGAGGATGTGCATCACAGGTATTTCTCCACCCACTAGATTGAAATCCATGCTGATATGTTCACTGTCCTCCTAGCTGGGTCATGTTACATTCTCAGTGTCTAGAGAAGTTCCTAGCACATAGCAGGCATTCAATAAATATTGTAAATGAAATCTACTCAACCGACAAGAGAGATAGTCTGCCAAAAGGGATCTTCAATGTGGAAGGATAAAGTTCTTACTGTGAAATGTTCATTTGGGGGCTTATAAGTATTTATGTCATCAATGCTTCGCTATAATCAATTTGTATTATCTCAAAAGATAGTCATACATTTCTTCATGCTCTCCTTTTCGCAAGCAACCAGAGAAAAAGCTCATTAGGAAATCACAATTAATTCTTAGACTTATCCTATCCTAAAACCTATACTTGACCTTTACCATGAAGACATTCCATTCATTGTGAGAATGAAACAAGGATTTTTAAAGAGCTAATTTCATTTCAATATAACTGGGAAGAAGTCTCTTCTACACTTCTAATAGTTTATGGTAGAGAAAAAAACAGAGGCAATTCATGCTAGTATATAAGCTCACATTGTATTTTGTATAAGAAGGAATTGTAACAAGAATTTAGAACTTGTTGGCATAATATGAAACAGAATCCTCATGGATGCCTAAGAAGATATCTTAGGAAAATTCAAATTCAGGGCCCAAAGCTACAGAAAACACTGAGGCTGAGTTCTTTGATGAGAATTCATACATACACAGGGAACCTCAGAGCCTCACACCTGGATTCAGGGACAGGACTTACCCCAGAGATGTCTGCGACACGGTGGATGGGCACTTCCTTCTTGCTGTGCAATCCCTTCCCATTCTTAATAGCTCTGTAAAGGAAGAAGAGAAAACTCAATTAAGAAAGATAAAATAATAAAACACAGTAGGAAAAGGAAAGAGGGTGGGAAAAAGAAGAGTGAAGCAAGGATTGTTAAAATGGTAGATGTCAATGTACAGGTCACAGTGTATGCTGGTAAGTGGCTACTCTGTGAGGAGCAGTTGCTGGAAAGACAATTGTCTGGCTGCTCTTCTCCTGAGCCCAGTTACCACTACTTGGCTGCCAGTTTCTGTTAACAGTGTGCCTGGTAATCAGAGAGCTCCCTTACTTGTTTCCAAATTAAAGGCATTGTTCTGGGCACAAAAGAAGAATCAGTTGGAAGAGCACACTCCTAAGAAACAGAAGTAATAATGTTTCTTTCAGCGTTTAATCACATGAAACATTTTAAATGCAAAATATGGAGCTAGTGTTCCAATGCTAATGGAAATAAGTTCCTTCCAGGTAAAAAGATAAGTTGCCCTGAATGAAGCAATATTGTGCAGAAAAGTCATTTAACAGTTGGGAAAAAAATTAGTAAATGCCGCATAACTGATATTAAGCCTCATTCCCAATCAGTTTCAGGTTGCAGTAACAGAATGTAGCAGGGGGATTCTGGGATTTGCCACATGCTTGATCACATGTTGGTTTGCTCCAATATTCTCCCCTTTATTTTCAAATCCTCTGACTGGTAGCTTCAGGGATACAAACTTAAGCCTCATAGGGTGCAGCACTTACTGTGGGATGAAGAAGTACCACACTCTATAAAGTGGACTAGTAAATCGCTATGTCCCAACACTATTAGACAAGGCTTTCCTGTGTACTGTCAGCAACAGACCCAAATAGGGAAGAGTTAAGAAACAAAAGGGAGTCCTGGCACCAGTGGCTCACATCTGCAATCCTACCTACTCAAGAGACTAAGACCGGGGGCTGGGAGTTTGGCCTAGTGGTTAAAGTGCTTGCCTAGCATGCATGAAGACCCAGGTTCGATTCCTCAGTACCACATACATAGGAAAAAGCTGGAAGTGGTGCTGAGGCTAAAGCGGAAGAGCTCTAGCTTTGAGAAAGTCCAAGGACAGTGCTCAGGCCCTGAGCTCAAGCTCAGGACTGGCAAAAAAAAAAAAAAAGGAGAGACTAAGACCGGAGGATTGTGATTTGAAGTCAGCCCAGGCAGAAAGTCCAAGACTCTTATCTCCAATTAATGACAGAAAAAGCCCATTGTACTGCTGTAGCTCAAGTGGTATAGAGTGCTAATGTGGAACAAAAGGAGTTCAGGGACAGGGTCTAGGACTAGACTTTAAGCCCCAGGACAGGCAAAATAAATAGACAAATAAAAAGAGTTTTCGGGGGTTTCCTACAACACACACACACACACACACACACACACACACACACACACACACACACACACACACACACGGAGGTGCCGAGAAAGATGTTAGAGCAGGTGAGGATCAATGTGTGGGTCCTTGCTAAACCCAGTGACCATAGCTCTGCCTTTTCCCTCACTCAGACATACAATGAGGGGACAGGAATAGTGGGCAGGGCTCTGCAGTAATCTCTGTCAGGGTCTCTTCCCCCCACCCCAGCTCTCTCAGTGGTTGTGTGCAGTGCCAGCTGAATGAACCTATTTCTTGTGTTTGAGCCTCTATCACCCACTGAACCACTGGGCCATCCCAGGGGATCTGTCATTCACCCCAAGTGATTTGAAATGCTTTTGTTTCAGAAACAACATGAATTCTTTGCAGTCTAGATGCTACTCTACAATGTAAGCAAGAACAGAATGAACAAGAACTAAAAATCACACACTTTCACTCTGTTCTGAAATGCTAACCAAAAAAAGGTATTTCCAAGTTTTTTTTCATTTTCTTTTTCATTTCTTTTTTGTTAGTCGTAGGGCTTGAACTCTGGACCTAGGTGCTGTCCTTGAGCTCTTCAGCTCAAGGCTACTGCCTTACCCCTTGAACCACAACACCACTTCTGGTTTTCTAGTGGTTAATTAGAGATAAGAGTCTCTGGATCCTTAGTGTCCAGGCTGGCTCTGAATTTCGACCATCAGGTTTCAGCCTCCTGAGTAGGTAGGATTACAGGTGTGAGCCACCGCAATCGGTTGTCCTTCCAAGTTTCTTGATCCCATGGTTTCTCTAGCTTTAGAAAAGCCAGACAGTGGTAGCTCACCAGCTATAATCCTAGCTACTCAAGATGCTAAGATTTGAGGATTCTGGTTCAAAGCCAACTAAGATAGCAAAGTCCATGAGACTTAACTCCAACTAACCACCAAAAAATAAGTGCCAGCCTTGAACAGATAAAGCAAGAAAAAAAAAAAAGAGTACAAAGATTTGAGTTCAAAGCTTTGAGTCAGACTTTGAATACTGGCATAGAAAAAAAAGAATGAACAAACAAAAGAAAGAGAAAGAAAAGAAATAGAAGTAATGTGTGATTGTTGTTCTTAATGTACTATGTTATTTCTCATCTCTTTTGTTGCCCCTTGGTTAATCTCATATTGTTACAGTATCTGACTTTGTTACTGGGTATATTGTATATTTATTTGAAATAGGAAAGGGAAGGAGGAAAAACAAGATGAGGGGAAGGGGTGGATGAGGGAAATGGGGACAAAAACATGAGAAGGGGTATCAACGTGTAAGAAGTAATGCACCTTCTGTCTGGCGAATATAACTGTAATGCCTTTATTAATTACAATAAAAAAATAAAAAAAATAGGTTAGACTATTTTCCTTCATGAGTAGTCTATTACCACCCAGGATCCTGCTGAGGGTCACTGACCAGAGATCATTATCAAAGTGTCCCCTGGCATATCACAAACCAACAGAACAGAAGCCGAGATGGAAGAGGCCTTTCATTTGGCCCTCCTGGTTTTGCTATGGTAAAATGGAAGGGGCAGTCTTCAGAAGGCCAGGCAAGTCCAGTCATCCTCAACCTCCTCCCTCCATTGTATCCCACTCCTGTAAGGGGAATCAGGCTGAGTTTTCTGTAGGGTCCATTAGGGCACCAGATGCCTGCAGCCTTATCTTCATCTAACATGGAGAAGGAAAATAAATAGGTCTGTCCTCTGAACAGGCAGGTTCATGTAAGAGCACTGTGGAGCCTGTGGCTGTTCCTGGGATGAAGAGGACCTCATATCTAGAAGGAAAAAAGCCCATGGCTTGAGGAGCAAGACAAAAAGGCAAGGTTCTCAAGGCAAAAGCAGTGAAGTGCTAAAAACTACATTTCTGCTTTCTGATGCCTAAAGTAGCCCTCCTAACCCCCCACTGCAGTGAACTTAAGACTTAAGACTAAGACTCCCAAAAAGAAAGTAACACTTAAAAGTAGCAAACATGGACAGTAATGTAGACATGTGGCAGTAAAATTCTTTAAAATTAAGTCTTAACATCTTCTTAAAATGCATCTAATTTATGTTTTATCTTATTCCTAAAGAGCATATTATCAGATGCTTACTTGCCTTCAGGCATTAATTTTGGAAATTCTTCAAAGACAGGCATCTTTTTTTTTTTAGATAATTGTTAAGTTAGATAAATTTCTGGCATATAAAAAGGTAACAAGAAAGGTGCACCTGAGAGCTGAGTGTGGGGCAACCCCAGCTACCAGGGAGATTGGGAGGGAGGAGGTACAGAAAAACTCTGTCCCCCTAAAACAAACCACAACAAGTAAACTAAAGTAACTTTTCTCGTTTTATTAATTCTTAACAAAAGAGACTAAACCGATTCACAGGAGGTAGTTAACTACTGAGTTCAAATGGTGCCTCCCAGGCTACCAAGTTTGAGAGTGATAGTGCTCAGTCTTCTTTTAGATCTCTTCCTGTATCTAATCACCTTGGTTTTTGTTTCCACATTGCTACAGAGATAAGCCTGTGTGAGCTATGTTCAGCAAAATCTCCCTCTGACTGGCAGAAGGTGGATACTAACTGCTGGTCCAGCTTGAAAAAGAATCTAGGAGGGACTACTCCGGGAGAGCAGTGATACATTTGTTGTTCTTCACAAAGGAGTACAGCAAATTCTTGGTATTTGACATATACCACATCACCAGAGAATCACCACTGAGGAATGCTCAGGATATCTAAGAGTTCAATACTCTAAAATTACTCATTTACTTCTACCATGTATATAGTTAATCTAAGCATTCATAACTTGAAACTGCACACAGTAGGATACATCACCATCATAAAAGTTAGTGCTGTACCCACTAATATAATGTTTCCTAAAGTCATATTTTGTGCTCTGTATGTTGACTACTGTGGAGGCTTGATTCATTTTTCCCATAATGCCAGCCAACTTCTACTAAAGACATGCTGCCTTTCGGTGAGTCTAAAAATTTCACTTTATCACTTAAATTAAGCACACTAATGATGCCTTTGGGGCATCATTTGTTTTGGGGAGGCATATTTTCACAAAATTAAGGATAGGAAAACACTCATCAGATCACATAACCATCTAAACACAAGCGATGATTACCAAGGACTGAGAGCTTCTCTGCATTAACAGAGTAGTGCATGCTCAGAGAAACCCAAAATCTTTGTTCTGAAATCCCTTTCAATTATCTCCTTATTTTTTGACCGTACTTGCTCAAACCTGCATGAAATATCTGCAAATGAGGTGAGCTTACTGCATGCAACTTTGTTCGAGGACACAGGGTTCACAGAAGGAGTAGTCTACAGATTGCTAAAGTAGTCTTCAGATTGAGCCATGGAAAGTAATTTGTGTGTGTGGTTGGTCTACTCATCCTGTCTCCAGGGAGCTCCTCTTGGCACCCTGCATGATCGAGCCTCTTCTCCAGCACCAGCAGAGAGCTCTGTCTTTGTAACATGGGTGGATGGGAGAGCAAGTCTGTGTCCTGTGCAACTGAGAACACTAACGATCTTTCACACTGCCTCCTATTAACAACAGATATATATATATATACACACAGATATATATATGCAGATATATATGTGTATGTATTTGTTTTCCTTAGGCAAGGACCAAAACTACTGAATTCTCGACTTCTACTGCATGGCAGCTTCTTTACAAAGGCAGATTGGTGTTCAGTCTGGCCAAGGGAATAGACACAGCGGGGCAGAATATAACCTGCCTGCCTCATGAGCTTTCTTTTTTTCAGACACAGCATTCAAAGATGGCAAAGACCAACAATACCAGGAATGGACAGAACCACCATTGTCAGGAGAGGAATGAAAATAGCTTGCTATGTTTTTTTTTCCCAGGACTCATAAGGGCAGTGTGTTTTTTGCACAGAGGGAGATGATCTCCATCTCAATCACTAAGTCTTTCTGTAATAGCCAAGCCTGAAACTTATTCACATTGAAGTTACTAACCTTCCTCTACCAGGTAATTTTCACCATTTTGCAAAGGTAGATGAGCAGTGTTAAGAGCTGTAACCCCATCCCCACTGCAGGAGCAGCATCTTACATTTCTTTCACACCTAAGACCTCACACTAAGACTCTCTAGGTCCAAGAACTCTTTCTTGTCCAGTTGGATGTCAGTACCTAATGAACAGCTCAATCGTCATGGTAGCTTCTCACCAATTCAGTGATGGCAGACTGTTATTCAGAACAAATAGTTTTGTACTTATTCCAAGAAATTCAAAGAATTTATAGTGAGAGTCAATCTTACCACAATCATAAAATGGGTGCTGTGTCGGAAATTCTTACCCTGGGGGCGTTAGTGAGCTTCAGGTAGGATGCTAGGAATATCTACAAGTCACCTTGAAGTATAGAGAGCAAAAGCTTTCACAAAAAAAGAACTGCTTTAATGATGAAAAGATCTAGAGACAATAAAGTAATGGAAAGTAGAAATGGCATGTGTGAGAGAGTTGGGGGGAGATGACCGGGTGAGGGAGGTGACAATGTTAATAGGTCAGGAGCTCCTAGCTGTGCTTCCTCATCTTTAATTTCCCTTTAACACTGCTCCCCTGGTCACCAGAGCCTGCCTGTCCCACAATTCTCCTTTGTTTCATCCCCCACATGAAGCACTACTTTGTTCCTTAATAGTGTTCATTTCACCATTTTAAAACCTTTTCAGTTTAGGCACTTATCAATTTATATCAAGGTAACTTAAGTATTTTAAGTCAATTCACTCAGTCCTTTTTGATAATGCATACATGTCACTGTGTATCATCATCATGGTCTCTCAATCAAAATTTATATCATCATTTCACTCAAACAAAGACTACCACTCAGAGAAACTAAGTGGAAAGCCGTATGCTAGGTTTTTCACTAGTCTTTACTATGTGGTCCCAGTTATGTCTTTGCATGATTTCCATATCATTCCTTTGAAACCAATTAGGTCCATTTGCTCTAGAAGCCTTCCATGTAACTTCTCAATTATGTGTGTCCCCTGGGGTTTAACTTCCTCTTGATCTTGTCTGTCTTTCAGTACACAGAATGAAAAGTCTGTCACATATCTGTAGCAACAATCTTACCACCGCTATAAAATAGATGTCACATAAAATGTTTGAAGCTGGGCTCTAGGTTAGCAACAGTTAAGATGTGGGGAATATCTATGAATTCCTTTGAAATGACAGTTAAGTTGCATATGTTCATGCCCAAGTACCCGTGTCTCTCAGTCCAAAACGCAACTGTAAACTGGAACACACAACTTTCACTTCCCTTCATGTGTTCATCTTCATTTCTACAACTAGAATGCAGGCCCTTTGAGGATTAGGATGTTCTCCTTAATATTTGTTATGATATTTAACACAGATCTATGTTCACAGTATTATATAAACACAGGGCAATTCCTCGTTCAATTAAAAATGTGATTGTTAAAGCTAAACAAATACATACTTGGTGAGTGATTGTTAAAGCGCAGAATGCTGAAAAGATTTCATATTGAAGACATGAACAATGCAAAAGTGTCTGTAAGGCAACAAAATGAGGCTTCTTCACTCTCCTCTACATGAGTCATTGCATGACCTCCAGGGCAGATGAAGAGATAGCCTGACAAGTGTGTAAGAAGTAGAGAAGCTTCAAGAATCTAGCACTAGTCCCAAGTCCCCTGGCATTAGAAGAACTGGGCAAGAGTCTGAGTGGCAGTGGCTATGGAAAGATTGGGGAAGACTAGGATTCTGACCACTCTAAACAATAAAACAGAACCAAGTGGCAGGAAATGACTCCAAAGAAAGGAAAATAATTCCAACAGAAAAGGTTGAAAATCAGAAAAAAGAATGAGTAACTGGCTAAACCTTCATGGCACTTGTCATGGTTTCTGGATACATTGATGAATATGGTGTTTTAGCTTGAGCCAAACACAGAGATCACTGAAATATGGCAGCAAGAAGCAATTCCTTTGGTCTTTCTACTGGTTCCTGGGCAACTGGGAGAAGTAGCACTAAAAAGTACTGCACTAGAAAATAAGACACAGAGCAGGCACAAGTGCAGGTATGTGTTAGGGTAAGATTATATATACAGCTGCCTTTTCTACGAAATGAGAATTATTGGTAAGAAAGACAGAAAAGATGAAGAGCACACAGACTACAAATGAGGAAATTGAGTTCTTCGGCCAAGGGAGGTAGGCAGACTAATGACTCAGTATGTATTATGAGGCAGTGAAGCAAATAACAAAGAACTCTAGGTCATTCTCTCATCTAAGACTAATATAAGTAAAAAATGAAGACACATGCTATTGTGCTAAAAATGACAACCAGTCTATAGTGGCAGGAAAACTGAGAGAGGAAGGATTATGAGCTCATGGAAGAGAATAACCTGCACATGGACAGACTTGACAGTTGCTACAGATACAGGTCCTGGATTAGGATCTAAGGACTTCAACTGCTGTACAGAAATAGCCACTAGCAGGTTACGGCCCCAGAAAGGTAAGATTACTTAAAACTGCCTCAATGACACTGGTTGCACAGCTTTCACGGTTCTGATCACAAGGTCTATCACACACACACACACACACACACACACACACACACACACACACACACACACACAACTATGGGAAACAATGATTCATAATCCTATTCCAAGATAAATCTCCCTTAATGTTTTCTGAGTGTTTATACACACATATCCACCCACTTAGACTTTTAAAAAATGGTACCACTGTGGAAAAAGTTTTGTAGGCTCATTTTTATTTTACTGAAAACAACAGCTAAATGAACATTTCCCTGTGTTATTAATTTCTTCACATCATTTTTAATGCTTATTCAGTAAATCCATCATATGGATGCATGTTTCATAATTTAGTCAATCCCCTATTGCTAGGTATTTCTGTGAAAATAATCCTTGCACTATTATAAATAATGCCATGAGGAATAGCTTTTAGATAAACTGACTGGCAATTCACTAATTAATCTTAAGATAAATTCACAGAACTGCCACTGCTGGGGCACAAGGCTAGAAAGTATTTTTGTATTTGTTTTACATATCCTTTCCCCCAAAGTAACCAGACAGAAGATGCCTGGCTGTATGGATTCTTATTTATGGATTACCCTATTCAGTCTGTCTACATATATGTATCTATCCTTTCATGATACAAATTGTGATTTAAACAGTTAGGTTGACACTAAAACCATATAAAATGAATAGTTGTATGTACCTAATATACTTACTTGTCCCAATGATGTGAATGAATTAATCAGTTACAGATAATTTTAATATGCCCGTTGACCAAGGAAAAGCAACGATTCTTTCAAATACATTATGTGAGCTAACTGATTTGGGCCTACTGGAAAAGATTCACTGCTGTCCTTTCAAGATTTGGTTTTCTGAACTTGATGTAAAAGAAAACAGAATGGGAAGTAATCCTTCTCAGTTTTGGGGTCCAGAGCAGGAGGGGAGGAGATGTCAGGAGGAGGCTTAAGATAAAATAGAAATGCACAAGGGAATTGATAAGAAATTGAGATGCAAAGAATCCCTGCAAAAAAAAAAGCAAAAGGCTACGAAGTAGATTTTCCCTTTACAACCAGCTATAAAACTGTATGCCCTGATGTATTAGTGATTAATTATTTGAATTATCATCCTCCTAAGAGAATTCCAAGGATTATGACAAAAGTAGGAGAAGAATATACCTTCTGAGAAATTCAGCTCTCAGACCCATTCAGCCAGATGACATTGCAAAGGAGCCAAGCCAAGCAAGCCCTATACCACTCGAGATGATTTCACATTAAATTAGACAAGAGCTGGTAGAGCTACTCAGAAGGAATGGAAGTAAGGGGGCAGAAATGCAGAGGGAGAGACAGAACAAAAAGGAGCCAAGGAGGAAAAAAGAGCTTGGATGCACTAAAGTCATCCAAAGCTTATCAATTTTATACCACACTCTCTTTTACTTACAACCATCATTATTGAATCCAGCAATGAGGAAGACTAAACAATTAACTTAAGCTTCTTAACCACATAAAGAATATGTTAAAGAAATGGGATGGGGAAAGGGTCATCTGAAAATTCACATTTTAACAAGATCTTCAAGTGGCACTGATGTTGCTATATGAGAACCAGTGATTTGGGAAGTCAAATTATAAGACATTCAAGGAAGTCAAGGGTCAAGTATCATCATTTCATGGTTATAGCTTCTTTTGCAGTAAAATGATATTCCCAGTACAAAGATCTTTAAATGGATAAATATCTTGTGAAAGGAGCAACATCTTTTTAGGAAGAGGACAGTGAGAAGCATTGGTCACAAATTTTCTGAATAGATAAAATTAATCACTGGGAGGGGTGTAGAAGCAACTATGACAAAATCATCTGGAAAGGACAGTCTAGAAAAATTTCCTTTAAAGGAAAACAACCAACACAGTCTTAGATTACAGAAGAAATTAAGTGAAGGGGATTTCCTTTACTTTTTTTCTTTGATTAGAATACATGAGTTGTGGGCTGGGAGTGTAGCCTAGTGGTAGAGTGCTCTCTCCACATACATGAAGCCCTGGGTTTAATTCCTCGGTAACACATACACAGAAAAAGCCAGAAGTGGGGGCTGAGACTCAAGTGGCAGAGTGCTAACCTTGAGCAAAAAGTATCCAAGGACAATGCCCAAGCCCTGAGTTCAAGCCCTAGGACTGGCAAGCAGAATATGGAAACAAGAGCATTATCTTGTGTTATTGTTGTTCTTAATGTACTATGTTATTTCTCTTCTCTTTTGTTGCCCTTTGATTAATCTCATATTGTTATGGTATATGACTTTGTTACCTGGCATATTGTATATACGTTTATTTGAAATAGGAAAGGGAAGGGGGGAAAACAAGATTATTGGTAGAGGGTATGGGGGTAAATGGGTACAAAAACCACGAGAAGGGGTATCAATGTGTGAGAAGTAATGTACCCTCTATCTGGCAAATATAACTGTAACTCCTCTATATATCACAATAAAAAAAGAAAAAGAAAAAAATATTAGTTGTACAAGGGAAAGGTTCTCTGCGACATTTCCACATGTAAATATATCCAAGTCAGTCTCCCACCCCTATTCTTATTCCCCTCTTTTTTTTTTTTTTGGTGGGTACCAGCTTGGTACACAACAGAACATGTACAGCTCTTCTAGCTTTACCCCAGAGTTGTGGTTATCAAATAAATTCTAATAACTTGCCTTATGTCAGAAAGAACTGGGGGGGGGTAGGGGTGGAAGAGAAGAGAAGAGAAGAGGACGAAGGGAGTGACAGATCCTCTTAATACCCTGAAGGAGAAAACTCTTTGGAATGGAGGCATTATACAGCTCTCCAGAAGTGGCCATTTGTGCTGCCTTAAATGCAGATTGATTACTGCTATTCGGATGTTGAGTGCATCATCTTTTCTGAAGAAAGGAAAAAGCTAAATTTCCCCATTCAGCTGTGTCGTCAAATCACTTCCCCACACCAGCTCTTTTAATGCATTTTCCTGTTATCACATCCACTTGCAATAGCTGATCTAACCTATTTCCCAACAATCTCTCTCTCTCCCCACTATTAGTAACCTCATGACTGTGACAATACTTTGCAAGCCCCAAATATAGGGGGGCTGAGCATTCAAGGGTTAATGAAGAGAAAAGACCAGGATGATGTTTAAAAGCCTGTCTCCTTTCTCTGTACTGGTATCCAACTTGCACTGGCATGAGGTAATGCAACTGGGTTAAGAGAGCAGAAGATAATTCATCTGACTCTTTCTATGATGCTTGAGCTAAAAAATCCAACAGTATCCTGATGTTACAGGAATCTACAATTAAACAGTGAAGGAAAGGGGGAAAACTTCAAGTAGAAGCTCTGTTTTTAACACTATTCAATAGTCAAAGAGAATTTTTACTTGTTGAGATCATTAGATTCAAAGTGAGAAATTTTGGTTTCTTTAAAGCCGTACCATTAAACTATTGAGAAGATAAGAACTGAAGCTGAACAGAAAAGATGAATTTCAGGGAGATACTCTCATGGGAAAACTTAATAGAAGTGAAAGATGGAATAAAAAAGAAGTAAGGTAAGCAGTGTTAATAATAATAATGAAAAAGGAAGGGTGAAGAAAGCAGATAAAGGGAAGAAGTTGGAAAAATGGCAACATCCAGAGGTACTATTAAAATTACTTAATGCCTGACCCTCTGAGACTACATGCTTTGTAAAGAGCAGAATCTACTATCTTTTTTGTTCACTACTTTTATCCCTCAGGCTAGGACCCAGGGTATACACTCAAGAAAAGGAGAAGAACTGAATGCAAGGCAATCACATACAAGACAAAGCAACTCTGAATAGATGGTTTTTCACAGAGGAAAGACCTACATGGGTCTATACCATAATAGGAAAGATCAGTTTTACAGTTTCAAGTATACAAATTCCTATTAGGAACTCATACTCAAATTTTCTACTACTTTTCTCAATGGATTGGTAAAGAAATAAATGATACTTGCTTCAAAGTTCAAATGGTACAAAACTAGTATGATTTCTTCACTTTAAAAGGACTTGAAGCTTTGTGTTTTCATTTATTTTGTTTTGGTAGAGCTGGAGATCAAACCCAGGGTAGTCCTGTACATAGTAAGCAAGCATTCTACCACTGAGTATATGAGTTATCATATACTTTTAGCAACAAGAAGTGCAGAGATTGTTTATAATCTGTGAGTAATCCAGATACAGATATAAGGAGCTCCATCAGCAGTTTTCTCATTTACAAAATGCTACAGAAAAACTTTCTATGTCAGAAAACCACTAGTACTGCCCTGCACTAGGTCATGAATAAAAGACAAAGATATTTCCTTCCCAGCAGTAATGAAAACACTTCGGTTAGAACATACTTACAAGTGATGGGTATAAATGTTTGGAAATTGGAAAAACACTCTGCAGCTCCAGTAATTCTATCAGGAGAGATACCCAATGAAAGTTATACCCTTCTTACAAATGCACAGTATAATGGCTCAGGGAAGGAAGAGTCACCAACAAGTATCAAAGCTATGAGATGGAATTGTCAGCAATTTTCCCAGAGCTTCAGGCAAAAGCCTACAATAAGAGGGACCTGTCAATCACTGAAAAAAAAGCAAGGATTTGATGCTTGTTGGGGGTTTGGAGTTTGGAGATGCAGTAAGGCAGGAGAGGGAGTTTGCTCAAACAGGGGTGATTGCTAAGAGGAGCCAGGGCAGAGATGTTTGCCTCTCAGAGAAAGAGAACAACATCAAGTTTTCTGAATCCTAACTGTGCAAGCAAGAAACTGAATACAGAAGAAAATATAAAAGAGTCTAACTTTTTATTCTCTTGAGACAACCTTAACCTCATTACATATGTCCAAAATGAATCATTTAAATCTTCTCAATATAATTGTTTCCTCATAGTCAGGCTGGGGCATTAATGTCTTTCCCCCTCCGAGAGAGAGGAGAGAGAGAGAGAGAGAGAGAGAGAGAGAGAGAGAGAGAGAGAGAGAGAGAGAGAGAGAGAGAGAGAGAGACTGTGAGTGTGTGTGTGTGTGTTTGTGTGTGTGTCCTACCTTCAAATCATAATCTCTCTTTTTTTTTTTTTTTTGCCAGTCCTGGGTTTGAGCTCAGGGTCTGAGCACTGTCCTTGGACTTTCTCAAGGCTAGAGCTCTACCACTTGAGCCTCAGCACCACTTCTGGCTTTTTTTCTATGTATGTGGTACCTAGGAATCAAACCTGGGTCTTCGTGCATGCTAGGCAAGCACTCTACCACTAGGCCAACCTCCTGGTCGCAAGTCATAAACTCTTATATTAAAAGGTGTCTTGAAAAAAAGCTCTCAACTCACAGAACTTCTTTGTTTTCCTGTGGCAGGCCAGTTTCTAGAAATTCTTAAAAAGTCTGCTTACTTTTGAGACAGGGTATCTAGATGTAGCCCATGCTTTCCTCAAAGTTTCAACCCATGTTCCCAGTCTCCCAAGTGTTGAGAGGCATGTACCATCATGCCTGGCTAAACTAGTATAGTTTTAAAGCAAGCGATGAGAGAATGCCCATGTTTGTATACCTAAAGAAAATATGGCATACAGCCAGGCATTGATCTGACTCTACTTAAGAGAGGTTATCTTTGGTATCTATGCCATGTTCAATAAAAGCCCACATGAAAACCATCTAGCTCCATTCTAATCTCTCCAAAATCAAAGGGGGTGTTTGATATCACATTCAAAGTATAAGTATATGAGGTATTTTTAGAGTTCTTTAGAAAGAACAGTAAGTCCTTATAATGATTTACTGTCTTGAGAATACCTCAGAAGGAGGTAAAAGTTATTCCCCTAAGGAGTCAAAATCTCTGTGGAAAGTTTAGAACACTTATCCAGACTAGGAATACCAGATCAATGGACAAAGAAATACAGAAATAAAATGAGAATTTGAAAATAATGGAAAACGAATCTGGAGATTAATCATTAGAATGATACAAAAAAGAAATAAGGTGTTATATTCCTAAGGAGCCCATAAGATGCCTCTAAAAAGAGGGATCAGATCCAGGGGTGTCACAGAGAAATGTACATAAAGAAACTGTATCTAATTGTCAGCTATACTAAATATTCCTTTTGAAAAAACAAACAAAAAACCCTAAACCAGAAGACAAACATTGGAGCTTTCAGAATCCTGGGACAAAAATCAATGGCTTTTCAATGGAGCCCATCAGTAAAACAAGGCCTAAGAGTAAGTGAGCAAATGCCAAAACCTTATCTTACTGGGACACAAGGTAATGAGGGAGGATATAGCTGATGATAGACAACTGAACTAGAAAGGAAGGCTATCTGTGAGGCTTATTTATCCTTTAAACAAAACAGGATGGCTTCCTCTAAATGGGCCAGGGATTTGAGACATAATGGGGTTTTCCAAAAGCAGACATCAAAATGAAGGCACCTCCAAGGGTCAGCAAACCAGTGAGAGCTGAGCTGTGGAGGTGGAAGAGCTGCTGGTGGATATGCTGGAAAGCAACTGGCATGCTGTACATTAGTATTCTTCCTCATCTGTCTTCTATCTCTCCTGGTCTCCCAATAAGCACCTAACATGCCACTCCCTAAGCTCCCATCAAATCATGAGAAAGGTTGTCAAATCATTATTCCCCCTTGCCATGTTGTGCCCCCGCTCCACAGCCTGGGGAAAAAGTGCTTCAGAGCTCCAAGGAAGCTCGTCAGCTCCTAGGCAGGCAGCTGAGCTGACCCAAGAACTCAGAGAAGTTAACAGGCTGCCCTTTCCCCAAAACTTACAATGTTTCTCTAAAAGGATTAATGGCCAAGCAGTGCACTGGAAAGCAAAGTCAATGGAAGAGCATTCTGTACCACTGCTGATATCACTAGTGATAACCATAAAGAAAAACCAGTGACCAAGGTCAGGGGCAAGAAAATCTGTTGGAACTGGCACCCTTGTGGGGAGGAACTAATGAAAATGATAGCTTTGTACTGCCATCTTCATCCACTCAAAGGAATTTCAGACTGAATAAATGACACAAATGCAGCAGATGTTATTAATTTGCCCTTTGCCAAAGCATTAGGCACAGTAGTGCAAGAAATTTTACTTGGGAAATTAATTCAAATTGTCTTGGTTCAGTACACAATTACTGAAGATTAAAAAGTGGCTGAGGGATGATAAACAAAAGACAGTTAAGTGACAGTCCATACAGTGAGAGACATGGGGTCAACACCAAAGACTTTCTCATTGAGGGGCTCTATTCATGGTCCAGAAAAGGAGTAAACAACTCACTAATGAGATCTGCAGAGGATGCAAAGCTGGGAGGTAGAGAGACTTAATTGACAGGGGCATCAAATCATAAAGCAGAGTTCAATAGGAAAAAATATAGCCAATATATCTAGGGGAAAACAACCCTAAACTCAGATAATGTTCAGTCCATTGGCAGGATGAGGGACAGCAGAAGCATGTAAAAAAGTTCAGACAGGCTGCAACTCAGTGACAGAACAAGTAAGAATGCTAAGAGGACATGAGGAGGATGCCAGGGAGAGAAGGTGCATCGACCTGAAGGAAAACTAAAATAAAGCAGCATCAGGAGACAGGTGGTCTAGGAAAGAGGTCAACTTTATTGTTTAAAAGGAAAAAAAAAAGTCCATTCTGCCTTCTAAATCTTTTTTTTAATGGGCTATGAAAACACCTTCCCTATTGAGCTCTCGCTTTTCTTGAGCCTCCCTCACTTCCACGGGCTGGGGCTTAGCAGCTACAAGATGGCACAGAGCCATTATCCTAGGGTTCTCGGACAATAATGTTTCAAAGGAAAGCCCACTCACAGTACAGGTTGGCTGTTTCTCCTAATTTTCTATGAGGCCTATATTGCCTTAGGTCAATGCCTCCTGGCTTTGAGAAAGTGTTAATTTCTCTCCATTTACTCAACCCACAACAGCACAATGACCCTGAAGCCAATTTTTCCACCATCAGTCTCAAAGCAATGGCTCAACAAAATTAACTCTAGGCAGCTCTCTGCTTCAGCAGGCAACCATCTTGTTATATTACTTTAGTACAAAATCAGTACTAAGGAGGCTGTTTTCTTCTTAAAAATCTAAATCTTCAGAAATTTCCCTATATAGGTGTAATCATTAAACAATACTCATAACAATCATCATACCATGGCTATTTCTAACAACGTAATAAAGAGCTGTTTCTGGCTTCACTTTCCAGAGCAGCTTACCTATCTATCAGAATTAAATATTCAATAGTGCCACAGTAAAAACAAGCACAGGATATGCCAATACATCCCATTCTGTTGTGTTGTGCAGTGTTCCTGTTACTCTGGAAACACATCAGCTGTTTGAGTGTTTCACATCAGGCTGACAAACTGACCACAAGTCCACATCAGGAGTCCCACCTACTGTATAGTGATGACTATACAATATTAAGGGAACTATGGCCACATTTTCTCATCCTGTATTCTTTGAGCGTACCTGGATTAGTAGTGACACAGAACTGGACAAAAGAAAGAGGAAGAAAGGGGGTCTTAAGAAGAAGACTAATTACCAAACTATATTATATTGTTATTACTATCATATACTTATTATGGCTTTCTTGGATATAGTCTTACCATGTATGTGACACTGGCCTGAAAGTCACAATCTTCCTGCTTCAATCTCTTGAGGGTGGGGATTATAAGCATGCATTACACTTTGTTTTTAATGACCTCTAAGTGAGCTTTAAATAATCAAAGATGTAACCCCTTCATACTTATTTAGGGATGAGTTCCTAGACGAGGCCTATAGAAAAGTCCAAAAGAAAGAATCCAAGAAGACACAACAGGCTGGCAGACTTATTTCTTAGGTGACATTCTGTAAGGCAGTGTATAGATTTTCTAGCCATAGGGATGTGTTAGAGGTAAATGTTATAAATCAGGCAAAGTTCTGTTTCAAATAATGGGAGAAATGATACTAATAACAAAGTCTGAAACTCATGCCTTTTGTAACTATAGCCCATAACTTCACAATGACCAAGCTTCTAAAGCTAAGTGTGTCCTGAGGCCACAGAAACACCACTGAGAGAGGAAAACTCATGCAATCACTTTGAACCAATGGATATATTTGGTTTAGTCCAAGTAGCTGGCTGAGCTATCCACATGCATTCAGTTGTAAGTAGCTCAGCTCCTGCTGCTTCCCAGGAAGTCTGGGAATCACTCAGCCAATGGCACCACATTGACAAAAGTGTCCCTGAGTAAGAGCCTTGAGGAATGTCAACGGCAAGAAACACTGCGGAGCAGACTGCAAGTCCTTGGGGCAACCAGCCACAGAGATGAAGGACAAAAGTAAAATGTCACAAGGCTTCTCATATGCTCTTGCCAGCTGTCACAAGTGTTTCAAACCAAAACTCATTTCCTAATAAATGTTTTCATTTCCATTGTACATGACAGAAGGTCTAAAGGTGGTTAAGTGGGAGGAGCTTGGGGGAAAGCCCTCTGAAGGTAAAAGACTGAGGCAAATGAATTGCACACACAAGCGGGGCTTCCCCACTGGTCCCAAGAATGGTGACACCGATGTTTGGTATAGTGTGCATATCCATGAGTCCTTTTTTTCACATCAATACAGGGAGATCTTATGTGTGTTTCAGCCTTTAAAAAAAAATGGATGCTTACGTGTGATTAATCAGGGTTATAAAGCAAGTTCCAAGTGGGCCATTCTGGACTTCACAGGGGGTGGAGGGTGGGATAGGAATTTTAAAAAGGATGCAAGCTCTAATGGCACGTTTGTTGTTTTGTTTCTTCCCTAACAAATTCTGCCCAGGTATAGGTACAATAGTGAGACAGGAGCAAATAAATCAAAATAGGGCTGTAGGACCCAATGTGTTTAGTCATCATTCAAACTCACCTGGCCTCTGCAGCCAGCAGTTCATCATAGTGTGAGGATCTCTGGTCATCATCCTGCCGGTATCTGATCACTGTGGCTAGACCTTTGCTGACAAGAGCCTCAGCGATGTTTCTGCAACAGGAAAGATAGGTCAGTGAGCACTAAAGGTGCATATGGAGCTCAGTCAACAGAAATAATAACGGTTAGCACCTGGAGGTCTTCAATGCATTCTGGCGGAGTGAAGGAGAAGCCAAGGATTTCAAGACCAATGAGTTGCTAAGCCAGAAATCCAAATAAAAGGTTGAATAACAAACAAAGTTCCCTACTTCAGCATTTTCCTGGTTAGTACAGTCAGATGCTACATCAATCCATAAATAAAAACTAGCAAAAAAAAAAAATCTGTAAAAAGCCCACATCAGGCTAGGCTATTTACAGAATGTTATAAACAAGCCACTACCCTCAAGAAAAGTCTGCTCTAAAATATCAGGCACATAGATAAAAAATGAAACACATAAAAGCATGACCTAAATTTCAAAAAATCTCCTTTCTATACCAAACTGTAACTAGAAAATGTTTTGTTTTACTTTGGCATTGCTAGAAACGTCAGTTTAACATAATAGTCAAACTATGTCTCTTCTCATCTCACCTCTAGAAAGAAGTAGTTTCCTATCCAAAGTGGGTCTGGAGGTGAGCCACAAAAGAATATGGCAGAAGGAAAGAGGCATTCTTGTAGAAGAAAACCAGACGAAGGACAGGAAAATAAAGTATAAAGTAAGAGATGACTACTTTTGGAGCAGTCTGCCACTGGGACTATGGAAGACCTCACATTAAAATCTGAACTGAAGTGCTTCTTGCATATATGGAATCTTTGGTTCACTACAATAGGAAAACTGCTCCCACCAGGGAATGAGAGGTGTTTCTGGAAGTTGCCTCCAACGCTAATGATGCTAAGGCAACAAATGAAGCATATTTGCATGGTTCCTCTCCAGTCTGGAATGGGAACATAGACACAAACAGCCAATTGTAAAACTAACTTGTGTAAAAATGAACTACAGCAAATGCTTGAAAGCAAGAGCCATGATATTATTGAGGGAGAGTGGTGGTTATGTCTTTCTTTGTATTTGTCATAATTGCAGCAAAGGCCCCACTCATACCATCTGGTTTGTTGCCCTTTAGGGAGAGGGTACGGTAAGCAATAGGCTACTGTGCCATATGCTATGATTTAGACTTGTTTGAAAATGTAGTTAACTCTTTAACACACTAGTGGTCCTCATAAAAGTGTCATGGGGGTGCAGGCAGCTGGATAACCAGCATATCTGCTTGTTTAAGCCACTCAGGGGCTTTATTCATCTCACCCTAGAAAAACCGGATTTATTAAAGGAAAAAAATTAGCTGGTAGAGAAAAGGAGAAGATGCTGTGGCTGATTCTCTTCCATTATATGCCCCTCTACTGTCTGTTGATCCACTGCCAGCATGATATTAATATCTCTAAACCACCACGGAATTAGCACTTCTCAAAATCCACTCCCACAAAGAGGCTGCGCTGCTGGCCACCCTGTCTCCTGAGTCACTGCCTAAGCATGCTGGCAAATGCTGTCATTATCACAGAGTTGTGTTTGGCAGCCTAGAGAAGGCAACAGCCCCAAATCAGCAGATGTAGATGTTGATACACGGTGAGGATTTAACTGAGGTTGTCACCAAGGAGCCCTATCAGGACCAGAAAGAGGTTCCACCCACCCAAGAGTGAGTGAGACAGCTAGGAAGGAGTGGGGATACAATTCCACTGTGACAGGTTGAGATGCCTTGGTGATTTTAAATGCCAAGAGAATAAAGAAATATTTGTTACTGCATTTTCAATTACTGAGCATTGGCATTTTACAGTCAACATGGGGTCTGAAGGAGAAAGCAAGAATGACAAAGCAAGAAAGGAAAATTTTACTCAAATAAGCTTCTGTATGAGAAGCTAAAGAATACAAAACAACAACAACAAAAACCCACAATGTTTAATGGACCAGTCCTATTAATGTTGCGCAAATCAGTCCCTAGATTTAGCACCTATATGCCTAGCCAGCAGAGAATGAAGGGCACATTCCTTTCATATTCTCTTCACTGTGTGTGTGTGTGTGTGTGTGTGTGTGTGTGTGTGTGTGTGTGTGTGTAAATACCAGGGCTTGACCTCAGAACCTGGGTGTTGTTTCTTAGCTTCTTCACTCAAGGTGATCACTCTACCACTTGAGTGGACCACGGCTCCACTTCTGGCTTCTAAGAGTCACATGGCCCTCCTCACTGGGCTGAATGCAAAGTGAAACCCAAGATCCTAGCTGCTACATAACCAGGATTACAAGTATGAGCCTAGCTCCTTGTTTTCTTTAAATGTCAGCAAATTGCTACAAACCTGTGAAAGCTTGCCACATGGAGTTCTGGAGGTCACAGATTCCCAACTCACTCCATACTCTGCCCACCACTCATTTGTCCCTTTCCTCTAAGGCCTAACATCAGAGCCCAGCCAGGTTTTCTTAGCTACATATTCTAACGGAGCATTTTCCTCAGAGGAACAGTTGTGGTGCTGGTGCTTATAATAAAGAAAGTAAAATACATGAAATAATAAACAAACCTTCTTACTGTGTATTTACTACATTCCAGGCATGTGAATCACATGCATTCTCTTCTTAGTGCATCTCCTATGATAAAGCATCAACTGTTATGCAATAATATAATTATTAAATCACTGCCTTTAAGAGAAAGGTTCAGTTTTCCTTGCTCTACACCATCACCAATTTCTAGCACAAATATAATCCTTTGGATAAAAAAACCCTTTAGGATAAAATAATTTCTAAATGCAGTGGAATTATAGCAAGTTTCTTTTAATTTTGTATTAAACTCTCCAAAAAATTTTTGATATTAAGGTAGAAGAAAAAACACCTGTTTATTTTGTAAATACAGTATTGGAACATTACTCCTTTTTCTACCCAAGGTTTTCCAGCATAAAAATGAGGACAATAACTTTTTTCATGCCTTTTCCACTTCTGTCTTTCCCTTCCCTATTATCTGAGACTGCAATTTGAAAAATGAATGAAAGGGAGAAAGTGAAAATGGAATTAGCCTAGATCCATGTACTTCACTGTGCTGTTCATTTCTTTTGGCTGCTAATGGAAGGTCACAAGACTTTTCCTCTGGCTAAAGATGGCTCAGAACTCAAAAATGAGTGCATTCATCAGTGGCCCAGTAAAAAAAGAGAACATTAAATTGTGTGCCATGATATTATGCTTCTTTAGACAAATTTGTAAGTTCTGCTTTCTTGAGTGTATCAGTAATTCCATTCCAATTACACATGTCTGGCACAAATGAATAATTCATAATCAGTGTATAAAAAAGAAAACTAACACAGCCTTGGGGGTCTCACAGTAAGTCATCACTCTGTAACAGCTAAAAAAAGAAACATTAGAGAATATTTCTCCAAACTAAAAGAAAAATTGAGTTTTACTATAAGGGAACAGTATCCATCAGGAAATGTCAGATATTTCTGGTAGACAAACAGTGACATTCTCATCTTCCCTAGTCACTTTCCACATAGCAAGCCCATTGTCATTACTTCACACCTATTACACTATAATGGCTTTGAATCAGGTTCTATGTTCTGAAAACAAGACCAAAAGGTGACTTAGGCTCATATGAAAGAATAGGAATCTTCAAAAGTAAAATTCTAATTAACATATTTTTTGCTTGTCATTCCCATCCCTTACACCAAACTCAACATTGGAAGTAAAAACTATATAAGCTAATAGGTGAAATATCTAAAATTGTTTAGGTTACTTTATACATGGGTCATTTTGCACCTACTTGAAGTTAGAGAAAGGTTCTACAAACACTCAAAGAACATGTTTTGTTTGAACGATTTGAAAGTAAGTTGTATCATCATCCCTACGTATTTCCAGTGTGCATTTCCTACAAATTCGAAACACAAGTAGAATTAGGACATTAACATAGAAGCATTACTACCATCTAATTAAAAACTCTGCTGTTCCAATAGAATTTTTAGTCTCCCAGCCATAGCCATAGGAAATACGTTCCAAGATATAGAGTAGATGCCTGCAACCAAGGATAGTACTGAACTCTATACAGTTCTTCCTCTTGATGTGTATTATATAGTGTCTTCATGCTATTTGATTTGAAATATATACAGATATTCTTATTGTTATCATCCCCAAAGAATACAGTGTAACAACTATTAGAAGCTATTTATATTGAATTAGGTATTATGTTTTGTGGAAGGATTAAGTGTTTGAAAGGATATAAATAACATAAGTGCACATCATATTGGGGGTTTGGCTTAAGCATTCATAGATTTTATTGTCTGTGAAAGGCCTAGAATCAATTTTCTATGAGTACTAAGGAATAACTGGATTTTTTTCAAAGATTTCATTCCCATAAAATATACAATAATTTAGGAATAGGAAGAGACTAACACTAATGAATAATAAAAACAGAATTAAAAACTGCAATAAAAGTTTAGTGTAGTCCCAAACTTTCTTGCCTTCTGTATTTCTTTTTCACTTAAGAGGAAATTTATAGCTTATTTTTTTATATAGCTGAGCCTGGTAACATCGCTCTTGAGAATTGAGAGGGTAGCATACATAGTGGGAGTGGAAAATTTTGAGGGCAGTACAGTTGCTACGGCTCAGAATCAAATGTTCCACAAAATTGCCATATTTTTTTAATCTGAAACAATTCTTTTATCTTTCTTTGATTTATACGACCTTGACATTAAAGCGGTTCTGGTAAGTTATATTCATTTGTCTTTTCTTCATAATCAGTTAGAAGTTATACAGCGATGCTGTTATTCACTGAGATTATTATATTTAATCACTTGATTGAAGTGGTATCTACTAGGCTTCTCGACTCTAAAGTTACTCATTTTCTCTTTGAAAATAATTAGGTATTTTCTGAGTAAATACTTTGATCTATTTAAATCTCATCTTTCATAAAACTTCCAAGTTATTGACTTAATATTGCTATGAATTCATAGCATCTCTTTTTATTCAGAGGGTTATAATCTGCTACTACTGTTCTTTACTTCAGTGTCCTTTGGGCACTCCCTTGTTTTCTGGCTTCCTTGTTCCAGGCTTATCCTGTACTACCTACCCTAGCTCTGGAATTAGCCACTTATCCAAGGAACTATACTTACAATATGTTTAATTCTATACATTTAATTCTACATTTATCTGTAACTACTGAAAACCATGTGTGCTAGACATGAAAATATGCCTCTTGGATCTCAGAGTACAGGAAGCATAATTGACTGACAACTCAGCTGCTGTGCTCTGAAATCCATCACTGCTATTACAGCCAAGACTATGCTTCCCACCAGCTGCTACTAGCCAATAACTAAGCCCAGCAGAGATACTAAGGCAGGCGTATTGCTGAAAGACACAGGACTCCACTGATGGACAATTTAGACATAAAGATTGTCTCCATCCATTTTCTGCTGCTAAGATGGTAGAAAAGCTAATAAACGTGAGAGAATGGACAAGGGGCTGAACTCAGTTTATAATTACACTATACTACATTAGTGCACTTAAGAGGACTCTATTCAGTTGTCCTCATTTATATAGGCCCCACCTTTCAGCACTGTTGTACATGTATAGCTGTTTTAAGGAAACTCTTCCAGAATTGCCTTGTGTAGTTTAAATTTTTGTTTTTCAATCTTCCTCCAGCCTCTTCATTCTCTTTAGGAGAAAGGAAGTGTTTGGCCTGCCTTGCAGTCTGAAGACTCAACCAGCTTCCCACAATTATTTCCCTGGTTACCTCAGCAGTTACTTCTATCATTAATTTCTAGCATACTTCATTCTTCTTGAAGAAGCTTGGGCAGTATAACTACAGTATGTGTTAACGTAGAAATGTATATTCCCAATTCGCCCCTTCAATATCTGTAACAACCTCTATGACAATGAGGAGACTTATCCACAGTGTTTCGACCTCCTAGACCAACACCCCTAGTGGAACCAAACTTTATTATTGTTGTCACCTCCTTCTAAATGAATACCATGTTCCAAGGCCTTCTTCTCAAATAGATGTCTGCACTTAGTAAGTCAGTTTATGGGGCTTAAACTCTGGGCCTGGGTGCTTTCCCTAAGCTCTTCAGCTCAAGGCTACCACCCTACCACTTGAGCCACAATGCCACTTCCAGTTTTCTGGTGGTTAATTGGAGATGAGTCTCACAGACTTACATGCCCAGACTGGCTTTGAACTTCAATTGTCAGATCTTAGCCTCCTGAGTAGCTAGGATTACAGGCATAAGCCACTGTGCCTGGCACTCACCTGTTCTTAAGCCTTATTCGTAAATTGATCATGACTCCTGAGGCCTGACTACTAAGTTTGGAGTAGATTTATCACCTCTGCTCTGCCCTAAGAGCTATTAACACACAGTTGTTTCCATGATCTACAAATATCAACCATTACTAACTTTCTACAGAGCCAAATTATGACAATATGGAGAAAAGTTTTTCAAGGATGACTGACACAAGCAACTATATGCATTTGTCTGTCTTGTTATTAAAAATAATGCAACAGTAATATAAATATCAACAAGAGAATAAAGATAAAATCTTCTCCAAATATACATATTTCTCTTTCTGTGATTGCTGTGTGACTTGGATGATTTGATTCCTAGAGCGGAGCAAATTCAAAGGGAATACACTACATAGTAAAGTAGAACCAGGGTTAAATGGATACAAATATCAAGTGCGGGCATGGGGAATAATACCTTGATACACTCTTGCATGCTTCCCCTTCATGCTCCATTTAAAAAGGGTAACAGATAACTCAGTAGCCTTGCCTTATAGATCTTTACCTATGTCTTTGAACTTAACATTTCCCACTTAAAACCATTCACATTTTATCAGTCACTGAGGAGGCCATGGAGATTAAAAGGCAGAATATTTTCCTTAAGGCAAACACATGCGGGTACACATTTCAGCTAAAGCAAATCCATGAAGAGATGGATCTGCAATATATTTTAGTCAAGGTTAAAGGAAATGATGAAAAATAATTAACATTTTAATATATTTATAACCATCACTCCAAGTATCTCTCAGACATATCCATGTATTCACACATGTACAGAAACATACATACACACACATACACACAAACATACACATACTCACACAATTTCATTACAATAATTTCAAGGTCCTGTGTTAAAATGAACTCAGAACAAAACATACCCATGCCTTATGAACGTTTGGCATGTACGTCAGGCCTCTGTCACCCTTGTTCCCCAAGTGTGCTGTCACTATAATCCCAGGGAAACTATCCCTCTTTAATTTACATACTCACTATACTTGCCCTACAAGTGGAGCATCTCACAAGTGCCACACCGGAGATCCATAGTTGGCAGAACCCCAATACTAATTCCTGACACACAAGAACGTTGGCCTTGCTTCTCATTAGTTCTTCAAGTAAAGTTCTACCCGAGGCTGATCTATATGGAAGTGAAAGCATAGTGATATTTTCTGGCAAGCAAGTGTTTTAATTTTTAGAGACAAGTTGAAATTAAAAGTCATGACAGGATTCCACTAGGCAGAAAATTCAGATAAGCCATTACAGGATTCCATTAGATAGAAAATTCAGAAGATAGAAAAATTTTCAAAAATATAATAAGCTCCATCTTTGCTCATATACAGAGAACATGGTTTCCTTCATCCCAAAACACAGTGAACAAGAAGAGAAAATGGTCAACATCTCAGTCCCAAAAGCCAAGACCCTTCAGATCTCCAAACGTTGACACCAAGGCCTCTAAAATCCATATTCTTTGAAACAGGAACCTTGAAATTTCAGGCTTTTGAAAAACTTTTATAAGCTGGAAATAAAACCCCAGAAAAACAAACAAACAAACTAACAAAAAAACCCAAAACAAAAACTACATTCACTAAAGGCAATAGGAAAAGTTTACATGGGAGAGATCAGAGAGACCTAGAGATAATGAGCAGTAAACAAGAATCTCTGATTAAGTGACCATTTTCAAACTAGGCTTCAAAAAGAAACGAACTTCCACTAGGTGATAGCGTCCAGAAACTAATGCAATGAATTTCCCAGACACGCTGTACCTCTTCCCCTGATGCTGTTGATCCCCAAGTATATATACACTAGCTCAAAGGTGTTTTGTTCTGACTATCCTCCCAGCACCTGTCCCCCACACACAGCGAGGAAGCATGTCTCACAATGCTAAGCAGAATCTGCACAAGGAGATTTCTTATATCAGCAATAATTGGAAGCATATGAAGTGGCACAATCCTTTATAGATTTCTTTACTCTCTCTTCCTTCATCTTATCCATTTTTCACTTAGTCCCATAAACCTAAGTTCTAAAAATGACTCAAATTGAGTTTTAAAGTTTTTATATTGAACAGCTCCTTTTCTTATTTAATAAATCTTGTGCCAAGATAGCCACAGTGGATTTGAACAGTGCTAGAGACTTTTCCAAACTTTACAAGACAGATTGAATACAAAAAGGAAGATTCAAACGCTTCTGTGTCCCTAGCCAGGCTTTAGTTACTAGAATGAAGTGGAGGGAAAATCAAAGATTATCAAGGGCTATTAACTTAGGGCAGAGCACCTTTGCTGAAAGCTCTGAGAGCCAAGTTTGTGACTTTGACAACTGATCAGCCAAGCTGGGCTTATACAGTAGCACAAGGCATAGCCTGACCCATAGAGAACATACCTGAGAAAACCACACATGAATAAGAAACTACGGAATTGAACTTAAAAGCAAATCAAGTTCAAGAAACTCTTAAACCACCTCTCTAGTGTCAGTTCAATTTTTGTCAGCATTCATAATATGCACAGGTCTGTGATTCCACACAAAAAGTAGAACTAAGAGCGTTTTCTAGAGATTAGAGTTGAAATATGGAAGTCAAGAACTCTTGGAATAATGACTATGTGTGTCAGCAATAAAAATCACTCTTCGTCATTCAGAGATGAAAATGGGAAGAAAAAATACAGATAAGAAAGTTAAGTTCTACTTTAAGAACTCAAAAAGATGTCAGGTTATGCAAGGCAGATGGCTCACACCTGTAATCCTAGCTACTCAGAAGGCTAAGATCTGAGGATCAAGGTTCAAAGCCAGCCTGGGCACCAAAGGACCGGAGACTCTTATCTCCAATTAACCTGGAAAACGAGAAGTTGGGCTTTGCTCAAGGTAGGGCAATAGCCTTAAACTGAAGAGCTCAGGGACAGCTCCCAGCTCAAGTTCAAGCCACATGACCTACAAAAAAATTTAAAAAATGCCAGCTTAGAACCAAAGGAGATTTATAAACAACAGTGGTGAAAACGGTTTATAAGGAAAGGGATTTGGGCTCACACTTATACTCAGAAGGCTGACATCTGAGAATCATGTTCGAAAGCCAGCTGGGGCAGATAAATTCAAGACTTGTTATGTCAAAAAGTAAAAAGGGGGCCGGGAGTTTGACTTAGAGGCGGAGTGCTTGCCTAGCATTCACGAAGACCCAGGTTCGATTCCTCGGTACCACATACATAGATAAAAGCCAGAAGTGGGGCTGGGAGTTTGGCCTAGTGGTTAAAGTGCTTGCCTAGCATGCGCGAAGACCCAGGTTCGATTCCTTGGTACCACATACATACAAAAAAAAAAAAAAAAAAAGCTGGAAGTGGTGCTGAGGCTCAAGTGGTAGAGTTCTAGCCTTGAGAAAGTCCAAGGACAGTGCTCAGGCCCTGAGCTCAAGCCCAGGACTGGCAAAAAAAAAAAAAAAAAAAAAAAAGCCAGAAGTGAGAAGTGGTGCTGAGGCTCTAATGGTAGAGCTGTGGCCTTGAGAAAGTCCAAGGACAGTGCTCAGGCCTTGAGCTCAAGTCCAGGACTGGCATACACACAAACAAAGAAAGCAAAAAGGAGGGAACAAGAGTTTGGCCTAGTTGTACAGTGCTTGCCTAGCATACACGAAGATGGGGATTTAATTTCTCGGTGCCACATAACATAAGAAAAAGAAAAAAAAAAATCCAGAAGTGGTGCTGTGGCTCAATTGGTAGAGCTCTAGTCCTAAGAAAACTCATGCACAGAGCTCAGGCCCTGAGCCAAAGCCCAGGACTGGGAAAAGAAAAAAAAAAAAGGGCAGGGTTGGGGGGAGAAGGAAGGAAAGAGAGAGGGTTGAAGGGGGACACAGGGAAGGAGGAAGGAAGAAAGGTGGGGAGGAGGGAGAGAGAGAAAGAAGAGTGAAAGAGAGAAGGGGAACAAAATTAAGGGAAAAAGACATTCCATGAAACTAATGCTTCTTAGATCAAATTCTTGAATTGCTATAGCAAATATCCATCCACACTTTACTATTAGTAATAGGCTTACACTTGAGTACTGACAAAAGCCATTCTAGCTACAGAGGCCACGTCCCACTAAACTCCAATAGCACTCTTCAAATAAGAAAGAAAAAAGTACCTAGGGACTTTGAAAGGGGGTATTAAAAAATTACTTCATATTTGCCTTACCAAATAGCTAATTCTCTAGTGTGAGCTACCTCCAAGCCATTCTGTATCTACCACCTTGTTTCTATTGGTGTGCTAACTACCTAGGTGAACACATATACCATGATCTCCAGAACAGATAGATGACAAAGGAAAAGCAGACAGAATATGGTGGGAAGGAGTATAATCAAGAGGGACAAAGACTGAGCAAATGCAGCAGTGGCACTCATTAGGCACTATGTTGAAAATCAGCTATGTACTCATGGTGGGGACTGGAGGGAAAGACAGAAAGAATGAGGGCGCAGGTGACATTACTGGAAAAGAAATATACTAAGTACCTGACTTGGGTAACTACAACCCTCCCTACCGCATACGTCACTTTTATAATAACAACAAAAAATTAAAAGATAAAAATTAGAAAAAAGAAAAAGAAGTACAATGAACCAATCTAACCTACTGGTATAAATCTGGCTCATGGTGAGTACATTGTTGAATCAAAGGACAAACTGGTTTAGAAAATGAGAGAGAAGAACTATAATGTTGAAGAGTTACATCTAATAGTTATGTTGAGTAAACAGACAATTTTACTCTGCCCCCAGGATTTCTGTACTGCTGTAATCTTATTACACCTTTTATTTCATAGTTTCATTTATTCAGCAATATTGTGGTTTGGGCTTTGTAAGACAAGTAAAATGGGCATTATACTTCATTATGCCAGTTGCTCTCTGACTACTGGTGCACTTATAAGTCAGCAAAACACCTGGATGTTAGAACAAGAATGAATATTGGGTCAAAATGTGAGGGACATGTGAAATAGAGGGAATAAAATAAGGTCCATCCTCAAATCATCTAGTATTCTCCTTGATTCACAAGCACCAAAATAAGGAAAAAAACTGAAGAAAAAGCATGAACATGTCTGAATTTTCCTTTATGTCAGGACAGGGATAAAAGTATACCCTACCATACTCTCCATATGAAAATGTGCTTCTTTCAAAGACAAGCGATCCTTCCTAAACAAATAAACTCAAGATATAGCTGGAAGAAAGTAAACAGTCTAACAAGCACGTGCTTCCAATCCAGCCAAACTAGCCTGCTCACTGCTAACGATGCCATGTGTTCACATTTCCAACTATTTAGAGGCCATGTGAATTTGTATGATTCATCACTACGCAAAACTCAACATTTCAAAAATAAAATGCACTTTCCTAGATTAAAAGCTTTGCTGAATTCTACCAAATCAGACTCTATCTGGACAATCATAGCCTCCATCATTTAAGGCTTGATACTGCTCTTATTTCAGAAGACAGTCCTTGAACTCAAATGTACATTATTTCTTTCTCTCATAAATGCCTTTTTCTGATTCCAGTTGTACTTTTACTATTTTTCTTATGGTCCACAGTCTTCCCTATGTATGTTGCTGGAAGTGGCGACCATTCCAAACACTGTCAATTTAGTCATCTTAAAACATTAGAATGACATTCTCAAACCATCATTGTAACAATGGAACACCTGCATGGAAGTTGCCAGTATGGAGGCAAAAGTGAATTTGTTATACCTCAAATGATTATGGTGAAGGAGTATCAAGATAGGATGAGCCAGAAATGAATGGGAGAGAGAAAAAAGAAAAGGATAGTAAAACTATTATTTATTAAGCACGCTTCTAAACATTTTACATTAACTCAGCTTTATCTTCACCTAATTCTGGTAAGATGAGGACTGTTGCCATCCTTCTGTCACAAGTGCAAACCCAGAAGCATAGGAAGTGACAGCCCTTGTAAGCCACAGTTATAGTCAACCATAGAGGTACAAAGCCAAGGGTTGTTTTAGTGGAAAAGATCATTCTCTAACCCCTAAACTACAATGTCTAAAGGTGTAACTCTTCCATTTCATTTTTACTTAATGACCACTTTATATGAAACATACATATATGGGATATCTTCTTTTGGACCCACATTTTAATGCACAATAACCTACTTAGTCCTTAGTGCTTTCCCAAAAAAGTACAGCATTCACACTTGCCAGAAGTAATCCTGTAGTTAAAGGACAGAGACAAAAATCAGAAGACAGGCTTTCCAGTTCCAAATCGAGTTATCTTCTAATTAAATAACACCATGCATGAAAGGAAATAGATGATTAAAAAGTATTCTGTAATCTAGCCCTTATGGACCTCTTTATCATTTTCTAGGAGGCCCTCTTCAGCTTTGTGCTTTAGCATACACAGTCTACTTCTCAACCACAAAAAGTTGGCATTCACCTTAGGACGAGGCCTGTATTGCAGTTTCACCTGGCACTTCTCTGTCCCTGCTGTGTATTATCATCCTCCATTTACATAGCTTGCCTTACACCTAGGTCATCATATTCCCTGCTGGCCCAAGCAAAGCCACACACTTAGTAGGCACTCAATAAATATTTATTGACTAGCAGATTGATTTCACTCACTAAGCTCCCAGGAGGCTCTGTGGGCTGTTGGATGAAAACAAAGTAATAACTGACTGAGTCACAGAATTTTTGAGCAAAGAGTCCACAGAGATAAAGTAATCCAAATGCTTCCATATAGACATCAAGTCAGAAAAACTGAGTTGTCTAAGAAAAACAGAGAATGAGAGCATCACTATGGACATCTAAGAGCCTTCTTGAGCCTCAGCTCATTTCCCTTATACTCCAATCCTTTTAAAGTTCTATAAAACAAGAATATAATGTTCGTATGAATTATCTAAGAGGCCTTTGATGCATTAAAAATGTATTAACACATTAAAATAATCTATCCACATATTATAAATGTGACCACTCTAATACTAATATACTAGCTAAAATATATATTAGACATTTAATTATAATAATTTGCCTGCCAGCTGGAGATTCAGAAGACCTATCTGAGGAATGAATGATTTGAAAATGCCTGGTGACTTCTCTTCTCCTCCTCTCAATATATATTTCAACACAAAGCAGGATTGCTCAGTGAAGACACGGGTATGTTTCCTTTATTCCCATTTTCCCTGTTCTGCTGTCCTTCGAGAAATAAAATTTCACAAAAGAGCAGTGCTGGAGCCGGAGTGCAACTTAATGGTAGGATACGTGCTTAGCATGCTCAAGGCATTGGCTTTGATGCCTAGAATAAAAAAATATAAACGAGTAAAGGAAAGCAGTGTAACAACTTCGGACACAGGTATGAAGCAAAAACATTCTCATCTTCTCTTAATAATGATGGAGAGCCTGAACTGAGTTTATAGAGTTATAAAGTGGATCTTCTTTCCTCCATCACTATCTCAAACTCCAGATTAAACTAACTGACCTAAAAGGCATCTTCCAGTGATGTACTCTCTCCATATTCCTATTCATAATATGGTCTGTAAATGCAAATCTGAATGTCAAATACACATGTGTTGAAAAATGGAAATAGCAAACAACTATCATCTTCCTTTGTCATATCCAATTACTATAATTTTCATGAGATGCAAAGATAATTGTCTAATGGAAGATAAATAATCAACACTATCTTTGCTCTTGATTTCAACAGACATGTGGTACAGAGGCTGTTATAAAATGCTGCTGCCCAAGTAGGAATACAAAGAGGACAGCTAGAATGCATTCTCCCTGGGGTCCAACTCTGCCCTCACCAATTGCCTGTAACTAAAGACAATCATTTTGCTTTCTGGTTCTTGTCCTTTCCCTACTTATTTCTCAAGCTTGTTAACTCCAGACTTAAGTCAGCTCTATATGTTCTGGATAAATCCTATATTATGTCCCCCACATAACCTGCTTGCCAGACTTGTTTTCTTTGCATTTCAATAGATTCACACTGAAAAATATCCCCCCCGCCCCACTAAAAAAATACAAGATCATAAGGCATAGGTAATAGTAACCATACATTTTTTTCTTACCCAGAAACAAGGGAGCCTAAGCCAGGTAAGAAGTGGACTCTACACTAAAGCTTCAAGAAGTCTATAAGGCCTAGGAAAGGCCTTGAGACACTGTTTCACTATATCATCCATTCCAGTTCCAGTGGCAGAATTCAGGGTCGGTAACAGACAATACTTCATCCTTGACTCTTTCCTCTCTAAGAAGGAAGTCTTCTAGTCTTTATTTAACCTTACTACTTCCTAAGAAAGGACTCTAATGCCCTCTCTATCAGAACAAGTGAGTCTCTGTGAAGTTTTCCAACCTGCCTAAAAGCTCAAGCACTCTGCTAGAGAAAGCATGTGGCTAAAGGTTAGTGATAAAAGGCTGGGAATCTATCTGGTTTAGTGATAGAGTGCTTGCCTAGCATGTCTGAAGTCTGAAGACCTGGGTTTGACTCCTCAGTACCACATAAACAGAAGAACTGAAATGGTGCTGTGGCTCAAGTGGTAGAGTGCTAGTCTTGAGCAAAAGAAGATCAGGGACAGTGCCCAGGCCTTGGGTTCAAGCCCTAGCAGTGGCAATGAAAGAAGAAAAAAAAAAAAGAAAGAAAGAAAAAGAAAAGAATTGGTGATGAAGTGAGGATAGCTTTGAGCACACTTCTCTAGGGCTGAATGAAAGGCAACCTAGAATTGACATGAGCTACATGTTAAAGAGTGTCATATATGAAAGTAGAGTATCTGAAATACATACCTACCTATCAGCCAGATACTGACACTTTATTCAGAAAAAGGATCAATTAAAGTTGCTTAAAAGAACAAACAAACTACATAAATGTGAAGGTTTGTTGCTGGTATGTTTATGAAGCAAAACAGTGCCCCAACTACATTCATATTCTTAATGGGTAAAACAAATCACTGGCAATAAACTGCTTAACAGTTAAAACAATGTCATAGCTGTGGGCACCCAAAATATTACATTTTGGCTCAGATTATTGTGTTTGTTTTCTAAAACTCACACAAGAGAAAACCAACTTTCTCAAAATGCCATTTCACAATATGGCAGAGTTATTTTGTTTAAAGACTAATGGAAGACAGGATCCCTTGCTATGAAATAATAAGGACAATCTTTATCTAAATTATTAAAGAATAAAAGGAGAGGAATCACGGTGAAACAGATGATATAGAAAGGAGCTGTTAGGAATAAATGTGGTCTACTATGCATACTGTACTGCTATTCGTTGTTCAGTAGTAAAGTTGGTACCATACTCCCCACTTTCCCCAGCACTTTTGCCAACAGCTATTCTGCACTTATTTCATAAAGCCAGCAATACTGAGAGCAGTGAAGTAGAACAGAGAATATAGGTTCTTAAAACCCAGCTGTTAGATTTTATCTCACAAACATGTACCAAAGTCCATGCTAATTCTCACATATGCAAGAAAGGGTAGATCTTAACAATCTGCAAAATACCCTCCAGGTCAGGTACTATCATAATCCATACTTAACACAAACTAGGATTTATTAATTGTTATGAAGTGCAAGTCTGTCCATGCAACACATTTCACTTCATTTTTGGGTATGGCCTTTTGGCCGAGTATCTACACATAAGTCTTGGAAGTTAGATCCCTAACAAAGTTATGAAAAAAATACAGATTTACCCCAACGCGCTGATTCCAATTACTTGCTTAAAACAACATTACTCAAATGCTTTGCATTGTAAGGGGACAGAGGAGTTGTGCAAATAGAAAAGGTTTCAGTAAAGCATTCCCTCTTCAGGGAAACAGAAGTCTGGGTTCAGGATTCTTTATTGGCTAGTTGCTTTTACTTTGACTGAGTGTTTTTCATCAGCAACAATCTCGAGTTAGCTCATTAGTGAGAATGTGTTCAATGAATTGATTTGAGAAAGAAGAATTGACTCAAGAGTAGAACTGACATTTAACAGCAATTTCCTACAGTTCTGGTTCCTGGAACTAACTGATATGTGAACTCATAAGTTTACTCTTATATCTTAGCATTAATAATAATGGAAAATCAGATGTACCTTCACACAAATATATATAATTTGTCAAGTACTATTTTGACCAATCAAGCTTATACCTGAAAATCTTAAGTGGCAACAAACCAGTTCAATAAAGTCAATTTGGATATTTCTTGATGATGATAACTATGGGCCTGGCAAGATAACGAAACAGGAGATCACTGAAAAGTTTATTAACCAAGAGAAGGAGGTAGGGTAGACTCCATTACTTAGGTCTAGAGAAGTCAGTTTATTACTAAAATGATCTTAGTGGTCTACTCCATTTCTTACATGTGACTAAGATCCAAAGAAACTCTAAGAATACTTAGTGACAAAGTTGGACTAGACCATTCCGGTATCAGGTCATACAATAGGTATCTTTCCGGCCTAGGCGTTTGGCCTAGAGTGCTTGCCTAGTACGCATGAAGACCTGGGTATCACATACATTAAAAAAAAAAAAAAAAAAAAAAAAAAAAAAAGCCAGAAGTGGTGCTGTGGCTCAAGTAGAAGAGCTCTAGCCCTGAGAGCCCAAGGAGAGTGCTCAGGTCCTGAGTTCAAGGCCCAGGACTAGCAACAACAACAACAACAACAAAAGAAAAGAAAAAAAATCTTGAGAGACAAAGTACAAAGGGTAAACTAATGTAACAACAATATTGACAAGACATTACCTTGGAATTTTCCTACTTTACAATTTGATGATAGGGAGGGGCTTGGTGGGGAGAAAAGTGCAAGAAAAATGAGTACAAAAAAATGTACTCATTACCTTATGTATGCAACTGTAATCCTTCTCTAAATCACCTTGACAATAAAATTTAAAAAAAACCCTCATTTAAGATTTCAATATTTTGGAGTTGGAGATCTAAAAAACTGGACACGATAAATTATACAGAAATCTAGGCATTTACACACAGTCAGACCAAAGGAGGATAACTCTTATGGAAGAAACCAAGTAAGTCTTCTGAACTTTTAAAATACTATTTATCGAAACAAAATCCAGAAAATGGAAACAGGTTCATTTTCGACTTGGTAGTGGTAGTGTTTGCTGCAGCTTTTGGGTTTGTATGTATATGGGGAGAGGATGGGGTGATGTCATACACAGAAACGAAGGAAGGATCAACAACTGCATTCATGGTATTCAGAGTACAATATGCAGAAAATGAACTATGCAACTTATGGGCAGGGACAGGAAGGGAAAGCTGGGAGAAAACAAAGGAAGAAGTAGCATCCCTAAAAGAAATGGACTCAGTATCTGGCTCATGAAATGGTAATGCTCTGTCCAACTTCATAACAACAAAATATTTTTTTTTAAGAAAAACAGCTTATGGATTTCAACTTATTGGGGTTGGAGTTATAGTCCAGGTAGTAGGTAAAGTGCCAGCCAATGGGGGAAAGTATGAGATACTGAATCTGAATCCTGGTCTCAGTCAAAAAAAGAAAAAAAAAAAAGGAAAAACAAATTCAAGTTGTTAGTATAAGGAGAAAAAGACATGCACAAAGGCTCCATCACAAGAAGAATGAGAATTATTTTCCAACAACATAAATTTCAATTGAACAGGTCATTAATCCTTCACCCAAAACTTTATAATGCCTCCTTCTCACTCAAAATTAAAGTTACATCATTTAAATAACTTACAGAAATTACCTTGCCTGCTGTCTCCCTTGCAAACCTTGCAAACCTAAGTTGATCACTGAATACTGAAAGTTTGTCCCTGGTCCAGCAGTAAGAGTCCATCTTGCTGTGTAACTCATTTGGGTCCCCCAATTTTTTCTCTGCTGACCCTTTTGTCTGTGCTGCTTGATCCTCCATCACTTTCATGGCTTGTTCAAGCTATCACATCAATGAAACATTCCTGATGACTCTACTGAAAAATCCCTTCAAATCCCAGAATACTTCCCTTTCTAGAAATTATTTTTTCTCCATAGCACTCTACTTTTGGTCATATATATATAGTTTAACTGTGTATTTCTTTACTCCCCACTGGAAATATTGTTAAATTCTCCTTCTCTCCCCCCCCCCCCGCCCCCGCCACTCTCAGCTTCCTTTTAGTTCTATTCAATGCTTTATGCCTGGTGCCAAAATCATCACTTGGGAGAAGATAAGGAAAGTGGTGGATTTCTGACAGCCACACTGGCTGTTCTTTGGGGAACAACTACAGACACCATGGTTTAAGGGAAAGGCCAGCCTCAGTGAGGCTACCAGAAGCGTAGACAGCGATTAGTGGAAATCAAATTTATTGAATTTTAAACTTTTAAAAGAACAAACCTTACTCAGTCAGATAAAGCCCAGAATATGAAATTCCCCAAGCAACAGAGGAACAGAAGCTACCTCCTGGATCAAATTTGTTTGTTGTTTTGGTTTTCCTCTTTTTCTTTGGTGTCAACTTTCTTTTGACAAGATATACCTGTGCAATCATGTGAAACACCAGATGGGCAGACCAACCACAAAGAAGACCAGCAGTTTCCACCTGAGCAGGGCACCTGTGGGTGCTATGTAGCCCAATCCCAAAGAAATACCTAAATGCATGGCCATGACAAAACCCAGGGAATTGGGTAGAGAAAGGAACTATGCACTTAGTTACAGGGGGGTAAGTACAGCAGCTCATCAGCATCAAATCTCCATTTTGCAATTGTTGAAGAAGGGAAAATTGCTGTTAAACTTCTCCATAATCCACTTCATCATGGTGAATATACTACTCATTTCAATGCAGTGTTTAGTGTGGGGGCCCAGGAGGGAAGTACCACCTCAATTAACTGCAGAATGCTCCTCTCCCAATACAGCAGGGTCAATTGGAACTCCTTTGTAATTTAATGAACAAGAGCCAGGACAGATCCATCCAGTTCAACCCAGTGTATAGGTGTGTGCTGTCTCACATGGGAAATCCAGCTGCAGAATAGTTTTCACACAGGGGACTGACTGGAAGAGCACATTGGTGACTACACTCTCAAAAATCAAAATAAAAGCAAAGAAAGGCCTAATAGAAACAGTCCTGGGGAAGTCATCTTTAGGGTAATACCAGTACACATATAGACTGACTATGGCAAAACAAGGGTTTCAGAGTGGCAGAGGGCTATAATCACCCATTAATCAGTCTGGGGCAACAGCCATTCAAATTAGATCCTGGAGTAGGACCTCATACTGGAAAGCAAATCCATTTTGCAGATGGAACCCAGGTGGTAGTTCCTAAATACAAGGGGGAAAAATATTTTATTTCTTTAAAGGGAGTTTTAACAACTTCCTTCTCCTTATAATATTATACTTAACTTCTCTATCCTTTCATAATCCCTAATGTCACCATCTTCTCCACAACAAGTGAGGTATACCTACATACGAGAATTCTGAACAGCTATAGCCTCCAACCGCCATTCCTCACCTTCCTTTCCTTCATTTTCCCTAAGGTGAATACCCAAGTTTGAACCCCTAGATATAGTAAGCTTTATCTTTTACACCCACATATCATACAAAAATACAAGTATATATGACATGATAGTTTGTACAGATACTGTGACCAATGGTGTATTTATTATTTGTAAATATCTGGTTCAGTACTTATTTACTGAACTTGCTATTGCTTAGATAGACCACTTTCACCAGTGGGGAGAAATAGCACATTAACTAGATAGCAACCAGTCCTGTAAGAACACAGATAAAAAGCCAACAGGAAAACTTCAAGTGACTCCACGCCATAAACTTTGTTCAAAAGAAAACATCCAAAAACAGAAATACAAGGTAATGAGAAAAGCAAGAAAACTCTCAAAGCAAACAATTACAGAAAAAAGGGTCAGAATGACAGAAAAGTGCACAAAACTTTATTAGTGATCTAAGAAAAAGTTAACAATACATTCAATGGAATGAAAAAGAACATTTAGAACAACAAGACGAAATCAAGGAGAACAGAAACAATTAAATGAATTACAACAAAAATAAATAAAAGCTAAATTAATTATATGTACTACAAACTAGTACATAAATGAGAATAGAGACAATGTAGATAAACAACTAGTAGTTTTTAAAGACGGGTACAAACTATTAAATGCAGAAATCAAAGGAAGCCATGAACAAGGATTTCCAAAAGGAGACAGAAATCCTGAAATAGAAATCTAAATAGAAAGTCTCTCTATCAAAGTAGATAAAAAGGAAGAGAGGATTTCCAAGTATGGAAAGAGACATAGTAGCAAAGTAGGAGAAAATAGAGGGGAAATCAAAGTCAAGGTAATATAAAAGGAATTTGGCTAATATGAAAAATTAATAATGCATTAAAATGCAAACTAAAAATTATGGGCATAGATGAAGGCAAGGAGATGATAGTTAAGGGGACAGGGAACATGTTTAATCCACGACAAGAAGAAAACATCCCCAATTTTAAAAAAGACAAGCCCATTCAGGTCAGAAAGTACCTCTCCAAAAACACAGTAAAAATAGAAAGGGCAGAGAACAAGGATGGAATACTATAAGCTTCAGGAGAGAAAAAGAATGTCCTTTAAGACATTTAAGTATTCAGAATAACAGCAGATTTTCAACAGAACCTTAAAGCAAGGAGGGAAAGACATGATATTTGGAGTACTAAAAGTTAACAAATGTCAACCCAAAGTAAACTTCCCAGCAAATCTATCATTCATAATTAGAAGGAAAAACATTTCCATGATTCAAAAAAAAAACAAAAAACCTAAGGCAATTTCTTATCACTAAACCAGCAACAAAAGGCACTCCAACATATTCAAAACAAAAAAAAATATTTTTAAAAAGAGATAAATCCTACCAGATTTATAAGTAACAATACACGGAATGAAATAGAATCTAATATTTAATTTTTTTCAAAAGGCAAGAATTATAATATACATTTCAATTTTAAAGTGCAATGGATTCAATTCCCCAATTAAAATCAAAGAATGGTGAACTAGATCAGAAGACAAGAATTGAGCATATGTTGAATATAAGAAACACATCCACCAGACAAACACAAATACAAATGCTGACTTAGTGTGGAAAACAGTTTTAGAAGCAAGTGAATTCCTATGTATTCACATCTCATGTCTCTCCCACCACCCCTGCTTTTTTTTTTTTTTTTTGCCAGTCTTGGGGCTTGAACTCAGGGCCTGGGCACTGTCCTTGGGTTTTCTCAAGGCTAGCACTCTACTACTTGAGCACCATTTCTGGCTTTTGCTGTATGTGGTACCAAGGAATTGAACCCAGGGCTTCCTACATGTCAAGCAAGCACTCTACCAGTAGGCCACATTCCTGGCACCACAGCTCACTTCTTTATGATCTTTAAAGAAGAAAGTACATTATTACTCCTTAAACATTTTTCATGTATTGCAAAGTGAGGGTCACTACCCAACTCATTCAATGAAGCCAGTACTAAACATATTCCAATACCTAAGTGCAATAGAGACAACAAAGGAGAACTATAGGCCAACTAAAAAAAATAAACATAGATATAAAAATTCTCAAAAAAATGTGCTACCCAAATTCAACAGCTAATTAGGTTGAACATCACAATCAAGTTGGTTTCATCCTAGATATATAAGTTGAATTCAACATATATAAATCAATAAGCACAATACATGGTATACATACAATACACATAGTAGAATAAAGACAAACATCATATAATCATCTCAACTGACAGAGAAAAGCCTAGTGACCAATTCAACAATCTTTTATGATAAAAGATCTGAAGAAACTGCAGATAGGAAAATGTACATGAACAAAATATAGACTATGTGACAAACCTTTAGCCAACATCATACTAAATGAGAAAAACTTAAAATTATTTCCATTAAGATAAGGAACAAGACAAGAGTAAGCCATAGTCTCCACTCTTTATCAGTGTAATATTGCAATTTCTTGCCAGAATAGTAAGATATAGAAATAAAAAGTATGCAAAGAGAAGAAGATGAGGTCAAATTATCCCTATAAAAAGTGTAGATGAGATGCTACTATACCGTAAACTTGTAGATCTGAAACAATCTCAGCAATATACAGGATTTAAAAACAAATACAAAAATTAAGAGTTTTGATGTTCACCAACAATAAACAAAAGGAGAGGGAAATTAAAGGAAGAATTCCACTTATAATATTAAAAAAAAAAAACTAAAACAACCAATCTGGAATTAAACTGAATTGGAGAAGTGAAAGGCCTCTACATTAGAAAGTATAAAACCTTAAAGAAAGAAACTAAGGCCACTAGAAGATGGAAAGATTGCCATGTTCATGGATTAACAGAATCGGTAATGTGAAAATGGCCAAACTACTGAAGAAAATCTACAAAGTCAATATAAAGTCCACCAACTCTCAATATTATTCTTCACAAAGTCAGAAAAACCAATATCAAAATTTGTTTGGCAGCACACAAGATCCCAGTCAAAGCAATCAAGTACCCCCCCATAAGGGGAAAAATGCTGCACTATCAAAGACCTGACTACGAAAACAGAGCTGTGTACCTGTAGCTACACAACGATCCAAGGAAACCAGGTATGCATAAGACTGAAACGGGACTCATATTTCTCACCCTGTACTAATAATAATTCAAAGTGAATCAAAGACCTAATGCAAGATCTGAAACTTAGAAACTACTATAGGAAATAACAAAATAAAACATTAGCACTTATTGGCATAGCAGAAACTTCCTAAATAGAAATTTAAGTAAGCAAATAGGTGTTAGGATTGACGAATGAAATGACTGAGGGCTGGGAGTTTGGCCTAGTGGTAGAGTGCTTGCCTAGCATGCACAAAGACCCGGGTTCGATTCCTCGGTACCACATACATAGACAAAAGCCCCAAGTGGTGCTGAGGTTCAAGTGGTAGAGCTCTAGCCTTGAGAAAGTCCAAGGACAGTGCTCAGGCCCTGAGCCCAAGCCCAGGACTGGCAAAAAAGAAAAAAAAAAGTTATATTATTAAAAAAAAAACTTCTTCAAACAATGAACCTCTATTTTGATGAAAATGAACATGAAGCTTTTGAAATACGTCTGGCATGGAGATATTAGTGAAAGGGGATGGGTGGACAGGGTTCAAGGAGAACAAATACCATCAAAATATTTACATATATGCAAAAAATGGAATGCTGAGACTTGTTGAGAAGAAGGGTAGAAGATGAAAGACAATGGTCAAGGGAATAAATCTGATCAGGATAGGTTGTATATGTGAATTGACATGATCAAATAAAACCTCTGTCCATAATCGATGCTAATAATAATTAAAATAAAATAAATAATCTCATATGCTTACTCAGTAAATAATCTGTTGAATAAGAGGGGAAAAGAAGGAGAAGGAAGAGGAAGGGAGAGAAGTTGGCCGGGAGCATAGCCTAGTGGTAGAGTGCTTGCCTAAAACACGCAAAGCCCTGGATTTGATTCCTTGACACGACATACTCAGAAAAGGCCAGCAGTGGTGCTGTGGCAGAGCTCTAACCTTGAGCAAAAAAGTATCTAAGGACAGTGCCCAGGCCCTCAGTTCAAGCCCCATAACAGGCAAAAAAAAAAAAAAAAAAGTAAAAGTAAAATGCTTCTCATTAGTTTGTGGCCTAAGGAATAGGGACAATTTGGAGATAATATGTAAATGAGTTACACACTGAAATAAAATTTCAAATGGCTTGAGTCATATTTTTCTATTCGATCATACCAAGGAGACTCAAGGACCTCTAGGTCCTAGGCAAACCTATAGTGCTAAATGATGCCACAAAAGACAGAGAGTGTCCTCATTTCAAGTCTAACTCTGCTGAGCCTAGAAATAATGATAACCCACAGGGAGCCATGAGAGATAGTTGAGCATTTGTAACTGGGAGATTCACTACAGAGCAAAAATTGTATTATATTTAAGAGGGAGGGAGGGAGGGAGGGAGGTAGGGAGAAGGAGAGAGAAAGAGATAAAGAGAAGAGAGACATCTGTAATTGTCTTAAGTGCTGTGAGAAAGGGAGAAGACAGAAAGAGAAACAAAGTGAGAGGGAGGGGGGAGGAGGGGAGTATCTTAAGTGCTGTGATCCTTATTACAGAGTGCCCAGATCACAGTTTGGTTTTGCAGGGTATTTGAGGTAAAGAAGGAAAATTCTGAAGGATAAACAATCATCAGGCAGGTAGAATACAAATAATAGACAGAATACTTGGAATTTAAGAATAGCAAGCTTTGGGTATGAGAGTGCTTCAGGTGGTAGTATAAAGCCAAAATTCAAACTGCAAAGGAAAAGGCCAAGGCTAAGACAAGTATTGTTTTAAGTTGCTGACTTGCAGAAAAGATAAACGAAAACATACAAATATAAACATGGAGAGGCACCCACAGGGCAGATTATAGATTTGTACAACCCCTACGACTGGAATAATAAATGAAGAATATTAATCAGAAAGATAATTATATTTGTATTTCAGAAAGAGAATTATAAGTTACATAGAAAATGGCTGAGAGATGCATAAAATTAGAAATAGTAAGGCCACTACATAAACGATTGTATTATTTCATTCTGACAGGAAAAACCTGGCAGAGGAGAGTAAAGGATAGAATGACCTGAATTACACCAATGTGATGAATCAGGAACAGGAACTGAGATTGGATGAAGGAGAATGCATCGGGGCTTGCAACAGGGTGTTGGAAGTAAGTGAGGAGGTAAATGAATAGTTACATCATCAACTAGGATGGAATCATTTGATCTTCTGAGGGAGACTATGAGCTCTTTTGTAGCCACACTGTTTCAATACCTGAGTGATGATGTGTAGTCAGTGTAGGCATACTTTGCCCAATTAGGTTGACAGCACTCATCTTAGGGCATCCACAGGCCAGGCCTGGCCATTCCCAAACTGCATATGCCCAGTGCCCATTTCCACCCAAAAGTGCACATACCCTCAGCCCCAACTGTGTCAGCGACACACTGATGCTTAATCCCAGTGCCCATTCCAGGTCACATGTGATCTCTAACTTCCAGATGAAAGATGCACAGACCTGACTATGTGCCCCCAAAAACACTGTTTTCTGGAGAAAAACCAGCTATACGATGTTCAGTGCTGGCTAGAGTGTATTGTCTCAGCTATGTGCCAGATTCAGGATGTCATAAGCTATAGGATGTTTGGCCCTGGTCAATTGATTATCTCCAAAGTCCTACTGTAACTTCAAAGATTTTCTGCTCCAAGCCCTTCTTTTGGTCTCTAGCCCCTAGCACCCTATTATTACCTCCCCTGCCTGAGTCCAATCTACTCTTCTCTATCCCACGGGAGATCAGCCTGTCCAGTTTGGTGGACATTAAATAAGTCTTGCTTTCTTCTACCTGACGTGTGTTCATGTGGTTTTCTGAGATGGTGCTTACACTCAGTAATTCAACATTTTGGTAAAAGCATGATAGAAACACACGGCAAAAGATTCAGTAGCATCTACAGAAAATCGAGACCATGAGATGAGAGATGAAGTCATAGGAGGCCTGGAAACTTAGTCAAAGTAAAAAAGAATAACAAGGGCCCAGAACTAGAGGTTCATACCTGTATTCTTATACTTCTATGGAGGAGAATGGGAGGATCATAGTTCAAGACTAACCAGGAGAAAACAGTTCAAGGCACTTCATTTCAACCAACATCGGGGCGTCATGGTGTGTGCCTATCATCCCTGCTATGCACAGGAAGAGTATAATAGGAAAAAGTCTCATGTGGTATAATGTCTGCCTATCAAGTATAAAGCTCCAAGTTCAAGTTCCAATATTATGAAAGGAGAGGGGGAGGGAAGGACAGGCAAGGGAGGGGGAGGGGGGAAGAGGAGTCTGAGAAACAAAGACAGTTATGAAACACACAGAAAAGAAGCAATGAGAGGTTTAGAAGGAAATTCAGGAAGTTAATCTATTAAAAAACTGGGAGAGTAGAATTTTTTTTTTTTTTTTTTGCCAGTCCTGGGCTTGAGCTCAGGGCTTGAGCACTATCCTTGGCCTTTCTCAAGGCTAGCACTCTACCACTTGAACCTCAGCGCCACTTCCGGCTTTTTGCTATGTATGTGGGGTACTGAGGAGTCGAACCCAGGTCTTCATGCATGCTAGGCAAGCACTCTTACCAGTAGGCCAAACTCCTGGCCACAGGGAGAGTAGAATTTTAAGGACCAGTGACATAACTCAAGAGGGATCCCTGGGTTCAATTTTATATAATAAGAAAGACAGAAATAAGTTGGGTGTGGTGGCTCACGCCTGTAATCCTTGCTACTCAGGAGTCTGAGATGTGAGGATCACGGTTCAAAGCCAGCCTGGGCACTAAAGATTCTTATCTCCAGTTAACCACTAGAAAATTGGAAGTGGCACTCCTCAAGGGTAGGGTAGTACCCTTGAGCTGAAGAGCTCAGGGACACCTCCCAGGCAAATGGATAAGGTGGTAGCCTTGAGCTGAAGATCTCAGGGACAGTGGTGCCCAAGCCCAGAGTTCAAAATCCCACACCAAAAAAAAAAGTATTAAACATTAGAGAAGCACTCAAAACTTATTTAAAGGGAGACATTATTAGTGAATAACAGGAAAGGGTCAAAGGCATGAATATCTACTGAAGACAGAATTAAATTTCCTTCTAATTTTTCTAACAGGAATGGCTATGAAAAAAATTAAAAAAAAAACAAACTGTAGACATAATAGTGGAAGCCAAGAAAGAATGTTTTAAGAATCAGTTTAAGTCTTTCCATTTCCTAACAAATGGGTCGATGTCATTTTTTTCTAACAGCAGCATAGAATTCCATTGTGTACAAATACCACAACTTGTTGATCCACTCATCAACTGAGGGACATCTAGGTTGGTTCCATATCTTTGCTATGGTGAATAATGCTGCAATGAACATTGTTGTGCTAGTGGATTTAGTATGCTCTAGATTTTGGATGGTTGGGTAAATGCCAAGTACTGGAATTGCTGGGTCATAGGGGAGTTCTATGTTTAGCCTTTTGAGGCACTGCCATACTGCTTTCCATAGTGGTTGAACAAGTTTGCACTCCCACCAACAGTGTAGTAGTGATCCCTCCTGGCCACATCCCCTGCAGCATCTGTTATTATTCGTTTTCCTGATCCTGGCCATTCTAATTGGAGTGAGGTGGAATCTTAGAGTTGTTTTGATTTGCATTTCTTTTATGACCAGAGATGTTGAGCATTTCTTCATGTGTCTATAGGCCATTTTTGTTTCTTGTTCAGAGAAGTCTCTCTTTAAGTCTTTGGCCCATTTTTTAATGGGATGGTTGTTACTTTTAGTTTTGGAGTGATTCAATTTTTTGAGTTGTTGCTATATTTTAGATATGAGGCCTTTGTCCGTTGTTTGGTTGGTGAAGATCTTCTCCCACTCTGTAGGCTTCCTATTTAATTTACTAGCTATGTCCTTTGCCATACAAAAGCTCTGCAGTTTAATGCAGTCCCACTTATCCAGCCTTTCTCTGATTTGTTGTGATTCTTGGTCCTTATTAAGAAAGTTTCGACCTGTGCCAAAGCGGCCTACTGTATCTCCTATTCCTTCTTGTAAAGTTTTCAGTGTGTCAGCTTTTACCTCCAGGTCTTTGATCCATTTGGAGTTAATTCTAGTTCAGGGTGACAAAGAAGGATCCAACTTTAGTTTTCTGCAGGTGCTTAACCAGTTCTGCCAGCACAACTTGTTGAAGAGGCTGTCTTTCTTCCATTCTATTTTTTTGGCTCCCTTGTCAAAGATTAGGTGGCCATAGGACTGTGGTTTTGTTAGGAAATGGAAAGACTTAGAAAAAATCATATTAAGTGAAGTAAGCCAGACTCAAAGGAACTTAGGCTCAATGGTGTCCCTCATTTGTCATAACCAGTAGAAACCTTGGGCTCTACTAGCAGAGATCTGCAATAGAGCAAAACCTTGATACATAAGGCCATATAGTATGAAGCTAATTGAAAGGACCTCCAGGATACTGAAACAAAAGCCATATAATGAATGATTGTTGTCCTTAATATACTATGTTATCTTTCATCTCCTTTGCTGTCTCTTGGGTATCTCATATTGTTACAGTATCTCACTTTGTTATCTGATATATTGAATTTATTTGTATTTGGTTATTTGAAATTTGATAGGGAAGGGGGGAAAACCAAGACGGGAGTGGGTGGGTGGGTGGGTGATGGGTACCAAGACATGTGAAAGGGTATCAATGTATGTGAATTAATGTACCTCCTATCTGGCCAATATCATGTAACCCTTTTATTAATTACAATAAAAAATTATAAAAAAAGAATCAGTTTAAAGTTGGAAATAAAAAAATCAGAATGGAGACTATAAGGTGGAATACAGTTGGAAAAGGAAGCAGGTGAAAGCTGGGAGATGGGAAAGCAGGAGACAAGAAAGCAAGAATGAGGAAGCTAAGTTTAGGGCTCAGAATGTAAGTTAAACTCCTGCTCCTGACAGGTGTTTATTTATATCAAAAAGTAAGAGAAAGATTGTTAGCAGTGAGGGGAGATAAAATTGAGTAGAGAGCTTGACTGAAGACCGCAGTGAAAGTTCTAAATAGCTGTGGTGGTAAAATAATAATAGTATTCTACCATAGTACTTTGAAATATCTACACTACAAAGGAAGAACTGGAGAGAGACAGGCCTGTGTTAATAAAGCTAGAAGACTAGCTTTTATCTAGAAGGATCCTAAATTAACTTTAATCTGATTGGTGACTGAAAGCAATAACCTCAAACAATTAGGGAGGCAATTTTTTTACTACATAAATAACTCACTACTTTCAGGGTGAAAATTGTTTTTGACTGAAGAGTCAAAAAGACACCATAAGGGGCCGGGAGTTTGGCCTAGTGGTAGAGTGCTTGCCTAGCATGCACGAAAACCTGGGTTCGATTCCTCGGTACTACATACATAGAAAAAAAATGCCAAAAGTGGTGCTGTAGCTCAAATGGTAGAGCTCTAGCTTGAGAAAGTCCAGAGACAGTTCTCAGGCCCTAAGCTCAAGCCCAGGACTGGCAAAAAAACGAACAACAACAAAAAAAAACAACAAAAAGACACCATAGAACTTTCAATTTTCCTGATGTGAAATGCTTATAGGCTTCTCTATCAGTCATTGTCCATCCAGCTTACCAATCCATTACATCAGGATGGCTTATTTAAAGCACATCTGGAACTAAGCACATCTAAACTATCACTAAGCAGTGATCAAATCTGATAGCAGTCCAATCAACCTAGACTACTTGTCATTATGACCTCTATCTAGATCCTGGGCTTCTTACCAAGCTCAACTCCTCACTGACTAGGATTAAGAAGAAAAGAATAATGAGACAAGGACAGCAATTCATGAACACTACAAAAGATGGGAACAGCCTATCAACTGAGATGAATTTTAGTAAGCTGCTCAGATGGGTGACCCTGGAGCACATTTAAGGCTAGAGATCATTTTAATCAGCATTATCATTAAGAAGCTTGGCTTTGAGAAAACATACAAATGGAATGATAAAAAATATTAAGTGTGTGGTACATTGAGAGTAGAGATAAGCAAACAATAGAAATAAAACAATGGGGCTGGGAATGTGGCTTAGTGGTACAGTGCTTGCCTAGCATGCATGAAGCCCTGGGTTCAATTCCTCAGTACCACATACACAAAAAAAGCCAGAAATGGCACTGTGGCTCAAGTGCCATTGAGCAAAAGAAGCTTAGGGACAGTGCCCAGGCACTGAGTTCAAGCCTAGGACTGGCAAAAATAAGTAAACAAACAAACAAACAAATAAACATCAATGTACTTCAGGGTAAGTGAAACTTTGATTTTAAAAAATACTGAAGAGAAATCATTTCAGAGAAAACAGAAATTGCAGAATCAACATTTAGGGGCCAGGAGTTTGGCCTAGTGGTACAGTGCTTGCCTAGCATGCACAAAGACCTGGGTTCAATTCCTCGGTATCACATACTTAGAAAAAGCTGGAAGTGGTGCTGAAGCTCAAGTGGTAGAGCTCTAGCCTTGAGAAAAATCCAAGGACAGTGCTCAGGCCCTGAGCTTAAGCCCAGGACTAGAGAAAAAAAAAAAAGATTGACAACTAGAAATTGCAAAGCCAGAGGACTGAGCCTTTTTTCAGTTTGTACTTGTACCAAAGGCAAAAGAAACAAGACATCCAGTTCCACATCTCATTTTATCTCTGCCTCAAGATTAACTCTCAACAATCTAACTATAGAACATCCTTCTTTAAAGAAAAGCTACCTATAACAGCAATGCATTTGGCACTGTATTTTCTTTTTAATTAGTTAATATTAGTTATGAGGGGAGAGTCTACATTTGTTTACATTGTATCCCAATCAATCTCAACCCATCTATCATATTTCTTGGACCCTATTCTCCAAACTTACTTCCAATCTTCAGTCTCCTCAATTAACTACATGGAGAAACTTACTCAATTTCTTTACTGAAAGAAGGCAAAAAGGCCTCATGCCCAAGAATATGAAGACAAGTGAGAAATATAAGAAAGGTAGTTATGTCAGAACCTCTTCAAAGGGACAAACTATTGTAGATACCAATGGCACATCATTTTCTCATTGGCATTCCTACCTGATTATAAATCTGGGTGCAATCTCATTTTTCCCAGGTGAATACTGTAGTGAAGATACAGAAATGCCCACCATCTGTTAACCAGAATTAGCATAAAGACAGATTATCTAACCTCTCACATTTAACAAATACAAATGGTGCTTCCAACACCAACCAGCGCATTTACATCTTCATTCACATATGACTACCACATAAAAATTAGTGTTCTGAACCTAATGGTGATGGATCTGGCCTGGGATTTCCCATCTCCCAACAAGAAACTTTCCTAACCCATTTTGTCCAGCAGGTAAAACAGAGCTGTTAGTCCTCCTATATTTTCAATGTATTCCTTTTCTAAAGAGAAACTGTCTCTAATAGATCAGAAAAACACAGTATGCAAGGTATAAGACAAAAGAAAAGGTAAGCCAATGCAAAACTATTGAGAGTGACAATAGGAAGAAAGATGTAAGAAGGGAATTGCAAGATTTTGGTCAAGAGTTTGGGTGAGACGTAGAATGCCTGCCTAGTATGCATGAAGACGGGTTTGATTCCTCAGTACCACATACATAGAAAAAGCCACAAGTGGTGCTGTGGATGAAGTAGTTGAATTTTTAGCACTGAGAAAAACCTAAGGACATGGTTCAGGCCCTGAGTTCAAGCCCCAAGACTGGCAAAACACACACACACACACACACACACACACACACACACACACACACACACACACACACACAGAAGGCAAAAAAATGAAATGTGCAGTAAACTAATGCAATCTTAGCAGGGAAAACTCTACTGCTTCACAGATGCAGCAGTTCTGGAAAGGATCTACATTATATTAACAAAGAATGAGAAACACATCCAGAAAAACAAGTGCATGCTTTTGGGACCAGTCAGAAGAGCCAGGTCAATGTTGTTGGTGTCTCCTGACTCCAAATACAGAGAATAGTCAGTGGCTCTAGACGCAGTAGCTGGAATATCCCCAGCAGCTGAGAAAAAACTCTCAAAAACAGCACCCAAATTAGCCATTTCTTTATAAACTAAGCTTTTGATATTAGTCCTAACAAAAGAGTACAAAAAATACAGGGGCATATAAAATAATGCTGATTTTCTGAAAAACTTGTGAGACAAAGTTTCTTGTTCATTATGAATAAACACTTTCATGTATGAGAAATCATGAAATAAGCATTCAAAATTATTTATTAATCTACAAGTATGTTTTTGTTTAAACAATCATATCTCAGGGAAATTTTACTAGGGTTATACTCTGGATTAATTACAGAAGGGTATTCATTAAATGATGAATATTATTGAGGCAGTTTTCTCTCATCAATTTCATCTAAACACTTACCACTTTTTCTACTTTTTTCATGCTACAACTTTATGTTCTTAGAATAGAGTTGGCAAACTAAAAGTCTGTTCAGCTATCAAAGTTTTATAGGAATACAACCACACCCATTTGTGGCATTCTGTTATATAGAGTTGAATAGAGGCATTTGACTCCATATGACTCTCAAAGATGAAAACATCATCTAGCATTTATGGTAAAAGTCCACTAAACCCAGGCCAGGAATTTATCCTAGTGATAGAATTCTTGCCTAGCATGCATGAAGACTTGGGTTTGATTCCTCAGTACCACATACATAGAAAAAGCTGACGTGGTGCTGTGGCTCAAGTGGTAGGGTTCTAACCTTAAGAAAATCCAAGGACAGTGCTTAGGCCCTGAGCTCAAGCCCAGGACTGGCCAAAAAAACAAAACAAAAAAAGTCCACTAACCCTACTTTAGTGCAAAACTATTTGTAATGCTCTTTAAAAAGGTCACTTCCCATAATAAAACACAACTAGGGGTTACAGAAGAATAATTGCTACACATTTTTTTTCCTCGGGGGGGGGGGGGGGGGCGGGGGCGGTGTGGCTGGACTAGGCCTTGGCACTGTCCCTGTGCTCCTTTTGCTCAAGGATAGAATCTACCAACTGAGCCACAGCACCATTTATAACTTTTTCAGTGATTAACTGGAAATTACAAGCTCAACAACTCTCTTGCTCAGGCTGGCTATGAACCATGGTCCTCAGATCTCAGCCTCCTGAGTAGCTAGGATTACAGATGTGAGCCACCACCAGCACTCAGCATAACTGCTACATTTGTTGTGAGGGTTTTATTTATTTTTATTTTATTTTTTAAAGTAGCTATATTTAAGAGGTCTGCATGAGCCAGACGCTGGTGGATCATGCCTATAGTCCTAGCTATTCAGGAAGCTGAGATCTGAGGATCCTGGTTCAAAACCAGCCCAGGCACTAAAGACTATGAGACTCTTATCACCAATTAACTACTATAAAATGGGAAGTGGTATTATGGCTCAAAAATTAGAGAGATTCAGATACCCTTGAACTGAAGATCTCAGGGGCAGCACCCAGTCCCAGAGTTCAAGCCCCATGAACAATCAAAAAAAAAAAAAAAATAGAGTTCAGCATGTGACCTTCAAAGAAGGTGTCCTGGGCTAATTCATGAGCAGCTAGAGAGTGTGCTCTGAAATATGACCGCCTCTATGAGGACTCCCAGGATAAGGTGACTTCCTCTCTCTGGGCAGTAATTTTGGGATGGAAAAAAGAAAGAAGCTGGCATTTATTCAGCATATTAACACTGGCCACAGACTCTACGGTAAATAAGCTGGCACCTCTCTTCCAAAGAACACTCATGATGCTTCCATTAGGAGGAAGGAGTGCAACCAACACTGTCATCTCTGCTTTTAGCAGCAGCAGGAGGCCTAGAGAGAAGCTGTGTACAACACTGGACTTGCTGAGCAATGTTACCTCCTGAAGCTTCTGAGAGGGAAAAATGAATGGCTATATTTAGATGCCGCCTGGCATATAGTAAGCCTTATATGTGCAGCGGGTCAAATTTTTCCATTCATTTCCATTATTATTCACATTGGATTGCTTGTGTCACTCCCACTGGATGGAGCACTCTGTTTGTAAGATGAGGGAGATAAGAGTAGACAAACTTAAGTCCATCTTCCCACAGTAAAATATTATGACTGTTTTTAGATGAATAAAGTTCACTGGATAAACATTACAGTAGACATTCACAAAGCATGCACCTTCAGGAAAGAGAAGAAAAAGAAGAGGTGAGCTCTGACTTGGAAAGTCTGGAGAACTGTCTCGCAGACAAAGCTGTCAGTGTAGATTCTTATTTTGAATCTAGTCGGGCTGGGAAGAGGTCACCCTGAGCTGATAGAGATATCATGGTCACCTCTTTAGCCTCCAAGTGTAGCCAGGGAGCACACCCATCCATCCGCAGCACTCTCAATCACACACACCACTGCAGAGGCGAGATTCATGGCCCCGGCAATAGGCCAGTGTTATCCAATATGCATGAAATCAAAGTTTTCATCATTTCCAGTGGTCAAAGGCCAGTGAGTGTTAAATCCCAGAATACCAGGATTAATGAAGGAGTCATTAAAAACCCAGCATTAAATCACTTCTGTAGCCAATGCTGAGAGTGATGTCTGTAATATATTATAAGGCTGATTAAAAAGAAACAAGTTCCAATTTAGAGATGAATTACCTGATTTTTTAAAAACCTGTTTGGATGGCCATCACAGCAATTTTATTATTTCAAGGGATCAAGACAACGGGTCACATGCAAGTTACGTGAAGAATGAGAAATTATCACCCTACTCTCACACGGAACAGAATTTCAAAGCGAATAACTTCACAGAGACATGACAGAGAAAGGAGTTCTGGCAAAGTGGACAAATTTTATTTGTTCTGATTTTTGGTTTTATACCATGAGGGACCTAGGGTGGAGCTGTTAATACCTTGTGCCTCTGAAATAAGTTTAATTTAGCTATATTTAATAATAATTACACCCCACTTGTAGTTTCCTAATGCCTGCAGTTAGTGGATTCCAGAGTACAAGCCATTCTTCAGACTTCTGATGCCACCATAAAGAAATACAACTCTTAAGGCCAGGTGTGGTGGCTCACACCTGTAATCCTACCTACTCAGGAGACTGAGATCTGAGGATCAAGGCTCAAAGCCAGCCCAGGCCCAAAGGACCTGAGACTCTTATCTCCAATTAACCTCTAGAAAACAGGAAGTAGGGCTTGCCTCAAGGGTAGGGTGGTAGCCTTGAACTGAAGAGCTCAAGGATAGTGCCCAGGCTGAGTTCTAGGCCCAGAACCCACCAAAAAAAAAAAAAAAAAGAAGAAGAAGAAAGGAAAGAAAAATGAAAAGAAATATGACACTTAGGAAAAAAAGACTATTCAGCAAGTAAACAGATGAACTGCAGCAAGGGCTGCAAAAAGTAGGAACATGAGCCAACTCTTATGAGCTATTTTCCACTCTACTCTGAACCCTGTCACTTGTGTGGAAAAAAAAAAAAAAACCCACAGCACCCATGGCTGGTTTCTGCCTCTGTACCCCTTCAGTCTTCAGATGTAACAACCACAGGCTCCAAAGCCATCTACCTAGTGCTTTAGGTTTCACCTAAACAAATGACATCTCTTTTCAGGCAGTGATTTTCAAGCACTCCCTCAAAACACAAACTTAAGCAATGTTGCTGAAGAAAATAGTTGTAACTCAGATGATCCAAACCAAGTGGGCATACAATAACCCTTCTATATCTGTAGGTTCCACATCCTTGGATCCAAATAACCAAAAGGAAGAAATAGTATCTTGCCTGTACTGGACATATACAGATGTTTTATATTACCATTACTTGCTCAACAATATGTATAACAACTCTTTTATATGGCACCATGTATTAGGTTACATAAGGAATCTAGATATGATTTCAAGTGCCTACTTATATGCAAATACTAGGCCATTCTACATAAAGAACTTGAGCATCTGTGGATTCTGGTATTCACAGGGGTCTTGGAACCAATCCTTTTGAATACTGAGGGCCAGATATACTTATTCTTGACACTGTGCTTTCAGCCCAACCAGTAGAAGAATAACATTTGTATATCTTCTTGATAAGATGCCTTAAAGAGCTCTCGAAGTCCAGGCGACCCAATTCTTCAATCTTAGTGTAACAACTATAAATGGTGCTCAAAATATTTAACATCATAGTGCTAGTTAGTTTGTTCAATCTGTATATGCTGGCTGAATAAAAGCCCATTTTGCAAACAGAAAGGTGCGACAGAGCGCAACCAGTGCTACAAATGGGACTATAGCTAGAAGGGTATCAACATAAAACCACAAATCTACTCCAGGATATTAATTTAGATTGAAGGCTGCCAAATAATCATGCTTCACTCATCAAAACACACATTGTTAATTTCAGATATATTGGTCTCTCTCAAAATAGAACATAATAAATATTTGGCTTCATGGATATTTAGCTACTGGCTTAAGTCTTTGGTAAATCCTGTAACTGGTGTTTAAAAAGCCCAATACATGGATAAGTTATACTTCAATTAAAAAAAGTACTAAATTACCTGGAAACACAATTTTGGTTAATTAGCAACAGTGACAACAAAAAAGGTTAGTATTGCCTAAGAGTTTCTGTAAAGGAGGAAGGTACATTCATTGCCAAACAGACAAAAGCCTACAAACTTGATAATCAATTACAAGGAAAGATAAAAAGAACTATATAGACACAAACTCACTACATCACTATTGTACTGAGCTACTACTCCCAATAAGTCATGTTGTTAGCCAATGGCAACCTGGTTATTCAGGTAACTTACGCAGGTTACTATGCAAGAACCAGCACAGGAAAAGTCTGACTATATTAGTAAAGTAAGAAATATAAAATAGCCTTGTAAATCTAGATTCCTAAGTAAACCAAACTGACAGGATGACCACGGGGTTAGGGGGTGTGCAGGAAAAATGCACCACCAATGGAACAATAGAAAGTGGCTTTACTGCTGCTACTGCTTAATACATAGATCCATCAGCAGTGATCATGGCCTGATCAGTGTCAAGATCCTGAGAAGAGATTTAAAGGAATTTTAGATTATGAGAAGAGGTACAATATTACAATATGAGGTAGGACAATATTAGCAGTATAATGCTACTTTCCAAAATGTCCAAATAAGGAACCTGGTAAAAAGGGTAAATAATGCCTTGCTGAGGTCACAGCTTGTAAGGGGAGCAGAATAAGAAATAACTATCAGTCCTGCCTTGTTCTACTGTTTTGTACTTTTCTAGATTTGGTATAGAGACATTACTAAAATTTTAAACAGCTGTACTTACATACCCAAAGTGGGCAATCTGGTAAAATACTTACTAATAATGTTTTGTTTTAAATCACCTTATTATGTATGGTGATACTATAGGTGCAATCTAAAGAGCAGAAATGTTGATTTTAAAAGGTGCTGTTTTTTTTCCAGATTTCTTTTCTCAATGGTTATTGCTATCGCCTTTACATTGGAATCGCTATGGAAGACAAAGACAGGGTCCATTCTAGACTAATAATGCAAGAACTTGTAGAAGTGAAATCAGTACTGTAAAAACACTTAGGTTTTAAACTTGGGACACATGTTGTTATTTTGTATAAGTGCCCCTGGTGATTTATCAAGTTTTCTGATCCCATTCTATCAACAGAAACAGAATATGTCAAGAAATACATTCGACTTCTTAGAATGAATGGGCACACCAGACATCAGTGGCTCATGTCTATAATACTAGCTACTTAGAAGGCATATTAGAGGTTTGAAGCCAGGGTAGGCAGTGAAGTCCCTGAGGTGCTGATTTCCAATAGACTACCAAAAACCAGAGGTGGTTCTGTGCCTGGGGTAGTAGAGGATTAGCCTTGAAGAAAAAACTTCAGGGATAGTGCTTGGTCGAAGCCCCAGGATATCCCCATCCACACTCCAACATACATATAATGACTGCACAAAACCCATGGCCCACAGAATCACAAAGATGCCAAAGTACCTTACTGAAGTACCACAACCTGAGAATAAGAAGTAGGGAGTAGACTAAATTTTCTCATTGTTTCACAGCAAACATCTCTAATGGTTCTGTCTAAGGTGCAGCACACCAAGTAATCAGTGGTGACAGCAAACAGGCCAAGAATTCCTCATCTTCACCTCTACACAACAGAACTGCTAAGTTGCCATGATGCATTTCCTGGGCAGCTGTGATGACAGGAGCCCCTCTAAAATGTAGATACCACTTGGGTTGGGAGAAGGTGGCTCTCCCCCTCTCTGAGGAACAGAGACAAATAACTTGTGGCCATTATGACAAAACCAGGCCTACGTACCCAGTTTATTATTAGCTTGACATTAAACACCACTTAAAAACAAAACAAAACCACCCGCCTACACAAACACATACCCCAAGACAGAAAATTACATAATGGCATCTGGAATGATTTGCACTGACAGTGAAAGCAGAACCAGCCAAACCAAAGTCTAGTAACATCCAAACGGAGGATGGGGAAGCCCGTTCATTGCTCCCACCCTAATGCTTTATACAAATGTTGATTAAAAATAGCAATGGTAGGTTCAGAGGGGAAAAAAAAATTCCAACCTAACAGTAAAGGCTCTAGAAGGTTGTCATTCTGCTCAGAGAAATGCCAAGTGGTTACTAACTGGTCATTTAACAGTGTTCTCCCCAGAGTCCATTCATTCTAGGTAAGTTAGAAGGAAACTGTTCTGGGGGCCAGGAGTTTGGCCAAGTGGTAGAGTGCTTGCCTAGCATGCACAAAGACCTGAGTTCAATTCCTCGGTATCACACAGAAAAAAGCAAGAAGTGGTGCTGTGCCTCAAGTGGTAGAGCTCTAACCTTGAGAAAATCCAAAGACAGTGCTCAGGTCCTGAGTTTAAGCCCCAGGACTGCCCCCCCCCCAAAAAAAATTTGTTCTGGCATAAGTTCACACTACAATAGACGTAGGAGAAATTCTACTACTTCCCCAACAACAGGGGAGTGGTTTTGTTTTCTCTAGTCTATCAGCACCTGGACCAAACGCCAAGTCTGCCTTGCAAAGGCCCAGAAATATGTACTGCATAAAGAAGTACAGAAATTCTGCAGGTAAAAGCAGTAGAAACGGGTTCCTATTTAAAAAACAAAAATATGAAAAGAGGCTTATGAGCTATTTTTTAACTTAGAGCTATTATCCAGGATATATTTCTTTCAACTACATGTACAGTTCTAGTACAAGCAGGAATGGAGCCCATGGAAAGGTTAAAAATTTTTGAATTTTCTATTCTCTCCTACACTGTTGGTATTGGGGGCTAGAGATGGGATTTCAATTCTTTGCTTTGAAATACAATAAACCACTACAGAGACTCTGTGGTCAACCTTCACTCTGCGTTTTGATGTTTCCATAGCTGCAGACTGTGCTAAGTGACACATGAAGGAACACAAACATTTCAGGGGGAGGCTTCTGGAAAAGTGGTGTCAGAAAAAATGCATTGCACAGTTGCTTCAGAGTTTAAAAAAAAAAAGAAAAGCAATTCTAAAGTCAATGCCAAGATGATCCTTTCTTTGGAAGGAGATGAGATGGTGTGAGAATTATAAAATAGCTCCCCTTGCTGCTGACCTGATATGAGATGGCTTACAAATCACAATTTTAGCACAATAGAAGCACACATTAGAGCAACAATCTGCTGAATCTCAATTTATATGTAAGCAGATATAACAGAAAGCCAAAAGGCTCCATGTAAAATCCACATTGAAATCTTGTAGAAGGCAGTCCCCGGTTCCTTTTAAAGGCCCAGGATCTTAAATATCTATATATTATTCCATACATATTTACCTCCAAATTTCTAAGCTGAGCTAAATTCATCCAAGTTCAATTTGTTTCTTTATTTTAAAAGCATATTCACAGAAAATTCACACAACAGCAGAAAGAGGGTGATTCTAAAAAGCCATCCATTCTCTAAGGCACAAAGTTGGTATACCTTAATCTTTACAACCTCAGATACCCATGTAGTGAGTAGAACATGAACAAGCTAAAGCAAAAGGCCATCGCTGGCTAGCAAAACCTTTGTATTGAAAAGCATTCAATAAACTGTTTATACTAAGAAGTGAATAGTGTATCTACTAAACATTAAACACAGTAAGATGTTTTGAAGTATTAAAAATGATTCACAACTATTATTTCTACATTTTTATGCAAGGATTTATATGGGTCATTACTGTATAAAGTAAACATAGATTACTTGATAGTAACTACTTAATATAGTTTGAAGGTCGAAAGGTATAATTTCAACATTATACCAACTGAAAGTGAGAGCAGAGATAAATCCAAAGTCAAGTGACTGCCAGTAGGACAAAATGGAACAGTACAAGAAAATCCTAACCATAATTCAATGGGACAGTTTGTTTAGGATTTTAAACTATGTGCACTAAATTAGTTTAATGTTTAGCCCAATCTATTAGGGAGTAATGTATCTGAGGTTGAGCTTGATAGGGGGAAGTGTGATAAATAATGAGAGAATAGAATATAAAAAAACACAAGCAAAATCCCTATACATGAAAATTGGTGAAAAAGAAACAGCAGAGACATAGGAGAAAACTGGGAATCAGAACAAAGAGAGATTGGACAGAAGCGACAATATGATCTGAAATAAGTTCAACAGTTCCTGAATAGGTGACAGGCTCTGAGTTCATTAAAGACCCAAGTGATGGTTATGCTAAACATGATCACATTTAATCTTATACCAGTACTGCAATGTGTACTATTAATATCTCTTAATTTACAGAAAATAAGCACAGGCCCAAGATTATACAGCTATCTAATAGCCAGTTTCACCGCAGGTCTGTTTATTTCCAAAGTTGATTCTAAAAATGCCCAGAGAATGTTAATACCCAACAATAATTTACCTTAGCCTCCCCATCTCAAAATCTAGCCTCAAGTGGTTCAATTCTTTCTGCTCCTATATTAATTTTTTTTTTTTGAGGAAAAGATGTCACTGAGGTCAGGGCCTACTGCTTGCTGAGGGCTCTTGTACTACTTGAGCCTGCCTGCCTAGCTCCCTCTCTCCCCCCTCCATTAATTGCATTTGAGTTGCTAACCTTCCACTCCACCACCACCATCACAGTAATAGTGTTTCATTTTTTTTTAATGCCTGTGCCACCCGAGGCCACAATACTCCCATTTTTGCTTCCTGTGATCTGGGATAACAGATTATGTGCCACTGTGGCTATTTTTTTTCTTTTAAATAGTTTGAAACAGAGACTCTACAATGTTTTGCCTAGGACTGTCTTGAACTTAAACCCTCCTGATCTTAGCTTCTGGAGTAGCTGGGATTATAGTGGTGAGTAACCACCTCTCACTAATTTTTTTTTTGTTTATTTGTTGAGGCAGTGCTTTGTCATACAGCCTAGGCAGGCCTCAATCTCCTGTGTTAGCCTTCTAAGTACTGGGATTATAGGTGTATACTACTACAAGCAGCCTAAATTAAGTTTTTAAGAGGAGAGTGTCGTCAGAACAATAGCTATTATATTAGTATTGTGAAAAAATGGGAATTTTCCCCTATTTTTTAACCTTTTTTGAAAATGTTTTTACTCAGTATGAACTGGAGCAAATCTCTTTTAAGCAGCAGCATAACTGGGAGACAGGAAAATCTATAAAAATGCCATTCCTATTTCCCTTAACACTTTTCTTTTAAAAAACTGTGCTGACCACAAGAATTGTAAAGAGAAAGGAGTAGAGAAATGGCACAAAGAAAATTCACAACTTTTGCTCATTGATAATCATGTCAAATATCCCTTTCTCCTTATCACATCAATTGCACTATCCTGAGAAATAAAGAAAGAATGCTTGTAAGGTCAGAATGGTAGACTGTCCACATTCCATCCTTTACAAGATCTCAAATGAAACAAGGGAAAGACAGATATGGAAAAGAATAAAGCTCTCACAGCACTGGAAAAAGAAGAAAGTGTATTAATAGTAAGTAGTGAGTTTGTAAAAGGTAGAAAGCAGATGGGTGGAAAAAATGGTAGCAAATACACAAACAGTAAGAGCACTCCAATTATGAATACCACATGGAGTAGGCATTAAGGATACCAGGAAACAATTAATTAAGAACTGCATTTAGAGGAGCTGGGCAAGCTAGATGGCCTCTTCTGGTTTTCTTTTTTCTTTTCTTTTCTTTCTTTCTTTTTTTTTTTTTTTTTTTTTTTTTTTTTTTGTGCTGGTCCTGGAGCTTGAACTCAGGGCCTGAGCACTACCCCATAAGCTTCTATTTGCTGGAGGCTAGCACTCCACCACCTGAGGCACAAAACGACTTCTGGCCTGTTGTGAATAGTTTATTAGAGAAGAGTCTCGTGGACTTTGCTGCCCAGACTGGCTTTGAACTTCAGTATTCAGATTTCAGCTCTTGAGTTGCTAGGATTTATAGGTGTGAGCCACCAGCACCCGCTTCTGGTTTTCTGATGCCCACAGAGTAGCAAAGAGTGGAGGGGTTTTGCTGTAGAAGAACTTCAAGGAATACCATGGAGAAGAGTACAGGAATGTCTGTTATGCCATATTTGAAGGGTATACAAAATGGGGGTTGTTCCACCCAACCAATGCAGGTTTGTGGGGAACATAGAAAGACCAATTAAGCCTGATTGAAATTTGTAGCCTAGGTACTCACAAATACTACCTAACAAAATAACACATTCAGACAAGTGCCCATTGGCAGAGTGGCCTCAATCCCTTGGGTCCTCTTTAGCTTTCTAGATAAGATTCTAGGGTGTGTTGGTTCGAATAGACACCAATCCAAGGTAAAGAATTCTTCATTAATCCCCTGTTTTAATTAGAAGCCATCTTTAGAACTTTTCACACTATACTACTGTAACTCACAACTGAGAAGGAGGGAAGCATAAAGGTTCTTGAAGCCACTAAAGTTGTTACAATTTACAAGAAAGGAAGTTACTACTGCAGATTTTTCCTATTTTTTACATTTCCAGAATTTTAAAAAACTGCCTACGCTACTAAATGTAACAAAGCATATACCTTGTTTCAGTACTTCTAAGTATCTTTTAACAAACTTGACTTTCAACTTTTCTCTAACTATCAATGCCATAACATATTTCATTTTAAAGAAACATGTGTCATGATAGAGAGGACAGTGGGAGATGTAATTTTGAAGTGACCCTGGACAATGTGATCTGAATACAAAGCAGAGTCGGAGTGTCTAAGACAGCTACTGCAGAGCACACCACTGTCCAACCCTCCCCTCCACTCTCACACCTCAACTCTGGAAAATACACAAAAGCTGGTCCAGCAGACTCTTGGCCTAGGCAATTTTACTGGGGTTTGTGATTTGCCTCTTTTTGATCCAGGCATTCAGATATCCTGTAAGAAAGCTGGTTTCTGATACAACCTGCAGACTTCTTTTATGACAGAGATGTTCCAGGGAAGTCAGACCATCTCTGAAGAGGAACACTAGCCTATGCTCAGCCCTTCCTCAGAAATATAAATGAAGAGGTGCGCACAAATGGTTCATCCCTAGACTGGAACTGTTGCTCAAGTGGAGAGCGACAGACTTGAACAGAAAAGTTCAGTGACAGTGCCCAAGCCCTAACCCCAAGGACCAACATATTCTCTCTCTCTCTCTCTGCCTCTCTCTCTCTCTCTCAAATATCCAATACATAAAAATGAAACTTCACAAAATATTTGAGGACTGAGAAACAAAAAAAATGAATAGAATATTTAACCATAATAGGAAAAAAAAGTATTTTAGGTAACAGAAATAGGGATTATTTCTTTCAATTCTAGACAATATTCACCGACATTATACTAACCCTAGCTGTTAACATAGGGCACTATTAACATAGAATAATTAAAGAACAAAACATTTAAATAAACATAAAATGAGCTAGATTAATGTAATAGTCCATAAATTTCAAAAAGAAAACATTTTAAGTTTGAATTCACCAATATGTTGATGTTGCCTTGCACAGTACTTAGGGTATGACAAATATTCTAAAATATTTGTAAATGAATTATTAGATGAGTATTATTGAATAGGCAAGGAAGTGGCAATGAATGGAAATAAGTCAATACGATTGGCTGGCCAAGAAAGAAACCTGGAAAGTCAATGTGACCATACTGCCTTGAATACAGATCAAACTCACAAAGGACCCTATATCAGCAAAAGATACAATACTAGTGGAATTTACAGAAGTAAAAGATTGAGAGTGAAAATAATGCAGCATGAAGGAAAAACACCATCTTGAGAGCCAGGTGTGACAGTGGATACCTGTAATCCATAAACTCAGAATACTAAGGTAAGAAGATTTGAAGTTCAGGGCCAGCCTGTAGTATATAACAAGATCTTGTCTCAAAAAGATAAAGCAAACTCTTAGAGAAGGTATGTGTTCACAATTTAAAAGTCCAATAATTTTGCAGCTGGATTTTTAAAAAAAGATCTACCAGAAATAATTTAATAATGTTTCAAAAAACCAAAGTTAAGTGGAAAATTGTAAAAGCCCAGAGAATCAGTGAGGAGAAAAAACTACAATTATGGAAATAGAAATTGAATTTTTCATAAGCATTCATGAAACAATAGGAAACAATGACTTTGAAGTTCAGGGGGAGGGGCACTGCCTAATTTTGAAGCTAGAATTTTATGAAACTAACAATAAAGAATATAGCCAAAATTAAAACATTTTAGATATGTAGAAATTCAGAAAGTTTACCATTCACACAAGAAAAATCAAAAGTCTCCAGTAAAATAATAAGAAAGGATGTGATAATTAGTGGCAGCCACACAGAAAGAGAAAATGGGGGGAAAAACAGAAAATCAAGTCAGCAGTTCTTTGAAGATTTAGAGACGTAGATTTCTTCTTTTACAGATTTAAACACTATTAAATACTTCTCAGTCTAACATGTTATAATATCAAATGCAATCAGATATTATAACTGCAGTGGGGGGAAAATTAAATTTCTATAATAAATTTCTAGACAATGAATAGAAGACAATTCCAATTACAGATGAGAAATGCAACGATATAAATCTTAACAAAAAAATTAAGCTTTTAAAAGTTCTAACTTCTTTGTCTTTCAAAAACAGGAAAATTAGCTGGGCAGGGTGGCTCACACCTGTAATCCTAGCTACTCAGGAGGCTGATTTCTGAGGATGGAGGTTCAAAGCAAGCCAGAAGACAAGAAGTCCTGAGATTCTTATCTCCAATTAACCTCTAGAAAAACCAGAAATGAGACTTGGCAGAAGGTAGGGTGGTAGCCTTGAGCTGAAGAGCTCAGGGACAGCACTCAGGCACAGTTTAAGCCCCACAACCCACAAAAAAAGGAAGGGAGGGAGGGAGGGGAGAGGGGGAGGGGAGGAGGGGAGGAGGAGAGGAGGAGAGGAAGGAAGGAAAAAGGAGGAAAATCCTGTAAATTTGACCAGAAACAGATTGATAAATTCATTGTTGACAAAATTAAAATGATAAAATATAGGTAGTGAGCAGTTACCCTTTAAAGCTGAAAACTTAAAGAGTAGTGCTAATTTATAAGGAGAGAGAAACCATTACGAAAACAGCTTCTGGGCTCCATCCAGAGAGGCCCTTAAGAAAGGCAGCCACATTAGAGACTCCTAACAGCACCTAAAGCTGTCGGTTGGAGGATCATGTAATTTGACGGGATTCCCAGAGCTCCTCTACCCTGAATAAGCCAGGTACTACATCCTACGTAGAGGAAAACCACACAATACTTCAGTGAATGGTTACATTTAGTCTACTAACAACTAAGTAACTGACGCATGCAAAAAGAAGTGGTAAGAAGGATTAATTTTCATTTATATTTTATTTATGCACAAGTAATTAAAGTCTCAGTAAAAAGCTGTGGCAATGGCTGGGTATGGTGGTGCATGTATATAATTCCAACTACTAAGTAGAAGGTGGGAACAGGAAAACTGTGATTTCAGGCAGGTTAGGTAAAAGTCAGCTAGATCTTATCTGAGCCAATAAGCCAAGAGTGGTGATACATATCTGTAATCCCAATGATTCAGAAGACAAGGGTTAAGTTACTCAAAAGTGAGAACCTAGGGTCAGGAGTGTGGCTTAGTGGTAGAGTGCTGGTTTGGCATCCATGAAGCTCTGGGTTGGATTCTCTGGGTACCACATACACAGAAAAAAGCCTAAGTGGTGTGTAGCTCAAGTGGTAGAGTGCTAGCCTTGAGAAAGTCCAAGGACAACTGACCAGGCCTAGAGTGCAAGCCCCAGGACTGGCAAAAACCAAAACCAAAAACAAACAAACAAACAAAAAAACCCAGGTGGGAACCTAGCTGAAAAAGAAACCAATGGAGTGGAGGTGAGGCTCAAGTGGTAGAGCACTTGCCTAGCAACACAAAGCCCTAAATTCAATCTATAGTACCATAAAACAAAACAAAAAAATCCCTAGCAGGCTCAGTGGCTCATGCCTATAATCCTAGCTAATCAGGAGGCTGAGATCAGATGATCCAAGTTCAAAGCCAGCTTGGGCACAAAAGACTGAGACTCCTATCTCCAATTAATCACTAATGGGAAAATAAGAATGGGCTGTGGTTCTAGGGATAAGGTGGTATCTGTGAGCTGGAGAGCTCAAGGACAGCGCCCAGGCCCAGAGTTCAATTCCCATTACACACAGAAATAAAAATAAATAAATAAATAAATAAACATAAAGTCCCTAGCAAAATATAAAACAAAGATAAATTTTTCTATGCCCTAATTAAATAAAAGTCACTGTGTCTCAAAGTAAAATTTTTAACTAACATAGTTCTATGAATGACAAAGGTAGGAACTATTCATATTCAGCAAGGTATCTGAGGTTTAATCAACTTGTAGACTGATTGTAGTTTTATTCCTGGAAATATTCTCAGGGCCAGGCACTAGTACGAACTCAAAAAATACTTGCTGAATAGTAATATACATCTAAAAGTTCTTGGGAGACAAAGTTAGTGGTGGTAACTTGTCCGTTCTTTGAGCCCATTCCCTCATGTGTCTCTCAACATTCTAAGACAGTAATCTCTTTGATTTAAAGAAAAATCTCTTTGATTTAAAGAATCTCTTTGATTTAAAGAAAAATCTCACTATCTTTCAGGCTCTCCTTAATCTACTTAGAAAAACCACAAATGCTAGTTTTCAAAGGATCCATTCAGGAAATACTCAAAATGCATATAGCTTGGCATGCTACTCTACTGGTACTTAAAAAAATACTAACACAGAAAGAAGGGAGGGTGAATGAGAGAAGAAAAGGGGAGGTCAGAAGGGCAGAGGGGAGGGATAAAAATCTCACTTCAGCAGTAAGTTTTACTGATGTGTAAATCTGTGGGTGCCATTATAGAAAGCAACATTCAATTTCTATACAGAAATGATCATTATGAAGCATTCTGAAACCAAGGGTTTTTAAGGAAATAAGACTTGGCAGCATAAAGTTTTCATAGACAGCCAGCCACAAAATATCTAAACAAAAGAGACAGATTTATCTGAAACTCACCAGTATATTCCTAATTCCAATCTAGAGCCCTGTGCTGTTCAATAGCGAAGTTCCTTCTTTCAGTGCTTCACAGGACAAATCTCTTCAAATGATTGCTATACTTGAACTGGCTGAGGATATACAGATACTTGGTTATTCAAGTACTTCGTTTTAAAGTATTGTTAACCACTTACTGCCAGTGGTGCTGCAAATGTCCTCAGAATGGCAGCAGGCATATCTCCACTATTCAATGCTAAAGGAAACAGCACAGTTATGCAGGTCACACAGTATAAGACATCCAGAAAATGATCAAAACTGCCCTTTCTTTCTTTTCTTTTCTTTTTTTAAATCGTCTGGGTACTGAATCAAAGACTCAGGAGACACACTACTACTTCAGCTACACATCCTTAGCCCTTTGTTTTTTATTTTATGTTTGTGATAGTAAAGATTGTTACACTCTTCCAACAGATTGAAAGCAGGTCATCTATCTCTCCAGCAAGAATGATCTTCATTTTGCTTTTTCACGATCTTGGTAACTTCGTGAGGACTGGACTCCCAGCTTCAATCTTCCTGCGTTGTGTCACCATGCCTGGCTTAAATGGGGTTAAAAGCTAGGTTCAAGGCTTGTTTCTGCATTAAGGAGGAACCCAATGAACTTTTATTCTAGTGTCTTCTTTTTCCTTCAAAGCAGTACGAAACTAAAGCAATAGACACAAGCAAATGAAACAAGCCAAAATAACAATATTCAGATAACCCAATACCACAATAATTAAAGATAACTAACTGTAAATAGTAATTCTGTGGGAGGATTATCAGCTAGATCACTACCACTAATACCATTCTTCCTTGGGTAAAGGAAATGAGTCTTCAGGATGCTGCGAGCCTCATTGGGTAAGAGACTAGGCTACAAAACAGGGATTCCTACTTGTACTAGGAAAGAAAAACACTATTGCTACATTTTAAAGTTTGAAAACTCCTCAAGGAGATCTGGCTGACAGAGAAAGCTTCAAAGCTATGAAAATAAAGCCAGAAAAGCTGAATACTGCATTTATTCCTATTGTGAATGTCAGGGGGGTGGGGAGAACTAGGATTGAAAGAGGATAATTCAAGCAGACCCATCCCAATGTTTCAGTTACTAAAGGAACCAATGGTGGAAGAAAAAAACCACTGCTGCTGAATATTAAAAAAAAACAAAACAAAACAAAATAAAACAGGGAAGTGGATGAATTCAGAGCGAATCATGTTGAGTGAGACAAGTCAAGACCTAAGGAACAAAAGGCACATGGTATCCTTAATATGTGGCTATTAAATCCAAAGAGTACAAGAGCGAGGACTCAATATCTGTATATCTAATGCTATGGACATGGTAATGGAAATATAAACATAACTATATAGATATAAAAACCTATGACTCTATAGATATAATGTTTTATTTCATAAATTAGTGTTTCTATGACATACAAACCCTTAGCCTAATTTTGATTAAGTTCTAAATACTAAGTCCAAGTGATTGTAATTAGAGATTACCTTCTTGAACACTGGTTTGTTAAACCTGTCATTTAAAATATGATATAAAAATCAACGTTAATAAATTCTTAAAAAAAAACAAAAAAAGAAAAGGCAAAGGAAGTGTTTCTCCTTGAAAGTTACCCATACATGCATCAAGGAGCAGCCATGCATGGATAAAGGAAAGGGAATATGAGAATGTAAGAACCAGCAGAGTAACTTGTTCCCAAAATAAACCATCTCCTTAAAAAACATGATCACATATGGAAAATAAACAGGCATTTGCAGCAGAGAGGGATGGCTAGCCCACCCATTAGATAATTAGGAAAAGAAAATGGGTACTGGGATAAAAGTCCACATAGCAGATAACAAAGATACAGTACAAATCCTTTTGTTCCCAGTAGGTCCCAGGTAAGTCCCAAAACACTGATATATTCCCTTTACAAGAGGTGCCAGGTGAGTCCTGACACTTCTGTCCTCCTGGTCAATGTGGGAGAGCTAAGAGAAAGACTTCTCACCATGACTTAACTAATCAAACCAAGAGGGAGGGAAATGGACCCAGCATCTCTCAGGGCTCAGACAAAGGAACTTTGATACTCAGCTGGGGTCTCAGCTGTCATTAACTCTTCTTTCTTCCCTTTTATTTACTTTGTTTAGTTTCCTGCCTTTTTCTTCTTTAACAGCAGAGAAAAAGAACCCATCCTGGATGGTATCACTACTGTTGCTTTTCCATAAGTCCATCTCCAGGTCATTCTTTTCCCTTTCCAAATATAGTTTGTACCACTCAAAACATCACAGATGGAAAGAATTAGGGTAACATCCTGGTAATATTGTATTCTCTAGTCTTCCAGGGATGAGGAATAAGTGTTATATATAAATACTGACATTGTAAGTGTGAACAGATTTTCTTCTCATACATTTCTTAGAAAATTTGATATGCAGAAAGACATACGCAATGACTTAATAGATTATATGGGTTTGCCAAAGTGGAGCTCAAAGTAATTGGGAAGTCCAGTACAGGGAAAGGTCACTCCGAAAACCTCACTCTTCAAGAAGGCTCTGGCAAGAATGAAAGAATGAGATTTTAATCACTGCAGCTAATTACATAGAAGACTAAATCACAAGAAGAGTTATTTAAGTGTCTTAAATACAATAAAAAGTAATTAACAAGAAGCGCCATCTTGACAGCTCCATGTCACAAACCAAGCCTAAAAAGATCAGCTAATTCCCAACCCGGGAGCCAGAGAATGAAAACCACCTCAAGGTTTGATCATTTTATTTTTTATTTAAACTGTTTTGATTAAGCGATAACAACTCTTGCCAACTCCATGGTGAAGTTAATCAAGAAAAAACTTTAAATCTATTAGAGGAATGATGAACCTTGTTTCCATTGATTCCTCAGAGGGCAAAATAAAGAGCTGAAGCCTGTGTCACACCAGCAAGGCCCCACACCAGGGTCCTGAGAGCTGCCTCACATGAATCAAGTGTTTAGAAGGATCTACTGAGCCCTTCTGGGCATACAGACAATTCACACACTTTGCATGTGAAATACATCTAAAATCTGCTTTCAAACAGCCCTCTGCAAGACACCATCTCATCTGCCTGTTTCTGCTCATTCCCCTGAAATCAACAACTTCAAAGGAGTTCTTCTAGCCATATCAGCCAGTTACTATTATTTTTAACAAGAGAAAAATCAAGAGGGGAAGGGCAGGTCTAAACGCAGGTATGTAAATATTCAGATTATGACAGATTTCATTAGACTCTGGTTTTTTTTTTTTAAATTACACACTATTTATGAGCTGGAGCAAGGCCCACCTTTCAGACAGACAATGAACATTACACAATCCTTACTGCACAACCTGATCATGCCATCAGTGGACATGAAGCCTATGAGGGACACTCAACACGAAAGGCCCATGGCCCCAAGCCACAGAACCATTCACTTTGTCCCCAAATCTAGTTTATATTGGTTGCACTTGTTAATTATATACCTCACTATATAATGTATTAGTCACTGAAATATAAGCCTGCAAAGTTCATAAAGTAGATCTGCATTCTTAAAAAAAAGTTTGATCAAGGGGGCTGGGAGTGTGGCCTAGTGGTAGAGTGCCTGCCTAGCATGCATGAAGACCCGGTTTCGATTCCTCAGTACCACATACATAGAAGAAGCCAGAAATGGTGAGGTGGCTCAGGGTAGAACACTAGCCTTGAGGAAAGCCCAAGGACAGTGCTCAGGCCCAGAGGTCAAGCCCAGGACTGGCCAAAAAAAAAAGTTTGATCAAGAAAAAAAAAAGAATGGCTTTACAATGGCTGCAAAAGAAAGAGTAGTGCAATTATAACAAATGAACAGATATAAGTTTCAGAAATATTATTTCTTAGTCCTAATTCCAAAGAGATTTTGCAGTTCACTCGGATTATCAAATAGAAGATCCATGCTGCCTATATATAAGAGATTCACAAACAAAGGTACATTTTTATGCTTAAAGAATCCCTCTCCATCCAATAGTTTTGAGTAACTAACTCTTCAAGTCATAAGGCTTTTCATATAACTTGGTTTACCTCCTACAATGTCATTTGAAGATATTTTTAAAGTAAACTCAGAAAAGATACACAAGAGTAATACCAAAACAAAGGTAAAGTAAATGGAAGCTCGCAATCAAGTTAGAACACAAGAATTACATCATCAGGGATACTTGATGATATACCTTTGCCACCTAGCATTCGTGACCAAATACGATCACTTACAAGATCTATAGATTAGGTTTAAATATAAATCCCCCGAGATACTTAAGAGCACTTTGCAATATAGCTAGCAAATTATTTATTTATTTTGCCAGTCTTGGGGCTTGAACTTAGGGTCTGAGCACTGTCCTTGGACTTCTCAAGACTAGAGCTTTACCACTTGAGCCAAAACACCACTTCTGGCTTTTTGTGTGTGTCTGTGAAAGTCCTGGTCTTGTCCTTGGACTTATTCAAGGCTAGAGCTCTACCACTTGAGCCTCAACACCATTTCCAGCTTATTTTCTATGTACGTGGTACCAAGGAATTGAACCCGGGTCTTCGTGTATTCTAGCACTAGGCCAAACTCCAGGTCCCACCATTTGCTGCATACCAGAGTCACAAAGGAATTAAAGATGACAAAATTCAGCTTCTAGGAAGACAAAAGTTGAGGAAGGGATGACTTCAATAATATTAATAACTTTAAATATCTACAGTTATGTAACAAACACAAAGATCAAATAAGTGATCCAATTAAAAGGGGGCAAATGATTAGAGCAGACATTTCTCAAAAGGGATTAAGATGGCCAGCAGAACTAGGAAAAACTATTCATCACAATTTTCCAGCAAAAAAATGCAAAACAAAACCAGAATGAAACCCAGGTACTGCCAAAAAGGCAACAAGTACCAACTATTATGTGGAGGAAAAGGAATCTCAGATACTGCTGCTAGGAGCTTAATGTCCATCCAAGTAAAAATAGATGTACCTGCACGTCAGAGGTGAGTGCCACAGGCCACAGCCACATCCTCAGGAAAATTTTCTTGAAACCAGCTATTTCAAATTATCCTAAAAGTTTAAGAATCCCATAAAAAATATTCCCCAGATATCTGCTTTTACCTTGGTAGTTACAAAATGAGATAATTCACCCTAATGGAGTGCTAAATAAACGGTGGTGAATACCATCAGCCAAAAGTAAAGACGTGAAACTGTTTCCCCAGTAATTTGACAGCAGGAGCAGCGATCTACAGAGTTAACTCCCAGATTCTGTCAATGCAATTTTTTAATACAGGAAATATAAATATAAACATCTGAGCTCATTCTGGTAGAGAAGTATATATCCAGCTCCTAAGATGTGGTAATAAAGGCAGTAATAAATCATTATTGCAAGTTATACAGATAGACTAATGACCAGAACATGTCCTAGTTTTTCATATTTCTAAAATATTCATTATCTGATTTGTCAGAGACTGGCTTCTCACAAACCCTGTTGTCTGTGATGGTGTGAAGGTAATGATATCAAATGCCTACATTGAACTCCTCTTGGCAAAATGAAACCTCCAATTGTGTCAACATTAACTACAATAATAAATATAGCAGTGGGAACTGGCTAAGAATAGTCATTTCCAAATGTAGAGATAAGAATGCAGGGGAAGAGGCTCCTGCTTGATCTGAGTTTCCAGAAGCTAAACAACTACAAGCTTAACAACTGCATCCTTTCAGAGGCTGGCATAGCATACAAGTATTTTTCCTAAGGGGCCTCACTATGGTTTCAATAAAACAATCCCTATTTTGATAAGGGAAAGATCTATTCTTTTCTGCCCTTCCACTGTGCCCTCTTAAAATAAGAAAAATACCAGTCTGGCAACAAATATCATTTAAGACTGTTAAATAGAGAACAAAACAATTACTATGCTGGTATATTTTATGCAAAGTAAGAACTGCTACCAGGGACTGACTGATTGTTTTAATATTTATTGTGGAAGCTTAGCCCAGCAGGCTTCCTCCTTCCCCTGTCAGATTGCTCCCTTCAGAGATTCTGTTCAACCAGGCTACCAAGAGACCTTGGCACACATAACTATGGCACAGCTAGAACTTCAGCGACTCTATCATCAACTGGCTACAGTCCTCTATTGCAATGAATATGTCCAGCTAATCTCTATACGTCTTCTATTTTTTTCCTCCTCTTCTCCTTCCAACCCTTCTCTTTCATCTACAACTCAAATTCCTACACTAATATACAGAGAATCTTTTTAACTAATTTTGGGTAGTACCTAGGGCCAGCATGATATGCAATAAATAGAATTATTAAGAGTAATAATGTGTACTTCATGGAGCCAAGCACACAGAGCTCAATAAATCTTAAATAACATCGATAATGAAAGTATATGATTAGCTAATGAGTAATTATAAAGTACTTTGCAAATCTAGAGTGTTACACGGGCACATAATTATAAACCATTGGGTTAAGAGAAAGCAAAGCAGAGAGAAAAGAGAGACTTGATTAAGTAGAGAACTCTTAGCTACTTCAGATGAAGGCTGAATCCCTGCAAGGTAGACCACTTACATTCCTCCAATGGTGACAGTGGCACAGGTACGCTCTGAAAAGGCAGGCACTGTTTCTGTGGCAGGGCTGGCCGGTCTAATGTAGTCCACCGTCACATTGACCTGGAGATAAAAGAATCAGAGGAATTAGAGCTGGAAGTTTGCAATGCATTTTATTAGCAATCACATATGCTTACTCACTTGTGAAAGATCTTTAATATTAAAAAAAAAAAAAAAAAAGCTGGGCACCAGTGACTCCTGCCTATTATCCTAGTTACTCAGGAAGATGAGCTCTGGGGATTGTGGTTCAAGGCCAGCCCAGGCAAAAAAAAGTCTGTGAGACTCTTATATGCAATTTATTGCCAGGAAACCAGAAGTGGAACTGTGGCTCAAGTGGTAGAGGTGAAGAGCTTAGGGATAGTGCCCAGGCCCAGAGTTCAAGCCCACCATCTACACCCCCTCCCCAAAGTAAGATGCAGGGTAAACATTTGTAGATGACCGAGGCTAAGGGTTAGTTTCCCAAAATGCACAATAAACTAAAACTCAATGTTAAAAAAATTAGTTCAAAAGAAAGAAAGAGGAGGGAGGGAGGGAGGGAGGGAGGCAGGCAGGCCTGAACAGGTCAGAAAGAACAAACACATTCCACATCATATGCATCAAGGGAACTACTAACTTAAATATAAAATATGGATGTTCAGTTGGAAGAGTGTGGTAACAATAGCAAAGACCCAGGTTCCATTTCCATCACCTCAAAACAATTTTGGAAGGAGTAACTAATTTAAACATCACTACAGGTATGAGCCACCAGCACCAAAGTCTCTCTCCTAAATAAATACATCTTCACTTCTTACCACCCAGCATAAAGACAGCATAGCACCAAGTAAACAAACAACAACAACAAAAACCCTCAAGCATAGTGCCCAACCTTGAGTTTAAACTTATTTTTTTTAAAAATCCAATTATCAGAAAACATACACAAATCACATTTTAGAAGCCAAAACAAAGCTATATCAAAGGCCAGGCTAATTAGGGGCTGAAGTCAAATCTTCCTTTTAAAAACAAAATAAGACAATTGAAAGATGACCCCTATAATCATATATCTACACCAATATTGCAATTGGGTCTTACCAACTTCTTTAGCACTAAAGAGATGGGTAAATAGAGAAACATAATCCAACAGGGGGGATTGACCAACTGTTACCTCCATTGAAGTGCTTTAGCAGTTTCTTGGCATACTGGCCAGAGTTTAACAGAAGCTGTGGACAGCGCAGGCCAGACACAGCTGCACAGAAGACCTTGAGTGACTCAAATGCCTGGGAGAAGTATCCCCAATGTCTAAATTGATACATTTGGAACTCTGCTCAGAACTCTGCTCAGTCAAGGCCTTAGGGCTAACCTGCAGAAGCTGGAAGACGCTGAGAACGCAACAAGAGACCTGGAGTCAGGCCAAGAACCACAGAGGCAATCATAAGTGTGAGCTAAGTTCAAGGGTGGCCAAACCATGGAATGCAAAGTATCTCAGGGGCAAGTTTAAATAGGGCATAGCCACAGGGCATCATCCAATTTAGGGCTCTGAGTGGGAATATAACAAATATGTGGAGATGACGAAAGTCCACATATCCTTGTATTTTCACACAATCCATCTAATGAGCTCAAGCCCTCAATTGTATTAGAAGAGGAAAAGGAAAAGTCATCCTGCTTAAAAATAAACTACGTGAATCTCAAGGTTACCTTGTACCTCCCAATGCCAAGCCAGATCCTCAGCCACTGATGAGTGGGGGAGGGGGCAGACCACAGCTATTCAGTGTAAACACTACAACTCTATGCATCAGTAGTGATAATAGCAAGCTAAAAGTAAACATGTGTACATCATCTAGGCCAAGGAGCATGTCCCCAAACTGTATTCCAAAGAAATCCATAAGAAGACAAGACAAACAAAGCAAAACAAACAAATCCAAACAGAAACAAAAAATACCCCCCAAACTAAAAAACCTTACAACTTTAATCTTCAATAACCACAGAAACAACAACTACATTAATTTGCCAATTAATTATTTCCAATATCAAGAGAAAGAGAATTGCAAATGAGTCCAAGATTAAAGAGCTCTTTATGGATACAACATTATTAAAGAATAATCTCAAATACAAATGAGGCCCTGAGAATAGCACATAGCCAAGACACACACCTGCAGGCAAGTATGACAAACCAGGAATTAAAGTCAATGTGTAATTAGCATTCATGTCCCTCTCCTGCGGATTCTAAGACCTGTTCCTCTACCTTGCAGTTTTTCATCTCTAGATATTCATCACTGATCTGTCAATCACTTTGAAAGAAGACGAAGTTAAAACAGCTTCAATTAAAATGACTAGGAATCTTGGTAATGTCTGCCTTAAAAAAATGATAATGTGAATTTAGGTTTTCTGAGTATGTCCATATGGCCTGGCATGAGTTAAAGAACAGACATTAATTATACACAGGTGGTCCGCTGTTCTCAAGCAAAGATGCTCCTGAAATATTTGGTATGCAAGTATTTTACATATGTGACCAAAAGGTTATACAACTGACCCAGAATCTCATACCTGTTTATAGTAATGACCACATGGAGCCTGGGCTCCTGCTAGGTTCTACTTGTCTCTTACAAATGACTCATATAGCATCACTGAGTCTTATTTTTTCCTCATCTGACAAAGGAGAGCACCAGACTGGAGATTTATGGTTTCATCTCATGGTAGAATTATAAAAGATAATTTTGCCACACAAGATACACTATATCTCCTTGAATCTTTGTAAATTCCTCTTTGCATTTATTATAATTAAAAAATTGATTGCATATGCCAGAAGAGAGGAGATTTCTTTTATTCACTGAAAGATCCTGCATTGGGCTTGCAAAGTAGAAGGTAAATATTTATTGCATGAATGAACTAGGGACTTTTTCAAACATAAAATTCTGAAGGATACATTTGGAATGAGGAGGTTAGGCATTTTTAGGGCTGTTATCTGATTCTGCTCTTTCATGTATCAAAAATGTAGTTATTTCAACTGTAGGTATGGTAATGGAAGATTGGAATAGAAGAAATATACATAAATTTGTGATAAAACCCTCATGCTAAATAAAAGCAGCATTATGAAAGATTAAGGAAGCAAAAATATACATTGTAGTATTTTATCGCTAAATTTTTTTCTTCAAGAGAATCTCAAAGAAAAGAAAGGATAGTAGGCACTATGATTCATCCTTGGTTCATTAAGATGACAACTTTTTTTGTTGTTTTAAATCAATCGTGGGGCTTGTACTCTGGGCCTGGGCGCTATCTATGAGTGCTTTAGCTCAAGGCTAGCAGTCTACCACTTGAGCTACAGCTCCACTTCCGGTTTTCTGGTGGTTAATTGGAAATAAGAGTCTCAAGGACTTTCATGCCCAGGCTGGTTTTGAATGGTGATCTTCAGATCTCAGCCTCCTGCATAGCTAGGATTATAGGTGTAAACCATGGATACCCAGCCTCAACTGGAGTCTTTTATAATCCAGTCTGTCTCTTGTAAGGCCTAGGAACAGTTTAGTATAATAAAACTGCTTTGAACCACATTTAAGAAATTCTCTATATATTCCTTATATAGGGTACAATAATAGTCTATGTATATTTTTTATACTAGTTACTAATAAATATCAAATCACTAAGGGATCTGAATAGACTTTGATGCCATGAACATAATTAAGTAGGCAAAATGTAAACTAGCTAAACTTTAAAGAAATACACAGAAAAGCAACTATCTAATGACAACATTTCCATGTCATAGCCAGATATAAGTTCTAATAAAAATAATGCTATTATGAGAAGCTATTTTGCATAATTGCCATAATATCCCACCTATTATTCCACATAGCCAATCATAAATTCAGAGAGCTGTAATAAATACTCTGCCTCAAGAAATAAACTCTTTTATGACCTATGACCTTTGATGACAGAATTTTGGGTCATTATGGAAAACCTATGTGTACACCTGACACAGAGAAGAAATACCAGCTGGGCCTAAATCTAACTGGTGCCGCCCAAAACTAAAACACATTGAAGAGTTTACACATCATAGGGGAGACTATAGACAGGGGAGAACCAGGATGCCGAATGTTGCTTCTGGTGATCCCACAGAACAGCTGCTGCCCAAATTTGGAAAAGTCACCTAGTCTCTCTGTGCTTCCTTGTAAGACAGACAGCTGTGCCTACCTTACCATGCTGGAGGAAAGCATTAACATCGGCAAGGTATTTGGAACAAAATATGAATCTAGGTATGCTTCATGCAAGTGTCATTTATTTTTGATTAACTAATTTTCTTACAATGGTGCCTGGCACAGAGGAAGTGCTAAATAGGTATGCATAGAGTAAATAAACAAATACACCCACACATAAGCATAAATAAGATACATGTTGACTTAAATCATTACACTCCTGAAATCATTAGAAAGACTCAATTAAATATACTTTTCTCCTTAAGGAATCACAGCAAACAAGACTATGTACCTCATACATATTCATCCTAACATAGAGATAAGTTGAGTTTATTCTAAAGAATGATATACTACTTGGTATTTATTTAGATGTTTTATAGATTAATTCTGAGGGGAACCAGTTATTGGATATTTTATTTACTGAAGATAATTGAAGTGAGTGTGGTGAATGATCTCAATTACAGGTTAACTAATGAGACACATTCTGGGCAGAATACTTCTTGTACTGAAAAATGAGGAAGACAATGGACATCAGAAAAAGCCCTTGTTTCTATGTGCTTTGGACTTAGTATATCCTTACACATAATGCGCTCATTCAGTGTTTAAATTATATATTCTTCATCCTTTCTCCTTACTAAAAGTACCTTACATAATTATTCTAAAAATATAAGAGTGACGGATATTTTCAAAAATTTTCAAGCACCTGTCAATTATCCACTCATCTAAATGTGGAAGAGCTCCAAAACTAATTTGTTATGGACAGGGCCTGTGGGTCATGTCTCTGGGCATGCTCTCAGCTTACCACCCAGCAAAGTGACCCACTCAGATTTTAAGTACCTGCAAAGATACGCAAGCTCACAAGACACATTCAATGTTCCCTACTTGTAAGAAGCATTGAGAGGGAGGAATACACTGAGCATCACCAATGAAAGCCATATGTTTATATGGGTTTCTTAGTAGCCACAAAGATAATTTATACATTATAACCAATAATAATATAAAATCAATATTCAATAGGTATTTGGTACCAAGTTTTTAATTTTGGAAACACAGCACATGTCAATTTGAACAACACCCAGTGATGGTCTGGACAATTTCATACTCTTCATTCCCAACATATCTCCTACAAATGTGAGTGCCTTCTCGTTCTTTCATCGTGTGCTCTGGTTCTAACTTCCTCTTTGTTTTTCTCTTGTCAACTCTTATTGACGTATATTTTATAGATACTGTGAATACTCAAAGCAAGGATGACAAAATATGGTATGAGAGATGAGAGAAAAAACTAAAATGTTTATCTTTTGTTTTCTTTTTGATAATACCTGACTACACTGGAAAAATGTGCCACATACATTTTCAGTTCCAAGAAACAATTTCTGATGACAGAATAAACTTGTACACAGACAGGAAAAAAAAATCCTCTGGTAATAGAACTACTATTGTGAAACAATTCTATTCAATGGGGGTTTGGTTGGTTTTTATTTTTTGTTATGTTGGGGATAAAACCCAGGGAGAGACTTGAACATGCTGATGCTGAACTAGTGCTCTATCACGGTAAGCCATAGCTCTGAATCAATAGTAAGATGATATGCTTTCACTACCATTTACTAATTCCATAGTTGGATATTAAAACTAACTCATGGTTTGTCAACCTAATTCTAGAAATATTTACCTTGTCTTTTAAAATTTACTTTTGTAGACAGATGGTGACTAGATGTTTCTTAGTTAATAATTAAGGCTTCTATTTGACGGTGAGTACTATTTCGAAACAACTACTTGTTTTTATAAAATTTTGTAACTACGAAAAAGCTGGTTTATTTGTTCTATTTATTCAGTTTTGTTGAACCCTGATTTCTTACATTAAAACAACTTTTATATTCATCTTCTCTCACCCCCCCACCCTACACACACACACACACACACACACACACACACACACACACACACATTTTATGTTAGAAGCCGTGCAAGAATTAAAGCATATAAACCAGTGTTTCTGGGCTACCTCTACAATTCAGGCTAAATGTATTCTGGAACATCCCCATCCAAATCACTGTAATTAGGTGCTAAGGCTGGTTGTTTATTTGCATGTATTCTTGCTGCTCTCCCATCTTCAATCACCCTTCCCACCCCCACCACAGTCAGAACTATTTTTAAGGACATTTCATTTTCATCAATGGAGTGGTAGCCTACAGTGCTTATAAACTTTCACAAATCCAGTCATTTTTCTTATATGATTTTAAAAATAAAAGTAAGTTTCTCAAGTCAGTCCAATGCCCCAATAGTTAGATAAACAGATGCTTTTATCTATTTTAAAGAGAGAGGTAAAATACAGTTTAATACAGAGTGAGAAGAAATGTTTTATTGTCCCTACCTGATATTAGACACTCATTTAAATGGACATCATTGCTCACTGATAAACCACCAGTTTGGTAAATATTTAATTAGAAGCATGTACAAGCATAAAATCCAAAACATTACTGTAAAACATTTTATGTAAGGGGATATTACAGACTGGCCAACATTTCTAGAAGTAGTGATAACAATGTGACAAGGAACATAACAACAGGACCAGAAAAGATACTGTACTTCTAATTGTGGGGCAAATAATAGGCACACACACACACAACTAAAAATAAATAAATAACAGGGAAATACAGTTTTAACAACTATAAATATTTAGATTTAATCTGGTGGAGACCTTAAAGAAAAAATAAACGTCACTATTTGAAAATAACTTAATAGCCACCAAGGTTTACATTAAAACCTCTTGATTCTTCAATTCTTATAACCCTACAAGTATATTTAAGGAGAGTTTATGTTAAAGTTCTGGTTTCTCACTTGTTATTATGTCACTGGCATAACGCATATTAACACCTACTTATAATACCACAATGTTTGTCCCTAAGGTGAAATGTTAAAGGTCTCAGAACAGTGACCAAGAACTGTCTCTGTGCCCCATGCACCTGTCTGCTTTCTCCTTGTCACAGAGACGAGTTACTCACTGAACTCTCCTCCAGAGGACTGGAACTCTAGGGTGGGTCCTTTTTCTCTTCTCCAGTGTCAAACAAAGTCATCTGTATCCAAAATTTCCAAGGTCACCAGCAGTCAGGAAAAATTAAACCACTTTGTCCAGAAGTGTCCCTGGAGGAGTTCTAGCCACATACATAGTATGAAAACATGGAGACACAATGCCTTTGTGAAAAATACACACAAAGTCACCCCAACTTTAAAGCAGCAGTAATAAATGGGGAAAGAAAGCTTCTCACTAAGAAATGAATAAAAAGAAAAGGTTGTATTACATTTTCTCTATAAGTATATGACATTAGCAATGTTTCCATTAATAAAGAAGCCAAATTGAGAAATTTAAGTAATAAATGTGAGAGTATTCAACCAGCTAGGAGTTTCAGTAAATTGCAACAGTTCTGCTAGATATTACTGGGGGAATAAAGTCAGTGTGGGAAAGCTACCTGCACTCAGCATGGTACAGAGCACTCACTCAAGCAGACCCACTGACTAACACTGAGAAGTCATTAAGACAAGGGATTATACATTCACATGAAGTCAACTCAAAACGGACGGTAAATGGTGAATTGGTGTATCTTTTTTTTTTTTTTTTTTTTGCTGCCAGTCCTGGGCTTGAGCTCAGGGCCTGAGCACTGTCCTTGGACTTTCTCAAGGCTAGAGCTCTACCACTTGAGCCTCAGCACCACTTCCAGCTTTTTTCTATGTATGTGGTACCAAGGAATCGAACCTGGGTCTTTGTGCATGCTACGCAAGCACTTTAACCACTAGGCCAAACTCCCAGCCCCATGAATTGGTGTATCTTGACCTCAAAGAACAATTATGACAAAAACTGCAATCATTTTTCTGGAATGCCTACCAAAGACACATAGAATAGTCCATCTGAGCAAATCTAATGTACGTATGTTAAAAACCCATGTTAATTAACACACAAACATGAGCGACAAAGTAAAACAGGCTCTATAGGAGGAAGGGGGTATCCGTGGTAGGAGAAAAGCTAATAGAAAAAGTGAATGTCTGCCTGCTTGAAATAATAATAATAAAACTTATTTGTTTTATTGTACTGAATGGATTTAGAGTGAGGGATAGAAAGAGAAGATGTGAGGCTGGCTGACATACACCAGCATATAATTCACAATGAAATTTCCCCTATACATCAACAGGTGCTGATAAAAAAAAAGAATAGCCTAATAATGCATCTCTTTGCATATAAATTATCATCACCATTGTGGCTAAGAAATAATTCCAGCCAGGCTCATGCCTGTAATCCTAGCTACGCAGAAGGCTGAAATTTGAGGATCATAGTTCACTGCCAGCCTGGGCAGAAATGTCCCACAATCGACAAGAAAGAAAAGTGGGGAGGAGAGGGTAGATAATTTCAATATACTTGGGTGGCAAAACATGGGTCTTTCCTTTTCTTGTGGTGTTGGGATCTAAACTAAGGCCTCAACTTGGTAGGTTAAGAGCGCCACCACTAAGCATCATCTCCAGCCTGAAATGGGCCTTTTATTTGGGGGTAGACTTAGCACTTCCCCTTTGATCTCAATCAGAACATGAGAGCACCTGAGGCCAGGTTTCTTGACCAAAGGCACAGAGTGCAGAGCACCCTGCACCAAATCTGTGTCCGCTTAGAAATTCAGCTCTCTGACTAGGAGCCACACTTCTATCATATACACTACTCAACCACAAACACACATGCATATTTAGAAAGCTGGTAGTTATCACTCTGTTAGATATACAAGATGTATATCTCAAACAGTGAAGATTTATGAGATAAATCAGCTCAAGCTATCTATATAGAGAAACATGTCATTTCACCAGTCCAACATTTTTCCACTCCTGTTATCAGAGACATCAAGGAAAATTGCTGAGATTCCTCAGAAATCGAAAACAGAATCCTCATCTGATCCAGCAATTCCACCCATGGGTATATAGCCACAGAATATGAAGAAGGGTCACATATATATATACTCATGTCCCCACAGCAGAATTTACTCACAATAGCCCAAGTGAAAGCCATAGAACATCCATGAATTGATGAGTGGATAGACAAAATGAGGTACAGTAGGCAAACCCTTAATATCTACAGGTGTGTTGTTCGAAAGAGACCATTGCTAAGAAAGAAAGAAAGAAAGAAAGAAAGAAAGAAAGAAAGAAAGAAAGAAAGAAAGAAAGAAAGAAAGAAAGAAAGAGAGAAAGAGAGAGAAAGAGAGAAAGAAAGGAGAAAATGAAAGAAAGAAAGAAAGAAAGAAAGAAAGAAAGAAAGAAAGAAAGAAAGAAAGAAAGAAAGAAAGAAAGGAAGGAAGGAAAGGCTTTTTTTTTTTTACAGAGTTCTGTATTGTACTGCAACATGCTTGATTCTTTCTTTTCCATAACACCACACTTCCTCTTATGCATGCCACCTTTTGACTGAACTGAAATTAAGCATATTTACTTTTTTTCTTAATGTTTGGGTATTTGCTTTCCTAAATGGCATATTTTTGCAAAATTAAGAGCAGAAAAATACACAGCACACAACATAACTGCTGCTACAATTTTTTTATTCATCTTCATAATCATCCTCATCATCATTTTGTCAGTTGTAGAGCCTGAACTCCAGGCTTGAGTGCTATCCCTGACCTCTTCAGCTCAAGTCTAGTGCTCTACCACTTAAGCCACAGTATCACTTTCAGTCTTTTGGTTGATAATTGGAGATAAGAGTTTCACACACTTTCATGCCTGGGCTAGTTTTGAATAGCGATCCTCAGATCTCAGCCTCCTGAGTAGCTAGGATTACAGGTGTGAGCCAGTGGCGCCTGACTCATTATTATATTTAAACATACCTGGTCTGACCATGTATAATACATGGAAGAATAAGGTGGGCTTGCTTTATGTACATGCCTGGGAAGAAATTTCTGACATGCTAAAATATGAATAAAAGTCAGGAGTATTATGGTAAGTCACAAAAAAGGACTTTATTTTTTTGTAAAACAATACTGAGGGGGCTGGGAGTTTGGCCTAGTGGTAGAGTGCTTGCCTAGGATGATTCCTCGGTACTACATACATAGAAAAAAATCCAGAAGTGGTGCTGAGGCTCAAGTGGTAGAGCTCTAGCCTTCAGAAAGTCGAAGGACAGTGCTCAGGCTTTGATCGCAAGTCCAAGACTGGCAAAAAAAAAAAAAAAAAGGAATACTGAGGTATCAAAAGTAGACAAATTCATCACTATTGGTGGCCAGGACATGGAAGGAAAGGTATTTGATAAATATAGCATTTCAGTTTTACAAAGTAGAAAATTCTGGAGATGCATGATGGTAAGGAATGCACACCAATATGACCATATATTTAATGATAATTAAGAAGGCAATTTTATGGTATATGCATCTTATATCAACTAGAATGTACCATCCACACATTCCAGAAGTCAACACCAGCTGAGCAGCTGAGCCAGGCAAAGATCAAGCAACTCTAAGTCACAATCCATTCAACTGGGAATCTATTACCTGCATAAAGAGGACACATTTCCAAGACAGCAGATAGCTCCCTCAAACCATTAATAATTAGAATTCAAGTCCAATCACCAATAAATAAATAGAGATCAAACTTACATCATATAAAATAGTCCAAATTGGGCTGGGAGTTTGGCCTAGTGGTAGAGTGCTTGCCTACCATGCAGGAAGACTGGGTCCGACTTCTTGGTACCATATACATAGAAAAAGCTGGAAGTGGTGCTGTGGCTCAAGTGGTAGAGCTCTAGCCTTCAGAAAGCCTAATGACAGTGCTCAGGCCCTGAGTTCAAGCCCCAGGTCTGGCAAAAAATAATAATAGTGCACATTTCTCAGAATATAAAATACTTTTTTCCCTATTTTTTAAAAAGAAAAGCCCACACTGTAGGCACAAGTTGCATGTATAGAGAACATAAATTTCTAAGAAAATCTTATAGAAAGGAGCTAAGTTCCAAGGAAACTGACAAATTCTTTTCATGTCATATGCTCTGACACCATTCCTCCATGAGGAATCAGTCTCCCTTAAGAGATCTGTAACCTACAGATTTATCCTTTGGGAATTTTCAGTATATTTCATCACAGTTTTCCAAACTCTATCTAGCTCTCTGGCTGCTGAATTGAATCACTTTCGCTTTTGGTTTTGTCTTTTAAGCCTGTAGCTTCCATGGGTTTCCCTCAGCAGTACTTGCCAGCATTTTCAGGAGCCTAAGCTATTACTTCTTTGGAGGTCAAGATGTCAACTATACAAACATTTTGTATGTGGCTTTCCTCTGCCCTTGTAATTTCATATCAAAATGAGGATAAATAACGAAAGCAGTGTCCTTTTGCTTTGATGGGAGTTCCACATAAATGCATAATTACAAGCTGAGACAAAGAGTTCAATGTAGATAGACCCTATTTCTTTTCCATTGTTGTGCTACTAGCATTTCTCAATAAAGATGATGAAGCTGTTGAAAACAAGGCAGATGATTAAAATCTACCATGGAAAGACAGCATTTAAAAAGCCACGGCACAATGGTACATATAACAGTCCTACTGTGGGAAACAAAAGAACAGAGGATCTAGAGGCATATATTCAACTCAGCTCCAATGGCTTATCTTGGAAGGTACAATTAATTACAGGGCAATTTCATTTCACCATACATTTCTGTTGAGGGTTATTTTGTTTGTTGGTACTGAGGTTTGAACTGGGAGATTCATGTTCTCCCTTCAGCTTTACTGCACACAACTGGAACTCTACAATTTGAGCAACACCCTGGGCCCAGGCTTTGGCTGGCTAACTGCAGGCAGAAGCTACTAAAAATCTTCTTTGTTCTCATAACCCAACTGCTCCCTTCTTGACCTGCAGGCCCTGCTCCTATCACAAACCTGGAGCAATTCTCAGAAAAAAACTCACCTGGTCCTTTTGTCCCTGGGAGAACCACAACTGCCTGATTTGACTATATTGAAACACTGGAACACCATCCTATTTTCTGTGCCCCTTATGACTCTGCTCTGTTCCATGTTATTAGGCGCCCTTCTCCAGCAATGATTGATTTTTATCTCTTGTGGTTTCTGTCCTTCTTCTCATTGGGATCTGCCTGATCTTTCCTAACAGTCTTTTCAACTTTCCTTCCCATGCTGGCTTCAAACTGTGATCCTCCAGGTCTTAGCCTCCTGATTAGGTAGGATTACAAGCATAAGCCACCAGAACAAGGATAAGATTAAATGTTTAAATTCCATTTTAAAGTGAAAATGCGATTGAAGTTTAAGAAAAATCACCACAGAGTAAGCTGAATTAACCATGTAAACAAAACATCTAACTTTAAAAGCAAAACAGCAAAACCAACAGTGAAAACATAAAACCAGCTATCCACCAGAGTTCATCAAGGCTGGGCATCTATCATCTCAGCAGTCCCCATTCTGAGGCCATGGATGCTGCTCATTAGTGTGTGCCAGCCAGTACGGATGATGTGGGGCAGGCCAGCTAAGCACTGTTAGTAGGAAGACAGGATCAAGAGGGCTTCTGGATGCCCAGTGGTGTACTGTTGCCATGGCAGGTGGGCATCACTATCTGCAAATGAACTGCCAATCTCACTGTGCGCTGATAATGATCCTGCCACCACCACCTGCCTGCCATATGTTTTCCCTACTTGTCATGTAACAAGGAAGTGCATCTTGGCATGCTGATCACCAACAATCTCATAGCACTGGCTGATAATAGTTGTACCTAGCCCTTCTTAAGGTCAGAGGAGGAGTAGAAGAGAATATAAAACCCTTCTTTGCCAATAGACAGACAATTTTCAACAGCAACTAGCTTGGTGGGCTTTTCCTCTTTAAGTGATAAGAACTGCTCAGGCTGAAGGGCTATGCCCCATCCTTATTTGTACATCCTGATCTGGTTCCTTTTAGTAGTACAGGAAAGTAGCCCACTAGAACCTGAATTCATGCTGTTTCCTTAAATCCTCATAGTTCAGTCAATAAAACCTCCTATCATCCCATGGGGTTTTCTTTTTCCTCAAATGTAATGCAGAGATAAGCACAGGGTCTGGCATCGGGAACTGAGCCTCAGAGAAGCAGATAATCTAGAGAGAGATTACAATACAAAAAAACATAGTTAATGTCTCAGGAAGCTACCTGCAGTTTTGTTCCCTTCAGTAAACTCTAACTTAAAGATAGGAGAATAGGGGAAAATTTCAGACAAGAAAGTTTATAATTTAACTCCCCTCCACCCCAGCCAACAAATACAAATAGTTTCTAAACAAGGAAAGAAGAATTTCACTGAACTTTGAGTAAATGGGAGTGAACATCCAAGAAATTATAAAAGAGACTTGAGTCAGGTGAGCATATTAACAAAGCCCTTGCATTCACACTGACAGTGAGAAAGATTAGCTACGATGACTATGCATGGATTGGGACATCACTAGGCAGGCATGTGATTCTCTTTAATGAAGGGACATCTACATTCTGGTGGCTGTCCCCATCCTGTTCTTACAGGACACACAATGCCAGCTACCACTAATATTGACAAATACCTTGTTCAAAAACAAAAGTAGGGCCAGGAGTTTGGCCTAGTGGTAAAGTGCTTGCCTAGCATGCATGAGGACCTGGGTTCCATTCCTTGGTACCATGTACATAGAAAAAAAGCCAGAAGTGGGTGGGGTGGCTCAAGTGGTAGAGCTCAGGTTCTGAGTTCAAAGCTGAGAACTGACAAAAAAAAAAAAAAAAGAAAAACTACTCACCACCCGACTTATGTAGCTATAAGCACTTCTGTATATCACTTTTACAATAACAGTGAAAAAAAAAAACACCTTGGATCACTTCAATCAGCAAATACTACCTTTATCTAATTTCAGAACACTTTCATCACTCTAAAAAGAAGCCTTGCATCCTTGCATTCATTAAACAATTACTCATTTCTAACTTCCCTAGCCTCTGGCAATCACCAATCTAGTCATGTCTCTGTGCATTTCTCTATTCAGGACACTTCATACAATAAAAATAAACAATTTGTAGTCTTCCATTTCCTTTTACTTAGGGCAATGCTTTTTAAGGGTCATCTGCATGGTAGTATTAAGCAACATTTCACTACTTTTTGCAGAATAGGCTGATTGTAAGGATATATTATAATTTGTTGATTCAAGAAGTTTCTTCAAAGATTTTGCTACAATAGACAAACTGTGTTTACAACCACTTTAAAATTAAAAATAGTAATGAGTTCATTTGACCAAGCATTTAATGGTAAATCGAAAAGAGATATCTTTAACAAATACAAGCTATCAGAGTCAAATTAGATAAAAGAAATGGCTTCATCTCCTAATCTGTCCCCTTGAAAAAACCTTGGTCAAATGCATTAGAACCAAAATCAAACAAAAAAAGCTAGACTCTCATAATGAGGAATCAACCAGCCAAGAGAAAAAACTAACTCGTAATATTTGTTTGAGAAAAAGCATACAACCACAGTGCAGGATGTTAAAAAAAAAAAGACTGAAATATGAAGTATGGGGAGTCTGGCACAAAAAATGTACAAGGGATCCTACATTTCCTTGCACACCCCCTCGCACAACAAATCCACCTGCCATTCAGGATTCCAGGATTCTTATCTCATGGTTACTTGGCCTGCAGAAATATCCTTATACATACAGTAAAAAATCTTATGATGGTCTTCTAATAATTTCTATGTGGGGGTCTCCTCATACCAGTTTACTAGCTTGCCTATTCAACCCACAACAAAGAGTTCATGATGAAAAAAATAAGGATAACGTTTGCTAAGACATTAATAAAGGAAGATCTTAGGCTTTAAAAAAAAAGAAAAAAGATTCTGGGACTGGAAGTTTGGACTAGTAACAGAGTGCTTGCCTAGCAAGTACAGATACCCGGATTTGATTCTTTGATACAGCACACGTAGAAAAGGCTAGCCCTTGAGAAAGCCCAAGGACAGTGCCTAGGCCCTGAGTTCAAACCCCATCACTGGCAAAAAAAAAAACTCTTTAGCCTAAAAGGTAAGTCATTATGCCAACGAGAGTTGACTTATTCTTAAGATAATAAATTGATCTATAGACTTATTACCGTGGGTATCAAAAAAAGAGGCCAGAGATAGAGATGAAATTTAATAATAATATTTTGCCACTGTGCAATTGCCAAAGAATATTAGATGACTCCATGAAAAAGAATAAAGAAGGAAAAATTCCTAGCAACTGTAAATAGTAATGAAATAATGCTCAAGCAAGGAGAAAAATCACCCCGCATTGGGAGGTTGGTAAAATACCAAATCTGCAGGTGATCTTTCCAACTACACACAAGTTTCCTGCAATCACTGGCCAAAATCTTCATGCAAACCATTTCTTGAAAAGACAGTTTAGAAATAATCACAAAATGAAAGGGAAATGGCATAAAGATCAGCAAATGTACTTGAACAGTACATTTCAGAAAACTCAAGATGTGCAAGTGACAGAAACTAAAACATGCTACTTTATTTTTTTAATGCTAACTACATATGTTTATTAAGGACATAAAACAGAATGGTAATATAAGCAAATTTAAAGAATACTAATGAATCTCAGATTAATTATCTGCTGAAAAGGACAAAAGAGGCAGGGCCCAGAGTTTGGCCTAGTGATAGAGTGCTTGCCTAGCATGCATGAAGACCTGGGTTCAATTCTTCAGTATCACATACATAGAAAAAAAGCCAAAAGTGGTACTATAGCTCAACTGGTATACTACTAGCTTTGAGAAAGCCCACAGGCAGTGCTCAGGCCTTGAGATCAAGCCCAGGGCTTGCCCTTCCCCCCTCAAAAAAAAAAAAAAAGGACAAAAGAGGCCTAATTCTCTTAATCTTCTTTGTGTTCTTTGTGAAGGACTAACTAAAAGGCATAGATACAGGTAGACTGCTATAGTTATAAATAGAATCTGAATAATACGATTATGTTACATTATAAATTTGAGATGTAACAGACCTAATGTAAGAACTTTTTTAGTGATATGTGCTATAATTTCTATAAAAAGCATCAGGATAAAAAATTGATAATATTTAGTAAGTCTGGAACCAAAGTATCAAGAAAAACATTCCTCAGTTAATCTTATAGCTATAGTCCTGACAGTCTGAAGCTAATCAAAACTCCACTCCTTTATTTAAAAAAAAAAAAAACAACAAAAAATTAAAGGAGAAAATTTTCTTGCTTTGTCTTTAAAATAAAGGAGTGAAGAAAGGTTAAGAGACCACCCATAAGTAGGCTAAATTTAGAAAGGAATAAAACTAGTTTTAAAGTAAAGAATGAAAAATCCTAGGAACCATAAAGGTTGGTATGTTTTATTTTTAATCGGACATAAAATATGCAAGACTAAAAGTAGGGGAAAATACTACTACATTTCCTTAACTGCTCAAAAAAATATTGTTAACAGTCATAAAGGCACTTCTATTCTTTCAGGTGACCTTCACCTCCTCCCAGACCGAAAGGTCTATGACTGTGTAGGATGGACTCAAGTGATCTAGATGATTCTTTTGCACATCAGTCACATCATCATACGCAAAATTAGGTTGATTAAATAAATTATACAATCATGGGATAAAATGACAAAGAATCCCTGATATTAATGATTAATTAATTAAAATTAATACTTGTAATTTTTATGGAGAGATGGTCAGGTTTTCTTCTCAATTGGAACAAAGGACATAAACTTTAAAAATAAACATATATGACATTTTAAAAACAAGACTTTAGGAAGAGAATAAGATGGAAGTAGTACGGTATACTTTATGTCCCATTTAGAAAAAAAATCTTTTTAAAGTTTCTAGAATTTCTGTTTATTTAAAAAGCATTCTTCCATTTTACCTTAAATTTCATGTTTAATTTCATTCCTTTATTTAAAAAAACAAAAACATGTACATATATATATATAAACTATAATGAAACCAGCTAAATTATAGCTGCGCTAAATGATCAGAGTATATTATATTTAGAATGTATGTAAATGAAATGCCTTTGCAGAATTAATTTGTATTACTAAAAACTTTTTTTTTTTTGCCAGTCCTGGGCTTGGGCTCAGGGCCTGAGTGATGTCCTTGGACTTTCTCAAGGATAGAGCTCTACCACTTGAGCCTCAGCACCACTTCCGGCTTTTTTTTTTTTGCTATGTATGTGGTACCGAGGAATCGAACCCGGGTCTTCATGCATGCTAGGCAAGCACTCTACCACTAGGCCAAACTCCCGGCCCTTACTAAAAACTTTTTGAAGCAAATATGAACATATGTGTGAAGAAAAATGCCCTAAATGTCATTTGACTTACATATTGTCTTTCCTGAATACTTGCCAAACTACCAGTAACAGAAACTAGCCATACATAGAACATGAAAGATTAGCATAGTTAAAATGTTATCTGTGGTCTCAATATGATTCCTAAAAATGGAGAGAGCCATTATTAGTAAAAATACGGGAGAATATATTTCCTATAATTTTGTAGAAAGCTCAAAACCAACTAACCAATATTTCTTCAGTGACCTACTGTTTCCACTTACCAAAATTTATCCAATTTAGTTATTTACAAATAAACATCAAGATTAAATGTTTACAAAAGTTTCCAAAGCTCAGAATTGCGGACGCTGGTGGCTATGCCTGTTATCCTAGTGCCCTAGGAGGCTAAGATCTTTCATGGTTCAGTCAGCCCAAGTAAAAAAAAAACCATCCTATGACTCTTATTCCCAATTAATCACAAGAGGACAAGCCTTGAGCAAAATGCTCAACAGCACCCAGGCCCTGAGTTAAGCCCCATGATTGACCCTGCCCACCCCCCCCCCCAAATGAATTAAGGAAATAATTTAGATGTTTAGAACTACCTAAATCAATGCTGCTGAACTGGTCATCAGGGGAGAAAACGGGGGAAGGGGGAGAGGAAGGCCGAGGGCTGTATCAGGAATGTAGGAGACTGTGCAGTTAGTGAGCAAAGGACACTAAGAAAGTTACCCACACTCATAGACAAAAAGGACAAATGAAGTATTCAGAACAGTAGAATTGTGGATGAATAAGAAGTTAAGTCTAAGACACAATGCTGAAGTCAATCCCAAACCTAAATTGGCTTAATCTTTAAGAAAAGACTTGATGAATTCAGCTAGCCAGAAAGAAAATCAGAGATGATCTCAAATGGGTATTTTTCTCTCTAATGGATAAGGTGAGAAAGCAGATTTCATTTAAATCAAGAAACTTGGCTTAGCTTAGAATCATATAAAACAAATGAAACGTTGATACTTTAAAAATAAAGAATTTTTGAAAAGCTAGCAGGTAGTTTTTGACAAGTGAGACTATTCCTGAAAATTTGTACAGCATACCTTTTATTTCAATTAAATACTTTGGTGAATAGCACTTAATATTAAAAGAGATATATCATTTAAAAAATCAGTTGAAGTTTAAAAGTAACATCAAAGAAAATGGAGAATACATTAATAAAGCACTGTTCTTGCATAATGTGCTCGCTTTTTTTCTTCAAAGGCTGTGTATACTTTTTAATAAAGCAATATTTCTACTCCATTTTGCTTCACGTTGAATACCAGGGTAGAACACCATTGATTGAGCGTTGGTTATAGAATCTTTACTGTGCAACATGACCCATGTCTCTTCCAATCTGAATTATTAAGACACTTTAAACAAAACATGCTGACCATGTGATAAAAAAAAAATTGATTTCATGATGTTACTTCCAACTTAATCATTAACCAGATGGATCAATGATTTAATCAACGATGCAGGTTTTAAAAGGCAATGTGTCTACCTGGCCAGAAAAGCGGGGCAGGGATGTTCACTGACTGTTCACTTGTACAGCTAAAACTCAAGTCATGCAACATTTTCTCTGGAATGATGTTCAAACAATTCTCATCAGATGGTGAGTTTCAGCGAGTGAAGATCCTTAATTCGAAGCTTTAATTTTGATACTTTCAGAGGAATTATAGATACAAAAATTGATGGTGGGGCATAGTTTATTCTAGCATCCTTTAACAATACATTAACGTTTCCCTCAGATATCCCACTAGTTCCCATGGGAACTATATATCAGATTGAGAAACTCAGCAATGAAAGAAAGGAAATATAAAACAGTTCTCTCTAGACTCTCCCTTCCAGAGACCCTCTCTATGACCCCCAGAATTCAACAGACCATAGTCCAGACTCTTGAACACGTGGGGATGGTTACAGTTTTCTAAAAGAGGAAGACAAGTAACAGACTGAATGAACTCTTCTGAGACTGTGGGTTAGCTTCTTCCTCTCTTCATCTCCCGCTCCTCTTTACCATTCTGTCTCACACTCTGCTCCATCAGAGTCAGAACAGAACTATTTCACTCTATTTGTCACATTATACACTGTTCCTTTTTATTCATATTCCTAAGCTATGGCTCAGTAGTTTGCTGTTATTGATTGAATTCCAAAAATGTACCAAGTGTTGCACTATGCACTATGTGCTTTATATATACTATCTCATTTAATTATCACAAAAGACCTGAGTTTGATAACACTGCTCCCAAAGACTCAAACCTATGCCTAGTTCCAAAGTCCACCTACTTAACCATAAACAGCTAACAACAGGATATTGATTAAACATTTGCTTGATATTAGATAACAGTACCTCACAAACTACAAACTATAAACAACACAGGGAAATCACTATATTAAAGGTTTCATGGTAGTACCATTTAATTACTAGCTAAGATGAAAATTATGCAAACAACCAAATGCATAAAAAAGATTGGACTAATATACACTCAAATAATAGCAGATGCTACCCGTAAGTGGTAAAATTTCTCTTTTGCATTTTTCCTTTCCTCTTATTTTCAATATATTTTTAAGGAATACACAAGTTATTATTTTGTGATCAATAAATTGAGCAGTAAATATTAGTTATAACAAAAGAACAAAATACAGTATCATACACAAAGATAAAGTGAACAATATTACTAATATTAGAAGAAAGCATAATTGTATTTCCAAGTAGGAAAATTACAGCCATAGAAAATATCAGCCCCAAAGTTTGCAGGAAAATAGTAAGCTTTTACTAAATTGTGCAGATCAAAGATGATGTTTTAGTACTTGTAAGCACACTAAAATGAAACAGAAATGTAGAGCTATTTTGGGTTACATGTACAAAATTTCAACTGCACTTAGAGTGCTAGCATTTGTGTAAAAAAAGACAGCCAGCACACCCACAAACACATTTGCCTATACAGTCCTCCAATATGTCTGGCAAGATTCACAAGAAAATGTGGCTTCTAAGGAGGGCTATAAATTGGTAAAAGACCACAAAAGACTTTGTATACACTTTCTCCTGTTAGAATTTTGAAAGAAGTGAGTTAATTACTACTCAAGAAAATAATAAAGAAGTAAACATCATAACATGAGAAAAACAATATTTCTGGTTTCTACTTTTAAAATATCCTAAAGGATGAAAGATAGATTAAAACAACTTAAATTTCTGCCTATTTTATGTAATAGCTTATATAAAAAAAAGTATTCCATCTCCATATTGGCTTTCCTGCCAATGACTTCAAAATATCTGTCTCAGCAAATAAAGCAACCAAATCCATTTCTTTTCTTGATTTGTGTTGGAAAATCTTTAGAAGAAAAAAGAACTACTGTTTTATCCATATACATGCTTTCTGTGCATCTATTTTTTTCCTCCACATCCTTCCTATATCTATTTTTAAAATGTAAAGAACAAGTTATATAAAATATATTTTTAATTATAACTTCCTGACTGCTTAACAATTATTTTTTTTAATCCTGTAAAGAAAAGTATCTGCCTGACCACAGAAATCATTACCAATGCAAAACACAATCTTTGCAAGCAAAGGTAGAAATAAGGACCCTCAAAAAAACGGATCCTGTGCTGCTACCTAATACTTTTTCATAGATCTTGAAACAGGTCATCAAAAATTATACATCAGGGCCGGGAGTTTGGCCTAGAGGTAGAGCACTTCCCTAGCATGCATGAAGACCTAGGTTTGATTCCTTGGCACCATAAACATACAAAAAAGCCGGAAGTGGTGCTGTGGCTTGAGAAAAGTCCGGGGACAGTGCCCAGGCCCTGAGCTCAAGCCCATAACTGGCAAAAATAAAAAAATTATACATCAATGTGCCCTACAGTTCTTTGTAATTCAGGCAGCATAACGGTGGTGCATCATAGAGCAACCACTAAATCCTGCACACTTTGGGCTGGCCCATCAACTGGGATCTCTCAGAGGGGAAACCCAGACTAAAGGGATAGGAGACTCAACTTCTTTCTGAATCAATTTTTCTTTTTTTCCCAGAAAAAGCTGGAAAAAGAAAAAAAGAAGGAAAGAAAGTAAAACTAGAGAAACCAAAAATAGGGGGGGGTAACAAGTTTGTGTCTCTGAAGTAGAGGATAAATGACACTATCAAGACCAATTTCAGCCTCTGAATAGTGAGACAATAAATCTATCCAATTTCAGTGATCTTGCTACTACTTTCCCCTTGGAAAGATATGATTAACTACCACCAAATCAGAAATACTGAACAGCAGCAACACAACTCATATGCACTTTCATCTTCAAAAACCCTCCCATGCTGTGGAGTTCAAACTGCATGCTGCTTCCCTTCCATACAGTTGGCAGCAAGCAAATTCCACCACTAGCCATGGAAGAAAGGGGAAGAAAATGTGAAAAAGCACCTGGCCAAAGTCAACAAGTCCATCATTTGAATGGATTCTGATTCTTAAAGTTACCTTTCAAAATTTAGCGCACTCACCCAACAACAGAGGGAATCAAATGCCAGCCCTCAGATGGGAGTGTAACACATGGAGCCATAGATAGATCCTTGAGGACCAAAAGAGGACCATGATGAAATACTAACTTCAATTATCTAAACATTCCAGATAGAAGGAGGTAATTCTATACCGTAAGAAGAAGATAAGGCAAGAAGGAACTCAAATCTCCCAGCACTGAGAGATTGTGGAGAAGGTAAATGATACCTAAAACTATTCCATAGGAATTATAGATTTGTGTTATTATGTCCTCAACAAACAGACCTCTCACACTTATTGTTCATGGTCAGTATGAAGAATCACTCTAAGGGTAACAAGACTCAGGGCAAGTGTGATAGACATTGAGTCACATAAAGTATTCACATTCACTGAGCTTTACTTGGTGACAGATAAAACTTTCAGAACTGTAACAGAATCAAGTAGATCACTTAACATCAAGCATAGCAGCAAACTGTCATGAAAGCGCTTGGAGACTGTCTTTTATGGTGGGATAACTAAGGGCTAACATACAAATGGAGTGACGTGAATACACTTTGAGTCTGGGGTTCCATCCTGTGCAGTAAGCTCAGCTTTCACAAAGGAAATCTGCCAGCACCCTTTATCCTGGCCCACTTCACAGTCACTTCCTAGAAAAACTACACAATTGCAAATTAATGTTGTATCTGAATAGAGATACCTGGATGACTAATTTAGCCTTTCTGGGTCCTTTAGCAAGCTTTTATCAAGAGGGACAGAAGAAGCTTGATTCCAATTTATAAATTAAGAATAAATTAACGTATCCCAAGTGTAAGAAATATAACACAATCTTCAACTGCCTATCTTCATGTCTCTGAGGTCACAGAAATGTTCTACCTTTAAATTTTAATGTGACATAACAAACTGTGGGAAAGAATACATGTCTGCATTTGAAGTGCTGGCTTCTATTTCCATCCTGAGGAACTAACAGTTCCATCCGTTCCGTCCTTCCCAAAATGTACTGCAAATGCAGCTGTCTGCAAAGACTCCTTCCTCATACTGTTACACCCAAGGAACTGCAGCTGTCACACTCCATGCCCATTTTACAAATGAACAAACAGAGGACTTGTGAAGACACCGAGCATACATAAGATTTTTCCATTTGGCAGTTGAGCTCTATCTAGAAAAGTAAAGAAACACCCAAGTCACCAAAACCTATTTGCCCATGGTGTCTCTGGGTAGTCTTTCCCATTCCTCACTTTAATTTTGGGAATGGGGTCTGATCTGTCTCTGAGTGTTTTTTTCTTTTTTTTTTGCCAGTCCTGGGCTTGCCAGTCCTGGGCTTGCTAGTCCAAGGCTAGAGCTCTACCACTTGAGCCTCAGCACCACTTCCAGCTTTTTTTCTATGTATGTGGTACCAAGGAATTGAACCTGGGTCTTAGTGCATGCTAGGCAAGCACTCTACCAGTAGGCCAAACTCCCGGAATTGTCTCTGAGTGTTTTTGCCTAAGGCTAATGCTCTACCACTTGAGCCACAGATCTGATTCAGGGTTTTTGGTGTTTTTATTGAAGATGTTTCTAAAATAAATTTTCATGCCAAGGGATGGCTTCGAATCCTGATCCTCAGATTGCAGCCTGCTGAGTAGCTAGAATTACAGGAATGAGGCAGTGGCACCTTGTTACTATGGTATTTTGAATAGCAGACAATTAGATATTTTCAGGGGGAATAAACCTGGCTGGTAGGGAAATGAGTATTTCCACTGGGCCCTGCTTCTCAGGACTCCACTGAGCATCAAGGTCTATCAGGACAGGTTTGACAGGTCTGCAAAGCTAAAATCTTAACTTTATATTACCTATGTGGCAAACTGGAGCAAGTGCCTTGTTTACTCTCAGTCCATGTGGACTGGACTGTGCTAGGTGAATAGGAACATTATGCACCCCAAAAGAGGGCCGCAGGACTGGCATGGCCCAGTCAGGGTCCATCAGGCTTCATCATTTAGAGCTATAAAATAACAATGGGGAATTCAAGCCAAAAGAAATATTAACATTGTCAATAGCTAAATAAATTTTTTTGTCATTTTTAGGGAGGAAAAATCACAATGGTGCACATTCTCAATTATAAAGAAGAAAAGACACAGAAATAGCCCCAATCACCACTAAGGAGTGAATGCTCAGATTGCCTCTTAAAGAGTTTTCAACTCCAGCTGAACAATGGGGAGCTGACTACATTAGGCATCAGACATGCTGCCACCAATCAGGTGAAGTAATATGCTAATAATTTAACTCATAAATAGAAAAATGTAAGCAAAGAACATTTGCTCAATCTTTTTTAAAGGTCTTGTTTATATTCCAATCAGACCTAAGACCTCCTTGCATTAGGCTTAAAGTTCATGAGTATAAAAGAATAGAAGGTGGGTAGCAAGGAAATCATCTCTCTACAACCAAACATTTGGATCTTTTTATAAGATGTTCACAGGCCAGGACATCCCAGGTCCTCAGCATAATCCAGTGTTAAAATTAAGTGTGGGTGGGGGATGAGGACACTTGACAGTCTGCCTGCCCTGTGCAGTGAGACAGAACATCATGGAAGCATTACTACAGAAACAAAGCCATAAATGTACATAAGAACAGGCAGTACCATAACAAGAGGAAACTCAAGTATAAAAGCAAGGAAGTGTAGAAGAGATGGACGTGTCCATAAAATACCGAGGTCTTTGTGACATATTATATAGACGGTAAGAGTAGAAAGCCAGAATGAAAATGGAAACAATTCTTATTTGGAATTATACCATTTTATATACAACTCCTTTCCTTGACTTTATGTTCCTTCTTTTTGGCAGGCAATCAGGTATTAGTAGAGTTGGTGGTATGTTAGGACTGTGCAAACAGAAAGCAATTCTGACAATAGTGTGAAAGATGACAGGCTTAGAAGAGGCAGGAAATTAGTTAACACAGACTTGCAATAATTAAAATGAAAGGTTAACAATGCATAGACTCAAATATTCTTGCAGGAAAACCTGTGTAAAGAAGGGTAAAGGAGGCACAAAACTAGGAGAATCTGATTACTGAGGAATCTGGGTAGGGGTCAAAGATTGTGGATTCTCAATTTTGGGAAAATGGATGGTAGTAACATTAAGAACGATCAACAACAATGTCAATACAGCATGTGGGCAAAGAAAACAATTATGTGAAACTATGAAATATAACCAGAATTTATAGTTGGGTACCCAGTAGTCAGCAACTGAAACCAGAGATATGCAGGCAAGGCAAGAAGATGCAAATGGAAATATTCCTAAGTGCGAGCAGTGTGTGTGGCCACCAAGGCCTTGTGTACATAAGGTCACCCAGCATGTGAGACCTCTCCTATCTGAGACAGATAACTGTGATTTATACAACTCACATTAATATTTATCAAATACTGCCAGGAACCTATTCTGTTATCTTACCAGTCGTTCAAAAACATTCTTATTCAACTTCTCAGATATTGATGTCATCTTATCCCAATTACACTCTAAGCTTTAAAACAGAGATGGTCCCAAATGGTCCTCAAAATATCCTTACTGAATAATAAAAATGAATTGATTTCATTTGGCTACTTCTTAATGTGCTAAGCGTAGGTATGGGCAAAAGCTTCAGGGATTGAGTCTTCAAAGAGAATAAACAGAACACCTTTCATTTTTAAAAGATTAGCTGCTCATTAGCCCACCCCAGTTTTGCTTAACCAACTTGTTAAGACAAGAGGTAAAAAGCAAGGCCCAAGTGCAATGAAAAAGGTGAGAACAAAGACAAAGTCTTGGACTATAATTGCTACAGAAGAAAATTCAAGCTCACACGTAACACTCACACTAAACAGCCAAAATGGTCACAATTATGTTCTAGAAGACAGACTTCTACTAATTGTTTCTCATTTTCTATTCAGCAACCTTGTATGAGATGTGTCCAGTCTATCAAGAGCTACAAACTGTCAGGAATCAAGACAGTTCTTTCTTTGGGTATATCAACTTCAAAATGCTGTTAATGATCAAAATAGAAGGTCCCGTAACTAGGATGGCTGTGAGACAGTGCTTGCCTCTTAATGAAACATCAGCATTCATCCTCTAACAAAGGAGGACAAGGTAGTTTCATGAGGGTGAGACTACTGTAATAACTGGAAATGGATAGCAACTGCTCTACTCTAGTGGTCAGCTGGCCTGAAGGAGCAGCAATTACTCAGCAGTATTAGCAAAGAAAATACACAATTAAAGGAAGCAAGACAGGTTAGAAAGGGGACTGGAGGTAAAAACTGTGCCACAATGAAAACCTATACCATGGATTGCACTGCAAAGAAAGCTCATTACTAAAGTAAAAGGCCAGAAATTAGAAGTTTGGTAAAAAATTATAAGAAACTGTGCACTTGTTTTCGAAACCCTCCATAACAAAATTAATTGGCAAAAGAATAGAAATGTACGTTCTTACTATTCCCAAAGCTTCTATCTGAAATCAAGGTGTAGGACAGGGTCACTATCTGACCTTTTAGGTCCCACAGAAGAACCTTTTCTTGCCTCTTTTTAGCTGCTGGAGCGTCTATACAGTCATCTATACTCCTTGACTCCTTGCCATCTCAAGCAAATTTCCCATTGTCATGTGGCCTTCTTCCTACTGTGACCTAGCTTTTCTCTATGAAGTTGCAAGGTAATTATTGGCATTAACCTACTAAATCATGTCTCTAAAGATTTTATTTCCCAACAGGTCCTGTTCTATGAATGCAGAGAGATAAAAATTCTGGATTCAACTCCTACACTACTCAACACAGAAACATCAAGAAGGCTTATCCAAACCAATCATGTACACAAAATAGTGTAACTGCTACATTTTAGAGATATCTGAACATTTGCCGGAGGAAAAAAATACTTAGATAGTGAAAGAAAGTAAAGAAGAAAATTCTAGTTACCAATTTTGTTACAGAAAAAGTAAAAAAAAAAAAAAAGAAAAAAAGGCCACCAGGATTTTAAATTCATTAAACCAAGAATTGCATATATTTTACTAATATATATTTAAAATATTTTATCATAATGAGTTATATGAAAGGCACTTCATATTGCCATTACTCGGAAAAAACAGTTGAAAGAACATCAATCTCAGACCCAAGGTACTTGCACATGATAATTTCCTAAACATGCACAAATAAGTCACATATTTGGGAAATAATGGAGCAACCTCCATGACTGGTCTAACTTTACAGACGAAGCAAAAGAGTTACCACTCTGAAAGGAATTATAGAAATGAAAACTCATTATTTCTGAATGATATATTTTACTACTACATAAGAAAAAAATTCTAATTAGGAAACTGATCTGTATCACTCCTATATTAGCCTACACAAGCAAATGGAATTCAGGTTTCCTGCTCAAATGTACACATCTAGAACAAATGGGGCTTTACGGTCTTTTACAACATCAGATGTTCTGCAAACTAACATTGAACTTAAGCTCAAAAGAATCAATTCTCTGTAAACAAGGTGGTACAAGAAGTTGGAAGATTTGCAATTCAGCACATTTCATAGGTTTGGGGTTTTGTTGTTGTTGTTGTTGTTGTTGTGTGGGTTTTTTTTTTTCACGTAAGGATTATTTTTAGAGTGGGGGAAAAAAATCCTGTCCTCTCTCTACCCCCAAACACAGCTGAGCTGATCAAGCAAAAATAAAATCTAAAATAAAATCTCAGTATGCAGAAAATAAGCATGGAAAGTTCCAGCTCCAAGGACAATATTTCAGAAATCTATAAGAAAAGATCAGGAGTGGGTAGCTGAAGACAAGCTGACCACAAATCATATTACAAATGTTCAGAAGTTTCTCTGGAAAACTATGAGCAACTGGGGAGGTCCAGGAAGCAAGTCTTTAATAATAAGCAAAGTAATACAAGAATACTGCCTAGAGATATAAAAATCTTGAGAATTCTGGTAGATAATAAATCATTTCCCACAGGTGAGCATACAGAAAAAATTTCCAGGAATGCAACTGAAAATTCAAGTTACTTTAGAGATGCTTTCTGAAGAGGACATTACAATATACATCATACAAATAACACACTCCACCAAAGAGGTCTGTACTCAGCTCAACACCTTGATGGCCCGCAAAGCACTGAGGTATTTTTCACAATCTGCAGAGGAAAAAAAAAACAAAAACCAAAAAACAGAGCTCATTATCACACAGAGCATTTAGGTGGCAGCAGGAAGAAAGTTACTTTGTGCTGAGTCCTCAGAAAATGACAACTCAAGTCATTTTTGTTAATCATCCATCCTTAGACAAGGAAGTCAATGGCTCAAGGGGCCAAAGTGCAGGATCTATTCCTGAGACCAAAGTGGCAAAAGTCATCTACAATGAATCCTTGTCTTCAAAGCACATGAGCAAGTTCCCAATGTGTCCCAGTGGAAGAATGCCTACTCAAAAAAAGATATGATCAGAAATTGTAAGTCATTCCAAACATTGCTGCATTTGGTGAAATATCTTCAGTCATTTGTTCAAAAATTTATAGCCACATTGATGGTAACAGCTGGCACAGGAAGGCAAGGACAAGTCACCTCATATAAACCTGTCAATTTAAATCACAATGCATTCACAACCTTAGGGCCTGTTTTGATCATTAATGTAAAGGACTTTTCCATGGCGTGAATGAATCAAATTAATATGAAGTGAAAAATGTGGAGATAACAAAAGAAATGCTTAAAAATCCAAACTAAAGCACATCAGAAGAAATTGAGGACAAGAATCCCTACCCTGCCAGCATCGAGCTCAGCATAGCGGATTCAAGACTACAGGGAAATACAAGTAGCAGACATGTGCACAGCTTAAAAGGATGAGCCCGGGCAAAACATACACACATACACACACACACACACACACACACCCGGAAGATGAGGTCCACTCCCCAAAACCTCCTTACAATATGGCTCTAATACTTTCAGAGCAAATCCTTAGTCAGAAGAGCCAGCACCTAGGGTTTCTCACCTGACCCCAAGCTCTGGACTGATAAACAGAATGTAAACTCTGCCCCTCTTTTTTCTCAAAACCATTCACAGACTTTTGCAGCTATTCTAAGAGACTGAAAAGAAACCCAGCTTCCTTTGACCTCCTAGTGTCTGTGTAACATGGAAAGGAACATATACTCTGACACTGACTGTAAGAACAAGTAGATGAAACACCCCCTCATAGGGACATCTCAAAGACTAATGAGATAATGTCTACAAGGCTGGAAGTGATCTGAAGGCTGATACAGGGTGCCACCACCACCTCCTGAAAGCTCCTAAAAGGACAAGGTGGCTGAAGAATCAACTTCTTACAGCACCTAAAGTGCATGTAACACATAGGAATTGACCAGACTATGAGAGATCAACATCTAGTTAACATTCTAAACAGTAAAACAAAACAAAACAAAAAAAACATAACAGAAAGCCTTTAATTTATCAGAGCAATTAGAAGTAGAGGTATTTGGATAAAATATTTAATGCCTTAGGCTTCAGTTTCTTCAGCTATATAAATGAGACTGATATACACATTTTGCAAGATGAAGGTAAAAACGAAAACATTGCTACTAGAGTTACTATAGCACCAAGAGAAGATTCAGTAAATGGTAGTCAAAACCCTTTAAAACAGAGTATGATTATATAAGGTATCTAAAAATGTAGTCTAGTTCAAAGAACAAATGTGACTTTCATAAAAATAATACAAAGGGAGCTACCAATTATAAGAATGCCTTCTAAAATTTGCTCAGAGATTTAAAATATTTTGTTCAATGCGGAAAAAAATCCTATTATTCCATGGAAGCACATTATCCCAGGACAGAGGTGTCTTTACATATAGTAATGATCATTTCCAGATTGATTCAGTGTTACTAAAATGAGGAGACAATTTTACCCTAATCCATGCAAATCCCTGTAAATATCATTAACCATAGGCAAATCAGGAAAGCCCTACATCATTCTGACTCAGTATATTATTTGGGATGAAGCAAAGAGCCTTCGCCACAGCTTGAGTCCAACGCCCCTAGTTAAATCACTCTGTTAAAATGTACTAAGTGTTGGGGCTGGGAGTTTGGCCTAGTGGTTAAAGTGCTTGCCTTGCATGCATGAAGACCCGGGTTCAATTCCTTGGTACCACATACATACAAAAAGCTGGAAGTGGTGCTGAGGCTCAAGTGGTAGAGCTCTAGCCTTGAGAAAGTCCAAGGACAGTGCTCAGGCCCTGAGCTCAAGCCCAGGATTGGCAAAAAAAAAAAAAATGTACTAAGTGCCTACTGTATACAATCACTATACTGTTCTGGACACAGAGAGTGAACAAAACAGATATAAGACCTAATTAATCTACTGGATTAATCTAAATTAATCTACTAAATAGCTACTAGAAGAATCCAAGTCTAATGGCTCATCAAGTGGTTCTAACTCAATCCTAATGCTCAAGAGGCCAAGATCTACAGCACTGTGGTTTGAAGACAGTCTGAGCAATAATTTTGTGAGGTCCCTTTAAAACCAACAAATAACTAGGCATGGTGATACATGCTTGTCATTTCATAGTTAGCATTAACAGAACAATCATGGTCCAAACCAGCCTGGGAAAAATCAAGAACCTTCTTAAAACTAATGAAAGAAAAAAGAATATGGCTCAAATGGTAGAGTTTCTCTGCCTAATAAGTATGAGAATCTGAGTTCAAACATTAGCACTATCCCTCCCCCACAAAATTTATAGAAGCCATATATATATATTAAAAGATCTCTGATGATCCAAAAGTCTGTTACCAGTTATTTATTGTTACCACTGAAACACAAGTGTATTCTGCCTGCTTCTATTATTTCAGACCGTCTAAACAGTAAAACAAGTTACAACTTTGTACAAAATGGTTCTCAAGGTGATAAAAGTGCAGCAGAGGCTAAGCACTGGTGCTTCCCACCTATGTCCAAGCAAGTCACAAAGCTGAGAGTTGAGGGTCTCAAAGCTAGCAGAGGTAAAAAAAAATAAAACAAAAATAGGGCCGGGAGTTTGGCCTAGTGGTAGAGTGCTTGCCTAGCATTCACGAAGACCCGGGTTTGATTCCTCAGTACAACATACATACCAAAAAGATAAGATAGATAGGTAGGTAGGTAGGTAGGTAGGTAGGTAGGTAGGTGGGGTGGGGAGGGAGGGAGGGAAGGAGGGAGGCAAGAAGAAAGGAAAGAAGGAAGGAAGGAAGGAAGGAAGGAAGGAAGGAAGGAAGGAAGGAAGGAAGGAAGGAAGGAAGGAAGCAAGCCAGCCAGAAGTGGTGCTGAGGCTCAAGTGGTAGAGCTCTAGCCTTGAGAAAGTCCAAGGACAATGCTCAGGCCCTGAGCTCAAGCCCAGGACTGGTTGAAAAATAATAATAATAAAATAAAAAAAAAGTCCATGAGACTCTTATCCCCAGATAACCAGCAAAAAGCTGAAAGTGGGACTGTGCCTCAAGTGGAAAAATGCCATCATTAAGGAAAAATAATCTAAGTGACCTAGGCCCCGAGTTGAAAATTTAATACTCTAATAGTACACTGATAGATGATAGATAGATAGATAGATAGATAGATAGATAGATAGATAGATAGATAGATAGGTAGATAATAGATAGAAAAATAGATAGATGTCTGCAATTAAGCAATCAAGAGTTATAAGGAATGAGTAAAATTACCCTGTAACCGGAAAAATTATTGAAACAACATTTTCCAAGACAACTGAGAGGAAATCCCTAATGAAGACTCGTGTTGCCGTGTTGTATTGAAAGCAAACTGGCTAGGACATTCAAATTCAACTATATGGTATTCATTAAGTATTATGAAAAAAATACAGATTCATATAAAGCCATTGTTCCTACTGTTAGGAGACTACCTCTTATTCTATCATAAAGTTGCTAATCTCGAAATATTACTCACACACTGGAAAGCTAAAAGACATGTTATGGTCATCACAAAGTCTATGTCATCTTAAATTAGCATGAGAGGTGTTTACCATGAATAGCCTCTAGTTAGGATGTTAATATATGGATGGTAGATGGTCAACAGGAATAACAAGGCAGAAAATGCACATACATTCTACCAGTCCCTTAATCATAAATGTGTGTGTGCAAGCACGTGCGCAAGCACAGACACACGCACGCACACACAGATACACACAAACACACACACACACACACACACACACACACACACGCGCGCGCGCACTCACGCACGCCTGTTGGGGAAGCTAAAGAATGGTGTCACAGCCGACCAGGTTTCACCCAAATCTGTACAATGGCCCGAAAAGCCAATGAAAGACTGCAGTTATGTCACATGTATATTTCTTCTGACTAGAGTGAAAGGAATAAATCTGAAGTGAGAGAGCTAAGCAAAAATCATTTTATTAAACAAAAACAATAATATGCTGCCCTCAGGGACAGCATAAAAGACTGGATCATGCCTGGATTCTCATGGTACAACTCTATGAGTGAGAAGGCAAATAATAGTCCCATTTCCCAATGTTCAAACCAAGGCTGCAAAAGCAGTGTGCTTTACTTTAATTATGGTACATAGCCAGAATTGGATCAATGTAAATAGATTAAAATCAATGTGAAGTTCCACAATTAGCATGGGAGCCATGAAAGCCAACAAAACACCTATCATTTTACTTTCAATCTTATTTCTCCATATGCTAGACATCTCTCAAGACATGGACTCTCTGGGAAGGCCTAAGCAAGCCAGACGATTTTCCCACCATATCTTTTTAATCGGTGACTGGCTGCCCTGATCGGTTTTCGTGCACATTGGCACATATGCTCCCTTGTGCTGACTCTTAATCACCATGTGCCATGCTGAACAGCTGCACAGGTCTGAAGGGAATTGGCAGAAATGTGCAATGATGTGCTAGCCACCCCTCCTGAGGCAGCACTGCCCTGCCTGCTCCCAGATGCCAGTGCGCATGGATGTTCGCTGGTGCAACTGACAGGCCCAAAAGACAGGCAAGTGGTTTCAGGTGGTGAGTCAGGAAAAGCAATTGGCACCAGGAATGTTCCAGCCCAGCAGAGCTGAGCTACTTCCAACTCCCTATGCGAGGATACAGTATTCATCATTTATACACTGTCACTGTGGGGGACAAAACACGGGTTCAGCACAAATAGTATCCAATCAACTCTGTTGCATAGGAACTAGTACACAAGGCTTCTTCCCCCTAATTGCCTAAGAACCGACACCACGTCTGACACTTAAGGTCAGTGCTTTTATCCAGTGATGAAGGATTGTACAGGGGCCTGGCACACAGTACTTGAGAGCAAGGCCTTGGGCTAACCTTCCAGGACCATGCTGCTGCAGCTACAACAAGCTGTGATCTATGTTTTCAGGGATGAAACAGAATCAGGGTAGGAAAACACTCCAAGAAATCATGCTCACAACTGGCTGCACACAGACCTAATAGAGGCTGCTGTTCCTTGCAATGTGACTCGGTGTGGATTGCCTTAAGAATCCACACTGGTAAGGAAATTCCCTGGATGCCTATTTGCAATTGTTTATGAGGCAGTAAATGACTGGTAAAATATCAACTGGGTGAGATAGAGATGTTAGACATTACAGCAGATAACGGCAGATCTTGAAATTGAAAGAGACTTACAGCCATCATTGGGCACTCCACTTCATGAATGAATACAACATTCTGTCAAGTTTTATACAATGACAAATGAGCCTATTCTCTGAAGAAATCTGAGGAGATTTAATACTCATTTTAGGGAATCCAGTTTGGTTTTCCTTCCCGAAAATTAGAAATTTCATCTTATACATACCTTCAAAATCTCTTGCTATAATTCATCATCCTACTGACTAAGGTACAAAATAAAACTGATTATATTTATATTTATGTTACACTATTTTGGCATTAGTTCAAAAGCTAGACTTTTATCAAATCTATCACACTCAATCATTTAGGCAAAGAATACTAATACAAAAAGATGATTAGCCTTAACATACTGAAGATACAGTAAAAATTGATCCAAAAGAAGTTTCTCTGAGAATCTTAACTGAAGCAAAGATATGAATCACAGTATCTCTCTGAACAGTTTCTCAACTAACATCAAAGGAACAATTTCATTTATGTTCTTTGTTCACCCAGGACAAAGATATTCCCAGACTTGAACAATAGGAATGTCAGGACAACAAGAGGATGGTCAAAAATTCACTACAGTAATACACATATACTATTAAAATTATTCTCTGCCTAAGAAAACTAGGAAATGCCCTCAAGGGTACCCAAGTTATTGAACATAGCCAATATGCTACACAACAATCTACATATGTTTGGTCCACTAATATCAGACTATTAAGCACATCTTTCATGTCTGCAGTCTCTGTGTCTCCACTGAAAGGCCAGAAGCACCTCTAGACTTCTTTGGCTTGTCATTTTGGCTCTGTCAGTAGACATCATGGATGTCTCCTCTTCTTTTCTATTCTGTTGTCAGTTCCTGTTAATTCCTTTCTTAAAATGGTAATCATATCTCTTAACTTTCTATTCATTCCTACTTCTGTCACTTGCATCAAGAGTGAAAATGGACAAACTATTGAAAACCTTAAAAGCCAGAGAAGTGGAGGTTGCATTCATTCATGGAATGAATGGAGGAAGCAGGTTCCTATTCTAGGAGACCCTGACTACCCCTTTCCTCATGTTTGCCTCTGAAGGGCAAATATGAAATAGCAATAATTTTCTCTTACTAGTAAATCCCATAGCCCCAGATTTTTAATGGAGGTGACTGGAGAGAACAAGAGAGTTGAGCGAATAGAGCTCAGGGCAATACGCAATTATTGAAACTGGAATGGAGCCTGGATCCTGCTGTGAGAGCACTGGCAATCAAACTGTGGTCAGGGCCCCAATTTTAAATCTCTCTCAAGGGGTACCACTCTTACTGACACATAGACACACCTCTCTTCCTATCAAAGTAATTCAACTTGACTTAGTGAGGGAGTGTCATCTGCTGGGAAAGAGGCTCCAAACGATTAGATTAAGTCTAATCACTTGCAAATATGTTTTGGTTATTGCATACCTTCTTCCCAATAAGCTTCTTTCGAAGAAATTCCCGGGCCTCAAACATGTAGGGAATGTCATACAGGGGACGCAGCCTCTTGTTCTTATCCTAAAAGCAAAACAGAATAACATGAATAAAAGAAACAAACAAATGAATATAGGTAATATGTTATAGTAGAATAAATGTGAAATAGGTTGTTCCCTATAACAAATACTCAAAGGAGAAAAATTTTTGTACAATAAAGCCAATCATTTAATTCATCTCTACAACAGATGTACAGAAGCAATACATATACAGAAGTATAACAACAAATAAACTGAAGTAGGTGCCCAACTAAAGAAAATACTTAAGTAAAAATTAAATTAGAATATAAAATAAATTCAATAAGTATTCGGAGTACATATATCAATATATAGAAAGAGATATAGTTCTACTACACTAAAAATAATAGCTGCATACAAAGCACATGAAGAATTCTGTGTGGATGAGTATGTGTGCATGTATGTATTTTGATATGGTTACAGATGAAATAGGAATACAGTCAAGTTTTACACTTAATCATAGCCAAAAGGCAGAGAAGCAATATAGGTATACATCAGTTTTGATTAAGTGCTAAATTATGTGTTATGTGGACAGGAACAAAAAACTAACAAGAAAATTAGAATTAGAAAAGACTGAACAAAAAAAGATGAGAAAAAAAATATTTCTCCCCCCACTCTTGTTCATCTGAGGGCCCTGAGACTCCTCTCATGGAGGAGACTCCACTAAGCAATGCCATTTTTACTCTCGATACAAGTGACAGAAGTAGGAATGAATAGAAAGTTAACAGATATGATTACCATTTTAAGAAAGGAATTAACAGGAACTGACAACAGAACAGAAAAGAAGAGGAGACATCCATGATGTCTACTGACAGAGCCAAAATGACAAGCCAAAGAAGTCTAGAGGTGCTTCTGGTCTTTCAGTGGAGATCCAGAGACTGCAGACATGAAAGATGTGCTTAAGAAGTAAGAGAGTAGAGGTATATAGGGTCACATGATTATGTCAGTGACTCTCTCATGCTAGCCTGGAAGGTCCAACACAACAGACATCCTAAACACTGCTATTTAATTGCTCACAACTATGCACAGCAACTTCCTGGTAGTACATAGTAACTGCAGTTGGATTAAATGATCACCCCCACTTCCCCACCCCCACCAAAAAAACGGGGGGCAGAATGAAAGGCAGAAATACCAGTACTAGATTTGAGCATCTGCAGGTCGAAGACAATACTGAACAGTTACAGAAAGGAAAAAAGCAGGGTGTTGCTCTACCCTGATCTGTACACCAATGATCCTCCATCTATAGTCAGCTGCCTAATATGGCTTTGCCATCTATTTTGCATGTGAGAAAACAAGAAGCTCTTTCTAATCCATGCTGTACTCAATGAAGATATTCATAGCTTATTTTTCTTAAATAGGCAATTAATCAAGTAAAGAGCTTCATCATTTTAATATCTTCCTTCTAAACTCATCCCAATAGCAATATGAAGGATAGCAAATAAAAATAGATGCTTCCCCTCAGATGCTAACTAAGTCTTGATGCATCAAACATATCATAAAACATTTCAAAACACTGATATGACCAACAAATGCCTCTTGTGAAAATGTAAATGATCCCTTAAGTTACAAGGAAATGTAAGTTTCTTTTACATCATTCCACTGCAGAATACAGATATTTTCTCTTGATTAGTTTCCCAAGGCTCTTCCAGGAAGTGAAGCCACCACCTTTTCCCAAAGAGCATGTGAAAGTCTACATAATATTTCAAATACAAATAGTGAAGGTGGCCAAGGTCAAAGAAAGATCTGAGCATGTAAGGATCTGAAGAGATCCTAAACATGAAATTTTTAGAAGAACAAAATATGAAATAACAAAAGTAGGGTGGTGAGAGTTTCCTGGTCTGGAGGAATGTTGGATAACACAAGGTCAAATACACAGCCTATTCATATATCACAAATGTCCTAGAGGCCAAGTAAAAAGAAAAGGCTCACAAACTAAGAGATCTATTAGGGAGCCAAATTGAACATCCAATTTCCCTCCAAAATAATGCCTACACTGAGTAGTACACTTATAATGCTCACAAAAGATGCTAGGTGCTAGTCATGAACAGGACTTCTCCTTCAAGGTGCTAAGGATTAAAGCCAGGAACATGTGTATGGTAAGCAAACACTCAACACACCACCACTGAGCAATACTCGCAGCCCAAACCGGATTTTTAATATAGTCAAAAATCAATTGTTATCAGAATTCGCCCTAAGGAATACATAAGTACCAATATATTAATGTTCACTAAGCAACAGAGGAAAATCTACTTACAAAGGATAGCCAAGTAATTTCAAAAGTCATGGTGAAAACATTTTTAAAAATGAACTGAAAAAAAATGACATTTGCCACATGTAGCCTTTTGATTTGCCACAGAACCTGAAGTTCTGTGCTTTTTTTCAACATACTCTGAAAATCAGAGTTAGAAAGGAACATACTGACTGGAATTCCAAAACTAGAAATGAAAGGCAAGAAGATTTCTAGCAAGCATTCAAATGAAGATCAAGGGAAGATGTACACCTACTTGTGTAAAAGAACGTCGTCTAAGTAAGAATACTGCCTTGAAGACATTCTGCAGAGCTAGAACAAGCCAAAATACCCTCAAAAAAGGAAGGAAACAGATAGTATACCAACAAACATCCCCATTAAAAAAAAAAAACAACAATAAAAAAGAAAAAAAAAACCAGAACAACTTTAGGCTCTGATAATGCATCTCTGATGAAGCCAGGAAAGAACAAATAGCACAAGCAGAAAACAAGTTATCACAAGTGAAAACAGAATGATCTTGTTACTCTAACCCTTCAGAGCTAGAAGCTATTGACATCAGCAAACATCTTACAAGAGAGTATTAGAAGTCCCCAAGAAACCACAAAATAAAAGCAATTCCTCCAAATTACCAGGTACTTTTATAAAAGCCTTTGAAATCTCTAAGAGGCAATTGAGGTATGGAATGTATTCTGCGAAAACAGGACTTTAGATGAATCTTGCCTGCTAAAAGGATCTGTCTGCTTTAGATTCTAATTTGCATGGAAATATTTTTCCCTGAAATAAAAATAGAAGAGAATGCTAGCTTTATCTGGTAGGTGGATAATATACAAACCAAGATGTACTGTAATCACTGTTCCTGAAAAATGGCATTACATATAGGCCCTAAAATGACACACATCAGATAGAAAAGATAACTTCAGTCATCTGTCCCTCTCTCTCTGAGCAAGACCCAACACCAACAATTTAGCATCTGAAGAAACATCTGGCATTTTTACAGGAAGGTACATTTGGTGGGTTTCCAAAGTGAAGGACAAATCTGGGCACTGTTGATTTGAATAACATAAAAGGTATCTCCAAGCAAGCACTTGTTCTCAACACCTTTCAGATCTAACTGAATGTATCCTTAAAAACTACAGCCACAAAATTTAACTGCCATGACATACAGCAGTATTTCTTAAGCAAGACTAAACAGACAAACATTGTGCGGAGAGAAGGAGGAAGAAAGGAAGGGGTATAGAGGAGAGGGAGGGGGAGGGGGAGGGGAAAGGGAGGGGAAGGGGGAGAGGGGGAGAGGAAGAGCGAGAGATCAGTAAGTATGCAACCAATAAGATTTTTTTAAGTTCATCTTTTAAAAGACATCATGAAAAAAGTGAAAGGTACAGATATATTTTTTAGATGATAAACAAATGAAGCCATAGCAAGGTACAGGGGGCTCATGCCTAATAATCTTAATTATTCAAGAGGCAGAGACCAAAAAGATCATGACTGGAAGTCAGGATCAGGAGTCCCTGAGATCTTTTTTTGGGGGGGTTGGTAGTGGGGCTTGAACTCTGGGCCTGTGCGCTAACCTGAGCTTTTCAGCTCAAGGCTACCTTACACCAGGGCCTGGGCATTGTCCCTGAGCTCTTCAACTCTAGCTAAAGCCCAACTCCTTGAGCCCCACTTCGGGTTTTCTGGTGGTTAATTGGAGATAAGAGTCTCATGGTCTTTAATGCCCAGACTGGCTTTGAACTGTTATCCTCAAATCTCAGCCTCCTGAGTAGCAGGCCTGAGCAACCTCCCCCTGCAGCCCATGAGATTCTTATCTCCAATTAATCACCCAAACACCAAAAGTGAATCTGTGGCTCCAGGGGTAGAGAACAAGCTTTGAACAAAAAAGCCAAGGAATATCAACAAAGACTGGAGTTCAAGATCACACTCATGTGTCTGTGTGAATGCATACACACATAATGCACATGCAGACACAGGGATACAGACAGAGAAAATAGATCAAGATGGAGGCGGAGGTTTTCATAGGTTTAATGTTCTTAGGTCAGGCTCTCTCAGAGAACTACATTTTCTCAAGGAAAGTATATGACTCCAATCAAATGAAAACAAGCTAAGAACAGCCAATGAAAATCAGGAGCATGTCTGGTGGGTTCAGACACAACGAAGATAGCAAGAATCTAGAGCAGAACACAGGAGGGAAGGTATTCCAAAATGAAGACACAAATCTGACTTAGCATTTGAAAGAATTATTCTGGCTTAAAGTCTGGAAACTAATATTGTAACAAGGAAAGAGCAGAGAGACAAATTAGGAGATAATAGATGGCACTAGAGATGCTACACAACCACTTGGAAGCAGGGAGAAAAGTAAGGTAAGGCCGTGAACATGCTAAGCTTCAGCAGCTGGATAACCCTTTGGAGGTGCTGAGTGAGCAATTGGATATACAAATGTGAAACTTGGAAGAAAGGCATGATCTAGTGAAATCCATGGGATTTGCTAGGATGTGGCAAGTTCCTAAAGCCAAGAAACTGAGAAGGATAATTATTTTTCAAAGAGATGGCGAAAGACCAGCCAGGGAGCAGGGAATGAGGTAACTAGCAGAGTGTTGTGTTCTGGCTGCCAAAAAATGTGACTGTGAAGGAATAATCAATTGTGTCCAAAGATTAAGGTCAGTTAAATAAGAACAAGATTCATGCTTTGCATCTGTGTGCTCACTAGTAACTTCCCAATGACAGTTTGGATAAAAGCGAGGATGGGAGTTTGGTCTAGTGGTAGAATGCTTGCCTAGCATACACAAACACCTGGGTTCCTCAGTACCACATACATAGAAAAGCCGGAAGTGGTGCTGTGGCTCAAGCGGTAGAGCACTAGCCTTGAGGAAAGCCCAAGGACAGTGCTCAGGCCTTGAGTTTATTCCCTAGAACTGGCCCGAAAATAAGTCAGGATAGGCTAAGGATGGGTATACAGAGAATGGAAGTAAAAATAAAACAAACCAAGTATATGACTCTTTCAAAACAGTACAAATTCAGTTATAACTTTCAGAAGAATAAAGTCAAGAAGAGATTTTAAGAGTTTTGCCTAGTGGTAGAGTGCTTATCTAGCATGCACAAAGCCCTGGGTTCGGTTCCTTAGTACCATATACAGAAAAAGCTGGAAGTGGTGCTGTGGCTCAAGTGATAGAAACCTAGCCTTGACAAAGCCCAAGGACAGTACTCAGGCCCTGAGTTCAAGCCCAAGGATGAGCAAAAAAAGGAAAAGAAAAAGAAAAGGGAAAAATAAAGAGGGAGAAGGGGAGGGGGAGAGGGAGGGGGGAGGGGGAGAGGGAGGAGGGATGCGGAGGAGGGAGGGGGAGAGGGAGAGGGAGAGGGAGGGGGAGAGGGAGAGGGAGGGGGAGAGGGAGAGGAGAAGAGATTTTCATTTGTGATGTTAGATAAGAGAAATGGCAAGCAATAGTCCAGAGTTGAGCTAATAAACAGTATGAAGAAGAGAAGAGAAACCACATAAGCAATTGTCTTTGATTATCCATGAAAGGAATGACTCCACCTAGACTAACTTGTCATTCATCTATAGCTACGTGGCTACATATTCTTTTAGGTGGGGGGGTCACATGGGAATGAGAGCCAAAGGGATTCTCTTCTAATTAACTTAGTTTACTTAGTCAAGAATTCTGAGAGATCAATATGAAAAAATAATAGGGAAAAAGATGAGTGGGAAGAGTGGGGGGAGGGAAAGGTAGGAGAAAAACATGAGAAGGGGAAGTAACAATATTCAAGAAGTAATGTACCCACTACCCATTGAATGTAAGTGTAACTCCTCTGGTACATTACCCCAACAATAAAATAAAATAAATCTTATAACCTAAAACGATAACAAAAAAACAATGACAGAATAGATAAAGTACACACAAGTACTTCACTATAGAACTACCAGCACACAATGAATGTATGAAAAAAGTGCAATTTTAGTAATAATCAGAAGCACAACTGAGATACTATGTTATAATCCATCATAGTGGGGGAGGGAGTGATAACTATAGCAAAGTGTAGACCTTACAAAATGCTCACATAAGGGGCCAGGAGCATGGCCTGATGGTACAGTGCATGCCTAGCATGCACAAAGACCCTGGTTCAATTCCTCAGGACCACATACACAGACAAAGCCGAGAGTGGTGCTGTGGCACAAGTGGTAGAGCGCTAGCCTTGAGAAAGCCCAAGGACAGTACTCAGGCCCGGAGTTCAAAACCCAGGACAAAGAAAAAGAAAAAAAAAAGAAAATGCTCATACAGGTAAGACAAATGTAACAACATCCACATTAACACTGTCTACAGTACGATCATACAATGAAATGGGCATTTATGCTGCACAGAGAAACATAACAAAGGCACAAACAAAAATACTAAGAAGGAAAAGTGGGCTGGAGAATGATGTTGTAAACTCTCATGAATATAGACTAAAGCTCAACACAAACAAAATTTCACTATTCAAAGATCTATGTCAGCAGTAAAGGTTAAAAAAAATGAACAGATATGAAAAAGAAGTTAATAATATTGAGGTGGAATGAAGAAGAGAAGGGAAGGGAAAGAAGGGTAGACAAAAAAGAAGCCTAAAGATGAATAGGGACTTTCAAACTACTCTGTAATACTTAGTATGAAAGAAGTAGAAAAAGGATCTGAAGCAAACAGAGATAATATCAAGGCTAACAGATAACCCAGATGTTTGTTACATTACACTATAAACTTATTTTTAAGCTATCAGTTTTTAGGAACAGGAAATCTCCAAATCCAGTTGATCTCTAAGCCTTTAACTCACAATATTTCAACTACCTTATATTTCTCTTTTTACAAGACATTCCTGGACATTGATCCCATCATAGAAATTACATTAAATCTCACTGCTTCCTCAATTAAAAAAAATACTATTTCATAATAAAGCCTTCTGTGATGCACAGAGAATAACTTAACCATCAATGTGCTGTCAAATGAACAGGTCAACAGGAAGTTTGACTTTTGTTTTAAGAGGAAGATGCATTATAATATATTAATTAATGTAGCCAAGTGGAAGTATACTCCATGATGAGCTTAGAACTTACAATTGAATTAAAGTAAGAATAACAGTCATGATCAGACTTAAACGGATACAATTTCAAACAGTAAATAATGGATCAATCCCAGTAGCTCTGCCTTATATGCCATTTTAATGAACAAAAGCTGAAATTTCCATTTGAATTCAGGACTTAAAATAGGAACTGTATCACATGCCCTGGGCATATTTACCATGAAGGACCTTTCAATTCCCTTGGCAGCCATAAAAAAGAATCCACAAAGATTATGAATTCTGGTTTGTGGTCCCTAACATACACAGTAGCACATTTTTATAAAAGCCAGGTCTTTAACTGGAAATCAGCAGGAGGTGAGAGGGGAAGCAGAGGCTTAAACTTACATTCACCTTGGCCAAATGGGAGGTCATTTTCTATCTTCCTAATATATCTAATTATTCCTAACGGACTAGACACAGAAGCTGAGCATATTGCATATCCAAACACTCTCCTAGGAACTGTTGCAAAGAAAATACGTCTTTACTTCTTGACTAGATATAAGTAAGTCTGTTATGGAGACAGATTGGGGTAAGTGCTAAATTTACAAGGAAATACATTTCATATATACATTGGGAAGCAAAGAAGAAATGGTAAACAACAGAAATTAAAATCCAATTAAAAAAAGAAATGAAATCTGCTTTAAAAAGCCTATAGGTATAGAATCAGATGAGCTGGTTACATAAGACAACATGTTCTCTTAAATGATTCATAGCTTTTGCATGACCCTCCAATTGCCTGACAACCCTATTTCCTCTTGCTTACCACATGCTAAGGCTCTGTTAATACTACATAATGTGAAAAGCCCCTATAATTTAAAATGACAATAACATCTATAAATGACAACTGTATTACACATAGATAATGCTGATAGCAATTCATCCTGGCAATAATCATGAATGCCATTTTACTGTAAGGAAAGCAAAGCTCAAAGCTTAAGTAACTTACTTGATGTTACATTATAAGCAAAGGAAGAACTGGGATTTTGACTGCTACTATCCCCAAAGTTCATCACCAGTGCATTCTCTTAGAACTGAATGGACACGAGGCAATCATTAACTCTAGCATTAAGCCTAAGATTAATCTGTGAGCATATAAGCATGTAGACTGACAGCCTATGGCAGACATTCATTCAGGAGTCCTGTTATGAGAACCACCGATCTGGATTTTCAAGTAAGAAGCAAGGCCTGTAAGTGGGCCTCGTCTTGAAAACTGCTGCTATGTGTGCATGAGCACACATGCATGTATGTGTATAATAGTGAAGGAAGGGGAGAGGGAGAGAGGAGAAAGGGTAGTGGTAAAAATAGCTGGATCTACTTAAGTCAATGGCAATAAAACGGGAGGATAAGGTTAGAGGTTTAGATAGTCCAGAAAGCCACAAGGAAGTATCTGATTAATGTCAAAATACTTCAATAAAAACAGAAGTAGGTTAATAACTAAGGAAGTCAATGCTCCTTAACCCTGTAAGATATCTAGAAATGGCACAATTTCCAAAAATTTCCCAAGTACTGAGACTGGGTGAGGAATCTGAGGATTTCAAACTAAGCCAGCTGAGCTGAGCTGAGCATGCCAGGGAAGAGCAAGTACGGACACAGCACTAATCCTTCTCTGTTCGGGTTCACAGTTCACACAGGCATTCAGGAGTCTGTGTGAACTAGCCAGAGTGACAGCAGAGAAGCACAAGAAGTAGTGATTCTAAGAAACAGTCCCACTTACAAATGTCTCCTGGCAACCTGCCAATAGGGGAACAGCTCCAATATCAAAAGAAAAAAGAGAGAAGTGAAGCAAATTTAGGCAGTCTCATGTCCTTGAAGAAACTGACCTGTTATCTCCAGTGCACAGCATATGATTATATTCCACAGGACTTGCACATCCCAAAATTAAAGTACCATTTTCAAGACTATCATGTAAGGAAAAAAATCTTCCTCTGGAGACTGCTCTTCTACTCAATTACATAAGCCAACGAAGAGCCTTTTCAGAAGTGCTTGCTATTTATTGCTCAAATGCAGTTAAGAATGGGGAGGAAAAAGGACAGGGAGAAAAAGAGAGGAGAAAGGAAAAAAAAGGAAATAACAGGCGCCAAGAATCATGTCTTCCCCCCAGCTCAAGATTCTGTCAAGATTTTAGGAGAAAATAGTTTAAGGTACTAAAAGTTCACAAATCATTATACAAATAAAAATTCAGATGTGATTTCTGCACTTAGCTATACAAATAGGTAGGAAGAGTGGAATAATAGAACAATACCATACCTCTCAAGATCTGAATACAAAAGGAAGCCATGATTCCTAAGTAGGAATATCTGCAGACAACATAAAGGTACTTCCCAAATTAATGGAAGGGAAAAGAAACTGGACCCATCTCCTCTGTCCTCTTACAAAGGCATAGAAACAACTCTTCTTACACATAAACTGCTCTGAAAGTTTAAAAAAAAAAATCTATTCCTAGAGGAAACTGAAACAGCGCCACCTTTCCTCAAGAAATAGTAAAGATTAAAAGGACAAGCCAGGGACAGTGGAACAGAAAGGGCATGGGATCCTAGAAGAGAACAAAGCTCAAGGTCAGTGCCCTGGCAACCAGCACTGTTCAACTATCTCCTGACATCTCATGATCAGAAGTAGGTGACAGCTTATTGTAAATTCACAGAACAAAAGCTCAGCACACCAAGCAGTAGGTCTGAGTTACTAGCCTCAGCCTTTCTTGAAGCCTCAGCATATACATTTACCCTGTACACACACACACGCACACACGCATGCATGCATGCACGCACATATATAATATACAGACACATGTTTTTTGCAGTGAAACCAAATGTATAAGTCAAGTATCAGTTCAAAGTAAGGTAATTCCATATTCAGCAAATGAAAATTCTGTGGGAAATCAAATCATATTTATAGTATTACTAAGAAGTAAAGCTACTTAGCTGAGTTAAGATTTACAACTTCTAACACGGCTGATAACAAGAACTAAAATGTCAAGAGACAGAAGAGATAAGCCAAAGTTACAACACTAATCACTTTCTGCCTTATATTACTGTAATTTAATTACTTCATACAGGTCTATCTTCTCTACCAGGCCTCATGAGAAAAAAAAACACATCTAGTAAGTGTCCAGTATAGTACATTTCTAGAAAATGCTAGTCTCGGGAGAAAATGAAGAATACGAGAGGGAAGGAGGAAAACATTATTTTTAAAATTTAATTTTGCCAGGCACTGCTGGCTCACACTTGCAATTTCAGCTACTCCGGAGACTGAGATCTAAGGATCTCGGTTTGAAGCCAGCCTAGGCAGGAAACTGTGAGATTCCAATAAACTACTCAAAAAAGCCAAAAGTGGGGCTGTGGCTCAAGTGGTAGTGAGCTTGCCTTGAGCAAAAGCTGCTTAGGGACATGGCCAGGCCCAGAGTTCAAGCCCCAGAACTGGAAATATAAATATATATATATAAATTAATTTTGATAATTAAAAATCTACCTACTGTGATTATGAGAACAAATGAAATTAGTTAATAACTCATATAGTGAAGCACATTATAGCTGAAATTTTGTAACATAGTTAGCAACTTGCATGACTGTAGGAAGGCCTCCTGTATAACACTAGTTGATTACAAGAAACCTACTGTTCAGATATATGGCTGTGGCCAGGAGCAGTAGCTCATGCTTGTAATCCTAGCCACTCAGGAGGCCGAGATCTGAGGATCATGGGTCAAAGCTAGGACGGGCACTACGGACCTTGAGACTTTTATCTCCAATTAACCACTAGAAAACCAGAAGTGGCACTGTGGCTCAAATGGTAGGGCAGTAGTCTTGAGCTGAGGAGCTCAGGGACAACGCCCAGGCCCAGACATAGGGCTGTAGTCTTGAGCTAAAGAGCTCAGGGACAGCACTGAGGCCCAGAGTTTAAGTCCCATGACGAACCCCCCCCTCAAAAAAAAAGCATGGTTGGATGCTATGGAAGGACACATCCACCAATGAATCACATCTCACTGTACAATTATAAAACCTCAAAATAATATCCACATGACACAAAAATAATATCCTTCATGTGATATTAGAGAAAATTCATAAAATCTAAATTAGTATGCTCTGTTATGAATTGGCTAAATCTTTAAAGCAATCTTCTTTTCTCTTAACAAGTTTGATTCAATGAACTCCAGTACTCATGGTCTTTAAAAATTAGAAAATCTATCTTTAGTTAACTCATCAGAAATTCTTACAGAACACATGTGATACCATTCTGAGTTCAAGTAAAGCTGAACTCATGAACTAAGAATATCTTAATTGTGATATTTAGTATAACACTAAATATCATACTGCAATATAAATAGCTAACTTACCAGTGTAAAACTTAAAAAAAAAACTTCTCAAAATTATAGAATTTAAGATTTAACTAGCTCTAATCAAAAGCACTTTCTGAGCTGGCATTTTTGAGGGTGAAGAAAAAAGGTAAAAAAGAAAGGGAAAGGCACTGAAGGATCACAAAGCCTTCCTTTGTTCTGGAAAGACTAACCTACAATGACACAAACCAGTTTTGAGGTTTTCCTAATATGAAACACACTCCTCATCGGGTGTTCAAATGAGTGGACAGAACAGAGAAGAAATGAAAAAATAATTAGGGTCTCTCTAGCAGAACCTCTTTCTCCCTAGCTGCTAGTTCTGAAGATGTGAATCTGTATTAAAGGGGAGTCTCCTTAGTTGAAAAGAATGTTTAAAAGTGTCCAAATTTTAGCTAGGCTAAAATTTAGCAGTGGCTCACACCTGTAATCCTAGCTGCTCAGGAAGCTGAGATCTGAGGATCGTGGTTCAAAGTCAGTCTGGGCACTAAAGTCCATGAGACTTATCTCCAATTAACCACCAGAAAACCAGAAGTGATGCTGTGGTTCAGGGGTAGGGTGGTAGCCTTGAGTTGAAGAGCTCAGAGACAATGCCCAGGCTCAGCATTCAAGCCCCACAACTGACCCAAAACAATAAAAAAAAAAAAAAACCAGAAAGCCAACTTTCACAGAAGGTGTGGTAACAGAGACAGCAAAGACCAGCCTCTAGCACAACCAGCTCTGCTCCTCTGGCACCACCTTCCTCTTCACTGGAAGCTCATAATTAACCAGTTGGCCCCAAATCATGTTTTCTAGTAATGGAGAAATCTTCTCCCACACTTTTTATCCTTCATACCCAAGCTATAAATGGAGAGCCGATGCCCTTAGAACAGACAACCCCGTTACTTAAAGTACAGGCTACAAGCCAGATGAAACCCGTCCAGCACCATGATGTGCCACAAACCCTCCCACAGTTCTAGAAGAGAAGAAAGGAAATGGAGGGAAAGAAAATTCATCTCTTACAATAGGAAACCAATTTTCTCTGAAACCGACAGCAGGATTGGGCAAGCCCATTTGGAGAATCATATCATTTTGTTAAAGAAATGTTTCTTTGTGAATATCTTCCTTTCTTCACCATATTAAAAAAATAATAGTTATTATTAAAGCTTCTTCCTGGAACAACACAGAAGGGAAAATGATGCTGCATATGACACTATTATTTAGCTGGTACCCGTGGAACCTTCTACTGAGCCAGAATTCCAATCAAACTCACGCAATAAATTCTTGGGCAATGCAAAAGAGGAGACTAAATTATCCAAGTGCATGTCACAAAGGTGTCCCTTTAGACACTAAGTTTCTATCTTGTCAGTTGCATCTCTCCAAGGTCTAAATCATGTTGCCGAATCCAGTGCGGTATATTTTATACACCAAACTCAACCTACTCTCAAGCCTATGCTTATATATTCAGAGTAAAATGAGGCCTGAACCTTTACAGGACAGGTATCAGTTGAATGTTAAACAGAATGAAGATTACTTTCTTTTACTGTATAGTCTATTAGACATTAATCAAAATACTCCAATATTTATCACCAGCTTACAACCACAGAGAAAAACAAGCAAGTGAAATTGATAGAACTATGAACCACACAGATAACTGCAATCAGCATCTAGCTGGTACAAATTTGGTTATATACACATTGTAAGCCTTGTTTAATGCATATAGGGGCCCTGATAAGTGCAGGCATGTAATAAGAGCTCCTGTGGATAACAGGCTGCTGAGGGTGGAGAAAGGGGGAACATCAATAAGGAACTTTTCACTCTCCAACTGTGGTTCTCACAATTGTTTTTACCTGTAGGAAACAATGTGGGATATGAGACAGAGCCTAGTAAAATTGATTCTGAAAGAAAACAACTTTACTACTGCTTATGTAATGTCACACTAAGTTCTTTTGTCTTCTAGCCATAAACATTAACAATGTTTTGCTGTCAATCACATACAATGTGATGGCATTGACAACCTTACACTTAGTTTCCCTATTGTGGTTTTCCAACTTAATTCCCTTCACACACAGAACATGTTCTACTTTCAGTTTCTACAACACCACATCAAAACACAAAATGAACACCACCATCTTTGAGTGTCTATTATATATTTGGCACATTAAACACATCCATTCTAATCCCTACCTCAACCAATAAAGCTAGAATTACTAGCTTTGCTTTAAAGACTTGACATGTTAGGAAACCAAAGAAACAACATGCCCAATAACATACACATCAGAAGACCCCTCAACCCTAGAACCCCTGGCTGTTTCCTATCTATCATCTGTATTCCAGTCACCATATTAGCAAGAACTAGTAGATTCACCACTGGCTTTCCATTCACACTAAGCCCCCAAAGACCTGGAATTCAATATACAATGTATGCCCACTCAAGGCTACCCATTTCTAGGAAGAGCTCACTGAGCTTAAATGAATTGCATCAAGTAGTAATAGAAGTTATCAAAAATACTGTCAGAGCATTTTTTCCCAGAGCAGCACTCTTCCTCCCAGTAAAGACAGTGTGTTCCAGTAGCAGCAGTGGAACACAGCTTATAGTCATCCACGTGTTCACAGATTGAATCTAATGTGTCAGTGGAAGTATGATGAACCTATCTGGCTAGTGCTTTCTGGCAGGGCTGCCTGGAGTGACTCCTTCCAGCATAAAGACACAGCATGAGCTGAAGAAGTCTGCATCCCCATATGAAGGGGTCCCTCTCCACATTTTTGTTTTCCTATTTGTAATCTCTTCTCTTAATGGCCCCAAACCTAAGAGAAGGAGCTATATCTTGTAGGTACTATCTCCATGCTACCACAGGGTTCACTTTTATCTTCTTAGTATTCTCATAACTGAGTATAAAACGTCTTGAAGTTTTCTTTTTTTTAAATTTTATTCTGTTATAAAGGTGACATACAGCGGGGTTACAGTATATTTCATTTTGAACATTGCTATCCCCTTCAGTCTTGAAGCTTTCTGTTTCATTAATTACCGTGAATGTTGATACATACTACCTTATCCATATAAATGGACAAAGAAAATTGACCACTGGACAGTAGCAGTCCAAGTCTCTTGATAACTAACCACATTCCTCAGAGATTATTATATACTATCTATCTCCATCTCACATGAGCACCTGTAATTTGCAATGCACACAAACAGCTGATCAAAGAGAAAATAAAGTACTTCCAAAGTTAAGATATGGGATGGAAGAGAAATGCTTGAAAGATTTAATTTTTTTCCTGCCTGGTATGTTGAATATTCTCATGGGGAGTGAATCATTCTGCGGCTTTAAAGCCCAACCACAGGAGACTACATTCATGATTTTGTAAATTGCAATTGTGGTAAAGATGGAAAACTAAAGTTAGCTTAAATGTGCCAATGTGGCTACTATATCACATGAAATGGGATGTAAATAAAGTAAAGATTAGAGAGGATAGCAAAACACACTGGAGGTCCAATAATATCAGCAGAATGTAATTTTTTTACTCTGGTAAGATGGGAAACTAGCCTAGATTTGTTTTTGCATATCTTATCATGAAATATACTCTAGATGTTTCTCCTAAGGCAGCCATAAAAAGAAAAAAGAAAAAAAAAGTAGAGCTTATTAGGCTTTGGGCTATGAAAGGGATAGAAATGGGAGGGGCCTGTATTAATGGGACAATGGTAAGACAAAAATGGTAGGCAAATATATTTTGTAATAATGTAAATATCATTAACTTCTAAATTACACTTAATTTTGTGTTATGTGTTCTACTATAATAAAAAATAGAGTACACTCAAGCAAGATACTACCCCACTGACTTGTTCAATCTGAGAGACATATCAGACATGCAATCAAATTTAATTTCCACACTCATATGAGAATTTTCAGATATGAATCCTGATCTTTGGTTGAGTGCTAAAAGAGATTGCTCAGATACAATTTATAGAGATAATCAAGCACATTGGCCTAGTTCTGATCCCAACAAATATATTCCAAATTGTCTGTTTGCTGAATAAGTCCCATGAATCAATCTTGTAGGCCTCATCATGTTATTTTTTACTGAGTTTGACTGTTCTACTGTAAACCCAAAATATCATACCCATTAAAATGTCAAATATCCTGCAAGGCCAAGTTCAAATGACATACACTACCTCAGGAAAGCCTTCTGTAAATTCTCTAATTCTACCAGAGCTGGTTCTCTGGTAGTTGTATGCCTGTAATTACAATTGCACATGAGACAGAGATCACAAGTATGGTAGTGCAGGGCCAGCTTGGGCATAAAATCAGCAAGACACACAAACTGGGTATGGGGTGACATGTGCCTGGGGTCTCAACTGCATATGAGGCCACAAAGAGGAAGATCATAGTCCCAGGCAAAAATGTGGGCAAGTCTCTAAACCACAGCATGAAAGACATAAAGAGTTGGAAGCATGACTCAAGTCACAGACCACTTAACAAATACAAGATTCTGAATCCTCAGTTCAATGTCCAGTACCCCACACATACCCCCAAATATATACATATATATACATATACATATCTATGTATTATTCCTCTCTTCTTTCTAAACTGATACAAATCAATAGGTAATCAGAGGATGATTTGGAAAATGCCATTTGGGTACACATTTAATCCTCCATACAACTCAAGAAAACAGCAAATGGATACCTTTCATTTTATATACCTAGAGAAGTTTGAGGACATGCACACCCTTAGTCACAGCACTAGAAAATGAAGGTGCAAAAGGTGGCCTCTGGACACGATCACAAAGCATTCAACAATTCTATGTATACTCTCCAACAGCTCAAAAAAGGAAAGTTATAATCCCTCCCTCTAAGGACCAAGCTCTTGGTCCTAGAAAAGCAGAGAGCACACACACAGAAGAATGGAAAGGGGAAACTATCTTTGAACCAAGCATGACTTTCGATTGTCACTCTTAGGGAGAGGTACCTAGAACCTGACCATTAGACAACAAGGATGCTGGATAGCTAATAAATGTTGCTGAATATGAGAAAACTATCCAGGGTCACTGCTAATGAGAAAACCAGAACACCTTGCCACCTAGCTACAGAATGTTCATCTAATAAATCTTCCTGATTTGAACACAACCCAAGACCAGGAGGTTTCAAGAAAACAAAAACCTCTGAACCATCAGCCTAAAAACCTACATTACAACCTTTGGTTTAACATGCAAGGTTTGTTAACAGGATTAGTCAGTTATTAAAGAAAAGGCTATAATAAAACCATGAATAGTTTCTTGGCAGTTTAGTGGTAATACATGATCACTACTTCTTTGGAAGATATTCCTTTTTTTAAGCTGATTTAACTTTATTGATTTTGACCAAGGACAAGTATACAGCAAAGGATAAGAAGTCCACAACCTAAATAAAATGAGGAATCAAGAAGAAAAAAAAAAAACATCCTAATTCAGCAAAAGGTTCTGCATGTCAGTCCCCCCAAAATATAATGGCAACATAACAAGTAGATGAACAGACAAAAACCACCCAGCATGCCCATTTTTTCCTGCAATATTTTGTAAAAGGAAAGAACTGGCTTTTTGCTACAACTATGTTGATCACTTCAAATATTTAGATTGAAATTAAGTATGGACAAAATGCAATCATGTAGGATATTCTCTTTGCCAGAGTAAGAAGCATAAAATTTCTTTTATTTTAGCTGTAGAACTTCTCAGTAATTCATCTTACACTAATTATGAACTCAGATTTAATCAGACAGGGCTAAGCTCAAGTTTATGCATTTATAATTTATGAGTTAAAAAAAGGTTTGCCAATCGATTTGAATATAACTAAGGGTTATGCTAAAGCTTCTTAACTGAATTAATACACTGACAAACAATTGATAGAACTATAAATTTTCCATTAACAGGGAATCACCACAGGCTATTTCCAGGCAGCCCTGGCTCACAGAACCCAATTGGAAGAGGGTGAGGAAAGACAATGGAATGAACTGCTGGATAGAGGCTCAGAAAGACTTCACACATATTTATCTGATCAAGAATAAAATGATTTCACTTTTAAAAAATGTACTTATATGCAGGCCATTGGAAAGCGTACCATGTTCTCAGTAGAGAAGGGAGAAGCTTAATAAACACACCAAAAGATTTCAGAAATAAGAAAAAAAAGAAGGGACTGTATGGGCATATGCACCCATGCACGCGCGCGCGCACACACACACACACACACACTCATACTGATCCTGGGGCATGAACTCAGCTTCCCCCTCTCCCCCACATTGTGATAGTGCTCCACAGCTCTACTTCTGGCTTCCTGATGCTTAATTAGAGGTAAAAGTCTCACAGATATTCCTGTCCAGGTTGCCTTTGAACTGTGATCCTCTGATCTCAGCCTCCTGAACAGCTAGGATTAGAGGAATGAGCCGTCTGCACCTGGCAGGCAGCACCTAAATGCTTGAGAAGACATGCTCCCTGAGATGCTACATGAGCTAATAAGGCTTGAAAGATACCTGACCTATTGCTATAGAGATTAGCATATGCACCTAGGGAATAGGAAATGGCAGCTAAAAAATGAGAATTTGAAAGAGAAAAAGACAGACAAACTGGGATCCCAGGAATCCAAGGGCAAAGAGAGTCTTAAAGAAGATATGACCATGGAAACAAAACACTCAGAAAGGACAATTCTGATCAAAATCCAGTGATTTGAATAGTTGACAAAATATATGTATATTCAATCAACCTTCAAGAAAAAGTGCTTACAGATGAATGGATAAAAAAAAAATGTGGTACATATATAAAATGGAATTCTATATAGCCAACAGACAAGATAAAATAATGGCATTAGCTGGGAAGTGGATGAAACTAGAGCAAATCATGTTGAGTAAGATAAACCACAAAAGGTGTATGGTCTCCTTGATATGCGAATATTAGATCCAACAGTACAAGAGCGATGACTCCATATTCAGGTACCCACGGTTATGGGTATGGTCTTGGGAAATACAAACATAACTACATAGAAATAAAATCTATGATGGGATATATACTCTATAGACATAATGTTATACAGATAGATATGTATCCATGTAATACAAACTCTCAGCTTAATTTTAATTGTTCTAAAATCTATGTGCCAGTGATTGCATATAGATTCCTTTCTTGAATACATGTTTGTTAAACATGATATTTGAAATATGATGTAAAAATCAGTGTTAATAAAATCTTTCAATTAAGAAAAGAAAGAAAAAGTTCTGTTTAAAAGTGGTTGTTAGGTTTAAGGCAGAAGACTACATTGAGTTTTTATTGTGACAGTTATTTTTATTGAATGAGTAAAATGTAGGGAAAGGGATAGACAGTTGAGATAAATTTTACCATAGCAATCCAAAATGGTGAGCTCATGAATGATTCACAAATATTCTATTCCCTGATCTGCTAATTACAAGCCATATGATCTGGGAACTTGTATTGTCTGCAACAGGGACTTAAAGTTATTCATCCTGTAGCCCCTAGCACCAAGAATTGCATCTGACACATGGTACTTGTGCGCTCAATTAATATTTGTTGAATGGAATTACTTAATCTCTCTGGACTTCAATTTCCGCCTGTTAAAAAGAATAAGAATTGCCTAGATGCAAATGATGTCCCTTCTACTCTAAATGCCTATCAGCCTATGAATGTTACATAAAATGGGTCAATTCCCTATGATTCCTTGAATATGTGTCATGTTGTAACATTCACATTCAACCAAGTGTTTGAGAACATCAAAGCTGTATCCCTCAGCCTAACAGTAAGAATACATGCATTCTTGAGATTTTCCTTTGAGGTGGAAACATCTCCATTAAATCAGGTCACAGAGAGAAAATGCAAGTTGGAGGCTTATACTTGGCTGACTATAGGAGAGTTTTTAAGCCCTCCCCTCTCCCAAAGTTAATTGTCATTCTGCCCAAACATCAGCAGGATGTCTTAAAAATGAAAAAGAAATCTTTCAAAGTTCATTTTCAAAAATTTAAAGGTATATAATGTGAAGCTAATTGAAAGGACCTCCAGGATATTGAAACAAAAGCCATATAATGAATGATTGTTGTCCTTAATGTACTATGTTGTCTCTCATCTCCTTTGCTGTCCCTTGGTTATCTCATGTTGGTATAGTATCTCACTTTGTTATCTGATATATTGAATTTATTTGTATTTGGATATTTGAAATTTGATAGGGAAGGGGGGAAAACCAAGACGGGTGGGGGGTGTGGCGGGGGGAGGGAAACGGGTACCAAGACATGTAAAAGGGTATCAATGTATGTGAATTAATGCACCTTCTATCTGGCAAATATCATGTAACCCTTATACTAATTACAATAAAAAAATATAAAAAAAAAATTTAAAGGTAATAAATCTATAGTGATATAAAAGATTCATTATATCTTTTAGGCATAAGCTGTTTAAAGTTTTCATCTAAACTGGGAAGACAGAAGGAAGAACGGGAAAAAGGAAAAAGAAACAAAAGATAAATAAAAAAATCATTATATAGGCAGCTCACAGGAAGGAAATCCATGTAATATATTCAAATATCAACACTAAAGAAGTTTCTCAAAGAAATTAAATGAGTAACTAATTTTCCATTACTACATGCCACATGGCCTTAAAACCAAAAGCCAACTGTGTAAGAACTGTGAAAATTCAGAAATGCCAGATACATCTCATGGGACAGTGACATGAATCTGTGTCCTGCCTCCTCCCCCATCATCAAAATTAATCTGTTTAGTTGGAGGGGGGGGGATCAGTATCCAGAAGAGAAGTTTTAAGACAAACCTACTGGCTGTTCACCACTAACCTTCTCTCTCTACCTACACCTCCAATCTTTCCACCATTCCTAGTACACTTCTGTTCAACCCACTAAATCAACGTTTAACTAAAAATGATTCAAGCCTTTTCAACAGCGATTCTAACTGAGGGGAAAAATCCAGCAACTTAATACACACTAACATTCTAAGTTTTGACAATAAAGCTTTGATCTAACATCATTTTATAATAATAATAAAGTCCCCAATGGTCATTGGTTTATACTTGGTAAATTACACCAATGGACTTTCTCTGTTTTCTATGTTGATCAGCAATCACTAGACTATTATGTCAATCATTTAGCAAGCACTATCTTGAAAGGTTGGTGAAAGGGGATAGGGGGAACTCAAGAAAAAAAAATGGTGGGGTTATATCTCAGTAGAGAAAATACTTTATTTTTCTTATTTGCAGTCATTTCCTTAATCTTAGGAAACATAAACTGATATAGTAATAGTGAATTTTATTATAATAAGGAACAACACACCTTCTCCATTCATGCTTCCAGTACCTTCAAAACATCATTGTACATTATCATTATTTACTTCATTTCATTTAAGCATCATTAAGTCTAAACTATTGGAGAAAAAAGTGAATAAAGAAAATAATAATGACTGTGCTTTTTTTTCCCCATCCCATTTCATTAGGCGCTTTAGGCAGGGTTTGCTGATTGCAGATATTATCATCCCTCTGATTCCACATTGAGGTTATTATAACATTAAGCAAAAGGGCAAGAGAAGAGGACTATGGAGAACTTGTTCCAGTGAGCAGATGAATGAATGAATATTTCCTCATGGGAAAAAGGTGTGTGTAGAGGCTTCCTCTAAGAGAGGAGAAAAAAATAAAAACAAATGCACACATATAGGTCAATCATACAGATATTTCTTATTCATACATCTCCTATGTTATGCAAAGAAATATCACATCAGCTTAATCATTCCCAGCTTCTCCACTTTTTAACTCAAATACTCCATTTTCAGAACATACACACACACACACACACACACACACACACACACACACACACACACACACACACACACACACACACACGGGAAGGGGGAAGGGGAAGAGGGGAGAAGGGGAAGGGAAAGGGAGAGAGGGAAAGGGGAAGAGGGGAAGGAGAAGGGGAAGGGAAACCAAGAACAGATCAAAGGGAAGGCACAAAGACAGTCAATCTTGGGGTATGTTTTTACCCCAAATCCTGTTCTCACTGGTTAATTTTAACTTTTCTGAAACATAAAAGCAGCTCATTATATGGTTAACAAAGACTGGACAAAGAAATTGTTCCAGATGAGATTTTTAAATGAGTCATGCTCAATAACCCAGACAATTTCATTTACTTATCTAACTGAACAATGTATTTTATCTAAGAAACCATTAAGAAGACATTGCATCTTCTTAAAATACACAGTGATCAATTTAAAATGAAATTCAGGAGAAAATGATATGGGTATGACACAGCCGATACTTTGAAGAGTTTTAGATTTACCAAATTTAGCCCTCATATTTTAAGTTGAAATGTGGCAAAACCATGGTTCATTTAATATAATCAACGACAAGAGAAGTAGGAAATGAAAAAGAGAACCTGATGTCAACAAATCACATAAAACTGGTATACCAAAGACTTAATACACAGAATATACAAGGAAACTAACCCACCCCCAAAAAACCTAATAATTCACTTAATAAACAGGCAAAGGTTCTAAATAGAGACTTCTCAAAAGAGGAAGCAAGAACAGCCAACAAATACACGAGGAAATGCTTAACATCATTGTCCACAAAGGCAATACAAATCAAAACTACACTGAGATTTCATCTCACACCAGTAAAATTGGCCATCACCAAGAATACAAACAACGAAACTCACAGAGGATGAGGGATATAGGAACCCTATTACTCCATTGGTAAGAATGTAAACTGGTGGAACTACTAAAAGAGACATTTTAGAGATTCCTCAAAAATTTAAATATGAGCCATCAATTCTACTTTTGGTATCTACTCAGAATGTTACAGGTCAGGATATAGTAAAGGCACTTGCACATCCATGGACTGCAGTACTATTCATGATAGCCAAGATATGGACACCCTACAATGGATGAATAAAATGTGTGTGTGTGTGTGTGTGTGTGTGTGTGTGTGTGTGTGTGTTCAATGGAATCTACTCATCCATTAGAAAGAATCAGATTGTGTCATTTATAGAGACTTGCCTAGTGAAGTAAGCCAGCCTCAGAGAGATAAATACTACGTGTTTTCTCTGATATGTGTAAGCTACATCTAAAATACAAATAACACATGCTAACATATATAGAACTCTATGCATATACACACAAACAAATTGACTAAAGGATGGTATACTTAAGGAAGGAATCCAAAGGTATAATTCCTCTGAAGAACTAATGTACAGTTCAACAAAATAAATGTGAAAAAAGAGAAATAAAGTCATTATATGCAATGTACATTATGTAAAAATTAAAATACATAAATTGATGGCAAGGATGGGAGATGGAACCATGGAAGAGAACAAGATACATTGTACTCATAACCAGACTTTGGGAACTGAAACCCTTTTACACAACTACTTAATAAAAATAAACAGGCTCCTAGTCTTGACTAAGCCCTGCTCACCAGTTACACCACCACATGTGATACGAGAGGACAACTATGAACCTTAGCAAAGAGCCTCTCCTCAGTTGCCACACAGACTACAACTTTGGGAACCTTGAACACAGGACTCAGCTAAGCCATGCTTAGACTTCTGGTTCACCAAAAAAAAAAAAAAAAAAGGTTGAGATAAATGTGTTGCCTTAAACTGCATACATGCTATTTAGACTTCTGGTTCACACACACACACACAAAAAAAAAAAATTAAAGTAAATGTGTTGCTTTAAACTGCATACATGCATGCATACATACATACATACATACATACATACATACATACATACATACATACATACACACACACACACACGCACACACATACATATAAAATTTCCTTTTAATGGTCTGTTCCACATCTGAAGCAAGGTAAAGCATACTGAAAAACACCCCTCACATTTTTCAGGACATATTTCCTAATGCAAGTAGATGTGAAGGTAAAAACTGAATTTGTTTCATTTTCTTCTGTACATGCTTGGAAAGCAGAGAGGCATGGGAAGGTCCTGAGACTAAATAAACATGCAGCAGAGCTGGGGTCATTAAAGCAGTTAGATATCCTGCAATCTCAATGCAACTTAAATTCAATGATCTGTGCCAAGAGTCAGATAATAGAAAAATTTAAGTATCCAATATATATTGTCCTTAAACACTATCCTGTCAGCCACCATTAAATACCATTTTGCTAGCCTGTAAAATTGATATTTCATATCTAGGGAGTATACAATGAATAAATTCGAGAAAGAATTCAAGGCTTTAGACACACTTTCAGGTTTTGCAAATAAACACTAAGAATCAATTCAATAGCAAGGATGCTAACTACATTTCTTTATTAGGGAACATCTAGCAATTGCAATAACCCAAAAAGATACTTTTAAGTCAAGAGAGCTCAAATTCCTCAGTGGCTATCACAGATCATATTTCTTAAAGAATGTCATCTCCCAATTAATAAACTTCCATAAAGGTCTTCTCACTTTCCTTCTTTTCAGGGAATGCATCAAAAGTCACAAAACAAATTGATGTCACTTTTGTTGCTGTCTAATCGGAACTCAGCTTGCAAAACTGAAGTTGTCATTAAACCATCTTGGAGGAGGACTACATGTCTTTCCCTTGTTCTTTATGCTATGCTATCATCTTCCAATTAATTTTTATTTGGACTTCCTTTTTTCCCTCCCTCTAGTCAATCAAAACTCCTTCCTTCCTTCTCCTAATCATCTCCCCTTCCTTGATTAACTAAGGTCACTTCAGGCTTTTCTATTGCCATCTATCTGTTCAAGACTTTCAAAATTATTCTATTCCAATATATTTTCAATAAGTAGAATTTAATTTTTTCCTGTTTCAGTCACATCCTCAGAGCTCCAATAAATTCCATGACCTAGACAAGAGTTGGAAGCATGGGTATGTGAAGTAAGGACGGCTGATGGTGCCATCTTCCGAGTTCTCAAAAAATAAAACAAGGGAGAATGATGAGGTGAGCTGGGCTTGCAAATTACTCCAGACTGAAGGACAGTCCTTTCTTCTGAAATTATACTTTTTCTTTGTAGAAGTACATATTCATTGTTTAAGAAATCATGATATGGGGCCAGGAGTTTGGCCTAATGGTAGAGTGTTTGCCTAGCATGTACAAAGACCTGGGTTTGATTCCTCGGTACCACATACATAGAAAAAAGCTGGAAGTGGTACTCAAGTGGTAGAGCTCTAACCTGGAGAAAGTCTAAGGACAGAGCTCAGGCCTTGAGTTCAAGCCCCAGGACTAGCGAGAGGGAGAGGGGGAGGAGAAGGGAGGGGGAGAGGGGGGGAAGAGATGGGTAGGGGAGAGGGGGAGAAGGGGGAGGGACAGAGAGAGACAGAGAGAGAGGAAGGAAGGAAGGAAGGAAGGAAGGAAGGAAGGAAGGAAGGAAGGAAGGGAGGGAGGGAGGGAGGGAGGGAGGGAGGGAGGGAGGGAGGGAGGGAGGGAGGGAGGGAGGGAGGGAGGGAGGGAAGGAAGGAAGGAATCATGATGTCATTAAGTAGGCAAGAGATGCACTTCTCTCTGGGTTTTAAAGTTGAAGGATGAGATACATCATTTTCCAGAGGGAGGGAAGGGAACTAGGTAGCAAGAAAGAACAGAATATTCAAGAAGGAAGATAACACTCTTCCCCTTTTCAGCCATTGCTGAAGCAGGAGCGGCCAAAATGAAGTTCAATCCCTTTGTCACTTCTGACTGAAGCAAGAACAGGAAAAGGCATTTCAATGGACCTTCCCACATTCGCAGGAAGAGTATGTCTTCCCCTCTTTCCAATGAGCTTAGACAAAAGTACAACCACGCCCACCCGAAAGGATGATGAGGGGCAGGTTGTACGAGGGCCCTATAAAGGTCAGCAGATTGGCAAAGAAGTGCAGGTTTACAGGAAGAAGTCTGTCATCTACATTGAACGGGGTACAGCAGGAAAAGGCCAATGGCACCACTATCCACGTGGGCATTCACCCCAGCAAGGTGGTTATTACCAGGCTGAAACTGGACAAAGACCACAAAAAGATCCTGGAACGGAAAGCCAAATCCCGCCAAGTAGGAAAGGAAAAGGGCAAATTCAAGGAAGAAACAACTGAGAAGGTGCAGGAATGAAGTAATCTTATATACCTTTCATTTAAAAAAAAAAAAAGAAAAGAAGAAGGAAGATAACAAGAGGTAATACCTAGCTTTGTTTACCATTTTTTGCCAAGCAGAGATGTTAACCTGTTGAATACAAAAAGGAAGAAAACTTTTGGGAAGGGGAGTGATGTGATTTGAATTTTACAAGGACCAAATGAGCAGCAGTGTGGGATTGACAGATTATGAGGAAGACACTTGAAACAAGGAGCCAAAAAGCTTATACAATAGATGAAACAGGAGATGAAGGCTTCTCTAAGGGTGAAGGGAGGGACGAAAGGAAGAACTTTGCAGCTAAAATCAAACATATAGAAAGCAGTTATTATAATACAGCCTATGAGTAGAAGCTCACAAAAGTTAACAGTTTTCCTTTTAATATGTTCTCTTTCTCACTTACAACATATATCCAGTTGTGGTGGTGGTATTAATCTACAAATAACTTAGAAGTTAAGTTTTTCCATTTAATGTTTCCTATGACACAAAGAAAATGAAGACATAAAAAAAAACGGGCCTATGATACACTTTTATGCACGGTAATTACATAAGCTCAAATTAAATTAAACTGATGTCATAACCAGGTAGGAAATGGTGGTATGTAGAATTGAAGTCTAAGGCAACACTGGAGATCCTTTTTGAAAAACAAAGCAAAAAGAGTTGGGATTGTGGCTCAAGTACCACAGCTCTTGCCTAGAGCAAGGCCCAAGTCTAAACCCAAGTACCACCTCAAAATATAAATTAAATTCACCACCAACTAGGGGAAATTTTTAATGATATAAGTATAATAGTTATTCAATAAATACTTGATGAGCAAATTTCTTTTCTCTCTCATGAATTGTCACATGAAGCAAATGAACCAAGAAAGGTCAAGAATAAATTCCAGGTCCAGCTGCTACTACAAGGGTCCCCTTGAATGTGACTGCATACTTGACTTCTAACATCCCTGACTGCACAGCTTAGGCAACATAGCTCATCAATGAGTTAAGAACACGCAGTCTCTCTAACTATAGACGTGAGACTGCAAAAGTTTAATGTCCCACAATACCAAAGTACTGCTGTAACGGAGGGCCACTCATCAAGGGAAAATGAGAATCCCAATATTGTACTAATCATGGTCTACAGACCAGTACCTTGCCAATCACCAAAGACAGGAAGCCTAATCCTTGGGGGCAAAAATCATTTATATATAAAAGCCTTCAAAAATCTAAAAGAAAGAAAAGAACCAGAGTCAAGGGAGAGTTTCTGAACAGTTGTCAAACTTCAGTTCTTGGCAACAGTGGGCACATCTGCTCCACTGGCTCCTGAGAACGGGATACTAAAACAATAAACACAGTTCCACAATCAAAACAAAAAAGGTGCAATATATTAGACCGCAAATCATAGTTGCCTCACAAGGTGAAGTCATAGCCATGCTGAAACAAAACTATATCCAAAATTGATTTCCTTTAAACAGCACCTTAGTAAAAGTCAATTTCTTCTGCAATATACTCACTAAACTGAAGCAAAAATCACTGGTCAATTAAATTAGTATCCCTCCCTCAATAGGCATCTTTTGTATTTAGTAATAAGGACCAAGATAATACTGCTAGACAGTTCTATAACACTGCAATACTAAATAAAGGGACAGCAGATGAAAACCTCAGTCCAGACTACTAAGAAAATTTTAGTGGGAAGTGGGGGGAGAGGTATGGGGACAAAAATGTCTCTCCCGTACTCCCACCACTCATGATGGCCAGAAGCTCAGGCATGCACAACTCACACTCAGGCATTTGAAGTGGGATTTTAGTTACTTTCTCTAACTTCCATACAACCTTAAGGACTTAACAGGCTGATTGAATCATGACTCTCTTACCAAATTAAAAATCATTACTCTGTGCAGTAGCCAATTAAATTCTATTTTAGGCAAGCAAACAACTCCTACCTAACCCCAAAGGATTGCAACCTATGACAGAATGAGGTTTAAATAGAAAAATAGACTCCCAGAGCTGTTTAAAGGTATCTTAACCTCAAAGGAATACACATCTCATGTGAAAAACAATATGTTGGCCGGGAGTTTGGCCTAGCATGCGCAAAGACCCGGGTTCGATTCCTTGGTACCACATACATACAAAAACGCTGGAAGTGGTGCTGAGGCTCAAGTGGTAGAGCTCTAGCCTTGAGAAAGTCCAAGGACAGTGCTCAGGCCCTGAGCTCAAGCCCAGGACTGGCAAAAAAAAAAAAAGAATCTCATGAAAAAAAAAGAAAAACAATATGTTATTATAGTCCTCAGGAGTAAGGCAGTACAGGCCAGCATGAGAATACAGAATCCTCATATGCTTCCGCAAGCTCAAGCACAGAGATGACAGAAAACTGGCTGCATAAAAATGACTTGTCTATTCTCCCTAAAAACAATCAGGCCCAACTGTGATCACACTCAACAATCACAAAGAAGGTGGGCATGGCATGTCTGAATTAATCTCCCATGCATGGGAGAGGAAACTGAGGAACAAGAGTAAACAGACTATTTGCTTGGCCTCCTCAAAGATGAGTGACCTTAAGGAAGTGGCCAGATATTGCAGCTTGACTATGAAAAGACCAAATAAGGAATTGGCTACTTCTTGGGTAAACAATATACAATCCACACTAAGCTAATGTTGCAACTTATCCTAAATAGAAAGAGATAATCTGGGCTAGGTTTTGCAAATAAGTACTGAAGTTCAGGATCTTATATTTCCTCCTTTGTGAAAGGATTACTGAAAAGAACTCAGACAATTTTTACCATGTTTTATGAGATTACAGACCGGAACATGTTTGGGGACATTTTCATTATTATTGCAGCATGAAATTTATTGTGATTGCTTTAATTATTAGTAAGAGAACGGGAACTCTACCAAATATATAAGCATCTGACTTAATGTCTTCAATAGCTAGCCAGAAGGTATTCCTTGAATAAAAAGTAGGACTTATAAATCAAACCATGAATGTAGTTCACATGCAGATTTCTATTACAAATGAAAATTCCAAAGAACAAAAGTGTCTTCCTCCTTTCTTAACTCTGGTTCCATCAAAACTACTGCCATTATCTGTGCTCCTACAAGTTGGCATAACTGGAATGTTAAAAATTATAAAGGAGGCTTGATACTGGTGGCTCATGGGTGCAATCATAGTCACTCAGGAGGCTGAGATATGAGGATCGCAGTTCAAAACCAGGCCAGGCAGGAAAATCTATGAGACTCTAACCACCAGAAAACCAGAAGTGGCACTCTGGCTCAAGGGGTAGAGTGATAGCCTTAAACAACAGAGGTCAAGGACAGCATCCAGGACCTGAGATCAAACCCCAGGACCAACTAAACAGGTGTGTGTGTGTGTGTGTGTGTGTGTGTGTGTGTGTGTGTGTGTGTGTGTGTGTGTCTTCGTTCCACTATCATAGCAATAAACCAGACTTAATTTTTCTTGATGAATCCAGTAGTTGGTATAAAAATAGGATCACTGTCCAGAGTATCATAAGGGAATACTTTTCAGACCTTTATGCTGACAAATTTAAGAATCTAGAAGAGATGGATGAATTTCTAGCCAATATTAACATACCCAAACTGAACCAAGAAGACCTAATCCAACTAAACAAATCTATTTCAAGCACTGAAATAGAAATGGCAGTAAGAGACCTTCCATCCAAGAAAAGCCCAGGGCCAGATGGATTCACAGCTGAATTCTATAAGGTCTTCAAAGCAGAGCTCACACCAATACTCCTCACGCTCTTCAAGGAAATTGAAAGTGAAGGCTCTTTACCAAACTCATTCTATGAAGCCAGCATAACCCTCATCCCAAAACCAGACAGGGACTCATCAAAGATAGAGAACTACAGACCCATTTCTTTGATGAATATTGCTGCAAAACTTCTCAATAAAATACTGGCCAAAGATCTTCAATAACTCATCAAAAAATATATACACCATGATCAAACAGGATTCATCACAGGGAGGCCAAGCTGTATCAATATATGGAAGTCAATTAATGTAATTCATTACATCAACAGTAGCAAGGACAAGAAACACATGATTGTCTTAATAGATTTGACAAGATCCAACAACCCTTTATGCCAAAAGCTATGGAGAAACTAGGAATCCATGGAACATTCCTCAAGACAATAAAGGCTATGTATGACAAACCTACAGGTAGTATTATACTTAATGGTGAAAAGCTAAAGCCATTTCCTCTAAAAACAGGAATGAGACAAGCATGCCCACTCTCTCTACTTTTATATATATATATAAATATATATATATTTATATATATATTAGAATTCTTAGCCACAGCAGTAAGGCAAGAAGCAAGCCTAAAGGGGATCCAAATAGGGAAAGAGGAATTGAAACTTTTCCTCTTTGCAGATGACATGATTCTGTATTTAAAAAACCCTACAGACTCCATTCCCAAGTTGCTTGAGCTGATTCAAAACTGTGGCAAGGTAGCAGGGTATAAAATTAACCCTCAAAAATCAACTGCTTTCCTGTATGCCAACGAGAGGAGTGAGACAAATCAAAACAGCAACTCCTTTCGCAATAGCCTCAAAGGAAATAAAGTACTTTGGCATTAACTAAGAATGTAAAGGACCTTTATGATGAAAAAGAAATTAAAGCAGAACTGACGAAGTAGAAAAACCTCCCATGCTCCTGGATTGGAAGAATTAACTTCGTGAAAATGTCAATTTTGACAAGGGTTATCTACAAATTCAATGCAATCCCCATCAATATCCCAGTGTCATTCTTTAAGGAAATAGAAGAGGCAATCCAAAATTTCATATGGAATAACAAAAGACCCCGTATTGATTCATAGTAGAAAGAACAGTACTGGAGGAATATCAATATCAAACTTCAGGCTCTATTACAGAGCTATAGTAACCTGACCAAAACAGTTTGGTACTGGCACAAGAACAGGCCTGAGGACCAATGGGATAGAACTGAAGACTTAGAAATTAACCCACAGACCTATGCCCACCTAATCTTTGATGCCCCCCCCCGCAAAAAAGGGGGGGATGGAAGAAGTGGTGGGTGCTGGCAGAACTGGTTAAGCACCTGCAGAAAACTAAAGTTGGATCCTTCTATATTACCCTGCACAAGAATTCCAAATGTATCAAAGACCTCAAGGAAAAGGCAGATACACTAAAAACTTTACAAGAAGGAATAGGAGATACACTAGGCCTCCTTGGCACAGGAAGAAACTTTCTTAATAAAGACCCAGAAACACAACAAATTACAGAAAGTTTGGACAAATGAGACTGCATTAAACTGCAGAGCTTCTGTATGGCAAAGGACATGCCTAGCCAGTTAAACAGAAAACCCACAGAATGAGAGAAGATCTTCATTAGCCATACAACAAACAAAGGCCTCTTATCTAAAATATATCTACAGCTAAAAAAAACTGAATCTCTTCAAAACAAAGCTTCAAAGAAACAACCATCCCATTAAAAGATGGGCCAAAGGCTTAAAGAGAGACTTCTCTGAAGAGGAAGTAAGATTGGCCTATACACACATGAAGAAATGCTCAACATGTCTGGCCATAAACAAAATGCAAATCAAAACAACTTTGAGATTCCAACTCACTCCAGTTAGAATGGCCATAATCAAGAGCTCTAACAAAAACAGATGCTGGCCAGGATATGGCCAGGAAGAATCACTACTACATTATTGTTGGGAATGTAAAACTCAACCACTGTGGAAAGCAGTATGACAATTCCTCAAAAGACTAAACATAGAGCTCCCCTATAACCCAGCAATTCCACTACTTGGCATTTACCCAAACATCCAGACAAGGACACACTAAAGCCACTAGCACAACGATGTTCACTGCAGCACTATTTACCATAGCAAAGATATGGAACCAACCTCAGTAGATGATTGGATCAAGAAGATGTGGTACTTATACACAATGGAATTCTATGCTGCCATTAGAAAGAATGGCATTGCCCCATTTGTAAGGAAATAGAAAGACTTGGAAAAAATCATATTATGTGAATTAAGCCAGACCCAAAGGAACACAAGCTCAATGGTTTCCCTCATTTATAATAATTAGTACACATCTAGGATTCTCCTAGCAGAGGATTATAATAGCTCAAAACCTAGATATATAAGGTCATATAGGATGAGACTAAATGAAAGGATCTCTAGGAGATGGAAATAACAGCTTTATCTCTTCTCCTTTGTTGCCCTTTGGATAATCTCATATTGTTACTGTATCTGACTTGGTTACCTGGTATACTGTGTATACGCTTATTTGCATATTTGAAATAAGAAAGGGAAGGGGGCAAAACAAGATGAGTGGGACAGGGTGGGATGAGGGAAATGGGGACAAAAACATGAGAAGGGGCATCAGTGTATGAGAAGTAATGCACCTACTATCTTGTGAATGCAACTATAACCACTCCATACATTACCTCGACAATAAAAAATAAAGTACAAAAATAAAATAAAATAAAATGGATTACTAGCCAGGACGTGGCCTAGTGGTAGAGTGCTTGCCTAACATGCACCCAGGTTCAATTCCTCGGTACCACATACACAGAAAAGCTGGAAGAGGTGGTCGGGTTCCAGGGGTAGAGCTCTAGCCTTGAGAAAGTCCAAGGACAGTGCTCAAGCCAGGAGTTTGAGCCCCAGGATTGACAAAAAAAAAAAAAATAGAATCATTGCCACATGGTCAGGTAGCTTCAGCAAGATCCAGCTAAATCATCTACAACTGACAGATACTATTTATTATTTCTATGGTGAATTGATCTTATCAAATTCATGAATTGAAGACTGCAAATCACAGGATATGTGGGCTGTATTGAAGCTTGAAAGTCTTTAAAGCCTCCTTCCTCCTCCCTCCCCCAATCCATGTTCTGACTATAAGCCTGTAGGAAAACTTCTACAACAAAAAGAAACTACAGCCACCTCCAGGGGCAGCCCATTCTCTCACTGGACTCCTTTCCTTAGTTCCTTTTATTCACATAAGCAGATATATGTTCCCATATAACTGATCCTAGTTTTTGCTCTTGATGTCCTGTAGAAAAAAAATGTAGTAATCTTTCACACTGACTGGGCAATATTAGTGTCTCTGCAGTGCAGCCTAACAAAGAGGTCATAAAACTTGAGTTGGCTCAGTAGGATTCTAAATGTTGCCAGCATCACAAAAAACTCACTTTTCAGCCACAGGACACCTCGGGCAACGAAATTCCCAGTGTACCATGAAGCCGTTTTTCAGGAACTAGACTGCCTGTTGCTCTGGTCTTCTAAATGACCAAAATGGTGGGGGGCGGGAGGGGGGGAAGGAATCTAAAATTAAGGATTTCTTTGTTCCTCTTCTCATTGTCTGTTAAGGCATTACAAACAATTCTAGCAAAATATAAGAAAGGCTAATGGTATCATTATGATTAGTGAGATAAACCCTAAAGAGAGAACACCAGGACAGGCTTTCACTATTTTTAGGAAGTGAGTCAAAGACCAAATATGAAATATCAAATAAAAAAGAAACACAACAATGTTAAAATTATTTCGGTTGGGATTCCTATTGTTTACTTGGACAAATTAGCCTTATTTAGCCCCATATTAACTTTACGATCAGAAGCCTGGAGCCCATGTATTTTTAAAGACCCTGATAATTTTGATACTCCATTATCCTAACTGGCAAAAAGGAAATCTAGTTCAGGTGTCCATCCTACAGCTTCCTCCAAAGACTATGATCTTACTTAGCATGAAAATCTCTGAATTGTTTCACATGTTGGCTCAATTTCTGTTGGCTCAATTTCATAACCAGAAGTTACCATACTTTACCCAATGTGATAAGAAAGTAATTGCACAACATACAAAGCAAATGAGAAACCAAAACTGCCATAAAATGGCTTTGCCTCTCTAGTGGGGATTTTGAAGTAATAAACAATCCCTAAACTTGCCATTGATGCTTCAAGGCAGGACTAGATTTCTCCCTCCACTCATATAAAACAAGTGTTTATGACCTGCAAGGCATCAGGCTGCATGCTGGGGATACAGAAATGAATCAAACATGAATCCTACCTTCAAAGGAGCTAAAGTCTAGTAATGGAGATGAGACATGTGCCTACAATGTGAAAGAGAAAATGGTACCATAAACAAGATAGGAATAAAGTATTGAGGCAGCTCAGCAGGAGGGGTTACTTCAAACACAAAGGATCTGAAGGAGGTTTGTGGAGATGGTCCTGTCAGCCTGGGAAACCCAAGGGTAGAGAACACTGGTACTCAGAGAAAGAGCTATCAAGGCCAGGAGTCAGAACAGGGAAAGGAAAAAACAAACAAACGACAAGTACTCCAGCTACACATCATTGCCAGCTTGGGTAGGTCAAATGTTCAGCAGGCAAGGCTCTACCACTTAGCATACCGTGTCCAATGGATGCATGCCCAGTGACATACACATGTAAAATGCCCTTCAACTTGCCCAAACTCCTCCTAAGAACCATTCTCAAAGCAAGGAGTACAAAAAGGGCAAATAGAAAATAGATATGCAAGCTTTAAGGGTTTTTTCCCCCTATAAAATGGAAACCTTTTCAATAGTAAAGCATAAGGAAAGTGGCAGAATGAGAGATATATTTCCCAAAGATTAACCTTGCAGTCCTATACAGAAATGGATTAGAGAACAACTAGAAATAAGGAAGCAGGATAGGAAGCGTGGTAGAGGAAAGATATAATTAGGACCAGAATAGCTGTAAAGGTGTTCTGTTCAACAGCATCTTGTCCAAACCAATTTCAAATGATTCCAACAACCATGTACCCTTAGCTTTCATGATTTACTCTAGTGTAATATGTCACTATCATTCATGTCAGAGAGAGAACAGATTTTCTTTATGTGCTGCAACAATCCCCCAATACCACTGCTAAGCTGAGCTAAGGGCTTTTGCGTGGAAAATTTTGCCTGCAAGAATGCAGCAGTACCTTGTCTTATTACATACACACTAATTAGGAAGCACATTATTTGTTAAGGTATTAGCATAACAAATCAACTTAAAATGACACTTGAGAATAGGCCATTGGAAATGAAAGTCAAGAATATTAGGATAAGTCTTTCAACAGGAAAAAAATCCATTAGACCTAAGGGAAGCAGCCAGCAGCTCTTAGCTATGTGAGCTGGATACATAGTAAATGAAAAGCTAAAGGCTGAATTCAGACACCTTAGAGAATCAAAAGTGAGCAGAACTACTAAGCAAGCTTGAGAAACAATAGTAAGTATTAAAGAGCTCTTTAACATTTGAATGTCTAATATTCATAGGCACTATATGAGACTCATTCAATACTTAAAGACTAGGAATTCACAAAGAAGTTAAACAACTCACCCTAAGGCTGGTCACCAATAAAACAGAGAACTAGACTCTAAGCCTAGGTCAGTCTGATTAAAACTCACATATAAAATATTAGTATAGGGGATAGGAGTTTGGCCTAGTGGTAGACTGCTTGCCTAGCATGCACAAAGACCCAGGTTCAATTCCTTGGTATCAACCACATACATAGAAAAAAGCTGGAAGTGGTGTTGTGTCTCAAATGATAGAGCTCTAGCCTTGTGAAAGCCCAAGGACAGTGCTCAGGCACTGAGTTCAAGGCTCAGGACTGGCCAAAAAAAAAAAAAAGTTAAAAAAATATATATTAGCATAGGACGCCAAGGCAATGACAAACATGGCTCATTACCAGGAGGCTCAAGGAACCCTGGGTTCAGGGTGAGCATGGGGAGGGGGGAGGTAAAAACTAAGTGCTAACTTCTAAGGAAACCCCAAATAGCCACTAGGATACCCAAAAGAGCTTGTAGAGAAATGAGATAGTCTTTGGGTTCTCCTCCAAGCAAGCCCAGGAGGGTACGGGTAAAGTGAGGACAAAGACCCTGATATCACAAATACGTTTAGGCTTACTATCACTCTGCTGTAATAAAAACATTCTATGCTGTACTACAAAAATCTCAAAAATCAGCTGCTTTCCTCTAAAAGCTGATAAATACCTTGTATTTTCCTTTTGAATTTCTTTTCTACTCCAGAGGATACTGATTTTAAAATCAGGGAACTGATTTTAAAATAAAAAATGTAACATCAATATCATCCAGTTAGAGTAGCGTGTGTGTTCAGTCTACACATTCAGGATGTCATTGAAAGACAAATGAATTCACCTACCACTTAGTGAAAAAAAGAAGACCCAACCAAAACATGCACGTTAAAGTAAGATGAGCTATGAAGTTAAGAAACTAGTCTTCTAGTATAGTACTCAGTGCTGAATATTTTTGCTGTTCTTCCTTGGTTTTTCAAGGCACACTCCCATGGACTCTTAAGATGATAGTCTGTATCAATCTAAAATGGTATATGCTGTAGTTTGTTTCTGCTCTTATGTAGCTGGGCACCGGACTACCCATCAGATCAACAACCAGCAACTACAACTTCCCTCTGAAAAAGCTGGGTCACTGGCTAACTTCTTAAGTTATAAAATTCACTAAGGGTGAAAGAGAATGAAAAGGGCGCTAGAGACTGAAAACCAGGAAGCGAGCATACAGCACATGACAGAAGAAATGTATCACAATGCTGTGAGTGACAACAGGAGTAAAGAGGAATGAATGTGCCTTCCCTGAACCCACAGAACCCAAAGGGTAAAAGGCCATGATTGTATCAAAACTAATTGGTCCCTGAGAAGAAATTTCTATCCTGAGTTGGCGTTAAATGGAATCGATCTGGAGTCTGCATAAGCTCTAAGCCAGGAGAATGAATACAACCTCAGTATCTTCTTTCCTACTGTTTGGCCATTACTATAAGTACTTTAAATCTTTGATTATAAGAAATACCTACTGTTTTCTATTACTCCTGTACTTGATTGGTTAAAAGGCATGATTAGTGGAATCATGCCCATTCCAAAAAAAAGCACCATCCATAATTTCTTCACTATATACAAAGGCACAAGTACATTCACACTTTTTTCCCCATAAGTCTTTGCCATACTACTCTTGAAAAGGACATGGGAAATGATGAAGAACAGAATCTTTGCTAGCTATTAAAAAACATTGGTTTCAGGGCCGAGAGTTTGGTCTAGTGGTAGAGTGCTTGCCTAGCATGCACAAACACCCAAGTACAATTCCTCGGTACTAAATAGATAGAGTGGTGCTGAGGCTCAAGTGGTAGAGCTCTAGCCTTGAGAAAGCACAAGGACAATGCCCAGGCCCTGAGCTCAAGCCCAGGACTGGCATGAATTAATTAATTAATTAATTAATTAATTAAAGAATTTGTTTTATCTTCAGTACTCTATTTTCCAGCCAACACTGAATCTTAAATAAAACAAGCAAACATAAAAATAAACTTAGGATTTGATAATCAAATTTAGTACACACAACTCATGGGAAAATTAGCAGCTCCTTTTATTAGAGCAATTTTTATCCACATGCTCTAATGCAGATGAATGGATACAGAAAATGTGGTACACACACACACACACACACAATGGAATTCTACATAGCCAACAGACAAGATAAAATAATGGCATATGCAGGGAAGTGGATGAATTTAGAGCGAATCATGTTGAGTGAACAAGTCAAGACCAAAGAACAAAAAGCGCAAGGTATCCTTAATATGTGGCTATTTTTAAACCTATACCATGTGTTTAAGGTCAACAGCAAACAAATAAATTACTCAGATGTCACCAGGAAGCAATAAGAAACAGTACTGCACATGAAGCTTTTAATAAGCAGTTTTAAAAGTGTGGCTTGGCCAAGCAAGGTGATGATACCAATCACCACTTTACAATGCTCATTCCATGGCATTGTATTAAACTTCCACTAGTAGCACTAACTTAAGCATTTAATAAGTAAATAGGGAGAGAACAGGAAGGGAAAACTAAATATTTAAGTCCAGCTTCTAAAGAAAATAAGCTTATGACATAAAACAGTGGATATTCTAGATAATAAAAATAAAAACCATTCTGAAAAAATAAAATGTATTTTAAAATAAAAATCCGAAGACTTTAATAGTAGAACCCATCCAAATGTCATATGTCATAGCCAATAAAATAATTCTTCTGCTTTAAAAAAAAAGAAACTGATTTTAACCAACTTTTGACAATATTTGCCTGTAATTCTAAATAAGAAAAATATATATTTAATGATATTAAGAAAAAAATGACACACAGAATAAGAAACTAATTAGAAAATAACTAACATAAATGGAACATGTGGATCTACATATAAAACTGAAAAAGTACTTTCTTATCTAAAATATTTCAAGGGACAGGGAATGGGGCGGTATAAAAGTGGTTTTAAACATGTTGAGTAACAGACAACCAAGGACAAAGATCAAGGACACAGCAAGCAATTGGGCCTTTCTGGTATGAAGAGACAAGGTCTGGGAATTCCAAGATGATACAACCTTATCAATAATAAGAAAGTGCAACCTCTGGGATTTGTCTATGGTTCCGTCTGAGCAGAGGCTTGATCACTTCATGAGCATAAAGAAAACCTCAGCACTGAGGTAAGGAAAAGAATCATCAGGAAGGATTCAAAGGAACAGTATCAATGCTGTCAAAAACTCCAATCATTCCTTCATCCTTTGTCCAGCTGTAACAATGATACTCACTGGACACTAGTTAGAAATGAACTTTACAGCTTTAGGGGGAGAGGAGTGGAAGAGGGAGAAAATGTGGGAGGGGGTAACAATGTTTAAAAAAGAAATGTACCTATTAGCTTACTTTTGTAATTGTTCATCAACTTTACAATGTTTTTTTTAAAAGATCCAATGATAGCCTATCATGTCTTTTCCAGAAACAACCCAGTGTATGTTCCAATATCGGTTACATAAAAATGTTCACTCAGGGGCCAGGAGTTTAGCCTAGTAGTAGAGCACTTGCCTATCATGCACAAAGACCAGGGTTCGATTCCTTGGTAGAACCACATACATAGAAAAACCCAGAAGTGGTGCTGTGGCTCAAGTGGTAGCCTTGAGAAAGCCCAAACAGTGCCCAGGCCGTGAGTTCAAGCCCCAGGAATGGCAAAGAATAAAGCATAAAAATTTTCACTCTTGGGGCCAGGAGTTTGGCCTAGTGGTTAAAGTGCTTGCCTGGCTTGCACGAAGACCCGGGTTCGATTCCTCAGTACCACATACATAGCAAAAAGCCAGAAGTGGTGCTGAGGCTCAAATGGTAGAGCTCTAGCCTTGAGAAAATCCAAGGACAGGACTCAGGCCCTGAGCTCAAGCCCAGGACTGGCAAAAAAAAAAAAAAAAATTTCACTCTTGGGGGAGGGAAAAGGTGGGAAAACATGGGAAGAGCTATCAAAGTTTAAGAAGTAATGTACTCACTACCTGATAAATGTAACTGTAACCACTTTGTACATCACCCTGACAATAAAATAAAATTTAAAAAAATGTTCACTCATACATAAACATTTATACATAAATAGGCAAAACTAGAAACAAATGACTGTGAATAAGTCAATAGATGAACAAACTATTTCTATCCATAAAGAGTAATTATTGATACACATTGCAACACAGGTGGTAAAAGAAGCAGACGTTTTAAAAAAAATGAACATCTGTCTAGTCCTACTTATATTAAACTCTAGCTAATGTGATCAAATGTACACTGACACACCACAAAGCAACTCAGTGGTTAGGTACTATACAGGAGTATGGGGAAAGGAACACATGGGCATGAGAGTCCTTCTATGTAAGCAAGCAATATGCTCACTATCTTGATTACAGTAACTCATAGTCACCTTATATTTCTGAAAACTTTCCAAATTGTACATTTAGATATGTGTGGTTTCCCCACAACATCAATAAAATCTCAATGCAACTATTCTAAAAAATAATATATCCTGACCAGCTGCCCTGCAGTTCGGCACGAATCCCCTAAGCACGAACCGCACATATCCCCTAGCACAAGCCAATCAATTCATAATACATCAACCCTTTGAGCTAACCAATCACTTCCAGCTATTTGTCCACGGTGTGTTAATATTTGCTCAAACTTGTGACTAAAGTTCCCAAAATCTTATATAACAGGAAGTTGGGACTCTCAACTTAGATCCGCTGTGTCAGTGTCAGTTGTGAGTCCAGGCTTAAGCTTGCAATACTCTCGTGTCAAAAAAAAAAAAATATATATATATATATATATACAATTAAGTATCAGTAAACATGTAGCACAAAATAACATATAGCCCAAATCATCACAAGAGATTCATAAAGTTTGTTAAGATCTTTGGAGCGTGGTCGAGTGGTAAAGTGCTTGCCTAGCATGCACAAAGCCCTAGGTTTAATTCCTAGGTACCACATTCACAAAAAAAGTCTTGGTACAGCACTAGCTTTGAAAAGGCTCAAGGACAATGCCCCAGGCCCTGAGTTCAAGCCCCAGGACAGGCAAAAAGTAACAATAAAATAAAATAATTTTTTTAAAAAAAGAAAGATCTTTGGAGTTTTGCTTAACTACCTTTTGTTTTGCTTTATCATATCCACTGAGTTAGTTAAACTGGGACAATGCATACTGTGGGAAAAAAAAAGCTGGGAAAATTATGAAAAAGTCTTTGGGAGAAACAGGCTGTACAATTCCTGGGACACTCATCACTCTTAAGAAATTTTTCTCAGCACCATTTGAAAGAGCACATGTAATAGAGGAAGATGCTTAGAAAACAGGAAGGTGCAAGCAGGAAGAAAAAAAATTAAAAGAAATGTTTTCTCAATGCCACAGAAACAATGAGGGGCAAAATATAACCTCATATATAAAAGGGACAATAGTGACTGTGAGTTAGCCTCGCCCAACTACTTCCAGCAATGCCAGTTCTGACTGATTGAAAATTTTTAAAAGTCAAACATTTGCCTTATATGATATTTACTTTAAAAGTTGTTTTTTTGCTTTTGATGCTTATTATTACATTTGAAAAGGAAAAGAAAATCTCCCTCCACTCTTTGGGGATTTTATTGTAGGTACTAGGCTTTGAATTCAAGGCCTTGAATTCATTCAGCTTGCTTGCTCATGTTCTGGCTCTCTTAACACTTGTACCACACCCCAGATTAGCTTTTTGCTGATTACTTTGGAAATAAAGTCTCTTATACTTTTCTGTCTGGCTATCCTCAAATGTTAATCTATGCATCTCTGCCTCCTGACTAACTAGGATTATAAACATGAGTCCACAGCACCCAGCTAGGAAAGTCATTCTTAATTATGAAATGTAAACATAAAGCACAAGGGCTGCCAAAACAAGCTGGACCGTTAAAAACAACAGACTTTATTCTTTCACTGTTTAGAGCCAAATGTCTAAAACTAAGCTGTTGACAGGGCGATGCTCCCTCTAATGGCTCTAGGAAAGAATCTCCCCCTGCTTCTCATAGCTTTTCTTTTGGTCGTTGCCAGCAATGCACACAGCCCCATCATTTCAATTTCTGCCTCTGTCTTCAGATGGCTTTCTTCCTGCTGGTCTAACCTATTCCTATAAACACAAGGGTCCATTGGATTTACAGCCCACCTTTAGCTTATAACCTCACTGGATTTATTCAGGGGCAGAATCTGTACTTAAAATAATGTCACATTCGCAGGTAGGATTTTAACAAATTTGGGGGAAGGAACACATCATTCTTTGAAGAGGCAGAAATAAGGAGCAATGGTAAGAAGAATCAAAGTTCAGTTAAGGTCACAAGAAATATCTTCACTTCTTTTTCTCTTCCTTCCACTGTGCCAGTATTAGAGCTTAAACTCAAGGTTTCATTCTCTTGTTCAGCTTCTACTATCACTCAAGTCTTACCTCAGGTGATAGATATTGTTTGAGTGGTTACTGAACGTTGTATGCCCAGCCTTCTGAGTAGCTCTAAGATTATAAGCATGGGCTACCTTCACTTCTTTTTTTTTTTAAGATTTTTTTATTGTAATTAATAGAAGGGTTACATGATATTTGCCAGATAGAAGGTGCATTAATTCACACACATTGATACCCTTTCACATGTCTTGGTACCCATTTCACTCTCTCCCACCCCCACCCCTCATCTTGTTTTCCCCCTTCCCTATCCAATTTCAAATAACCAAATATGAATATATCCGATATATCAGATAACAAGGTGAAATACTGTAACAATATAACCAAGGGACAGCAAAAGAGCTGAGAGATAACATAGTACCTTAAGGACAACAATCATTCATTATATGGCTTTTGTTTCTATATCCTAGAGGTCCTTTCAATTCGCCTTATGTATCAAGATTTGGCTCTTTTGCAAATCTCTGCTAGGAGAGCCCAAGGTGTCTACTGATTATGACAAATGAGGGAAACCACTGAGCCTATGTTCCTTTGAGTCTGGGTTACTTCACTTAATATGATTTTTTCTAAGTCTTTCCATTTCCTAACAAATGGGGTGATGTCGTTCTTTCTGTCAGCAGCATAGAATTCCATTGTGTACAAAAACCACATCTTGTTGATCCACTTATCAACTGAGGGACATCTAGGTTAGTTCCATATCTTTGCTATGGTAAATAGTGCTGCAATGAACATTGTTGTGCTAGTGGATTTAGTATGTCCTTGTTTCTGGATGACTGGGTAAATGCCAAGTAGTGGAATTGCTGGGTCATAGGGGAGCTCTATGTTTAGTCTTTTGAGGAACTGCCATACTGCTTTCCATAGTGGTTGAATGAGTTTGCACTCCCACCAACAGTGTAGTAGTGATCCCTCCTGGCCACATCCCCTCCAGCTCTGTTGTTATTAGTTTTCTTGATCCTGGCCATTCTAACTGGAGTGAGGTGGAATCTTAGAGTTGTTTTGATTTGCATTTCTTTTACTTCTAAATACTCAGTGATAGCCACTTCATGTGTAGAAACAAGAAACCTCAAAGTTGCATTTTGAGACTGTGCTTAAACTAAATTGCCCTAATCGTTATTTGATCCTTACTCCCTCTCATTAATTAGTATTTACTTTCAAATACAGTGCTTCAGTTTTGTAGGCTGAGAACATACATTTATAACTAGTAAGGAAAAAAATAAAGTAGTCTTTGTTAAAGCAACACTTTAAAGGTATTTTAAGATCTTTAATATAATGTGCTTCTACACACATTCATTTAAGCAGAGAGACAACACTGGGATTATACTGTAATGAGTCAAAAGCTAAGATTAAAAGCTGTGGCTTTCACAGGCTCCTAGAATGAGTGTGTATTTGTAAATGTGTGTGTGCATACAAACTGCATGCATCAATCAAATGAGAGTTGCATAATCTGGAAATGAATATAGATTCTCAGATGGAAAACAAAAGTTTATTATGAAATACACTTACTAACTCAAATTAAATGATGAAGCTCATTGTACCAATAAAGAAGAAATTGAAGATAGATATAAATCATCTGAGATTCAAATATAAACTCTCAGAGAATAACATTTTGTTGCCAGAGGACTAAGGGTTCAGCCTACTACCAAAGCTAATGTATCAAACAAATACTTCTGGTCCCCATGATTTCTTTTCAAGACACCAGCTAGAGATGTTTATTTCACACACTGCTTGCTAATTTAAGAAAAACAGAAACTACAAAATTCATGTATTTCTAAGCACATATATACCAGTTGTCAAAATAGCCCTCTAACAGTTAAACCTTCTGCATTGTGGTAATACAGATGAGATTATGGGTAACCTTTTTAATGATGTAAGAAAAATGTTTTAGAGCTAGACCTAAACCACATCCAATACACTCATATCCTCCAGCCCTAAGAATTACCATGTTTAAAGGTTACAGGCATTATATTTGGGGTTTCTTTTTGTAAATAAGTAAACACATACATAGAAAAAAAAAAGCATCTCTTTAGAATTGAGAATACAAATTTACCTATCTATGAAAAGTTTGCAAACCCAAGGAAGTCTTACTGAATAAGTGAGAAATGCTAAGCCTTTGTTCATAGGGAAACGAATCATTCATCTCACTTCCATAAATCTAATTTTAACTAGTGAGAAAATATATACTATCAGAGTCCTCTGGGTCCATATCTCTGAGATTCAAGGGTATAACAACTGCTCTGCTTTACCCTAATGATAGTAAACAGTGTTAAATCTAAATGAGTTTTCACTGAAATATATGCTCCACTCTCCTCCTGCTATGTCCCTCTGAATTGATTATATCTGTGAAGACTATGCTCCAATGAAGTATTGCATAAATTATCTGATGGGTTGGAAAACATCAATGATGAACAGTAAACAACATGGGTCTTTTTAAATACATGGTCAGGCTGACATTAAATGAACTCCAGTGTCCCACCTCTTCTGAGCAATCTACCAGGCTGACAGAAATAGAGAATGGGGACTGAGCATCAAGTAATGATGCATAACAGAGCTATCATATTTAATCAAATATAGGATTCCACTTACTTTAAGACACATCATTATTGAATATGTCACTGTCAATTATGGTGTTAAAATGGAGAGGGGGGTTGAGACAGACTCTTTAAGAACTTAAAGAAAATCTCTAGCAAGGTCAAAAGGACAGGATATATTTCATAACTGTAAAGCTCTACCTTTCAACTGTCACAGGTAAAAAGCAGTATTATTAGCAGTAACTATTGGTATTGCTGGGCACCAGTGGCTCCTGCCTGTAATCCTAGCTCCTCAGGAGGCTGAGATCTGAGGAATACAGCTCAAAGACAGCTGAATCAGAAAAGTCCATGAGACTATTACCTCCAATTAACCAGCAAAAAGCCAGAAGTAGGGCCAGGAGGCTAGCCTAGTGGTAGAATGCTTGCCTAGCATGCACGAAGCCCTGGGTTCAATTCCTCGGTACCACATACTCAGAACGGGCCAGGCGTGGTACTGTGGCTCAAGTGGCAGAGCACTAAAGTGAGTAAAAAGTGTCCAAGGACAGTTCCAGGATTGCCACTACCCCCCACACAAAAAAGCCACAAGCAGAACTGTGTGTTGTAAGACATCAAGTATCCAATGTGAGTGAAAAAGCTATTACAGTGCTCATGCCCTGAGTTCAAGCCCCAATATTGGCATAAGCACATGTACAGATACAAACACACACACACACACACACACACACACATACATACATACATACATACATACATACCTTTATGTAGCTATTTTCCTTTTCTTTACATTCATTTTGCATGATTCCTATCAAGACTGTCAATCTACCTGGACTTCAAGTAGTCAAGAATAAAACCTAACAACCAAGTGGAAGAACATTAACACAAGAGGAACTTAACTAGCTTTTGCCTAGGCCAATCACCCATTCATGTCACCTTCACCAACGCAGAGAAAATTTAAAATTAATTAAACTGCAACTTAGTCCCTTAGGAAGCCAACAGTATGTGTTTACCAAGAATTAGCCTGTGGCCCCCCCAAGTTGATCACTGTCTTTCCATCAACTCAGGGTGAATAATGATCAGAAGACAATTGGCAGAGACACAGCCCCCAGCTTGGTTTGATGTATGATCCTGTGACAACATGATTAGCAAGAACCATTTCTCTTATCCCAAAATACTGAGTCCAGATGTCATCCTGGTGGCTGGAAAAGATGCTGCAGTGACAGCTGCTTGATGCTACTATGCTTGCTGGTTACATTCTGACTAGACACGTGCTTTGACCAATGAGATTATCAGTGTACTCATAAAAAAACATTATCCAGAACTTGGGCCACTCCAATTAAAAATTAGCATCCTCTCTTGCTTTTTGGTCCACTTAAGTCACTGTAAATAAGGGGCAGCTTTGCAGAAAGATGATAAAGGAACTACTGCATTTTCTGTAATTAAGCAATGAACATAGAGAAGCAATTAAGTGTACAGCATGAAATTGAAATAAGCATTCAGCACAACACAAATTACTCAACACATTCATTTCACCACACTTTTTTTTAATTGAAAGAACGGGTGACCCAGATAAAGCAGTGAACTGAAAATCAAGTGGATTCAAACAGTGAAATACAGGGGTTACAAGTACAGTTTTTGGAATAGCCCTGGGTTCTAGCCCCAAGAGTTCTACTCACCATAATCTGATTTTACACAAGAATTTTAAACTTTATAAAACTCCATTTAATAGCATGCAAAATAAAAACAATGGTGCTCGCTCCTTTATAGGTCTTAGATTTTAGATACACAGGTAAGGCTTTTGATTCTGTATCTGGCATAGGTAAAACATACAAAATAGTGTCTGTTTATCATCAGCATCAATCATAGCCCTCCCAAGCTATGCAATTTCCCACCCTCAAATTTCTCATGCTCTGAATTCCTGAATGTACTGCGTTTTGCCTCTCTAAAAGCACTTTTATTCTACCATGCACTGTGTTTTTGTACTCTGTCCCGCTCACCTACCCACCATGCCCATCTACCTTGAAAAACATTTCTGTAGTTTCTCATGATGCTAAGAAATATTTAAATTCTACAGAAGTGATACAGAAACATCTCAACAATGAATGAATGAAGCATGAATGAACCTAATTGCCTGTTTAAAACCTTTGGGTGCTGGTTTTCGCTGCCTGCTACCCTGCACATTGACACAGGGTGTGGTACAAAGCTGGAAGGCTCTGTGGCACAAAAAAAGTTTTCAGGAAGATTTATTTCCCTCCATTCAGAAGGATGCTGCTACACAAACACTTCAACTTAAAGGAGACACTTAACTGCCAGCCTGACCCATAAATATCCTTATCAGAAGACTCAAAACTATTTCATTCATTACAGGCTGAGTTTAAAAAGCAGGAGCGGATTAAGCTTAAGCAGTGCACATTCCAGTAGTAAGCTACAAGAGGGCAGCTAATACAGCTGCCTCTGTAAAGGAAAAGGAGGAAAAAGATATGAGAAGATACATACACATAGAACTCTGCATTCAATGCCCAGAATTTTAAAGACAGATTCTACCAATATGATATTAAAAAAAAGAGAAAACGGATACTTTGAGGAACCCCACTTGGGATGAAAGAAATATACCTGAACTAGGAAAGTAGGTGATCAGATTAAACCTCCCAGGAGAGATACTAGGGAAGACTTACCAGGAAAATAAAAAAGGAAATCAGAATTGGACAGCCTGCTAGAGTGACAGAATAATTCTCCAAATTTAACAGTGTCTCAATAACCTAGGTAGTTAAAGTCACCATGTAATGACAAAGAGCTGGGCAAATACGTTTGCATCGTGCCCTGTGGTAATGACTAGCTAGCATCAGCCTCTCTGACCTTTGATCAGACAGCCCAGCTCAAGGCATGCGATTTGTCACCACCCTGAGGAAGCAGAGGGGAGGTGATCCACACTGCCACTTCTAAAAGACACTCTACCCAGCCTTGAAAAAAAAAAAAACCTAAGCTCTCTTTCCTGACCACTCTTAATTCTGCAGCTGTTGCTGACACATTTCTACCAGCACCATCAAGACCTCATCTCTCCCCCATTCAATCTCCTAACACCTATATGAATCATGTAGTATTTACTTCTCCCAGGGGGCAATTCCTTATAAAATCCAGAGCTGCAATGAAGATTGCTACACTCACATATTTAACTTCTTGGTACAGGACTGTATTCTCTGAGTGATAAAGACGCTGCTTGGGAACAACAATTTTAAGAATTACAAGTTGTCTATCTAGCTCTGCTCCTCCCCAGTGCTACTAAAAAGGAATGGATCTTGACCACAAACTGTTCCTGATCAGACAATGCCCTTTACCAGCCTGAAGCCCAGTTTGAACAGAATGACACTAAATGGAAGGGGCAGGGGGGACAGCTATATGCAATCCTGACCTCACTTGACTATGCAGAATATCCTGATATTTGCATTTTACATTTTAAAAACAACAACAAACCCCCAATGTGATGAGCTACAGAGAATATAAACATCACTGACACCGGTTTAAAACCAGTGGAAAAAACATCTAACACAAAAACAAGATTCCTCAATTCAAATTCCCAGTCTTACTCTTTCACTTGAAAATACTGCTCAACTATCAAGATCATAGAAAACCTTTGTTCCCTGAGAATCTCCAATAATTCCACTCTCATGATGAAACTGACTAGGCCACAGGGCTATAACAGGATTACATTTCTAAGAGAGCAAGTGCCGTCCCCATTCAGAGTCAGTAAGCATACCCTCAACATTTCTTTGCTTTCTCTAATCCCCTGGTAATCCTCTCTTACTGGAGAAGCAGACTCTGCCAGGCACCACTGACTCACGCCTATAATCCTAGCTACTCAGGAGGCTGAGATCTGAGGATTGTGGTTCAAAGCCAGTCCAAACAATTAAGTCCATGAGATTCTTACCTCAACAATCACTAAAAAGCTGGAAACAGAAATGTGGTTTAAGAGGTAAAGCACTAGCCTTCAACAAAAAATGCCCAGGATCTGAGTTTAAACCCCAGGACTGGCACATGAACCTGTGCATACATGCAGGCAGGCAGGCAGAGGCAGGGGCGCCTGCTCATTTATGCACGCGCACATGCGCGCGCGCACATACACACTCAGAGTCTAAAATCCTTTGAGAATAAACTGTAATTTTTTTTTAAGTAGTGAAAAGGAAGACATTTATTGAAGTCAAAAAACGAACACTCTTATAAAGGAAGATAGAAAGTGACAAACTGTTAATGAGGTGTTGCCAGATAGCCATAGCAGTCCATCCCCGCCAATAGTTCTAGCTCAGTGCATGCTCCAGATTATGTGGGTTGAGGAAATGAAGCACACTCGATTATCCAAATCACTTTTACCAGAAAAGCTTTCCATGTTGTTCCCCGGGAGCTGCCAGATCTACATGGGCACGGGTAAATGACTGCATGTTCTTCAAACGGGGTTTCAGATGGTGCTAAGGCTGTTTTATTTCTGTGGGTATGCTTGCTCTTCACCTCCCATTTATACGTTAATGCCAATGCTTTCAGGCTTAGTACAAGTTGCAGATTTTGAGGGCGAATTCAAACATAAGCACTGATAAACCACATGTTTGGTTTTATTCAAACCTAGGATGTACTTAGATTACAGAATGTAAGGAAATATATATTGACTTCTGTTGAGTCCTTAGAATGAGAGAATAAAGAAATATGGATGGTATTTAAAACCTTATATGACAATGAAATCTAGAACTTGTGTTCTTATGGTCTCCAGCATTGATCACTGAAGAGAACTAATAGATGTTAGAATCATTATTAGAATCTAAGAGTTATTTGAACCTCATTAGCAGCGTCCAATTACAGACAAAAAGTCAAGCTATTTTAGCTGAACAGAGCCTTCTTAATCACTTTCATTATCAAAACAGACCCCCTGCTGGAGCCTTTTAATTGGAAGTCTACCATTTTAAAAGCATTTGCATTCATCAAACTATATTGACAGTACTAATAGAAATAGCTCCTAGCTCCTATGTTCACATCATCCAAGTGTGTGAAGGCAGCTGTGGTGATCTACTGAAGGCAGGACAGGAAGTTGGGCCCCTGGTACGAAAGCATCTGGTTGGAATCTCATCATCCTGTGATGCAGCCTTGCCTTCTTCAGTTCTATTACATTACAGGAGGAGGGAGCAGTGGGAAACAACATCATGTCTAGTCTATAGATAAAATGTCCGAAGATAAAAGAGAAGTCATTTACTAATAAATCAGCAAGATCAGAAGCAGTGTAAATGAGTATGTAATCATGAATAGTTCTGCATGTTAGACATTTGTACCCTAGACAGAACTCCATCTCTACTCTTCTTTCTCTTTCTTTTTCTTTCTCTCTCTCCCTCCCTCCCTCTTAAAACACTATATCTCAACAGGCTGGTTCTACAATGTTCTATCCATGAGCTCTAGTTTGTTATTTATAGAGGCTATAAAAGTACACAGCACTTCACAAACCATAGAACATAGGGACTAGAGCCTGGAGGAACTTAGCCTAAATTAGACAGGGACAGAATAGTAGAGGAAACAAAAAATATTTAGTTGTGTCAAATATGTTCCGAGGAAAGAAAGGGAGGGAGGGACAGTGGAAGGGAGGGATGGAGGTAGGGAGGAAGGAAGGAAGAAAAGGACTACTACATAGGGATCTATAGAAAAGTGTTCCACCAAACCAAAAACAACCCACCAGTAACCCAAATCTGAACTCTTGGCATTGTCTCAGTCTATCCACACTGCTGTAACAAAATACAAGTGATTATCACAAAATGCTGGTTCATTTATAATAGATGGACAGATCTGAAGACTTGAATCCAAGTCAAGGTCCCTTAGACTTAAAGGTGCCTTATCTTCCTGGCCTATCTTTGGAGAAGGAAGAACAATGTCAAGTAGCCTGGGGAACAGAAGTGGCAAAAAGGAAAAGAGATTCCCGCTATGATTTGCTTTACATTAGGAATGTATCCTCTCTGCTCTTGTGATCTAGATACTTCTCCCAAAGCCCCCAAACCCCATCAGCCAGCACTGTTACATGGAGACTGAGTTTCAAACACATAAATGTTGAGGCAATCATTCAGGCTGCAATATACATTAAACATAAATTTTGTTTTTCTAGCTATATGAAGCCAAGTTCATCCAGGTGATACTAAAAACTAAATGGCAAATAAATGTCCCAATGCTTAGACGTGAAGGGAAAAAAAATGAATCAAAATATGACCTAATGGGTTGGAAAGAGCTTCAAACCTGTTAATTATTTCAAGTTCTGCCCACACAAGTGATGGCTCCATAGTTGTCATCATTTACCTAAGGGTCCTCAAATCCTTTAGCCTCCTTGATATAGACTTAAATAAAAGACTAGATCTTCTAAAAGGTCTATAAAGGAAGCATCTCCAAGCATTACGGACAGCTAAAACACAAGAAATTCTCTCTGGGCTTCAACCACAAAATCTATACTTGAAGGGTTTAAAACTTGCTTCTTAATTCAGTATTGTCTGTATTTGCCAGAGAACAAGAAAAATGGATAGAATGTAGTTGGTAAATGTTAGTATTGAGATTTACCAACTACAAAGGACCTAATTCTGTGATAAATTATTATTCTCGTGTTGCACAGACCTCAGGGGACTTCCTCAAACATGTAGATGATGGCTCAGAGTGACATAATCCAGGTCATCAGAATGCCAATGACAGATACTTGTGTAATGATTTTTATTCCAACATATAACCAGCTTAGTCAAAGCCAGATAGATTACTTTTCTAGATGAAAATCTAAGATACTTAGTGGTTAAATGTGAAATAAAAATTCAAAATATCCTGGGAATCTCTCAATATTGGAGCTCACTGATGGTAAAAACCAAAAAACTTTCCATACTACTTTTCTGATATAAATACTGAAGTGTCCAATCAAACCATGATGTGTTCTTAGATGCCATTTATAATCAATATAAAATAATCATCTAACTTTTCCTGATGGTGTTCTCATAAATTTCTCTTTCATTTCTCAAAGAACATGTGGCCAACTCATTGCAAAAATCAGGCTTTAATCTCCTTCCATTCATCAACAGTGACACCAACCCCCTACTCTAGTCAAAGAGGATACCATCTGCAATAGTTCTGCCCGAGTTCCCCTGGAATTTTAACTTTCACTTCCTGGCTTCTGAACCCTCAGCAATGGGAGCAATTTACCTCGATCGACTTCACCAGTCACTGTTGCAATTTAGCTAAGACATTTCCCAAGGGCCTATTAGAAAAGGTTCCAATTTGAAAAATTCACATCTGATCCTACAAACCAGTCCTGAAAACATCATTTGGTACCAACTTACAAATTATTCTTTTTCTGATACCAAATTCTTCCCCTTGATAAAGAAATGCAAATAGGAAAGAAGAAAAAGACAGGATAGCTGCAAACCAGCTCAATGAAAATACAAAGACACAAACATTAAGAAGATATTTCAAACAATAACCCTAGCCGCCAGTTCTATTTGCTTTGATTTGCTTTGGTTATTCTATCCTACACTAGCAAACTGAGGGTGGAGGCCTAGGGCAGAGAGAATGCCTTCAGTCGCATCTGCAATACAGCAACATCTGAAACCTAATGAGTATGTGGAGTTCCTTCCAAATTTAAATTTAAGGACCATGAAAGCCCAAATTGCACTATTAAAATACTTCACACTCATGCACACATTGTACCTATTCAATGGAGCTAACCAAAAGAAATGTGGAAACACATTTTGTAGGAATGGTAGCAGGGAGGAGACATCTCCTTTTGGCAAAGGAAATGTAAAACATTTTTTTAAAATTATGAATAGGTAAAACATCAGCAATTCTTATACTATCATTGTGTAAGCAATATTACTTAGTTTAGAATTATATACTATCTCATAAATAATTTCATCATTATTTGAAATTATACTTAATAGATTATGAAGTACTTTCTCACTATTTCTCAGTTTATGCTTTTCTACACTACTTGTGTTTCTGAAATAACATGTAGAAAATATATCATCATTGCCAGTGAATTTCAAAAATTAAGTTAGTGAAGAGAATGCCATTTGTTTGAGACTGATGACCCAAAGTTTGCCTTAACCAAAAAAAGAACATTTATTTTCAAATATCAATAAAATCAGTGTACAAAAGTTAAATTACTGCTAACAGAAACATAACTAGAAATAGTTGTGCTCATTTTGACTAAATTCTATTTGGCATCCATATATGCTTGACTTTAGACAACACATATGTAATTTACAGCAGGAGACTCCTCCCAGATTTAAACAAGAACATTAAGTATTTCTATGAAACACAAACTCTACAACTCTGCCACGTGAACATGTCTGAGAACTAGTACATTAATAAAAACTCAATATTAGCAGTTTCAAATGTTCAGAAAAATGGCTCTCATTAAGATTAGATAGTATAAGCAGAGAACTCACAAGCACGTTCATGGTACTTCATAGTGTCACTTGGGATAAGCTGCTATTTCAGAGCAGCATCGTCAAAATGTAAACCAGAGACCATAATTCTGTCCTTTTCCTCCCTTTTCAACTACTTATACACTAAGGCCAAAATTTCTTTTACTATTTCAACTAAAATAACAAAGCCAAGGAAAGAAAATCAAGAGGCAGATAGCATAGTCCAGTTGTTCTTTATTAAGCCATGAAAAGATTTGCTCGCCCTCTTCTCCAGGGGCAGGGGAAGAAATAATGTTATTCTTCAATTTTGGGAGGGGCTACTTTTTCAAAAAGATTTAAAAAAACAGATTACTTATATTGCTGAAACGTGGTTTTACTATTTTTAATATCAACTCACAGCCTGTTGCTTCTCAAATTTCCAGTAGGAAGTACCAATAGTTATAATTAATCAATACAAACAAAAGTCATTTGGGGAGGGGGAATTCTGAAACTTATAGTAACATAGTAAAGTCTTTGACAAAGAAGTTGAAGAACCATCAGCATCCAAAAAATAGCCTGATTATGCTACTTTCTCACCAAAACTCAACTATTACATAAGAGTATTTTAAGCAGATAACTTATAAAAAGAAAGCCTTAAAAGAATTTTTAAAACTTCACTCAACTCTTTATCTGAACAGTTGTTTGACTCTGTCCTACAACAGTACTTTTTTCAGACTTGCCATATGTTCACCTATTTCTGTACAATATAACTCATACAAATAATGTTGGCCTTTTTTGATCACTTAACACTGTATCCTAAATAATGCTCCAAATAGAGATATAACCTTTGTAATGTTTATAGATACAAAATTCAGATGCACACTTTTATATATAATTCAAACTGCTCTCTGAAGATCTCGTTACTAAAAGATATCCGTTTTTGGAATCATAGACCACTAATTAATTGCTCAAAATTTACTTGATTATTTCCCTAATTTTGTATACTTAGTCTACTTCTACTTTCTGACAGATCTTGATATAGTAACTTTCCTGGTACAGAGCCTGGCTCTATTCTTAAATGCTGCTTCTAGGACACTTGTAAGAGAGAGACAACTATGACCAAGATTATGTGCAATTGGTGAAAACACCCACATATTTAGCCAATTTAGCTGCCTAGTTTCAATAGCAAAGGATACAACCCACTGAATATACACTTTCCTTAACAATCTTTTTTTTTTTTACCCCCAAGAATCAGTATTTCATAAAGCTCAATGTAAGATGCAAAGCCTGCTTCAAAGAGCCAGCTTCATGTGTCAGGACTGCTTTGGGCTCAGCCATTGTAGATCTAGGGCAGTCTCTCTGCTTGACTAAATGTCTAATTTATGTAATATAGATTGAACTGTTTTTTCCAAATGTCATGTCAAAGCACTAATCCTAAATAAGTATCCCAGATTTTGATTACATTTGAAGACAGGGCCTTTGTAAGGTGTGATTAAACTAAAATGAAGTCCGGAGGGGAGACTCTAATCTGGCAGCAGCTCTCATAAATGGTGAAAGATTGGGAATTGACAAGAGTATACATGGCATGTAATAAAGAAACAGTTACATTCAATGCAATAAGAGAGGGTTTAAGATAAACCAAATCTAGACCAATGATAGCAAGGATCACTTTGGTGTCAGACTTAGAGCCTCTAAAACTGTGAGAATTTGCTGTTGTTTATGTCATTTACTGTTGTGTTTTATTTTGTTATGGAACACCTAGAAAAATAAGTAAAATTAACAGTTTGAGTCCTGTGAACTTTTTCATGTGTTCCTCCCAATATACTATAAATCCTTTCATTTACAGATAGGAAATTAAGTACACTAACACTAGTTATGTTTTTATCTGGGACCATAGAATAAGAAAGCAGAAAATTAAGGAAGAAGATCCAGATCTTTTGTCTCATGCCAAAAATCCTTCCATCAAGTACAAGAACAATTATAAATAAGAACCACAGGCATTTCTCATCATCAGCACCAAGGAATCGCAATTTAATCAATTAACTTCTGGAACAAATTCCTGGAGGGTGCACAAAAAGCAGCTGATGGATTTGAACAAAAATTTATCAAGATGTATGCCTTCGGAGAACACAATATTAACAACCATACCTGCTATTCAGAAAATGTATCAACAACAACAAAAAAATGAAAACAGGATAATTTGAAAAGACAAGGGCTTTGAACATATCAGAGAGACCTATAGAGGCACAAAGCTAATTTTGACAGCTTTCAGGGAAAGATAAGGGTTAAAAAATTAACACTGAATGACTGCTAAGACCAGATAGATCCTATAAAATCTGATTTTGCGAATCAACTTCTATATCTTTAGCATGTTCATTGTTCGTTAGTTTTTTTGTTTAGCTTTCCTTCCTTAATGGCTCCTTTCTCAGCTAACCTAAGAGTATTTACCCAAGGATATCAGTGCCCACAGCTATTCAATGTTGAAATTACAAAAAGAAACTATAAAACTATAGCTAGCAAAATGATAATCATGCCCAGCTTTAGATCTTAACCCCAAGGATCTAGGGATTTCCTTTATAGAGGAATTTACCAATAGACTTCTTTAAATTGCTGTCCTACCCACAATCCACACAAAAAAAAAGAGACCTGTTAGACCACTTCTGGATGAGAAATTCAGCTGAAGTCGGGAAGTTAAGCTGTAATTAGATGCAGACAAAATATTTAAACTTTTCCAGTATGCTAATCTTGTACTTGATGGCCAAAATGACAGAGCTGGGTGGCCTAGAAAGCCATATGGGGATGTGAAGAAACTCTGCTTTCCAGAAGCCCTAGTTAAGGTATATATGGAGCACAATATACCACTTGAGGTCTATTTCTAAAATCTTTTTGTGGTTTTAAAATGCTCCCAAAATTTATATTATGCCATCAACTGAACCTCTGAGGATCTACACATTTGATCAAAACAGTTGACAATTAAAATACAGTTTGTCATTCACTGGGTTCAATTACTTCAATAACAGTAACCATTAACAAAGAAAGCAGTGTCAGACAAAAGTTAACATTTAATACACTACTAATGATTCAGAGATATTTGGTTGAAAAGAGTTTGCAAAAGACTTTCTTTTTATTATTAATATTTCTTTAACTACCAGGTGAGACACTCAGTCCTTTTTCACTTTAGATCACTACTTAACTCTGACCCTGCTGGCTTGGGACTGAATTCCCCCTGCCTTGCCCTCAGAAGAGTTCCCCTTAGTCACAGAAAAGAAAAGATGGAAAGGCAAAACAGATGGTACAGAGAAACAAAGGCAAGTTATTCTTCTGTTGATTTTTCTGTTGTCATCAAGGCACATAATGGTTTTAGAAGATAGCAAGTTGAAACTTAATAGTGTTATTATAGCCAAATAAAATACTTTGCCCCAAATATCATGTAACCCTTTTATTAATTACAATAAAAAATATAAAAAAATAAAATACTTTGCCCTTAATTGACTAATAGGCAAGTGATCAGAACCCACTAGGAGGCAGACCAAAAGAAAGGAGTATTGTGGGGCGGTGGCTCACGCTTATAATCCTAGCTACTCAGAAGGCTGAGATCTGAGGATCAAGGTTCATACCCAGCTAGGCAAAAAAGGACCTGAGACTCTTCAACTAACCTCCAGAAAATGGTAAGTGGGGCTTGGTTCAAGGGTAGGGCAGTAGCCTTGAGCTGAAGAGCTCAGGGACAATGCCCAGACCCAAGGGTGGAGTGGTGGCCTTGAGCTGAAGAACTCAGGGACAGGGCCCAGGCCAAGTTCAGCCACATGACCCACAAAAAATAAAAAGGAGTATTTATTGAAGTTATACCTCATTCAGTCTCTGTTACTAAGCAACAGCGATGGACAGTCACCACCACAGTGCCTATTTTACACATTTAAACCCTGACTTAAACACAGTTCCTCACAATATCTCAGAGGCTAGGGGTGGAGTTGGTTTCAGACACAAACTAATTCAGTACTTTTAGTTCACTCCTTTTCCATTTTTCATTCAATCCCTCAAGTCATACATAAGTAGGACAGGTTAATGAGATAGATTATTGATTAATGAGTCAAAGAAGTTCAAATGCAAACTAAGTGGAGGCAAGATGAATCTTACAAGAGTTGGATTTGAATCTGAAGCATTCCAAATGGATGTGGTAATGAACATCTGTATTCCCAGCATTTAGGAGGCAAAGGCAGGAGGATTTGGAGTTTGAGGGAAGTCTCAGCTAGATTGGACCCTGCCTTAAAAACTAAACAAAAAAGCTGAGGCCGGGGGTAAATATCTGCCATCTTAGCTACAGGAGAGAATGAGATTGTTAGGACCACAATTCAGGGCCAATAAGGCAGAGAAAAACTTCATTAAACTCTCAACAAAGAGCTCATGAATTGTGTCAATATTTGTGTCCAGATAGGAAACCCTATTTCAAAAATAATGGGCAGGCCGGGAGTTTGGCCTAGTGGTTAAAGTGCTTGCCTAGCATGCATGAAGACCCAGGTTCGATTCCTCGGTACCACATACATAGAAAAAAAAAAGCCGGAAGTGGTGCTGAGGCTCAAGTGGTAGAGCTCTAGCCTTGAGAAAGTCCAAGGACAGTGCTCAGGCCCTGAGTTCAAGCCCAGGACTGGCAAAAAAAAAAAAAATAAATAATGGGCAAACATCAGGACCTAAGTTATGGCTCATCAGTGAGAGTACCTCCTATGCAAGGGAGAGAAGGAAGGAAGAATAGGAGAGGGGAAGATAGTGTTGCTTATAATGGTTTTCAACACTCAGTTACAGAAATAAATTTAGATGTAACTATATACATACACTTTTTGTGTATATGTTACATTGATTAGCTCTGACCAAAGCAGCAACCAAATAACAGGCAGGCTGAGACCTAAGAGGATTAAGGTTGGAAGTGCCTCTGAGACTCTATCTCCAATTATTAGCAAAATATGTTAGACTGAAGATGTGGCTCAAATGGTAGAATGCCAACAAACAAGATTCCTTAAAGAAATGGCTGACTTGTAGAGTTGAGGTGAAGATGGCCTGATAGGCCTCATGCTGAAAAGCAAGGAAGTAATCAAAGAATATTGGGACATGTTAAAGACATAGAAACGAGCTTAAAAGGAACATCATTGCCCAAATCAGGGAATAACCAAGTACCAAAGTAAGAAGTAGTATTTGATGGTCTCTAACTCACTGAATAAAGTATGAAACCATGGGACTATTAATACGGATGAGAATTTGTTTTGTTTCAACATGTCTCCCCACACAATATTTATCAAATGCAATGAGGAAGTTGCTTAGAGAAGGAAAGCCCAAGAGATGCATCTTCAATCACATATTAAACTTCTGTTCACTAAAGTGGTTCTGCTTGTTGTCTAATAAGCAACAGGTACCTACTACTTTAAAAATCTAAAATCAAAAAGAGCATCTCCCTTTGAAAATGGCATTCAATTTTTCACTAAATCACAATGGGTTACAGATTAAAATATATCAGCAAGGTTTTATTATTAAAAAATTAATATCTCAAAACCACAAAATCTCCTTGCAGTAAATGCTGAAATTCAACCAAGGTTTCAGTACTGTTGCCATACATCTTAGAAAGTTAATAATAATAAAATTACAGAAGTTAATTCTAGTCAGGTATGCAGACTGCTAAATTTTTAAATTAAAATAAATGCCTTGATACACTATTAACCTCTAACTCAAAAGAGGTAATTCACAATAAGGTTAAAACAGGAATGTAAACTCTGCAGAGATATGGACTGTTTCATTTATAGCTTACTTCTTAAAGATGTGCTTTGAGCACCGTAAAAACAATAACCATTGAGAACAGACCCAAACAGTGAAGGAAATAAGGACATGAAGCAGCAAGACCCCATCATGCACAGGATATTGTCTTTGTGAGCATTCATATCTGCATTTGTAAAATGTAGTTAGTGGTAATCTCTATCTATAATGCTGTATTATCACTTGAATACACTTAAGTGCTCTATAGGAAGTTTTCAGTACATGGTGGCTACTACCATTTCTACGTTATAAATTTTGCATGAGTTCCTTACAAGAAGACTCAGTTCATCTGGGAATCAAGAAAAAGCTGCTGCAGTATAGCAATTGTTTCTCATTTACAACAATGCAGGAACATCAACAGGCAGGGAAACTTTTGAGATCTTAATCAAAAAAATCAATATTCTCCTCACAACACAAAGAGACAGTATGGGCACACACAGGAAGCTTCTCTAGAAACACTTAAGAAAGATCATCAGAGCTTGGCATGTATGGCTCAGGTCTGTAATCCTAGCTACTTGGGAAGATGAGAATGGGAAGCTTATGGTTCAAGGCCAACTTGGACATTGTGAGACCCACTTAATAACTGATAGTTTGGGCACACAGGCAAGTACCTGTCCTCCCATACTACTACTATTGGGAGGACTGAGGGACCAGGCCCACCCAGACAGACAAGTCTTTGAGATTCCATCTCCACAGAGGAAGCTGGACCACAAAGTGGTTCATGCTTTTGATTCTAGATAAAACAGAAAATCTAAAAGACACTTCCCTAAAAATAAGCAGTAAAAAACAGAAACATTGTCAAAGATTAGAAAATTCAGGGTCTTGGATTTAATCCAGTACTGCCAAAAAAAACAAAGACACGATTAGTTACCAAGAAAGTTGAAAGGCAAGCCACAGATTAAGAAAAGACATTCTCAACACACATTGAATGAAAACTCACATTCAGAATATATAAAGAGTTCCTACCAATCAATAAGAAAAAGATGAACAACTTAATTTTAAATTTTTTCACTGGGAAACAAAAACTTCGTAAGAGATATCGAATACTCAATAACTTATGAAAAGTTGTTCAACATACTAGTCATCAGGGAAATGCAAACTGAAAACAAAATGAGATACCATTATAAACATCAGAATAGAAAAAATTAAAAACATAAAAATGCTAAGTCTTGGCATGGGTGTGGTGCAATTTTCTAAACATTTACACTAGAAAAGTTATTCAGCAGTATCAGCTAAAGCTAAATATTCTTCTATCCAATCACCCCAAATTACTGTTGTATAAATGAAGGTACAGGTTCATCAAAACATACAGACAATAATGTTCATTAACAGGCTTATCAAGATAGAAATAATCTGAATGACCATCATTTACAGATTAGAACAACTGATCCAAGTAAGAAAAAAGATGAATTTCACAGGCATTATGATACATGAAAAAAGTTTAAAAGGAAAGAGCACCTTCTATGATCCCCTTTAATTACATTCAAGAGTAGGTGCAACTAACTGATTATGAAAAATGTCAGAATAGAAGCTTTGTCAAAACATTCAAATTATCGTCTGGAAATGGATATGAGAGAAGCTTCTACGATGATATAATAGTAGTCTATGTTTTGATTTTGATGTAATCGTGTGTGTGTGTGTGTGTGTGTGTGTGTGTGTGTGTGTTCACTGGGTTGTACACTCAAGATTATTATACCTTTATATACATGACTGGATGCTGACCTCAATTTAAAAAAAAAAAGTTCTTTGTCAAAAAAAAAAGCTTTTTAGAAAGTGGAAAATATAGCCAGAGTAATACCATTTACATTTAAATAAAGAATAACTTTTATTAGTACTGAGAATAGAACTGGAAATTACTTGAAATTCATACTGCTATGCAAATATATTGTTATTCCTGACAAGTAGCAACTCTATCTCTTAAGATATAAAGAAACTTTATAACTAATTTGGGGATGGGTTGGGGAGCTAGTATATTACTTATGGAAGCCCCACTTCTATGCTGTCACAGAACCCAATAGAAGAAAATTCCTGGAGCAGAGGAATCTCAGGAACTAAAGCAGGGGCTAATGGGAAGAAGAAAGTGAACCCGTGCAAAAAGACACAGTATGGAGCAGAGGGAAAGAGAGGATGGAGGATGGAGGGCTGATAGGAAACATGCACTCAAACTGTTCTCTAGTTTGTGATTATTTTATTTACCCAAAATGCACTTACACAGTTTAACTGCAGGGCTCACCTTCTCCTCTGTCCCAGATGCTTTGAAACAATAATCAGATCTAAGCTACTCCTAGCACAGATGTCTTTTGTTGTTGTTGTTTTGGGTTTTTGGTTTGGTTTTTTTGTTGTTGTTGTTGTTGTTGTTTGCCAGTCCTGGGCTTGAGCTCAGGGCCTGAGCACTGTCCTTAGTTTTCTCAAGGCTCGAGCTCTACCACTTGAGCCACAGCACCTCTTCTGGCTTTTTTCTACATATGTGGTACCGAGGAATTGAACCCAGGCCTTCGTGCATGCTAGGCAAGCACTCTACCACTAGGCCAAACTCCCAGCCCCCTAGCACAGATGTTTTAAGGGAGGTATGAAAAGAGAGGAAACAGTAGAACAAGCAGTAATGCCATCACTTCTGGGGACAAACCAGGCACCTATAGTCCCAATATAAACAATACATAATGCTGACTGTACTGCTCCCCTGTGCATACCTTACATTTACTTTTAATGAGAACAACAAAAAAATACTTTTATACCTATGCACTAAATTCTTGTGTACCTGCTGCATTAACCTGGCAGTTTATAGGCCCCACACTCTAAAGGCCTGCATGGTGGTGAGTTTTCACAAATGTTGAGGCTGCTACCTTGCTACCCTCCCTGAGCAAGGCTCTCAAAGGAAAGCCAAGGGTTGTTATCTTCTGAAGGTCTGAAATACAGCCTCTCTTGCTGAGATTATCCCAGCATCTGTGTAGTCCTACTGGTTCTAAAACTCCCTGGCGCTTATGCTGGGTCATTTTCCCTGCTGGAAACACATCTCCTGGATTTAAGGATCATATTACATAGATGCAAAGGAAGCCTCCTCCTTATCCACCTGGACAAGCTCCGTTTCTCTTGGATGATAAATTCCTTTCATAAGCATAGTTCATCAATCCCAGGCAACAATGTAAGATTCAACTACCGCAAATTGTCAAGTTCATATTTAAGGACATGAAAGCATTTGAAATTAAAATACTACAGATCAAAGGCCACATACAGAAAATAAAATCCTTCTCCCCAGACACCTCAGCACTCTGAATTAAAGACCAAATTCCAGACATATTTAAGACAAAAACTCCTCTTGTCATAACTGGTTTGTAAAAGCCCTCAGTTTATCTACTGCCCACTGGCATTTATCAACTCTAATACTTCAAAGACTGATATTACAGCTCATTTTATTTGAGCTCCATAAATCTCCAGCCATTCATGAGTATTTTTTCATTTCAAATCCAACTGAATTTCATTTTATTGAAGACAAATGGAAACACTAAACACTGTTTAAAAAAATTAATAGACTATTTCCACTACCAACTTCAAACTACAAGTATTTGTGAAAGTAGGATAGTCTTGTATTTGCTGATAATACTCCTACATTCATATAGCACTGCAATCCCATTAGCAGCAGGCTTAAATTAATAAAATTGTTTGTCTTGTCAGCTTGTGTTACACGTTGTACAAACTTGTTAGATAATCAGCAGAGGCATGACAATTCATTATCCTACAGGGAGTCTGTCTGAAACCAGCAGCTTCCGCTTTCAAACGGAGCTACCACATCAAATTAGACCATCATTTGCAGCCGGCTGCTGCACATTCTGAAGGGCACAGACACACAGAAACTCTGCATCCATCCCACTGTTCACCAGAAGCAAGAAAAGATTTTAAATCTCACTCCCAAATGCAAAGGCCCTTTGGCTGTCCAGTACCAGCTGGAGAGCATTTTTTAAAAGCCCCTGAAACAAGACAGATTCAAGACAGATTCTAATTTTCCTTGGCTGACAAGGGCAAAAGACACAGATTTTACAATGGGCTTTAGCAGTGGCACTTGGCTCATATCAAACCACCAAGTGTTATTTTTAATGGGGAAGAAAAAAAGAAAGAAGGAAGGGAAAGGGAAAGGGAAAGAAGAAAGGGAAAGGAAAAAGGGAAAGGAGAAAGAGAAATGAACTTTTCCTGGGCAGAATTTCATTTTGGCTCATTTGAATCAGCTGCCTCCACGCTACAACTGCACATAGGTAGAGGTGGTCAGCTGCCACTCCACTGCTCTGGGAAAACAAGATGTCACACTCCTCTGGAGACTGTGCTACCCAATATATAAGCAATGACGCAGTGAATTAAGTTAGCATGAAGCAACTCAGCTATTTCAGGCCAAAGGAAGTAGATGTCAGTTACAATACATAATTCTTGGCATCATTTACCCAAAATACAAATCAGTGGCAGGTGGAAGACTATGTGTCACATATTTCTGTAGGATTCAGAAATCACACCAAAAACTTGGCCCCAATGCCAATTAGAACAAGTCTGTGGAACCAAAGGGAATTATTGCAGCTTCTGATGGGCCTGGGAAAGATACGAGAACAATGGAAGGGATAACATTGTTCAAGATGCACTGTATTTGTAATTTGACTTAGAGAATTTAAATTCCTTAGTACTACTACTTTAAATGATTTTTTTGTTTTTGTTTTTGTTTTTTACTTTTATTGTTGAGGTGATGTACAGAGGGAGGGGTTACAGTTACATTCATCAGGCAGTGGATACATTACTTCTTGAATATACCAGGTACCACATTCAGATACAGGAACAACATGAGATAAACCATAAGGGGAAAAGAAAAGAAATAGCTTCACATAGTACATAAAGAACAAAAATCACAAAGATAACCCTCTTGTTTCCATATCCTAGAGTTCATTTTGCTTAGTCTCATCCCATATGAAAATATACACATAGTTTTTGAGCTATTATGATTCTCTGTTAGGAGAATTCTAGATGTACACTGTTACAAATGAGGGAAACCATGGTGCCTGTTTCTTTGGATCTGACGTACTTCACTTAATATGACTTTTTCCAAGTCTTTCCATTTCCATATAAATGGAGCAATGTCATTCTTTCTGATGGCAGCATAGAATTCCATGGTGTATAAATACCACATCTTCACAATCCATTCATCTACTGAGGGGCATCTGGGTTGGTTCCATATTTTAGCTATGGTGAATAATGCTGTAATTAACATAGTTGTGCTGGTAGGTTAAATGATTCTTTTTTTAAACTGAAGCTTCTGTGAAAGTGAAAATGCTAAAGAAAGTAAAACTCACAACTTGAATACTACATTCTTTTAGGCTTTGAATGCTATGGTCATTGACCCATAATTTAGCATCATTTTTGCCAACAAAAAGTCATTTCTAACCAGGCGCAGTGTCTCACCACTATAATCCCAGCTACTCAGGAGGTTGAGATCTGAGGATCACAGTTCAAAGCCAGCCTGGGCACTAAAGAACATGAGAATGTTATCTCCAATTAACCACTAGAAAACAGGAAGTGGGGATGTGGCTCAAGGGGTAGGGTGGTAGCCTTGAGCTGAAGAGTTCAGGGACAATGCCCAGGCCCAGAGTTCAAGCCCCATGGGGGAGTAAGGGAGGGAGGGGGGTGTCATTTCTAACTTTGCATATGAAAGAATATGCTTTCCACTTGGGACAGCACAAATCAGGCTAACTATCTAGATATCATTGGTGGTATCATTTCAAAATATTGTCTGCTCCTCTTTCCCAAGAGATAATGATTTCGAAACCACACTGAATAATCAGATGATTTGAGGGAGGGTTTTTACTCTCTCACCCTGGAAGAAGACTCAAGAGTGACCAGCAAAACCACAATGAGTCTACTCTTGATTCTCCTTGTGCTGTCTATCCTATGTTATGAGAGAAATGTCAGATAACAAGTAATCTATCAGATTGGATCACAATATGAAGACATGTGGGATAAAGCCATAGTCTCCCTTTCAAGACATGAGTGAGAAAACAGTGGGCTTTTGTTACTGTAATACAACTTACCACACACAGAATGAAGAAAAGCTGTAAGAAATTTGGTCTGAGCCAGGGCACTTATGTAGTGAAAAACAACAAAACATCCCATGAGAAAACCAAAATAGAAGCATGATGACCCATTTTTACAAAGAAAAATTATTTTACTCTATCTGACCTTTTCAACCTGAGCCCGATTTTCACTCAAAAGATAATCTATATAATTCTAACAGAGAAATCATTATCTCTTCTCTGAACAGCAAATACAGTGGCATAAAATGACATATCATATTCAGAGTGTCCAGTACTTATTTTATCTTTCTCTGCTTCCTATTTTGCTAGCAGGCTAACGGTTCCAATTCATTTCTAATTGATCATCTAATTTGAAGAAAATGTGAATACTAAAAAATAGGTTCTGTGTGGCTAAAGAGGCAATATAGGACAGGTAACTTTGCAAACAAGACCTATTTTGACTGTTAAAGGATGAAAATTTTACTTGGTATCTGTGATTTAGTTAGGTGGGATATTGACAAAGAAGTAACCATTTTAGTAATAATCAATTATTGGGGTAGGATTCAAGAGACAGAACATAAGAGTTCAAGTTTCAATGTTTTTTAAAAAAAGGAATCTTCAGAGTCCATGCAAGGCAGTATATAGCAAATCATGCCTTAATTAACATTGCAAAGAGAAAGTAAAAATCCAAAAAGTCCAGACTCAATCAGCTTTAGTTGGTATATATGTTCATTTTCTGCAAAAGCATCAAAAGGTTTTCAGAAATGAGAAGTGCACAGCAAGCCAGGTGCCAGTGGCTCACACATTTAATACTGCCTATAGAAGAGGTTGAGAGCTGATATTGGGCTGATAATCTCAGGAATGTCCAGTACTGGCACAAAAATAAAAAAGCACTAAGTACCCAGGTAATCTTGTCTCTTTTAGCCTACCTTCACCTTGGCCCTGTCATATCACCAATATTCACATAAGCAAAGTTTCATTGTGAGGCAATGGGACTGCGGCTTTGTGTCAGGTGAGGAAGGGAAGATTTTTTGTTTGTGTTTCTCCCCATTAATAAATAAGTTCCGGAAAAAAAAATCTTCATCTCAATTTCATGCCAAAAATACCTACAAACAACATCTGGCTGCCAGCACCCAAGAATACTGAGACCCTCTTCTGCATTCCCTCTATCTTTACAGAAATAAAAGTACATTGTTTCCTATTACCATTATAGTTGTTGGTGAAATTTTCCATTCAGATCATCTTTGCAAAGCACAAACTACTCCAGTAAGAATGTAAAACATCTCCATCTGAACACAGTCTCTTCCACATCAAACTCAGAGCCACTTGACAGAAATCCATTACCTAGAAGCAGACACTGAACTTTCAGCACTCTGTGGCTCTGAAGAGGATCACTATTTGTCCCTTAAAAAACTAGGAGTGAGTGAAGATCACTGGGTCAATACCCTGTTTATCTCCATGTTGCCAAAATACACAAACAGGAGTTCAGGGAATAGCACCCGATCGATGCTATGCCAGCAGTTTTTTAGGAGACATTCCTCAGACATCACAAGAAAGGAAGCAAAGCTGGGCATGTGGGGGGAGGGAGGCACCCAACCTAGGCAGTTGGTACTAGAGGTGGGTGAATACTTTCCCAAAAGCTATATGTGGCCTTTTATACAGCTTCTGGGCTGCAAATCAATCTTATACTTTGGATGCCTTTAAATATATAAAATCAAAATTAAAAACGAGATGCAAAGTGAATTTCTTATGCAATTCAAAATTTCATTGTTAAAAATACTTTTTACTGGAACACAGCCACAGCCCTTTATCTGGGTTTAGTCTATACATACCACTGATTTCAGCGACAAGGGCTATATGGCCCACAAATATGTTCTCAAATATTTACTATTTGGACTTTTATATACATATACACACACACTCTCTCTCTCCCCCCATACACACATACACACACACACACACACACACACACACACACACACACACACACACACAAAATGTGCCAGCCCTCTGACTTATCACCTCTGAATTTTTCTTTTCACCCAAATGAAATCATCTAGAATCCCAGAGATGAACACTGAAGGGAGAGAGAACAAAGCAGAGCAACAGTAAGGCTGGCTGGGTTTCTAAAGGTAGCAAAGTGCTCATTTACACCTATTTTCCAGGGCTAGATCACAATAGGTATTTAACATATGTGTTGTTAAATTGCAGGTGGTCATAACATTATGCTGATTCCAACCAAACTTCACCATACAGGGCAGACCTACATGCCCACCCCTCCCCCATATGCTTGCCACAATTTTTTTTAGTAGAACTCAACAAAGATCAGTCATGATTTATATGGCAACTAATAGGACCAGCAGAATCCCAGCTGAACAAACTCTCCAATTTTGTTTGGAAAAGCCACACTCAAGATGTTGACTGAAAGAAAAAAGATGAGAAAAGAGGAAGTTGAAATGGCACATCTAAAAACATGGCTAGCTTGGCTGGATTCTGGACAGCACCCAACTCCATAGATCAGATATTCACAGAGCAGCAAGTAGAGAGGAAGGGGAGATGCAAGTGCCTGCCTTACACTCTGATGCTACTTAGGATTCAGGCAACAGCTGCACACCGGGTAATGCTCCCCCGAGCAGTCAGCTGGGGAGGCACTGTGTCTCATCCTCGCTAAGAGCTCTGGCTGCAAACCCACACACGCTACTTGGACAGCCAATTGCCCATGACTAGGCCGGTGTGCAGAGGGTGCTGAGTAACCAGGGAATGCAATAGGGTCGTTTGTTCGTAACAACAATCCTGGAAAACTGCAAGGAGTCACCTTTTTTATCCAAATCCTGCCCTAGCTGCAGATTTGCTAGAACAGGGATCTAGCTGTGAGTCACACAGACCTCACATATTTACCTATCAAACTAAGGAGGATACTGAGGCCACCCTAGAAACAAAGTTCCTAGATTATAACCTACAGCCTTCATACATAAGCTACAGGTTCCACCAAGGTAATTTACTTTTTAAATTTGTGGGCTAATCTACCTTCCCACTTTCTACTCCTTGGTTCAACTCCTAAATAGCCTGGGAAAATACTAGAAGCATTTTCCTACCATTAACAATGTACAGCCAGGAAGGCAGTTTCCACTTGTCATCTAACATTGGAAACAGCACACACTGCTTTAGCACTGAGGATGCATCTACTTTCAACTCTACTGTTTAATGGGCTAGCTAATGGGCTAGAATACTAAATGTCTCATATGCTCTGAGCAAAGCACAATCCACAAAAAGCTCTTGAAAGAAGCTACATTCTAGAGACTGTTTCTCTGTACCAAGTCTGGTCATCCATGACCTTATGTCTATCTCTGCTCTTTGAACAAGAGGAAGGAGATTGAATGGGCTTCAATAAAAATGCCTGCCATGGAAACCGAATGGCAATAAAATGGAGTTCTTTATATTGTTTAATTTTCTACATCTACTTTAGTAACATTAACCAAGTACCAAGGATGTCCTACCCTTCAGAATCATTGATTGGCCAATAAAATTCTATCATGAAAACAGTGTTGAAATCTTAAATCCATGTATTTAAGAATGATACAGTAATGGCAGACAAGAAACTTAATGAGGTAATTAAACTAAATGAGGTCATTAGGTTAAGCCCTAAGGAATAAGAAGACATTAGGATGCAGACACATTGATGAAGTAGCACCCATGTGAGAACACAGAACTGTCATGTGCCAGTCAAAATAAGAGGGCTTGGGGAAAAGGACATTTGACAATAGGTAGGCCTTGGATTTCTAACTCCAAAATTATGGTAAGAGTATTATGGAAGCCCTCAAAAGATAAAATAATGGCATTCACAGGGAAGTGGATGAATCTAAAGCAAATCATGTTGAGTGAGACAAGTCAAGACCAAAGGAACAAAAGGCACGGGGGTATCCTTACTATGTGACTATTAAATCCACACAGTATAAGAGCAAGGACTCAATATTTGCATACCCACTACTATGGACATGGTATTGGAAAGATAAACACAACTACATAAATATAAAAATCTATGACTCCATAGACTTAATGTTTTATTACATAGATAAATATGTATCTATGACATATAAACCCTCACCATAATTTTAATTTTGTTCTAAAATCTAAGTGCCAGTGATTGTATATAGAGATTCCCTTCTTGAATACTTATTTGTTAAATACATCATTTGAAATATGATGTAAAAATCAAGGTTAATAGATTCTTTAATAAAAAAATGATACATAAAAAAGAAGAAAAGATAATGTATATATTATCATTCCACATACTCCAAAATAAAAACTAGTTCTACTGGAAGGGAAATATGAAAGAATTATCTATCTTGAGTCCACACAGACTTGTATAAATTCCATCCTTCTACATTTGGTTTTCTACCTTTTTTCTGTCCTTGTAAAAGTTCCCTAACAGAATAGATTCAAAAATGTAAAGTTCTTTATTCATAACTGCAAATTCCAAAAATCTCTACAAACCAAAAGATTATTTTGGTGGCAGAACTTAACCTCATCTCAATTATCTACTGCAAAACCTCACCTAAACAGATGTGAGAATATTTTCAGTTCTTTGTCCGAGTTAGTGTGAATATTCATGTTGCATTACAGAAAACTACTATGTTGAATTATGGGTTGTTATCCACAACCCCTTGGGAATAGTATGTAATTAATAAACCACACAGGTACCATATAACCTTTTTAAAGTCTAAACACTTCCAAATTCAATCGCTAAGTATTTCTGGCATGGGATTATGGGCCTCCATTGCTGTCATCTTCCTCTACGGTCTCTCATCTGTGAAAAGCTCTGAAACTCCCCACTTAGGAACCAGCACAATGAAAACCTCCAAGACCTTCAGCCCAACCCTGCAGACTTCTCAATGCTCAATCTATAAGCTGGGAGAACCCTTTTGTGGATCAACAATAAACTTTTATGCAACTTAATCAACCTTTCAGTGCCACATAAAGGAACTTTATTTCACTAAACCTCACTTATTTTCAACTTCCTAGGGGCTAGCCCCCATCCACACATTGATAATCATGGTTACCCAATCTCCCCAAACAGCACCACATATTTTTTTTAACTAAGTTTCTATCTGCATGGATCAAAATCTTAAATCTCTATTGAGAAATTTCTATCCAGTGATCTACAACTTGAGGATACTGTTTCAAATTTAATCAATCAATAGACCTTGCAGTCTCTTCCTGATGTGAGCATTCTTCCGTGCTCTTCCTGCCCATTCAGATGCTCCACAGTTCTTCATTAATACCACCAAAACCCTTCTGCCTGCAAGATAAATCACTCCCAACGCAATACTGCAATCACATTAAATCCCTGCTCAATAAACTTTGGGGACTTCTCAGCCTGAAGAATAAAGCCAAAACTACCCTAAAAATGCCTTCCTAGACTTTTCAATTTGGGTTCCAAGCTCCCTTTCCAGGTTATCTCTTTTTCTTTTTTTTTTTTTTTTCTTTTTTTTGGGAGGGTACGGGGAGGCACGGGGCAGGGTCGATTGTGGGGCTTGAACTCTGGGCTTGGGCACTGTTCCTGAGCTCTTTAAATCAAAGCTATGGTTCTATCACTTGAGCTACAGAGCCATTCTTGTTTTCTGGTGTTTAACTGGAGATAAAGAGTCTCACAGACTTTTGTGCGGAGACTCAATCCTCAGATCGCAGCCGCCTGAGTAGCTAGGATTACAGGCATGAGCCATGGGCGCCCAGCTTCTAGGATTATTGTCTTAACAGTGGTGTATCTGAATCATCAGGGGAGTGCTGAAAAATACATCCCAAACAGACCTTCTGGCTTAATTGGAAGAGGGTGATACAGGAGAACTGGTTTTTTTTTTTTAGAGGTGCTGTACCTGTGATTTTTTTTTTTGGGGGGGGGGCTTTTTTTTTCTTGTTAATGCCCTTCTCTGGTTCCAATAGACACACGTGACGTACAAGCCACTGATCTGGAAACATATTTGTACTCCCAGGACCACATATGCTGTGCATCTTACATTCACCCTCCCTTAAAGCCTGCTCAAATGCTATTGTTTCTATAAAATGGCCTGTTATGCTCATCTTGAAACACTGCTTCACAATAATCTCTGCAGTCTTATGTTAATAGGCCAATTTATGTATTTGTTTCTGTTCTACTAAATAATAATTTCTAATAAAAATGTTTCTTCTTTTAAAAACTTTTTGTGTGCTTGAAACTTGTTACTCAAGGAATTCATTTGGAAGAATAGGAAATTTTTTTATCACCTTCTGCTCTCACCAGATACTTATCCTAATTCTCATACATGTTACTCAATCTTTTCATGTTAACATTCTTCTGTCAGAAGGTTCAGACTTCGTAAGCACCAATTCAGACAAACAGCTACCAGCATGCACCTGGCCAATGAAGTTCTAATTCATAACACAAGATAGCTGAATGTGCTCTAGAAACACAGTACTATGCATACAAACTTTATTTGCAGGATATATCAAAAGAAAGGATGCAAAAACCTAGTCTAGAAGCTGGGAGTTTGGCCTAGTGGTAGAGTGCTTTCCTAGCATGCATTAGACCCCGTTTGCTTCCTCAGTACCACAAGAACCATGCTCAGGACTGGTTTAAAAACACAAAAAAGCTATACAATGAGTGATTGTTGTCCTTAATGTACTATGTTATCTCTCATCTCCTTTGTTGTCCCTTGGTTATCTCATATTGTTACAGTATTTCACTTTGTTATCTAATATATTGGAAATATTTGTATTTGGTTATTTGAAATTGGATAGGGAAGGGGGGAAAGCAAGATGAAGGGTGGGGGTGGGGGGAAGGGAAATGGGGACCAAGACATGAGAAAGGGTATCAATGTATGTGAATTAATGCACCTTCTAGCTAGTGAATATAATGTAACCCTTCTGTTAATTACAATTAAAAATATCTGATACAATTAGGAAGCCTAATTTAAGGCTAATTGGTATTGAGGAGGGTCTAGAGAAAGAGGTTAATGGTATTAGAAACATACTTCAGGGAATCATCTCAGAGAACTTCCCAAATATCCAGAAGGGCAGGCCCATCCAGATACAAGAAGCTTTTAGAACCCCAAACAGACCTGACCAGAAAAGGACATCCCACCGCCACATTATAATTCAAACTGGATCAATAGAGGCCAAAGATAGGATCCTAAAAGCAGTCAGGGAGGAGAGAACAATCACCTATAGAGACAAACCAATCAGAATAACCCCATATTTCTCAGCAGAGACCAAGCAAGCAAGAAGAGATTGGAACGATATATACCATGCCCTGAAGTCAAATAACTACCAGCCAAGAATACTATACCCAGCTAAGCTCTCATTCATAACTGAGGGGAACAATAAAAACACTCCATTCCAAGGAAAAGCTTCAACATTATGTAGCAACAAAACCAACACTACAGAAAATTCTCAAAGATGTTGTACACAGGGAAAACCAACACAAATGTAATACAGAGAAAGACATGGCACCTAAAGTTCATAATATCTAAGTACCACAAAAACTATCAAGACACAGGCCCTAATGAAAGCTTGTAAAAATGGCAGGAACTAATAAATATTTCTCAATCCTGACTCTCAATATCAATGGACTTAACTCTCCAATTAAATGGCATAGATTATCTAGTTGGATCAAAAAACAGGATCCATCGTTCAGCTGCCTTCAAGAGACACATTTTACCCAAAAAAGAGACACATTTTACCCAAAAAAAACAAACACCTTTTGAAAATGAGAGTTTGCAATAAACTCTATCAAGCTAACGGCCCCCATAAATAGGCTGGAGTTGCCATCCTCATATCAGATAAAATAGACTTCAAACTAAAATTACTGAGAAAAGACAAAGAAGGTTACTACATACTACTAAAGGGATCTTTCCTCCAGGAGGACATAACCATCCTAAATATCGACACACCGAATCCCGGAGCTCCGAACTTCATCAAGCAAACTTTACTTTCACTGAAACCATACATAGATCGAAACACAGTGATTGTTGGTGACTTTAACACATCACTCTCACCTTTGGACAGATCAACAAGGCAAAAACTCAACAGAGAAACCTTAGAATTGAACAACTATATAGACCAACTAGATCTAACAGACATCTGCAGATTATTCCACCCAGCAACAACACAATATACGTTTTTCTCAGCAGCACATGGAACATTTTCCAAAATAGACCACATTTTAGGCCATAAAACAAACCTGGACAGATTCAGAAACACTGAAATTATTCCCTGCACTCTCTCAGACTACAAGGGCATCAAATTGGAACTGAACACACAACTCCACCAACGAAAACCCTGTAACTCATGGAGACTGAACAACACATTGTTGAATCACCAATGGGTCATTGAAGAGATCAGAACAGAAATCCAACAGTTTATGAAATTTCACAAAAAGGAGCACACAAAATACCAGCTCCTTTGGGACACGGCAAAGGCAATACTCAGAGGAAAATTTATAGCTCTGAGTGCCTACAATAACAAATTGGAAAAATCGCAAACCAACAAGTTAATGTTTCACCTTAAGCTCCTGGAAAAAGAGCAACAAACCAACCCTAATCCCACTAGAACAAAGCAAATTATTAAAATCAAAGCAGAAATAAATGAATTGGAATAAAAAACTACAGAAAGAATCAACAAAACAAGGAGTTGCTTCTTTGAAAGAATTGATGAAATTGACAAACCCTTAGCAAATCTTACCAAAAAAAGAAGAGAGCATACCGAAATAAACAAAATCACAGACGAAAATGGTAATATCACGACAGAAATTACCAAGATCCAGAGTATCATGAGGGAATACTTCTCAAACCTTTACACCAACAAATTTGAGAATCTAGAAGAAATGGACGAATTCCTAGCCAATATTAACATACCCACACTTAACCAAGAAGAACTAACCCAACTAAACAGGCCTATTTCAAGGACTGAAATAGAAATGGCAATAAGAGACCTTCCACCTAAGAAAAGCCCAGGGCCAGATGGATTCACAGCTGAATTCTATAAGGTCTTCAAAGCAGAGCTCACACCAATACTCCTCAAGCTCTTCAACAAAATTGAAAATGAAGGTTCTTTACCAAACTCATTCTATGAAGCCAGTATAACCCTCATCCCCAAACCAGACAGAGATACATCAAAGAAAGAGAACTATAGACCTATTTCTTTGATGAACATCGATGCAAAACTTCTCAACAAAAAACTGGCCAACCGTCTACAACAACTCATCAAAAAAATTATACACTATGATCAAACAGGATTCATCACAGGGAGGCAAAGCTGGTTCAACATACGCAAATCAATTAATATAATTCAACACATCAACAGGAGCAGGGACAAAAATCACATGATTGTCTCAATAGATACAGAAAAGGCATTTGACAAGATCCAACACCCCTTTATGTTAAAAAGCTCTGGAGAAACTAGGAATCCATGGAACATTCCTCAATATAATAAAGTCTGTGTATGACAAACCCACAGCAAGTATTATACTTAATGGCGAAAAGCTAAAGCCATTCCCTCTAAAATCAGGAATGAGACAAGGATGCCCACTCTCTCCACTCCTCTTTAACATAGTATTAGAATTCCTAGCCAGTGCAATAAGGCAAGAAGCAAGCAAAAAGGGGATCCAAATAGGGAAAGAGGAAGTAAAACTTTCCCTCTTTGCAGATGACATGATCCTGTATTTAAAGAATCCTATAAACTCTACTCCCAAGCTCCTTGAGCTGATTCAAAACTTTGGAAGGGTAGCAGGCTATAAAATTAACCCTCAAAAATCAACTGCCTTCCTCTACGCCAACAGTGAGAGGAATGAGGCAACAATCAGGAAAGCAACTCCTTTTGCAGTAGCCTCATAGAAAATAAAGTACCTAGGAATTAGCTTAACTAAGAATGTAAAGGACCTTTTTGATGAAAACTTTAAAACCTTGAAAAGGGAAATTAAAGCAGAACTGAGGAAATGGAAAAACCTCCGATGCTCCTGGATTGGAAGAATCAATATCGTGAAAATGACAATCTTGCCAAGGGCTATCTACAAATTCAGTGCAATACCCATCAATATCCCAATGTCATTCTTTAAAGAAATAGAAGACGCAATCCAAAATTTCATATGGAATAATAAAAGACCCTGTATAGCAAAAACACTTCTTAGCAGAAAGAACAGCGCTGGAGGAATTTCAATAACAAACTTTAGACTCTATTACAGAGCTATAATTATCAAAACAGCTTGGTACTGGCACAAGAACAGGCCTGAAGACCAATGGAATAGAACTGAAGACCCAGATATTAAACCACAGACCTATGGCCACCTAATCTTTGACAAGGAGGCCAAAAAAATAGAATGGAAGAAAGATAGCCTCTTCAACAAGTGATGCTGGAAGAAGTGGTTAAGCACATGCAGAAAACTAAAGTTGGATCCTTCTTTGTCACCCTGCACTAGAATTAACTTCAAATGGATCAAAGACTTGGAGGTAAAAGTCGACACTCTGAAAACTTCACAAGAAGGAATAGGAGATATCCTAGATCTCCTTGACACAGGTCGAAACTTTCTTAATAAGGACCAAGAATCACAACAAATCAGAGAAAGGCTGGATAAGTGGGACTGCATTAAACTGCAGAGCTTTTGTATGGCAAAGGACATAGCTAGTAAACTAATTAGGAAGCCTACAGAGTGGGAGAAGATCTTCACCAACCATACAACAGACAAAGGCCTCATATCTAAAATATATCAATAGCTCAAAAAATTGAATCAATCCAAAACTAATCTCTAAGAAACAACCATTCCATTAAAAGATGGGCCAAAGACTTAAAGAGAGTCTTCTCTGAAGAAGAAGCAAAAATGGCCTATAGACACATGAAGAAATGCTCGACATCTCTGGTCATAAAAGAAATGCAAATCAAAACAACTCTAAGATTCCATCTCACTCCAGTTAGAATAGCCAGGACCAAGAAAACTAATAATAAATAACAACAGATGCTGGAGGGGATATAGCCAGGAGGGATCACTACTACACTGTTGGTGGGAGTGCAAACTCGTTCAACCACTATGGAAAGCAGTGCCTCAAAAGACTAAACATAGAGCTCCCCTATGACCCAGCAATTCTACTACTTGGTATTTACCCAATCATCCAGAAACAAAGACATACTAAATCCACCAGCACAACAATGTTCATTGCAGCACTATTTACCATAGCAAAGATATGGAACCAACCTAGATGTCCCTCAGTTGATGAGTGGATCAACAAGATGTGGTATTTGTACACAATGGAATTCTATGCTGCTGTCAGAAAGAATGACATTGCCCCATTTGTTAGGAAATGGAAAGACTTAGAAAAGATCATATTAAGTGAAGTAAGCCAGACTCAAAGGAACTTAGGCTCAATGGTTTCCCTCATTTGTCATAATCAGCAGAAACCTTGGGCTCTGCTAGCAGAGATTTGCAATAGAGCAAAACCTTGATACTAAAGGCCATATAGTAGGACGCTAAATGAAAGGATCTCTAGGATATAGAAACATAAGCCATATAATGAATGATTGTTGTTCTTAAGGTACTATGCTATCTCTCATCTCTTTTGCTGTCCCTTAGTTATCTCATATTGTTACAGTATCTCACTTTGTTACCTGATACATCGCATATATTTGTATTTGGTTATTTGAAATTGGTAGGGAACGGGGGAAAACAAGATGAGGAGTGGGGATGGAGGGAAGGAAATGGGGACCGAGACATGTGAAAGGGTATCAATGTATGGGAATTAATGCGCCATCTATCTGGCAAATATCATGTAACCCTTCTACTAATTACAATAAAAAAAAAATAGTCAGAAAAAAAAAAGAAAAATATATGAAAAGAAAAAAAACCCTAGTGTAAGCAGGCATATCAGAGTCCATAAAATATACTGTCAACAGTAAGATATGAGACCATATTAAGAAGCTACAAAGAATCATAAGGGCCAGGCAATAGTGGCTCATGCCTGTAATCTTAGCTACTTAGGAAGCTAAGATCTGAGGATCGCGGTTCAAAGCCAGGCCTGGCATAAAAATTCATGAGCCTCTTATCTCCAGTTAACCACCAGAAAATTGGAAGTAGCTCTGTGGCTCAAGTGGTCGAGTAGTAGCCTTGAGCTGAAGAGCTCAGAGACAGGGCCCAGGCCCAGATTTCAAGCTCCAAAGCCAATTAAAATAAAAAAGAAGGGGCCGGGAGTTTGGCCTAGTGGTTAAAGTGCTTGCCTAGCATGCACAAAGACCTGGGTTCGATTCCTCGGTACCACATACATAGAAAAAAGCCGGAAGTGGTGCTGAGGCTCAAGCGGTAGAGCTCTAGCCTTGAGAAAGTCCAAGGACAGCGCTCAGGCCCTGAGCTCAAGCCCAGGACTAGCAAAATAAATAAATAAATAAACAAACAAAATAAAAAAGAAATCTTAAGGGGTAATGATGGGAAGAGCAATGGGAAGAAGAGTAACAGTGATCAAGATGTGTTGTACTCATAACCTGAGTTATGAATATATATATATATATATATATATTAAACCAAAGTAGTACTACATACATTGAAAGGAGTAGAAGGAACAATAACTGTAGTTAACACAAAAGAAAGGTTTTTTCCTTCTTAAGGCTCTTCCAGGGTAGACATGAACTTTCTGGGCTAACTGCAGTTTCCCTCAGACAAAACATGTTCATCTAGAGAAACCATTCTCACAGAAGCGTTTTCCTTCAATAGCAATGCCCATTCCTCACAATGCCATCTGACCTTTGAACAACAACAAAAAAAAAATGGATTATGCTAATTTTTCTTATGAATGCATCTGTGAGTGAGCTATGTGAGCAAAAGGCAGAAGCAAAAAATATTTCAGGTCTATGATTCCTGAGACAGGACAGAAATTGTCAGGCAATCCTATAACTAAGAGTCCTTTCTCCAGCTACAAATAGATATAGATATATAGATATAGATACGTTACATATTTCTATATCCAAAGCACAGGATGTAAGGCCTTTCAGAATTCGTTAATGACAGGGTGCATCAGCATTTCTATAGTTTAAAAAAAAAATCAATGTCTGCCACTTTGAAAAGCTTGGCCAATGTGGAAAGGAGTCCTGCAAATCTTATTTCCGTCATTTCTATACACAGACTCTGGCACCCAAGCTGCATCCTCCGTATACACAACCTCAATGTTCTATATGCATATCGAACACCAACTCATTCACAAGGCATTTACTCAAGCATTCCAACTAAGTTAAGAAATTAACTTGAAAAACAGTAACAAAAGTTTTAAACTAGAAAAATCCATGCTAGCAAAACTGTGCAACGTATTTTTCTTCTAAATCATGTCTAACATATCCAAGAATTATTACCCTGGGAAACTATGCAGAGGTTTAAAACAGAACATCCATAACCTTGCGTAACCATATCAGCAATTCACTAACCAGTTAAGGCAGTCAGTCACTGCCAAAGACCAAAGGGGACCAGTGATTAGGCATCTATCAGTCACATGCCAGGGAATAAATAGGTATTTTTGTATGATAAAGGTCAGACATCTGTTTGACCTAAGAGACTACAATACTCAAATGATGTATATATCCATTGGGAAGACTGAATTAATAAGAAAAGGCCAGCCACATAAACTAAACTGTAATATCTCCAAATGAAATAAGGCCCAGAAAATTGGAAAGGAAAGAGACCTCCACTCTGCCAGCAGGATGCCTGTGTTTCCATTCTTCCCTTCCATCTCTCGTGCCCTCCTCTGATAAGTCTGTGACATTACAAACAGATTTCTCATTTGAGCATTCATTGGTTCCTGCTATTCACTCTCATATCAAAACGTAATTCCTAGAGTTTGAGGCACAACAACCCGTTGTTATGGAAATAGATGTAAGACCACAAGGGCTAGGGCTCAAAAGCTGGTATTTCTGCCAAGAAAAAGCTAAAGGAAATCTTTAACCTTTCTTCTATATGAGCATTAAATTATGAACCCTGCTTCTACAAGATGATATAGTCAAAGCTATACTGTGTTTTTTAAAGCACTTTTAAATGTGGATATTCTTTTTGTTTTCGAATTAGCTCAAAGATTCAGTGCTTATTTAATACTTACAGTGCATGCCAGTCTGACTTCAAAATCTCAACAGCCACATGTACTGGCTATCAGGAAACAAACAGTATTAGTTGTCTTTCTTTTGATGATATTAAATGGGTTGGAGCAGGAAAAATAATTACAATAACCTGATAATGGCAGGCAGGATTGTTACAAAATAAATTAAAAAGGAGTTATGAGGACACAAAATTCTCTCTGCCAAAACGATTTTCCGAGAGACTCTCAGTGTCCCCCATGGCCACGGGTACTGATGGGGAACATACAATACTGCAACACACACAGGGGTGCACACCATCTCCACCTCCTCAGCAGATTAAAAACTGCTGAATACTCACAATGCCTTAAAGCTGCTAGACTGAGCAAGCAGTATAAACAAACCCAGAGGCATGTTACCACCCCTTTGAACCTTAAATTGCCACAGCCAGCCAGGATTATCAATGTAGCCAGCACTCCATCATACCACAGTGTCAGGAGTTGGGTCAATCGATGATATAGACCCTCAGTGATCAAAACAAGGTAAAAATCACATGTGGATAACTTTGTGGCAGCCAGGAGAACGGAAGCATATATTAATCATAACCTTCCAGTCACTTTCCCCTGTGCTACCTGCACCATCACGAGTCACTAGAGCAGGCAGGATACTCAGGGAAGATTCTGGTAATATGAGTAGCAGACTTCTGAAAATAAGATAGAGAAACATCCTTAAATTTGCCTACCAAAACGAATAAACAAAACTAAACAGGGGTCCTTGCTTATATCCTTTTCCCAAACCATTGCACTTACCCAGGATGTATAAAGAAATAACAGAATCTTTAAAACAATTTACAGTCCTGGACTCAGTCTTCCTATCATTTTACAAATGCCACTAAAGACCAGGAAAGGAAAGCCTGCTTAAAGATGCACCAAAGTAACTGTCTAAGCACTCAGGGAACTGTAGGTATGCTTCTATTAATAGGAGTATTTGAGTATTCTATCTCCAAAGTTTCTCTTTTCACTATTCACTTCACACTCTCCCAAAATCATTTCCCTTTTTGCCTCTATTCTTCTGAATGCTGGGCCAGATGACCAAGATTAAAGATTACCATCTGACAAGGGACTTTGGTAGCAACATTATTGTCTTGAAAAGAAAAAAAAAGTGAAAAGATGATTGCACACAGGTGATTGCTTTGAGCAAAGGCACAGAGCTTCTGACGGAAAATGCCACACTGTCATGTAATGATAGCCCAGTTCAAATTGACACTTGTGTAAGGCAGGCCAAAAGACACAGAAATAAGTGCCTGATCAGTTATTTCTGGGAATGAAGCATTTACTTCATGCCTAATGTGCAAGTAGCAAAGTTAGAACACTGGCAATATATAGATGTACAAGTGTAACAACAGGCTTCCTTTGGAAAAACAGCATGGTATATATTGGTTTTTAAGTAAACATAAGCAGAAAATCATTTTGCAGGAAGAGAATAGCACTGAGGTTTGAATTCAAGGCTTCTCGTTTACTAGATAGGTAGGTCTTACACTTGAGCCATGCCTACAGCCCTCAGAAGAAAATGTGTCTAAGTCCACCCAAAAAGACAAAATGGCTGAAAACATGGGGGAAATAGCAAGAAGCAGGACTCTAAATATATTTAGCACACCTTCAATATCTATTAATTATAAATATAGATCTTCTCTAAATCAATGTTAATTGCAAAGGGAATATTCATGATCACTTTGCAAAATAAACAGATGTTTGACTTAACTTACAGCTTAATCACCATCATGAAAGATATATTATAATCGTCTATCATTAAAAATCACCATATACAAACTTAATTTTAAAAAGGTTTTTATAGCAACTCTGGTTCTTCATTAAAACTAGCATCATTACACATTTGAAAAATATTTGTATCCATGTGCAATTTTTATGCCAGTCGCTAAAGAGACAGGTGCAAAGCCTGGGAAATTAAATGGGACCTCAACAGCAGGTAAGAATTCTACCACTAAAACTACCATGATTGCCTTGGCTAATTTCATTAAGAAAACTACTCAAAATTACAATGTGCTTAAACTGTGGTGTAATCCAAGAATGACAGGCACACAAGGTCTTAGTCAAACATAGTTCCCTTTAAAAGAAAGAAAAATCACTGTAGCTCTCTTCCAAGAATCAAAACCATAAATCATGGACTTTCTCCCAAGAAACAAGATACCCATCCCCAAATCCAAGTCCACCATCAACAAACTAGAACTCTTAGACTTAATGAAACCAATCTCTTTAAAACACAGCTCTGGTGTATTTCATAAAAGCAGCTTCCAGAAAAGACAGGTTATAAAGATGACAGTGAGTACAGAGGAGACAACAGAAGGAGAAAGGGGATACTGACCTTTAAATGTAGTGTTACCAAAAGGCCGGGGCTATTTTGCTAGAAAAGTAAAGGCATCACCTTCCTCTCTAGCATCAGAGAAGTGACAGTAAATGCTTGCTGACATTCAGCAAAATGACAAGGGCTGCCTGAGAAGTGGCCTTCACAAAGTATCTAGGTAAAAAGCAAAGCTTCAAGAGAAAACACTTTGCCCACTGAGGTTTCCATATAGTGCAAAGGAATTCCTTCAAATTTAAATCATTGAAACAAACACCCAATAACCAACACTTTGAAAGTCCCAGGGGGTCTAGACCAGTTTATAATCCAGTTCCATCTTTGCTATCGAGCTTTCTAACAATCTTCACTGGCAAAGTTTGTTGGTTTGGAGAGGTTGGCTTCTACAATACTGGAGTGATGAAAAGGCTCAAGAAACTAGAAATCAGTGAAACAGACAAAATAGATGGGGGATAGGGAATTAATACTTTACCTCCCAAGTCCTATCCTATGATAAATAAAATTCTCTGAATGCATTATACTTTAGTCTCTGCCTTACAAGAGATACAACCAAGAAATCACCAGAATCTAAGTGGACAAGGGCAGTGAGTCAAAGATGGTGTCTCCTTTGAGTCCCTATACCCCTTGTTTATATTCCTTCTCAGTGGCATCATATGCTGCCTTGACTTGTGTATTCATCTCCTTCCTATTATGCAACTATACATTTGTGACAGCAGGGACTTCATCTTGCATGCCTCTGGCCCATCCTAATCCCCAACACAATACACTGCTCAGAGCAAGTACTAAGTAATCACCCAATGAACTGAACTACTGGAAAATGACTAGTCTCCTAAACATTCCTGGGAGCCATTCTTACAGAGCACTTTTACATAAGAAAAAGTATGTAGTGCTGGCCCATACATCCCAATACTTCTACTCTAGGAACTTCTTAATATAAATTTTACAAAGAAGCAACAAACAATTCAGAGAGTAGAAGAGGGGGGAAAAAAAGATGGGCGGGATTCACTGAACCTGGAATGATTGCTCTAAGAATCCTCCTAGAAGTTTCTTGCCTCTTTAGACTAGGAAGGACTACTGACCCTCAAGAAGAGTGGCAATTCCAGAAGCTCAAAGCTGCTGAAAATGACACTAATTCTGCCCTTTGGTGACACCACAATGGAGAAGGAGAAATACCCTTTAATTCGATGCAATTGAAACATCAGCCAAAGTCACATCTTGATGGCAGATGCTGTCCCCTGGTCTCATTGCTCTGCCTTGAATTGGTCCAGCTTTCATGCCCACTCACCCTAAGATTACAACATCCTTCAACTAAGACTACCCCTCTAAGACCATCGCCTCTCACTGCTGATGTGGATGTCTTTACCAAAGAGTAGAAAGAATACCTGTTTGAGGTCCTCAAAGGATTGGCTTTCTAGCTAAGAAAAGTCAGATAATGAATCATACTGCTCAGGTTACCAGAAAGGCATTCTCAATATCATCTAACCCCAGAGGAAGCATTCAAATTGAAAACAGGGTAATAGTCCAATAATTCCAGGGTATTACATTTAACCATAAGGAAAGTTTACTTGACTCTAGGGAAACACTGTAGGTATTAATAATAAGACTTTTAAAGATATCTGAGCTACCCCAAAAGAACACTAAGTAGGCACACAGTGTTGTCACTTACTAAAAGCAAAGTTCAAAGAAAGAAGGAATCTCCTGTGCTTCACTCTAACAAGACCTTTTAAAGTCACAGAGAAAACTGATCCCTCATAGGGGCCACAGCAAACAGAGAAGAAGGAAATGTTAGCAAAGAGAACAGAAGAGAGAGGAAGGTCCGGTCAAGAAGCACACTGCCAAGCCATCCTCCAAAGCTGTGACTGAATACTGTTGCACAGGATGCACAGCACCATCTGTTCTCCAATGCGACAGATTTGTTTTAAGACTTCTGGCGGAAGCCTGGACATTAATTTTGTTGTTGTTGTTGTTTTCTTAAAGCTCCCCCAGTGATATTTAAATAATGTTCTAGCAATTAAATGGGAAGAAAGGGGGGTTTTGAACAAGACCTAGTTCTTGTCTCTTAACTTTTATACTCTACCCTGGTGCTCTACCATTTGAGCCACAGCTCCCCTCCCTCCACTTTCAGCCAAAATGCCCATTGTTTGGAGATGAGAATCCCATGGAATTTCCTGCCCAGGCTGGCTTTGAACCACAATCCTCAGATCTCAGCCTCCTAAGTAGCTAAGATTATAACCATGAGCCACGGGTACCCCTAAGTAATGTTTAAAGGGGGAAAAATAGCAAACAATAAAAAGAGCAGGTAAAGGACAAAGTGAGAAAAGGACACTTTAAGGAGCTTTCTTGTAAAAGATGAGGTAAAAAAAATTAAGGGAGTATTTTTACTTTTGTTTTCTTTGGCCTTAAGTGTTGGGGATAAAGTAAGGGCCTCATACATGCTAGTAAAGTAATCTACCACCTCCACCACCACCACCTAGTTTTTACTTCTTGAAAAGATTAATTATAGTAAGACAAATCAAAGCATCCTAGCTCCATTACAGATATTCTCAAAGGAGAAAGTTTCCCAGAAAAGTTCATAAATCAGACCACCAAATGGTGTTTAAGGCAACTGGCCTTAAACAACTGGCCCAAGTTCAGGACCAAAAAAAAAAAAAAAATCCACATACTATCACTATGTTGATGATTTTCTCTCCCAACTTCCATAGGAAACAGGTAAGTAACAAAAGCTTTCTTACATGGTATCCACCCTTGGAAATTGTGATTCCAGAGATCTGTCACACATATGATGTTGAAGAGCATATGGTTCTCATGTGCAGTCAAAGGCTACAAACCTCTGCACTGGAAGTATTGACACTTAAATTTTTCCTCTACATTACTCTGCTGACTGAGCCATGCTGTCACCAGCTGACCCAAAGCAGCAAATAATAGGTCCTATTCCCTGATCTATAGATGAGCTACTAGCTCTAATTTAGTGGAGCTGTGAAAGTGATGGAAGCCCATTGTTTTGTTTCTCATTATTTTCCTGTTACAATCTTGGTTGTGTGTGCTTTTTATGTCATGCTCAATAGTATTCCACTGTTATGCCTTTAAGACTTGGGATAGCAGATCTATTCTCTATTTCCAGAGCACTCTCTCTCAAGAGACCATCTCATCAGCAACTGTCTGATTTCTTGCCTACACAGAAGGACTCTGGAATATCGCAGCACCTTGCCTAGCAAATGAACCCTCAGACAGACAAAAAGGAGGTTTCTAAAAGCGAGAAGTCTGAGCCTAATCTGACAGGTGCCTTTTTCAATTTTGCATCTCTTCAGTTGAGTCTTATTCATTAATCTGCCCTATACCTCAACACAAGTTACACTGTCCCTGCGTGGGGGCATTTTTGGTGGATTTATGACCATCCACTCAGGGTACAGAGCAGCTAGAGGCTTCCTTAGCACTTAGACCCTTGAGGATGCTGACTGGAAAATGGCAGATGATTACTATCCAAGAATTCATGGCAATATCTGCGTCTTAGAAAGTACCCACCACTAGAGAGAAGCAACTTATTTTTAAACAGGACAATAAAATAAATAGATCAGCCTTCTAGTTCACATAAATATTCTGCTAATCAGTAAAAGGACAGTAAAGAGAATATAGAAAGAGTGCCTAGTACTTAGTGGGCTTTGGGTAAAATATTACACTTTCAAAAAGTTACTCAAGTGTGGCAGGGAGTCAACAAGTTAAAAGTAGTTTTGTAAATGACCAAGATACTAATTTCTTCAGAACTACAGAGAAGGCCTGATACAAGTGTGAAAAGTATTATTAAATGATCTCCAGCTCTCAGTCCATCCTTCCTTTCTGAAACTGCAGGCACATTCCAGCTCAAAGCCGTGGCTCTTTTTTTTTTTTTTTCAAAACTGAACCAGAGGGACCTGATGTACAGGTTTGTAGCTTAGAGCAACAACAAATTCAAATATCTCCACTTACTTTCCCCATACATCAAAACAACTAACCCCATGAATGTCCTCCCAAAGCTCTCTCCACGCACCTCCAGAGAGCCTGTCAGTCATGTGGGACATGGAGAAAGTCTACCACGTGGAGTCAGAAAGAGGGAGAAAAGAGTAGGAAACCTCACAAGAGTGACTTCCTCTAGCTAGCCAGTGTCTGATAACTCAGTTGTATCCCATTTCCTCTGTTCATCACTGGAGTAAATAACAATCATCTCTGAGAGAAGGGCATAAGAAAGGGGAGGGGGGAAAACCTGAGGGGGGGAGTAACAGTAAATAGATGCAACTTGCTCCCGCTGAAGGATTTCACCCAGATAAAGAGCTGAGCCTTAGGGAAGCAGCTTTCTGTAAAGTCAGAGCCAGACTGACAGTGGCTTGGAGAAATTTGCACAGGGAGTAATCAAGGTTCCAGTCCTTAGCCAAAGGGCATGAGGCTACGCAGAGTAAATATTGAGACTTCTAGAAAAGACACCAAAAAAAAAAAAAAAAGAAGAAGAGGAGGAGGAGGAGGAGGAGGAGGAGGAAGAGAAAGAAAGAAAGAAAGAAAGAAAGAAAGAAAGAAAGAAAGAAAGAAAGAAAGAAAGAAAGAAAGAAAAGAAAAGAAAAGAAAAGAAAAGAAAAGAAAGCAAGCCAGCCAGGAGAAGAAGGCAAAATTGAGCATGCGAACACTGGAGAGGATCTGGGAATATCTTTTAAGGATGCCACACAGATGTTAGCCTTAGAGAATTTTAGTTACTTCTAGATTAGATTCTCTTGATGTATTCTCTATACTCTAACTGGGAAGCACAGAACAGAGTATTGTACTGAATCTGTGGTTGCCACACAGATGTTAGCCTTAGAGAATTTTAGTTACTTCTAGATTAAATTCTCTTGATGTATTCTCTATACTCTAACTGGGAAGCACAGAACAGAATACTGTACTGAACCTGTGGTTGTCTATGATTAGCTTTTTGCTTGAAGGTATATTTGGACAGAAATTATGGATCCTTCAACAAGGCAAGCAGGAGCTCCTTGTCAATGCCATGCTACCCATGAGCTCAAGCGATTGTCTGTGGACAATACACAGGCTCCAAGGAGTAAGAGAAGAGCTATAGGGAGCCCTCATGTGTATCCTTGCCTGTCCCAATCCCTGACAGGGCAGCATCCTCCTCCACATGACCTGGGCATGCTGTATTCCTTTATAAACTAGCAACTGTGGTTATAATTACCTTCTGGTCACTAATACTATTATGCATCAATTAAGTATAACTGCTTTACATACACTTACTTGAGGGCAGCTGTTTTTTCTTACAATAGGGTGCAACTGAATAATATGCAGTGTAATTGTGCAATACTCACAAGTACACATCTCTGTGTAAGGAGTGGAAGGAGAGGTACATGGGCTGAGACAAGGCAATGCTGCACACAAGAATGCTTTTAGGTATCCAAGACTCACTCAGCATCTCCTAGCAGGCAGTCCAAGAGGCTAATATATCTAGAAGATTTGCCATCTCCTCTGCTATTTACTTCCAAAGCAGCCAAGGTTAGCTGCTAGGGAGAGGGGTAATAAAGCAAAAAAGAACCTGGGTCCCTGCTTTCTTCTAAATAGCTCAACCAGACAAGGAATTAAGTGACTGCAGAATACACTGCCGGCAAGACTGAGTATCCATACACTCCTCTGGGAAGCAGTTAATTTGTGAAGACAGCTTGCATGGTGGCCACCTCTGCTCTGAAAGGACCGATGCTTGGATTCCTACTTCAAGGCAAATTTTCATTCTAAGCAAAAAGATATAATCATAAGAATTAAAGAGAATTTATGTCTCCAAAACTAGGTGGAAACTGGTTAAATAAATTATGGTACATCACATTATTAAAAACTACACAGCCATTAAAAATTCTGTTTTAGAAAATTACTTAAAGGCCTGGGGAAGTGTACTATTACGTACCATGGACAGAGATGCCAGTGAGAAGGCAAGGCAAGGAGATACTAACAGAGAGATGTTCCTCTGGGTGATAGGATTTAAGTAATTTATATTTTCTTCTCTAAATTTGTCCAAATTCATAAAATGAAGTACTACATTTATAATCAGGAACAAATTCCTAAAGTTGGAGAATTATGTAAAGATAAAAAGCAGAAGTGTAAGACATCTGTCTAATGGGGTTCATGTATGAAAATAATGGTTGAAAATTACATTGATAATGAACTCTATAGAAACAGGTACTCCCTAGAGTCAGGATTATGTATAAAAATGACTAGTTCTGAGACACTACTAAAAAAGAAGAGCTCAATCACTTCATAGGGTTACTGATCAGAGAGAAATTATTACTCGGGAAACCTCACAGAGGAGACAAAATTAATACAGAGACACAGTTGGGCCATGCAGGTGGTAATGCAGCTCCTTAGCATGGGCAGAGCCCTATGTTCAATACCTAACACCTCTCCAAAAATAACAATAAAGAAGATACTCAATTAAAAATAAGAAAGTGCATTTACTTGACATTAATCATGGTGTCTCCAAAAAAAGGTTCCAGGAAATGCCCTAATTTTATAACGATAGGTTGAAACACAAGCACACACATTGTAATAACACAGACAAACAGCTGTAGCTTCTGGCAGAAAAGGAAAAGGAAAATCTAGAGTGTAGAAAGGTCTATCCAACAACACTAAGGGAGAGCCATGGACCAACCTACACAACATCCACGCTCTAGTGTCACATCTGGAAGCAGTTAAAATCTTAGTCCCTGGCTTACCAGAGAAGGAACCACACCAAGTGGGGTGTGGACTAAAAAAGATAATAGCACCTCATGTCCTGCCTGGACTATTCAAGTACTTAGGGCTACCATAACTTTACTCGGTGTTCTGTCACCTGCTTTTTCTGTAAAATGTAAGCAAACTTCCTCTGTAAATAACAGGTAAGACCTAGTGGTACAGGCCTGTAATCCTAACTATACAGGAAGCAGAAGTAGGAAGATCACGGTTTCTGAGGCTCACTTTACACAAAAAGGCATGAAACCCTTCTGAAAAATAAGGTAAAGCCAAGTCTGTAATCCTAGCTACTCAGGAGGCTGAGATCTGAGGATTATGGTTCAAAGCCAGCTTGGGCACTAAAGAACATGAAACTCTGGGGTAGGGCAGTAGCCTAGAGCTGAAGAGTTCAGGGACAGCACCCAGACCCAGAGTTCAAGCCCCACAAATGACCAAAACTAAATAAAATATAAGGTAAAGCAAAAGGGCTGGGAATTTTTCATAAAGCAAGTGTTAGGATAAGCACAAAGCCATGTGCTCAAATCTTCAGCATGAAGGGAGGAATAAAGAGAAGGGAAGAAGGGAGAACAGGAAGGGAGGGAGGGAGGGAGGGAGGGAGAGAACTCTTGGCCAATCAAAACATTCTAGCTGTCTAGCAGTTGGAATTCATAATTTCATGAATAAAAATAAGCACATAATTGACTTTTTGGGGTGAGTGGTCAGTCATGGAGCTTGAACTCTGGGCCTGAGCCCTATCCCTGAGCTTTTTTGATCAAGGCTAGCACTCCACTACTTTGAGCCACAGGTCCACCTCTGGTTTCCTAGTAGTTCATTGGAAATAAGAATCTCATGAACTTTTCTACATGGGCTAGCTTAAAACCAAGATCCTCAGATCTTAGCTTCCTGAATAGCTACCTATAGGTGTGCTACCAGTACACAGCTCCCACAAGCTGACTGAACTGAACCAAGCACAAGATCTGCTACTATAAGCCCTTAACAAAGCACTTACTTTCCTCTTCCTCCTCAGTGTTGATACAGAACCACCCCAAACACAAAGCATGCATGATAGACTTCTGTGCTCCCATTACAGTTCAGAAAACAGCTGAAGACATGCTGGCCTGAATCCTGAGTCAATAGCTGTACTAGACATGCTAAGAAGCTCTTGTATTTTCCTCTAACATAGGGATATCTGCATACACAAACATTTTTTAACCTACCTCCTCTTCTCTACCTTAGCAGCACAACTAATAAAGTCACATATGAGGTATGAACCCAATAAACCTTCTCAAATTATCCTACAGTGAAATTAGCCAACTCTAAAATCATAAATACTAGGGCCCACCTGAAATATCAGTTCCAACTGTATGTTAAAATACAAGAAAAAAAAACCCACCTCTTTAAAAACTCTGCTCTTCCCTAGACAGCCTTGTTCTCTGACACAGAACATCCTTGTATCCTTTCACTGGTACCTTAGACATATTTTAAGCTAAGAGCAACATGTCTGCTTAACAATTGGCTGTGACCCTGGGGGCATAAAGGTACTCATAAGGAAAGACGCATCAAAATCTGGCTCAAATGAAAATGGCATTGTCTAAGACCAAAATCCTGCAGAGGCAGCTTTGGTAACCCCCAGTTACCCACTGCCAGGATCAACAATGGTTCTCAAGCTGAAATGTCTGGAAGTAAAGAACATTCTGGACCTCACTTACAGAGACTTTAATATAAGTACCTTAGGACCTACAACTTAAGAAAAGCTGATTTGGCCTCCACTATGGGGAAAAGCTCAATCACAGTTCACTGTGAAAGCCAGCAGGGCACACAGCTGTTCATCTGGATGAGGGCTTTGGGGCAGTGATATACCCCCAAATATATACTCCAACCCTACAGTTCAATCAAAACATACCACACCAACAGAGAACTACTTAATCTTTATCCCCAAAGCAGTTCTACGTAAACCCAGAAGGCGTGGAGCTCATTTGGAACAAATGAGAAGCAATAATGTTGGGCAGCCATATTTGCAGTGAATCTAACAGCTAACAATCAAATTTGCCCTTGCAGAACTGGTCAGCAGGGGATACCTTAGAAGCGTGTATATGAGCATCATTTCCTAGCAGGGAAGGGACAAAGGTAAAGGACAGATATACCAAGGTGGAGCTGCAGCCAAAAATAGCAGTGAGTTCCTATTCCCCACTTTCAGAACTCTAAGGCAGTTCAGGGCCCTCAGAAATTGAAAGAGTCCTTAGTATCAAAGGATTGGTTCCAGTCATTACTTCCCTTCTTCCCCAATCTCAACCCACCTCTACTGTCTCTGGATGGCAAGGACCAAAACTTTCAGCTCAAATTCCTTATATAAAACAGCAGAATATTTACAATGTATATTTAGGAAATAATGACAAGACAAAGTCTGGGACTAGAGATGTGATGGAAACAATTGACTAGCATGTTGAGGCCTTAGGCTGATTCCCAGAATCAGCTTTAAAAAAAAAAAAAGAAAAGAAAAGAAAAAGAAAAATAGTCTATACATGTTGAATAAGCTGTAAATTTATAAAAATTTCTGAGGCATGGTTGATTGAACTCCCATATACAGAATATGATATACTGATTATATGTACATATGGGGCAGGGAGGCAAAATGCTTTGTTTTTTTATTAAATAATTTTTTATTGTGACTAATAGAAGGGTTACATTATATTCACCAGATAGAAGGTGCATAACTTCACAAACATTGATACTCTTTCTCATGATATGGTCCCCATTTCCCTCCCTCCCACCTTCCCCCCCCCAGCAAAATGCTTTCTTAAGTTTTACTTTATAGCCTCCAAGGATCATGTTACATAACTGCCAGTTATCTATACTACTACAAAAGGCTCTACATCCTTCAATAGGCGAGGGTACTAAGTCACAGTAAGCAGAAAAGACAAAGTCCATGTGGACTTAAGGAAAGCCAACCTAACCTCTTCATTGCCCAATCCTCCAGTCCTTCATTTAAACCTGACCACCAGAGATGGTAATAATGATTAGGTGGAGGGTGGGGTGGGTGGAAGGTAAAGACCACAGTCAAAGAAGGAAGAGGAAAAGCTGGAAAACATATCTGTCAGAGGCCTGCCTCCTCTCACACACATCAAGGAAGGAAACCTTGCTGTCTCTCAACTCTAGAGTTTTAAAACCTCCCACCACTAGTGGCAAATGCCAAGTCTGAGACCTGGCATTACCAACACGCCAAAATTAGGTCCTCCTTACTCCCCTCCCCACCATATTTCCATGAGTGTGCAGCATGTACTCACTTAAAGGCAAGACCCAATCTCAATAAATAAAGCTCCTTCTTACCCAAGCACCAAGAAGCTACAGGGACTTTAACCAATAAAGACATCAACTGATGTAAATTCCGGGAGAATCTTGCTTAAATTGTATAAATGTAGCTTTCTAGAACATAAGACTGCATTTAACAAGCAGCTTGACTCTTGTTGTTCAAGAAAACTAGATCACAATGCAGGTTTTATAGTTATTCATGTAGTAGTAAATTCAGATTTAAGATGCCACTCTTTCTGATTGAACCCACAGCAAGAAAGGCAATGAACTTCAACAATACTGAGCATTCATTGGCAGCACAAGCTAGAGGCATACAAGACAGCAAGAACTCCTTTGTAAGGTTTACATATAGGGACAAACTTTTTTCTGTCAGAGGCTGTATGAACGTGTACAACATCATCTGCAGTCCATACAAACTTATCAATACACACAAAACAACCACAGGCAGCTGATGAGAAACATACAAGCATACATGTCTGTCTCATCATATACTAAATGATCTCGCTGTTCCTGCGTGGCCTGAAGGTTGGATGTCCCCCACAAGAACAAATAAGAGAATGACATAAGTGTACTGGCAAAGAATAACCTCCTCGTAGAAAGTGAAGTTTATCAACTCTCTCTGCACTCCAGGAGGGAGTGCAGCAAGTGGAAATGGAAGGAACCAGGAAGGATGCAAAGGGGATTCAAATAAATCTTAATGAAAACAAAAGTAGCAAGAATACCAATCTATACTTGCACTGTCACACTTTTCAGAAATAAAGCAAATAAAACAGCTGAGAACAATAAAGTGAGGAAAAGGACCTACAATCAGGCCATTAGTCTCCCTATCCACCAGTTCTGGGAGTACACAGGAAGAAGTGGGCATGCCACACCTGGATATTAAGTATATTCCTAGACAGAGAGGGCAGAGTGTGTTGGGGAAAGGAGGGACTAGAGGTTCTAAATACCATTACTGGCTCTCAGAGAATAGTAAGGGTGAAAAATAGAAAGTTGCAAGATTTTATTACACTGGCTTTTCAGATTTTCAAGTTCTGTCAATAGTATTGGATACTCTGGTATTTTCTATATGCAAGGAGTGAGACAGCTCTCTCCAAAAGGACCCAATGCCACTCCTCTTCCTGCTACACTTTAGGATAGCTCATCCTAACAATGACCCCCAGGGCTGATATCGAGGGATACTTAACTGAAGCACCTACCTCCTCCTCAAAAATACGGCATGCAAATAGGAGAGTTTGGGCTGAAAGACTGGGAAGGACTAGGGAAAGAAGGGCAAGGCTGGCGGCATTTAGAGGGAGGCAAGCAGCAGCACCAAGAGCTATCTGCTAGGTGAATCAGAGCCCTCTCCAACTTCACTCAGGCAGCAGGAACCCAAATGTTTTCCTGAGGAAAATGCTGAGCTGTGGAATACATACTGAAAGGAATAACAAAGCACTGGATAACTTCTTTCCCCTTTTTAAGGAATGAATAAAATAAACTGCTTTGAGTGATGTCAAGTTTCCCTCTTCTCAAAGGTACAAACTGGCCTAATAATTCTGGATGACCCAATAGCCAAACCAGCAAAGGGTGCTTCCTGCCAATTCTTCCAATGCAGGACACAGTGCACGCCCTTACAGCAGCTACAGTGAAAGATAGAAGAAAAAGACTCCAATAAGAACAGGGTCGGTAGTACAGTCTATAGCCCATCCACAGTGGCCAGGCCTTGAGCCAAGAACTGAGGGAATAAAGGGCTGGGAAGCAAGCCCCGGCTGCCAGCAGCCCTTCCACAGAGCTCCACCTCCAGATCTTGAACACCAGTCATTCTAAAACAAGCCCCTCCAGCTGGAGAAGCAGATGCTAAAGGCAGCTCCATATGAATAAGAATGTGGCTTTCTTCTAATTGCGCCCACCTTACAAGATTGCATATGGAAAGAGTCCAGCCTTCCTTCTAATCTTCCTTCTAATGAGAAAAATGACCTGGGAATGATGAGAAGTGAAAGCACAACAGTCAAGTGTCAGTGTACTCTGCCCATCACTGAAGCCCCAAATGATGAACAAGGAATTAAGAAGGCCCATGCCAGAAGACATTACATAACCAATGCTTTGAGTACCAACTATGTGCTAGGCAGTTAGCTAGCAAGAGATCTGAAAAGATGAGAAATCTTGATTCCCCCTCCCCCCCAACAAAAACTTCACAATAAAAAGGGACAAAGGGGATTTGAAAAGGGGCAAAGAGAAGGGGCATAAGGGATCAGAAAGTTTTCTATACATACACAAACAGAGAGAGAAAGGGGGGGGCAGAATCAGCAGAAGCAACAGATTCTGAGCACCAGTGTCTGGATGGAGACATATAGCACATGCCCAAAGGCACTTGGCCTCACTAAGTGCCCAATACAGTGAAACGGGGAAGGAGATCACATCTACTAACTTCCAGAAGAGAGCAAAAAAATAAGGAACATAGTGTCCACAACGTACAGATTCTACAACAGAACTTCTACCAAAGTAGCCAAGGCATTTGCATTCAGAAACAGACAGCATAGTAAAGGGGAAGATAAAATACTTGATAAAACATGAACATTCCAGCTAAAATGAAAAGTGACATCAAAAATATGCCTAAGCAACAGGCCTGTCATTTATTTGCTAGGCAAAAAGTAAGCATCTACGTCCTTCAATGTCCCCTTCTAGTTCCAGTTCTAAAAACCCTACACTGAACCTGTCGCATGGGCCATTGATACTTCATCCATTATCCAGCATCCCATCTTGATGTCCACCTGCTTACCGTAACAGCTCAGGAATACATATACAGCTCAGGAATAGATATCAGTCCCTAAAATCATAAACACCTTGCTAATAAGTTCCCAGAATCGCAGAGCCTATTATACATAACAGACTTAAATGTTTGGTTTCTGAACTGAACAAAATTTTCCTAGACCAAAGCTAATTAGCCCACCAAGGAATGAAGCCTACAGTCCTGGCCTGTGAAAATGCAAAGCACTGGATGACTGCACTAAACTTGCCTTGAATATAAATGTTATGCAAAAAAAAAAAGTAATTTATCTAAACACAGTGTAGGTAGCTCTGCAATCAGTATCTCATAAATAAAGAGAGAAAGATGAAGGGAAAGCACTCTAATTGATTTTAAAATTAGTTCCAGAAAAAAAAAATAATACTCTGACAACCAACAAGGTCAACAACAGGAGGGAAAAATTATATATATATATATATATATATATATTTATATATATATATATATATCAGTAAAAAGACTTCAGTGAATCAGCATACCTGAACTACTCTGAAAAAACGATATTCAGAAAACTCTGAATAAGAGTAGAGGTGTTCAAAGAAAGCCAATTGGGGACTGATCTTCACAAGCACTTAAAATCCTGAAATTAACCCCTCTGATGGATTGAACTCAATCTGCACTGTATAATGGAATATACATTATAAGGAAAACCAGCACATGGGGAGAGACAGGGCTAGTCAACCCAACAGAAGAAACTAGACTGAAAGTAGAAGTGTGGAAGAAATGTTTACAGAAAAAGAAGTCATGTGTGACCCAGCCAGCAAACAAATAATACAATTAGGAAGCAGAAAGAAGGGGGAAAAAAAGTATAAAAATTCCCTCCTGGCAGGGGCCGGGAGTTTGGCCTAGTGGTAGAGGGCTTGCCTAGCATGCATGAAGAGCCGGGTTCGATTCCTTGGTACCACATACTTAGAAAAAGCCAGAAGTGGTGCTGAGGCTCAAGTGGTAGAGCTCTAGCCTTGAGAAAAATCCAAGGACAGTGCTCAGGCCCTGAGCTCAAGCACAGGACTGGCAAAAAAAAAAAAAAAAAAAAAAAAATCCCCCCTGGGACATTGACACACGTACACAGACTCCAGCTAAAAATGGCTATGGGAAACAAGTCAAGGGTTTAGCAGCAGATCTGAAGATGGACAGAATGACATCTACTCAAAAACACTATATGTAAGTCTTACAACTCAACAGAAACTCTAGTGTAGACATTTAATAATTGGCTAGTTTATCCACTGTTCTGCATGATTCTGAAACAGGGACCACAAAGCCTCAGTTTAGACTTCACAATGTAAACAGTATAGAATGCTACAAAAAGGAAAATCTGGGCCAGGAGTGTGGCCTAGTGGTAGAGGGCTCACCTAGCATGCATAAAGCCTTGTGTTCAATTCCTCAGAATCACATACAAAGAAAACACGGGAAGTGGCACTGTGGCTCAAGTAACAGAGCACTAGCCTTAAGCAAAAAGTATCCAAAGACAGTGCCCTAAGTTCGAGCCCCATGACTGGCAAAAAAAAAAAAAAAAGGAAAATCGACATGGCCTAAAGCAGCCTTCAAGAACCAAGGACATGCCTGACACCAGTGGCTCATAGTTATTAAGGGGATCTGGGTTCAAAGCCAGGCAGGACAAAGAAGTCTATAAGACTCTCATCTCCAATTTTCAAGACAAGGCTAGAAGTATTGTGGCTCAAGTGGCAGAGACCAGCCTTGAGCAAAAAAAGCTAAGGTACAATGCAAAGGCCTTGAGTACCTCAATACCAGTGCATGCACATACGTACACACACACACACACACACACACACACACACACACACACACACACACACACACACACACACACACACACACGAACCAGGGCAAGTATAAAAGTTCTCTCAGGAGGGGCTAGTATCATTAACTCCAAAGATTCACTGCAGCTCACAAAACTGAGAAGAAGCAAGAAATATGAACATGCGGTACAAGGAAGATTCAGATAAACTGAAAATGTAGAGCTGTGTGATAGTGATGATTAAAGGTACAGAGAAGAGAAAGATAGATCGAAGGAGGTAAATTCGGTAAGTTCAGAAAAGGATTAGCCACCAAGACACACTAGGAGACTGTTAAAATCCCACAAAAAATATTTGAAAGACAGAGGCAAGATACTGGCAAAATGGATATATAACTAAAGAAAATATAATTTGTAAGAAGGAAAAGAAAAAGCAAATCAAAGGGCAGTAAGACAGACACATGCTGTCTTCTCCAATTTAAAATTCACTTAGATCAATGGACTTTACATTTCAGAAAACTGCTAGCTATACAGACACCCAATACCTTGACATATCACAAGGACTCAGGCTCGCCCACCGGTGACCTCTCCAACTGAGGGACACACTGGAGCTATGTTTTGAGTGATAACACCTACATATAATCTTCGAAACACATTCTGAAATCTTAAATCGGTGAGCTAAGACCCACCCATAGTCTCTTAATAGTAATTTTTTCAGTTTTCTAACAAAAGAGGTTTCAAGTGTTCTCAAAAATGCCCAGATCAAACAAACTGGAAACTGGTACAGAATGCCTCTGCCAACGCTCTGACAGATTCTACGTCTTTTGATCACATTGCTGCAGTCCCCAAATCTCTCCAACGTCTTTTGATCACATTGCTACAGTCCCCAAATCTCTCCATTGGAAACCGGTGAAATGTTATATCCATTTCAAAGAGCTTTCGCTTTTCTCCAAGGTCCTTAATGCCAAGCTGGAGTCCCTCTCTAATTTGCTATTTGCCTTATTCTCCCAGTCACAAGCACAAGATCAGAGTCGGTGGGTTTATTGGTTTGCCCCCCTTCACCTGGGGACTCCAACCCCTGAGCTTTCTCTTGGTATGCATCTCAGCAGCTGCATCCGCTGCCCTGAGGATCCAAAGGTGCCAGTCATCTTGCTTTCAAAAATCTAAACTAGAGGGAATAGGTTGAGAATTACTGTTAATTTTGTCTAAATGGCAAGGCACCCTGGAGCCTTGCACAATGGATGGAGTTATCAGAGCCCCAAACAGCCCAGCCTCTAGTAAAAAGCCCTCTCAAGAATCCCAGGGTATCAATGATAATGTCCTCTACCCACCTGTCCTCTACCATCAGCCTGCCCAGGAGGCTGGAGGAAGGTCAGGACTGGGAGACAACTCCCTAAATTAGATTAGGTAAATCTTTAGGGCCTAGGTCTGAAAACATGGGGCCCTATTGTAAAAGAACCATTAAGTGTGAGTTCACAAGCGGCTGAACCACAGAACAGCGGAAATGATTAGACATGGATAGATAGCACTGGACTACCTGCAGGGGAAAGAGTCTCCTGGTTTTCACCAATTTCAAGTACTTTGTCAGGTGGGGAGGAGAAAAGGAGAGAGAAGACAGTCAGACAAGCTGAGGAAAGAAATTTGAGGAAAAGACCTACAACTAAAAGCTGAGTAAAAGCACCTGTTTTTAAGGTAAACTTTAGCTCTGTATATCTGTGCCAACTACAATAGCACGGTGAGAGCAGACTTCATGGGGGAATAAGTCAGCCCCTTCACTGGATGCCTGGGGGCTGTTTCCTTTGTCATTAACACTCCAAGTGTAACACAAAGCCCCCAGCAGCCCTGGGCAATACGGCACAAGGCTTTCCAGTTTCTGATCAAAGCCAAGCTCTCCCTGGGAAGTCTGAAGATTGCACAATGTGCTATCTCCTTTAAGGTAGCAGCTCAGAAAAGCCAGAGCCTTTCTCCAAGACTTACCACTTATTTCTTTATGGCAAACAACTGGATAAAACAAGTTCTCCCTTTAGAGACCCCTAATGCCTGTTCAGGTCTACAGGAGCACCACATGAGTTCTAAACTGGCTTTCAGCCAGAGGACAGATCTCCTAAGAGGCAAAACAATTGTACCACCAGACAAATCTAACTGGAATCCTCTAGAGGGAAATATTACCCAGTCCGATTTTCACCATTCCCACACACTTTCCATCTGCAAACCAAGCTCTAATCCAAATACAGGACCTGAGGTTACCCACCCATTCCTGGGCAATACTGGAAAGCAGCTGCCTTGGGTGGAAACAGTTCCTCTAATCACAGTGTCTTGTCCAAGCACTTCCTTTGGCTCCAATTAGAAAATAATCAGAAAGAAGTAGGCATATACTATTAGCCTCAAGCAAAATTTTGTCTCCTTGTATAATTTCAAGAGAAATGAACTTGTCTATGTGTGCAAAAAGAAAAATTCAATTTGCCCTATTACACCTCAAATTGATGAAAAATCTATATTAGCTGATGATAGGCTACAGAAGTTTCTAGGGCAGAAGGAAGTAGAACACTAAAAGGAACGCCTCCTGCTTTCTTGAAAGGCAAGCCCCAATGCCTCCTCCTCTGGAGCTCAAAAAAGAGGCTTCCCCCTGACAGGAGTGCTATATACCATCTGCCTACCCTTGAGGATGCTCACATGAAGATTTCCCTTCACCTCCTCCTTCAGCAGTCCCTTAATCGGCATGCTTTCCCACTAGGTTCTTTGGTTTAGGAAAGGTCCCAATACCCTAAAGAATCAGATCATTTATCAGGGCTATTTACCCTTGACTCCCCGCCCATGCCCCCCCCCCCCGCAAGAAAAGTGCCCAGTAACATAAGGCAATCTCCTGTTTGTTTCAAGGCCCTCCACAATTCACCTATAATGTAGTTTCGATTTCACACAAGCCTTAAGTATGTATTCAGTGTTTTTACAAGCTCAAGACCACTCTCCAACTCCCAAAACACATCCTTGACCTTTTCCTCAGATTCTCCCAGCCTGACTCTAACTAGGGCAGGAACATAGTCTTGGGCACACTGTGTTTGACGCAAGGGCACCTGGCCAATAGGACCAAGAGAGAACAGGAGCTGCAGCTCAGTTCCATTCTCTGCCAAGCATATGCCCTGTGAAAGGAAACCCTGGGGAACTAAGTAAGCATCCTTCCATAACCTGCACAAAGGGACCATGTGGACTAAAAGAGGCCCTGGCTCCAAGATCTCTTCCTTGAATACTTGACTGGGTTTCCCATGTAGCTGTAAGAATAGCTGGGATGCAATAAAGGAAACTGGAAGCCTAGGACTCCAATTACATGCCTATTGCTTGGGCTTTACGTGTAATTACAGCACCACTGGAAACTGGAGATGATTTCTTTCTCTCCATACATCTATATTATAAATCTCTCTTAACTTTACAATAAACATAGAACAGAGTCTAGCACTTTCTTTAAGAACTCTGGGGAATTCTTTAAGTAGAAAAGCAAGTACAGTAACTCTCCAGGATGAAGAGGGACTGCTGGAGCAACAGCCATAGTTTTCATTCAGTGCACCATTCCCTTCCACATCAGATCAGTTGTAATCTAGTATAAACATCTCTTGCACATGCAAAGCACTCTTTCCTATCTTGTAAGTTCAAACCATGAGCTTTTAAATCCAAACATATCATTCTCCAGCTTAAAATTCTTCAAGATAAAACTTAAAAAGCAGGCCAGGACTTTGTCTTAGTGCCTAGCATGCACCTGGTTCCATTCCTTGGTACCACATACATAGAGAAGGCCAGAAGTGGTGCTATAGCTCAAGTGGCACAGCTCTAGCCTTGAGAAAGCCCAAGGACAGTGCTAGGTCCCTGAGCTCAAGCCCAGGACTGGCAAGGGGGAGGGGGGATAACTTAAAAACATGGCATATGTCTTCAATACATGATCTTACCACTCATGGCTTTTAGCTATTCTCTATTCTAGTCACACAAAAATAATTGCAGTTCATCATACAATCCATATTCCTTCCTCCAACAGGGGATGTTAATGCAGCATGTATGATCTAGTGCTGTCTTTAGTTTCATATCATCCAGGTAACAAGACTCACATGTCACTGTCCATTCTCATTTCACAAAACTCCACTAAATTCTGTCGTCATTGCTTTCCAGGTCAAAAACTACCTTGTCCCACTAAATGTTGCTTCCTCAAAGGAACTTCTACAGTTTATGCACTTTCCTAAAACTTTACTTTTGTTCTACAACATTAATATAATGTGTGTGCTTCTCCTACTGAACTTTACAAGTTCCACAAGAACAGAGAAGTACAGTATCTGTTCACTGTCTGTTACATTCAGCAAAGTAGCTAAGTAACCAATAAATATGGATGATGATTAAACCTTTTACCTCAATTCTAGAGCTGTGCTGTCCCTAACAGTAGTCACTAGCTCATGGAGCATTAAGTCTTTGGAAGATGCTAGAAGGAATTGAGATGATGTTAAAGTATAAAATACACTTAGTAAGCTTAAGTCACTAGTAAGACTAAATAAACAATTATCTTATTAATGTTTGTATGCTCATGAAATGTTTAAGTGGTAATAGTTGGGATATTTTAAGTCAAGTATGATCCATAAAAGAGTATTTTAGTTTTAAAACAGAGTTACCTCAAATGGCCACAAACATAAGTAGCTAGCCAGTGCGGTGTATGTGACATATCCATTAGAGGAGTGTCCTTCCTCTCATTGGCTAGCTTCTCATTCTTGAATACTTGAGCACAGAACAGCTGCCCTGGAGCCTTCCCGGGGTGTCTTCCACCATCACACTCAAGGTGTGTTATATTACCTTATTTCTGATGAGATCCCTCAGTACAAGCTTCCAAAGGAATTTAATGAACAAATAATGAAAATCACTCCTCATTTCCCTTAAAAGCCATATGCTGTAGACTGTTATAGCTAAGCTCTACATAAGGATTTCTTAAAATGGAGTAAGAGCTAAGGAGTAAACAGCACAGTGGGGGGCAGGGAGGTGTAGAGAAAAAGAAAGGAAATTATATAACCAGGACGTTGCCTAAACTAAGCAATATATTCCAATAACTTTCCATCAAGCACTAGACTAAGGGAGGTACATCTTTTACCCACTGAGGAGCTCCAAAGAATCTTGGGATAACTTCAAAGTTCTCAGTTGAATGAGAACTTTATCTTACCTGAGCTAAAATACACCTAACCCCCTGAAAATCACTTACAATTCAGTTATATACTCTACTTTATCATAACGCTTTGGCTGATGATGTAGGCACAAAAATTAACATTCAAGAATTTTAGAGTTGTGGTTGCTGTGGGAACCTTCTTTCCAACTGTAGGGCACAGATGCAGAATCATGGACTACTCCCAATACTGATAAAATTGGAGATGTATATTTACTCTGTGCAATGAGGCACAGCTACAGTTACTGAGACAACCTCATTTTGGCATTTCTAGGCTTTCAATGCATTTAAATTCTCAACCTTACCACAATACTGTTTGCTGCATTAAATTGCCTTCTCTTTGGAGGAAAAAAAGAGAAAGAAATGAACTGATTGGACAGACATTCAAATTACCAGTCCTGTATGTGCTTTCTATGCCTGATCTGATTCATAGGCCAATCATGATATTTTTATTTTACTCTCATGGGCTGTCTATAAACTCACACACAAATGGAAACAGGGTATGAATCTCAACTTGTGAATATACACGACACGTATATGTGCCAAACATTGGAAAGCAAATTATATAGAGATATATAGATATATAGATAACATGTAAAAAACACACACATTCACAATTACAAAAGAGATAAATGTGAAGTGGGGGTGGGGGGAGAGAGAGGGAAGGTTTGTAGCATTCCTTTGCTTTTTACCACAATGGTTAATTTCTTAAAACTGTCCAAACACTTGCCTCTCACCCTGGCTCACAGAGAATCTACTTCTATAACTAGTCAAAAGACACTTACAGAGCCAGGCACGGTGGCTCTTGCCTACAGCCCTAGCTACTCAGGGAGGCTGAGAACTGATGATCCTGGTTCAAAGCCAGTGTGGATACTAAAGAATGTGAGACTCTTATCTCCAATTAATCACTAAAAAAATGGGAAGTGGGGCTATGGCTCAAGGGGTAGGGTGGTAGCCTTCAGCTAAAGAGCTCAGGGACAGCACCCAGGCCCAGAGCTCAAGCCCCATGAGCCACCCAAAAAAAAAAAAAAAGATACGTTAGCAAAAGGGCACTAACAAGAAAGCAAACAATGCTTGTAAAAAAAAAGCCCAAGACAATGTTCAATTCAATCCATATGTCCAACCTCTTACAATGCAGCAAGATGGGGGGACAAAAGCATAAAAAATTAAAAGAGAACAATAATTGCCAACCAACATTCTGAATATTAACTCTTGTTACTTTTCATGCAAAGAACTAATTTAGCAGTACTGAGACACTCAAGTCAGATACCTTGATCATGTAAGCATGTTACAGACAAAAGATTGAACAAATAGAGCAGTCAGTATACTAAGTAAGAGTTACCACTTTCAAAAGATATGAGTGGATAACGACAGAAAGCACATACACAAAGATCTACTCTTGTCCAACAGCAAAAACTAGCAAATCAAAATTATCAGCAGAAACAGATCCTGCTATCATGTGAGTGACACACGGACTTTTTTGTTCCTCTCCTTAATCCTGGAAAAATTAAGGTCTTGTCAATAAATAAATCATATCAGCTATCTCACAAATCCCTTCTTAACTGTGCTCAAACCCCCCTCAGGAAGTGTCAATAGTGCCCATCTCTGAAACGTAGCAGAGCAGCGGGTATGGTCCAGGAGACATGGAGACCTATGCAACAACTCTCAAGCTGCAAAGACTAGGAAATAATGTTTTGAAGATTTAAAATACTTACCCTTTTGCATTCTCATCATATATGGTACCATATTTAATTCTGCAGCTCCTTCTCTTAGACTTTTATAAAGAGACTATTGTCTCACCTGTGTGTTTTCCCCCTCCAGCCTTGGGGGTCGGATGCTGGACAGATGAATGGTCTTATAGTCTCCAGAGTTGAGCTTCACAACAATGGCATCAGCATTCAGAACTTGCATCACCTGCAAGTGAAAAGCCAAAAATGCTTCAATGCTGACCATCACACATCAAGGAGCCAGGCCCATCACAATTACTAACAGAGAGATCAACAACTATTTGGGGTAGATCCAATACCATCCTTCATCAGGCCACAATGCATAATGCATATTGCAAACTATGTAATCATCTCAGATTCCTAGAGACCTTATTACGACTTCCCAATGAGGGATAAAATCTGTAATATTCACAAAGATAGTCAATCTTGTTTTGGGCCCCGACCAACATATATGGTTAACTGTAAAGCTTAAGGAACAAAAAAAAAAATTTAGTCTCTACATGTTATTGGAGATTTTCCTTGAAACAAGTGTTAAAAATAAAATCAAACCCTCTATGTTTCACTATGAATCTAGCTGAGTGTTTACATAGCATGCACGAAGCCCTGGATTCAATCCCTCAGTACCACAAACACAAAAAAAGGTGGAAGTGGTGCTGTGGCTCAAGTGGAAGAACACTATCCTTAAGAAAACTCAAGAACAGTGCCCAGGCCCTGAGTTCAAGGCCCAGGACTGGTAAAGACACAAAAAGACTCCAAAAGGCAAGTGAAGGGCAAAAGAATTGAATTGTCATCTCAGCAGAGGAAAGGAAAAACTCAGCTGCTAATTTCAGAGATAGAAACATTAAATTACAAAGATGCTACCTCCACTACATTAAAAGCCACCTTTTAAGAGCACTTCTATGGATATGTTTGTTTTTGGAATCCACAATCATTAACATTGCTCCCTATTTCTCAGCTAAAAACTATTAACTTCCAGTCTGGGGTACAAGGATACCCATTTGAAGGGCAAAAGCACAAATATTCCTCTGTGAAGGTTATTAGAACATTTCATACAGAATAAATTCCATTCAAACTGGGACAGTGCCACATCGGGGTTATAACTAGACCCCATAATACAGCCAGCAGTCTACAATTCACCCAATTATATTCAGACCCTGTTGTTTCAAGGCTGTTTGGTATTGTTTCAAGCAATACTTTGCTACAAGGTAGCTGCTGACTACAAAACACTTTCACCATCCACTCCATCTGCAGAATGAAAATCAAACTCTTCTATGCTTCAATCAGGCCCCCATTAGGAACCACCAGGTGGCTGAACTATAGGGTCAGCTGCCACACAGGGATGGTAGACTGGCAAAATCTCTCTCTTCTTTTATGCATAAAACAAAAGCAGCTAGACTCTCTTTTGCCATAATGGATGTCACACTGGTAAGCATCTTAAAGAAGGTCTATTTCCTAGAAGAACTATTTTTCAGAACAAAATACTCATATCTATTTGCAGACTCCTCTAAAAGCATCTATTCTCTATCTTTCCAAAAAAAAATCAGCCAATCACAATACCAAAAGAATAAACAATGCCCTAGAGGACAAACTGAAGAAAGAGCAAGAACCAAAAATGAGTGAGAAATTATGCATGACAAAGAATGGCAGGAGAAAGGCCCATCAAAAATTTCAAAAAACATTATGAAAAAGACAAGATGAAGTCAGGAGCTGATGGTTCATTCCTACAATCCTAGGTACTCTGGAGGCTGAGATCTAAGAATCACATTTCAAAGCCAGACCTTGCATGCCGATATCTTGAGTTCACCTGGGGGGGGGGGGGAGAGGCTGAAGCCAGAACTGGAGGTATGGCTCAAGTTGTAGAGTACCATTCCTGAATGGGGGGATGGATGGAGAAGAAACTGAGCAAGAGCAGGGGAGCCCTTGCTTACACAAGAGGAAGAAGGAGAGAAGAGAGAGGGGGAAGAGAGGGAGAAAGATGGGAAAAGGAAAGGGAGGAAGAGGGGGAAGGGGAATGGAGAGGGAGGAGGGGCTGAATCACGCTGTATAATGAAGGAGCTGAAGAGATTAGGAAGAGGAGGAAATTTTTTTAATTTTCTAGTATGCATAGGACTTATAACTCTGAAAGCAGAAAAGGACAGCCTAAAATAACAATAACCATTTTTCTATAACCTTTCATGACAGATTTGAAAAGTGAAAAGACAAAACACTAAAGCCCAGACAGGGCAGAACCAAAATTCACCTTGACAAAAAAGCTTGATCAAGACTCAAGGGTAATGAAAAGCTGGTATGTGGTCACACTACTCCATAGCCAGTGCTGATTACCCAGGTCAGAAGGGTATCGGATGCTCTAAATCAAAGAGCCCTTTATGCTGAAACAAAAACATCATCTTAGAACCTAAAAACCACCAGAAAGGTACAACTAGAAATACTGATTCGCTAACAGAAAACAAGGGGAAATCTCATTTGTTACCATCTATTCACACTGGTGCCAGGTGAAAATGCCTAATGATACCAAATGTGGACAACTGTTCAAAATAGAAAAGCCTGGGCAAATGACTTCACGAAGGCTTCACAAATTCCACACTTTTGTGAAAGGAAAATGGGTAATAGAATATTTGGAGGGTGAAGTTTCCATGGTATATGCTACTCATAACCCAGCAAAACAGCTAGCCTAGCAAATCAATGTAAGTCTTCCTTCAAAAGGATACCCAAAGGATAATAAGATAATCTTGAGGCATCTCAAATGCACACGTCTCATCATATCTCCAAAATCTCAGTGTTGGATAGATCTACATCTCCTCTCAGACCCTAACTAACTCTTATTGAACAGGTGATTGCCAAAATCACAGGAAAATTCTTATAATCAAGACTGAGAAATATAGTGACATTCTCTAGTGTTCCAGTCATGCTCAGCAAGGAAGTACACTAGAGAAAGTATCGAAATGCTCACACCTTCACTCCAATCCTGGGAACATCTTAGCACACCCCATGACAAGGTACTGGTTATTCGTCAGCCCTTACATGTGTTAGAGTAGCAGCAGAAAAATGGATTCTCAGTGTTGTAAATTTTAGGCCACAGCAACAGACTCTGCTAGGCATCTCCCTGATTAGAAACCTCCTCTTCAGAAACTACGTACTGTGTGACACTGACAGCAAGAGAAGACTCTCTGAGGAAGAGGGAATGGTGAGCCCATGCATGTGTCCACATACATGCATATGAAAAGTTCATGGCTTTCTGTTCCTGTGTCATTATTATCCAGACAGACACAGAATAAGTAATAAAACACTGGTTATAATCACACACTTTGCAATAACTAAAATGCAGAGTAGATTATTTTTACAAATTCCTGCTCATCAGCAGTGATATTTCTGAGGGCACTTTTCATCAACATAATTGAAACATGCCCTCACTGCTCACTTTCTCCATCACCCTCATGTACAAAGACCAGATCACTTAAGACTTGGGAGCAGAAATCTGTGCGGAATAAGCCACTAGCAGGTCTCAAGAGAGATGTACTAAACCCAATTTCATCCCCATCTCTTCAAGTCTAATTTCAAAGAAAAAAATAGTTTAATGATGACATAGTAGTGTAAGCTAAAGGTTGCCACAAGTCAAGAAAACTACTGAATTTTGTCAGAGGAAGTAGACATCCATCTTTCTCTCTTTGACACCCAGCCACATTGCCTCTGTACACAGTCCACCCATAGTGCTTTCTGGATAGACAAAGCTGCTGTTTGGTTTCTTAAGAGCACACACAAGCTGACCAAAAAACAAACAAACAAAAAACTAACATACACAACTGCCAATATCTCCAACACTGCCTCTACACTAAGTACCAGATAGAAGCAAAGGACTATAAGCCCAACGTGGTTTCTATGGGCACTACCTTTGACAAGGTTAATGAAAATAAGATACACATTGCCTTCTACCTCCCTGTTGTCATGAAATCCTCCTCCCTAAGGTTATGTACTATGTCTAGCCTTCCCAGTGCCTCACTAAGTGGAGTGATCACCCTTGAGCTCAAAATATCCACACATACACATAGACACATCACAAAAAATGAAAGCACTGCTAGACATCTAAGCACAATCAGACCAGATATTATAAATATTTAAAAAGAAATCAACATCATACAAATTTCAACAGGGAAAAGCCTCTAAATACCTGACCAGAATTTCTCAAAAATTTTCAAGGCCTTTTAAGAAAATAAGGAAAGTCTGACACTCTATCATATCCCAAAAGAGCCTAAGGAAATAAAACAACTAAGGCAATGTGGTATCCTTGAAGAAAAAAAGGACATTCAAGGAAAACTAAAGAAACCCAAACAAAGTAAATACTTCAACTAATAAGAACTTTGTAGATACTGAGGCATTCATTATAACAAATGAACCTCACTCATATAAAATATTTCCACAGAAATCTATAGGAAACAGGCCACTAACAGGACTCAAGAAAGATGCAGTAAATCCTATTCCATCCCCATCTCTTCAAGTCTAACTGCAAAGAGAAAAATAGTTTAACACTGACATAGTGTAGGCTAAAGGTTGCACAGTCCAGAAAAATACTGAGGAAGTAGACATCTATCTTTCAGCAAAATTGGGCTGGTTGTAGGTGGGTGATGTGAAAATTATCTAAAGTATATGTTCTAAAACTGTCTAAAACTTTTTTAAAACAAGGTAAATATTTTCTTAAATCTCTGATTTTAAGTCAGCAAATTGTTTGGTAATAATAAAAGCTACAAAGTCTTGTCTTTTCTCTTCCATGCAGGAGGACCTTTTCTAGCCAGACTCCCTCACAATTTCCTTTTAACCTAAAAATTATATGATCAAATACAGTCAGGAGCTATTATTTGGTTGTCCTTATAACTTTTCTTTAGACTTAGGAAAATATAATGTGAAGCTATCTAAGCAATACCAAAAATCTAGCTTAAAAATCTTATCAGAGGGGCCAGGAGCATGGCCTAGTGGTTGATTGCTTGCCTAGCATGAATGAAGACCTGCATTGGATTCCCTGGTACCACATAAACAGAAAAAGGTAGAAGTAGCACTGTGGTTCAAATGGAAGAATGCTAGCCTTGACAAAGCCCAAAGACAGTGCCCAGGTTCTGAGTTCAAGTCCCAGGACTGGCAAAAAAAATCTTATCAGAATGCATTTTCATTCAACACAATAGTAGAAGATATATCCACAACAATTAAGCAAGAAAAAATCAGAAAAAAAAACATCTAAATTAGAAAGGGGGGGGAACAAAATGCATTTATTACTCTCATGTGATATAGTCATAGAAAATTTTAATGGTTTCATGCTGTTAAAAGACACAAATGAATTCACAAACTACAATTCAAATTCAATACCCAGTATCACTTCCATTTCTATAGGCTAACAACAATACAAAAGAATGGACATAGTAATGGAAATATAAACATAACTATATAGACATAAAAACCTATGACTCTATGGACATAATGTTTTATTTCATAAATTAATGTTTCTATGACATACAAACCCTTAGCCTAATTTTGATTAAGTTCTAAATACTAAGTCCCAGTGATTGTAAATAGAGATTCCCTTCTTGAACACTTGTTTCTTAAACTTGTCATTTAAAATATGATGTAAAAATCAACGTTAATAAATTCTTTAATAAAAAAGCCAAAGAAATAATAATAATACAAAAGAGAAATACATTTCCAATAGCATCAAATAGGAAAAATACCCAGAATGAACCAAGGAAATTAAAAACTTATAACTATAGAACAATGCTGAAAGATAATAAAGACAGCAAAGCCGGGCAAGGTAGCTCACACCTGAAATCCTAGCTACTCGGGAGGCTGAGATCTAAAGATCAAGGTTCAAAGCCAAACAGGGCACAAAAGGACCCAAGACTCTTATTTCCAATTAACCTCTAGAAAACAGGAAGTGGAATAGGCTCAAGGATAGGACGGTAGCCTTAAGCTGAAGAGCTCAGGCACAGCGCCCAGACAAGTTCAAACCCCATGACTCACCAAAAAAATTTAAAAAGAAAAAAGATAACAGATGAAAAGAAACAAATTCTATGATTAGGGACTGAAGGCTTAAGACTGTCAAGATATTAATACCAAAGTGATTTAAAGACATAATATTTCTTATCAAGATCCTAAAGATATTTCTTCTTTTCAATTACGAGAGATATGTATTTGCCTTGTGTATTTGTATTTAATATGCAAATAAAGATTACCAGAGGCCATGCTAATCTAAAGTATATCATTCCAATTTCAATGTAGGAGCTGCTGAAGTCAGCACCCAAGGACAATTTTTGCAGAACTAGAACAACCCAAGGATAGGGTGGAAGCCTGGAGCTGAAGAGCTCAGGACAGTGCCCAGGTTGAGTTTAAAAAAAAAAAAAAGAAAAAAGAATGTCAATAGAATAATAGGAAAGGGACAGTTTTTTGGCCAATGATGTTAAGAAGCAGAATACCCACAAGCAAAAGAAACTAAATTAAACCTTAACCAAATGCCATTCATAAAAACTGACTCAAAATGGACCCATAACTTAAATATAAAAACTGTAAGTATGATAGCATAAGCTATCATAGGGAGAAAAAAAAAACCTTATATCATAGTTTATTGGATATGACACCAAAAACAGATAACCACAAAAATAAACACATTACACTTCCCATAACAGAGTTGCAGGGTCCATGGTGTAAGTTACCAAGCTGCTAGAAAGTTGTGCTTTCTTTCCAGCTGTTTACCTACTCCCTGGGAAAAGTAGTAGCTCTCTGTAGCATTATGGACTTACAGTGGAACCAAATTTTTGCCATTAACAACTGGCATTATATTGAACTATACATGAGAAATCAATCAGAAATAATTTTTTTTTACTTTCAAAACAAAATAAACACATTACATCACCTAAAAAAAATGGCCTGGCATAGTCACTCACACCTATAATCCTAGCTACTCAGGAGGCTGAGATCTGAGGATCCCAGCTCAAAGCCAGCTGGGGCACTAAAGTCCATGAGACTCTTATCTCCAATTAACCAATAGAAAACTGGAAGTGGCTTTGTGGCTCAAGGGGTAGGGAGGTAGCCTTGAGCTGAAGAGCTCAGGGACAATGCCCAGGCCCAGGGGTAGGGTAGTAGCCTGAGCAGAAGAGCTCAGGGACAATGCCTAGGCCAAGAGTTCAAGCCCCACGACCAACCAAAAAAAAAAAACAAAACAAAACAATAGCAAAAACATTTCTAACAGAATAAAAGGCAATCTACAGAATGAGACCACAATTCCAACTCATATGTCAAACATGACATTAATATTGAGAATATATAGCATTCCTAATATTTAGCAATGAAATAACACAGTGATTTGAAAATAGGCAAAAGGGTCTGGAATGTAATTTAAATGGTAAACAACCTATCTAGCAAAGCAGGGCACTGAGTTCAAACCGAATGCCACCAAAATAAAATGAAACAAAGCAAATCATGCTTTTAAAAGGTGGAAAGGCAAATGTTCCTTAACACACAGCAGCACAAAAATAATTTTTTGACTATCAAATAATGAGTTTATTTATACGCTGGAACAACTAAATATTCACATGCATCTTTCACTGAGTGATGTTACAGGTGGTGGCTGACATAGAACTGGGACAAGAAATCCCTTGGTTGTGGTGCTTCTATTTCATGGAAAAGCCACATAACATGTGTCCACTGTTTCCACACTAATCATTTCCTCCAATTCTATCTTGCCCTTAATCAACACAAGATTGACCATTCTGGGGTCTGTGATCCAGGCACCCAGGCATTCTTCATAAATATCTCTCCAGCTTTATTCTGCCTGTTTCACACCGATGTCTAGCTGGGATACGTGCATGGCGTTCTCAACGCCCCCCCTCCCTAGACACCACACATCCTCTGGCCTCATTCAAGTCCCAACTGAAAATGGGATTCACTGAGGAGCTGACAGCCCCAGTGATGGCCTGCCATAAGGCCGTGAGCCACCATCTTGCTAAAACATAAAAACTACCGGAAATAATTTAACCAAACATAGTCAAACAACTTAAACAGCCATTCCCTTAAGAGAGATCTATAGAGGCTATACAAACAGAAAACGTGCTCAGCACCACTAATCCATTTGGGTAGGCTTATATTAAAACTACAATGAAATACTGTACCAATTCCTAACAACTAGAATAACTTCTATCAAAACCACACAACTACATGCATTAATTAATTAATTAATCAATTAAGACAGGGATAGAAACCCTTGGTGAAAATGTAAGGTGGTACAGTTAATCAATTCCTTACAAAAACATAAATAGTACAACTACCAGCAACTCTACTTCTGGGTACATACTCAAAGGAATTGAAAACAGATCTTTAAAAGTATATTCATGTGGTGATATTTCTAGGAGCACTGCTCACAACAGTTAAGAGGTAGAAGGAACTCACATCTACATATAACTAGACAACCTTAAAATGTATGTGTATATACAATACTGTTACGCCTTAAAAAGCAAGGAAATCCTGACACATGCTATGACATGGTCGAACCTTGAAGACATTACATTAAGTTAAGCTAGTCATGAAGCTACTTATATCTGTTACTTAGAACAGTCAAGAATCACACTGACAAAAAGAATAATAATAGTTGCCAGGGATTAGTGAAAGGAGAACAGGAGAAGGGGCAATTACCGTTTGATGGTAGTTTAGTTTGTAAGAGCAAACATTCTGGAAATGGATGGTGATGATGCACAACAGTATAAATATACCTAATACTACTGAACTGAATATGTAGAAAGAACAGGTTGGCAACTGGTGGCTCCCTCCTATAATCCTAGCAACTCATAAGGCTGAGATCTGAGAATTTCAGTTCAAAGCCAACCTAGGCAGAATAGTCTATGAGTCTCTTTATCTTTGAGTAATTAGTAAAAGCTAAAGGAGAGGCATGGCTCAAGTAGTAGAACACAGCCTTATGTTAAAAAAAAAAAGGCAAGAAAGAACAGAGGCCCTGAGTTTAAGTCTCAGTGCCAGCAAAAGAAAGGGAAAGAGAAAGAGAAAGGGAAGAGAAGGAAAGAGTTAAGACAAGAAGTAGAGGACCGGGAGTTTGGCCTAGTGGTAAGAGTGCTTGCCTAGCATGCACAAAGACCTGGGTTCAATTCCTCGGTACCACATACATAGAAAGAAAAAAAAAAAGTCAGAAATGGTGCTGAGGCTCAAGTGGTAGAGCTCTAGTCTTGAGAAAGTCCAAGGACAGTGCTCAGGCCCTGAGCTCAAGCCCAGGACTGGCCAAAAAAAAAAAAAAGACAAGAAGAAGAGGTATGGCTCATGGCTATAAATTCAAGGCCCTGTACTGACAATGAATAAATAAACCAACAAACACATAAAGTTAAGACAGTAAACTAAATGTCCAATGAATTTTACCACAAGACAAAAACTGGGTGGGAAACCCCTCAGAGGTTGTTAATATAGTGTATCTAGAGCTAAGATGCTAAATGACTGGAGTTTAAAGCAAAACCATTTACAATGTAAAATCTACTGCATCCATGGACAGTATAGAACTTGATCTTCAAAATGGACTGGGCTTATAGAAATTCCCTTCTTGAATACTTGGTTTGTTAAATACATCATTTGAAATATGATGTAAAAAATCAATGTTGTTAAATTCTTTAATTAAAAAAAAAAATAGACGGGGCTATCAATGCCTGTCAACTACTTTCTGCTCCCAAGAGAACCAACCATACAGGGTAAAGCTCCTTGAAGGCAAGTATCGCTTCTAGATTTTTTTTTCTCTAAGTACAATTTCAGGGCAGTTTCAGCTATCACACGAGGGCAGAAAATCTAGCAAGAAGCCTCTAAGAAACAGGGCATGAGAAGATACTTCTTGAGGACATGCTTCCAGTCTCCCTCCCCCCAATAGTGCTATTCAGGTCTGTGAAATCTGCAAAGCCCACAGATCCAGCAGCAGGGACAGGGAAGCCAAGCCACGTGCTCAGGGGACCATATGGCTACAAACAGCATAGATCAGCTAAAACGCCACGGGGAAGGCAGGCAGGGAACTGGCAGGCCACGACAGGCACAAAAGTCTCAGGCAGGCTCAGCTAATCGCTGTGAAGGGAACATGCTTCTCTACTAACCTAGAGAGACAAGGTGAGCCCTCCCTTGCATTTCTTCCCTTGTAAAATAAAACTGCTTAAGCTGCCTTAAGCTGACAATGGAAACCAGTCTTTCAACAGACCACAGTTTAATTTCTAGGTTCTCAAACTGAGCTTCTTGGCCAAATATTCATCTACATCTTTGTATTGGTTCCAGAAATCAACTATGCGGCCCCAAAGGTACCAGAAGAAATCAGGCATTTAACTTGTTTTAGCCATGTCTTGTACAACTTGATGGGGGGAGAGAATCCAGGTCTCACAGTCAGATGATCCTCAGAACAGACCTAATTCAGCAAAGCCTACAAGACTTTTAGTCTATGGGTATGAAGGTCTCAGGTACCTGACAACTTTCTATATGAGTTCCTGAACATGTTTCGGGGCATTATAAATATGCACTGTGTGAAATGACTACAGAACTACAGCTGGATTCCAGTTATGAAAACGAATACACATAAATTTTCCCCTTTTAATTCAATGCTGATATCCAGTGTTCTACAAGACATATTGGCAAACTATTACCCACAGCTCACTTCACAGAAACCATGTAGCCTATAAAGCCTACAGTATTTACCATTCATTCCTTTCAGAAAAAATTAGCCAACCACTGGTGTGTTCTGTAACATAGGAAAAGATAAACTCACTCAATGGCATATACTAGTTGGCATTTCTGAATAGCTATTTATTAATTGTGCTTTAAATCATTTCTAAAGAAATAACTGCCATTTACAGAGAGATTTATTCTACTTTCTAATAATAGAAAAATCAACAACATGAATATCAACCTGTTGAGAACTGGTTAAATAAATTATCATGCAGCTTCATATTGGAGTATTATGTACCAGTTAAAGAAATGTAAAGATTTATTTTGTTCCCTCCGTAAACACCTCTAAATAAAAATATTGAGATCTGGTGGGCACTGGTGGCTTACACTTATAAATCCTAGCTACTCAGGAGGCAGAGACCTGGAGGGTCAAAGTTTAAACCCAACTTAGGCAGAGAAGTCTAGAAACTCCATCTCTCAACAGCAGCAGACTACTTGGGTGGCAGGATGCCAACCATGAGCAATAAGCCAAATGAGCTCACAGCCTTGAGTTCAACCAGGGGAAGGGGAGACCATACATCTATTTAACCCAGTATTCATCTATCTACATAAGAGGATGGATATAATGGGAGAGAAGAATACTGCCATAAGACAGCTTTACCTATATTTCTATGTAAACATATCTGGAAGCTTTAATCTGTGAAATAAATGACTTCACAGGTTCATAAAAGCTAAATTCTGAGCCAATGAGAAGAAACCACCAATCTGGTATATGCTCAGAGCCCCAGCAATCCCCGCCCCTCCCCCACCACGCCCAGAGCCAGCTTAACAAAAGACTCAGAAACTGCCAAATGAGGAATCTCATTTGGTAGGTATGATAGTGGGGATAAACACTAGAATTGATTTCAAATTTAAGAAGCTTCTGGATTTGAATCCATACATAGACTGTGCTTCTTCTTTTTCTTCTGGTGCCAGTATTGAGGTTTAAACTCAGAGCCCCACTCTCTCTTGTAGCCATTTTCACTTAATACTTGTTGATACTCCACCACTTGAGCCACACTTCCACTTCTGATTTTTTTGCTAACTGGAAATAAGGGTCTTGTGGACTCTTTTGCTGGGGCTGGGTTCGAACCATGGTCTTCAGATCTCAGCCTCCTCAATAGCTAGATTACAAAAGTGAGCCATCTGCACCCAGGAGGTTCAGTGCTTCTAACACAGAATTTTAATACCTCAAGCAAGAGTCATCAAATATCTGAGGGAAGACTCTTGTATGAAAAATAAAGGAACAAAATAACCAAAGGTGGGTAAGGGAAAACACAGAATATGCAGGAATAATCTCAAAAACATTAAGATAAATTCCTCAGAAAGCAAAGAGATGGTCTGAAAGAAATAGCTATTTTGATAAAAATAAAGGAGAAAAAACATTCAGAGAACAGAACTCTTAGAAATATTAAGCACGGTGGGGGGAAGGGAAATGGGTACCAAGACATGTGAAAGGGTATCAATGTATGTGAATTAATGCACCTTCTATCTGGCAAATATCATGTAACCCTTTTACTAATTACAATAAAAAAAATAAAAACAGAAAAAAAAATATTAAGCACAGTACCATAAATACTTAATATAAAGACTGAAGGATGAACAGAAAGAAATCTAAAAGAAACAAAAGGCCAAGAGACCCACCTATCATTAAAAGTTCAAGGCAAGCCTGAGCTCCATTGAGATCCTATTTCAAAAACCAAAAAAAACAAAACAAAAAAAAATAGGAAGAAAAAAAATGGAGCGAACCAAAAAGTCCAATATCTAAATAAAAGCAGTTCTTAGAAAGGGCAGAAGAAAGAAACTTAGATGGAAATCAACAAAAGAGCTGAAAAACAAAGTTTCTGAAAAAAGTTAAAACATTGAAGCACAAAATGCTCATGTACTGGTAACTAAAGCTATACTGTTCTGAAACAGTAGAACATTCGGAGCAAAAACTCTCAGCCACCAAGCACCTGGTGGCTCACGCCTGTAATCATAGTTACTCAGGAGGCTGAGATCTAAGGATCACCATTCAAAGCCAGCTAAGTCCTACAGACTCTTATTTCTAATTTACCACCAGGAAACCCAAAGTGGCAAGCTGTGGTTCAAGTGGAGAACACTAACCTTGAGCTGAAGAGCTCAGGGACAACACCCAGGTCCAGAGTTCAAGCCCCAGGACAAAATTAAAAAGAAAGAAAAGAAGGAAAGGAGGAAGGGAAGGAGAGAGGGAGGGAAAAGAGGGAGCAACCAAGCCCAGTTAAATCCTTGTAGGAAGGAAAGAAAGGGAGAAAAGAAAAAACAAGAGGGAAGGAGAGGGGAAAGAACAGAAAACCACACCCTAGTAGCTTACCAACAACCAAGTACCTAACACCTTAACAATTCTGATGGAAAATGACTTCTGAAAGAAAAATCTATACTCAACCAAATTATCAACCAAATTTAAGTAGAAAATAGTAATGATCTCTGAAAATTTACCCTGCAGGCACATTAGCCATGAAGTCAGAGAAAATCTGTGTCACCAAAATAAAGCAGTTAAGTCATAAAGTAAAAGACATGGAATCTAGCAAACATAACTCCAACCTGAGAGCAATGCAAAGAACTCCTCCTGATAGCTTTTTAACAGGAAAAAAAAAAAAAAAAAAGATTGGTACAAGCCACAAGGCTCCAATAAAGTACAGTAGAAGGTAAGATCAAGTAGACTGAAAGAATGTCTAGTTAGGAGATTAACACAACAGAATCTGAGAGTTGAGTTAGTAATATATATGTAAATGTTAAAAGTACTAACTCCAGGGGAAACAAAAGTTATATAGGAAATAAAAATTAATTTTAATATACTACATAGCTCTTACAATGTAATTAGCATTTGCAAATTAAATAACGAATATTAATTTAACAAAATTATGATATCATTATACTGGAAAGATAGGGAAGAACATGGGTACACTCATATGAATATGTATATTTAAGTACGAAAACTAAATCTATTTCCTTCCATAATATGAAGGAAAGAAGTTGTGCTTACAACTGGAAAATGAAGAAATAGCAATATAAACATTTTTATTAAAAGATATAAATTAGCTAAATGCTAAGAGTGTCTGCTACCTTTGCCTTCAGGTAAGGAACTTGACCTAGAACACTGATCAGGGCATATATCTCTAAGAACATTGTTGACATTGTTCTGAGGTAAGTTTTAGTTAAGCCTGGACTAACATTCTATCTCAAGTTCTTCCTATTCAAAGACACCACCAAACACTGAATATTTCAGGTTTTGCCAGCTTATTCTCAGAGCTTTCAACAACCCAGTAATAACTAACTCTACCACTACCACCACATCAGGAAAAGTCACACACAATACTTATATACTCAAGGCTATGCTCAAATATTTATTCCTGACACTAAGCTTCCCCCCCCCCCCCCCCCGACTTTCTTTTCAATGTAAACTGTACCAATACAAGCAGCAACAGATTTGACTGGTTGGCCCAGATTCCCTACTCTGTTAAACTATGAGGCTGTGTTTAGAAAAACACAAAGCTAACTCTCAGTGTATCAGGGTAAGGGTGTTTTTTTCTTACATTCATTATGCTTTTGTCAAAACAACCAGGCATTGATGGTTCATTCCTGAAATTCCAGAGGCTGAGATCTGAGGATCCCAACTAAAGCCAGCCTGGCAGGGAAGTCTGACTCTTATCTCCAAGTAACTACCAAAAAGCTGGAAGTGGAGCTGTGAGCACTAGCATTGAGCAAAAAGAAGTTCAGGGACAGCTCCCAAGCCCTGGATTCAAGCCCCAAGAGCAGTACTAGGGGTGGGGGGGAGCGGAATAAACATAGGGAGGAATATTTAAACCTCAAAAAGTCTTTAAGTCTTTTATCTACCCATAAATACATTTTTCTCTTTACTCTCTAAGCAGGCCAATAAGTGCAAATTTATGTTTAACGTTCTACAGGACATGGGATATTCTTCATAATCCTCAGATGATTTCTAGGGGCAATTTCTTCTACTCTGAAATACAACAAATAAAACTTCATTGCAATGATAAAAGACTCAGCTTGTTCACAAGAGAAAAAAGAGTCTGGGCTTCTGGTGGCTCAGACCTATAAACCCAGCTACTCAAAATGCTGGGACCAAGATCAATCAATGTTTGAAACAATTCAGACTGAAAAGTTCATGAGACTCCATCTCTAATTAACCAGCAAAAAGCTAGGATGGTGGTGTAGCTCAAGTGGTAGAGCAAAAAAAACAAGAGAGCAAGGGCTTGATTCCAATTCAAATTCAAAACCAGCCACTGCCAAAAATATTTTGGGACCTTTGATCTTTAAAAATGGAAGATAATGCTCCAAAGCCATTTTTCTTGCTTTCCTAGTTGTGAAAAAGGCATATTTAAGACAAATCCAAGTGAAAGATGGTGGTATACACCTGTCATCCCAACATGCTAGAGGCTGAGGCTGTAGGATCACAAGTTCAATGCCACCCTGGGCTAGATAGCAAGACAATCAATCAATACTGGATCAATCATCTAATCCTTAGAATTCTTTTTCTACAATAGCAATTCCATAGTTTACAACAAATGAGGGCCCAAGCTCATCTTTCCAGTACTTATATAAACTCAGTTTCAGCAGAGGAGGGGCCAGAGAAGGTTAGTAGGAGACCCCCTACCCCAACACTCATCCATATCACTAACCTACAAAGTAATGACAGTAAAATGAAAGCCTGCTCCAGTGGTGAGTGAATATGGTCACCCTTTGTGGAGCCCATTCTCAATCCTAAGAGTATAAGCAGAATCAAGTATCAAGTAGAAACATCAGGCTACAACCATGCAGAGAAAGGAACCAGAGGTCCACTCTGGTCTGACCTTCACGGAGGGAGAGATCCTACCAAGTCTACTAAATAGGTGACTATCACCCACCTAACACCATCTAAGGAAGTGAAAAAGCTACTTGAGCACTCTGTGACCTAGTACTCTGAGCATCATAAAAAGAGAAGGGAAAAAAGAAAAGAAAAAGAAAATTCAGCCATTCCTCAGACACTCTGCCAAAAATTTATCATAAAAGATAAAGTGTTGAGATTTGTCAGGCTGACAGTGCCACCTAGTGGCTTTCAATCTTAAAATGGTTATTTGATAAAGGCACAGCCAATATGGTTATTTAACCACATTATAGCTATAAATAGACAAAATGTTCAGTGTCTCCTGGCAAAAGCATAAATGAGCTCGAAAAACAGATACAGAATTCTGGGAATGCTTAAAGAACTTTTCTACCACTCAAGTTACCAAAACCTAAGTAAAAACATTTTTATAGCCCCTTGATACAACTAGAACTATTTAATAAACTGTTCTAGTTCCTTTCTAAGCAATGCATCAAGACCCATCAAGGAAGAACTGCTAGAATAAAAACAAAACTACAGGCATTTCAAAGCTGAATGAACAGAAACTGGTGTTGGCAGGCACAGGGATATACAAAGTATCCCAATAATGAGAGGTATATTCATGACTTTAATCCATGAACAACTCATAATAAAGTAATGCTAATTAACATGGAAAATACAACTGTTCCTATGGTTTCTAAGTTCCCCAGACAGACAGACAAAGGCTGGCCTTGGAATACTCAAGAGCTACAGCATTCCTAACTGTTCTAACCTATATATTACCACTGGCCTGGCAATGTCCACTCTGCAAATCAACATGTTGACATGACTCACCTTGGCAACAAACTGCTTGTCTTTTTGGTCCAAATTAGCAGTGGGAGCTACATAGTCTCTCCATATTCTCAGCCTTCGCTCCTTGGCAAACCTGACAACAAAGCAAGATGCAAGATCATCCAGACTGCTCAAGACCATTGTATTTGAATCCACCACCATTAAGGGAGCAGGAAGTGAGTGCTGAGCACTACTCTACATAAAGATATATCCACAGTGATTGACAGTTCAAATCAAAACAAAGAATGACAGCAAAGGAAGTATCCAAAGACATGTATAGCAAATAAAAAAATCCAAGATGCATGTATACTATGAACTCAAGGCTATTAGATTGAGTAGGACAGAAAAATCCAACATACAAGTATACTACAAACTGAAGGCTCGTCAACTGGGTAGGATATTGGTTTGCAACTGTTTGAGCACATACAGCACAAGCGCATCTAAACGTAGGCTGACATACAAGGCAACTGCTCTCTTAAGTGGGAAAACTAAATAAGCAAACATGTTTTAAGAATTACATGCTTATCCAATTGCTATTTAAATTACATAAAAAGTGCATGTAAAGATGCATTATGAGCCAGGTGACTTAAGCTTCTAATCCTAGAGGCAGAAATTAGGAGATCACAGATTAAGGCCATTTGAGGGAAAAAAGTAGGACTCCATCTCAACCAACGGCTGAACACAATGATAATGTGCCTGTCCATCTCAGCCATAAAATCTTCTACAGATGCTATAAAACTTGTGGATATTGCTTTAATTGTACTCTCTTTAAAACTGCAGAATCTTAAAAAATAAAAAAAAAAAATGATCAACCAAAATAATAATTTAGAGTAACAGCAGACTTAGAATAAGAAGGGAGGAAAAGAGAGAGAAGGGACAGGAGATAGGCTGAGACAAACAGATACAATGAACACAAAATAATCAGAAGTATTTAGAACAATGAACTTGATACAGCTATTTATATCTTTCTATTGTAGTTATGTTTTCTTTTGGGTTTTTTTTGCCAGTCCTGAGGACTAAACTCAGGGCCTGAGCACTGCCCTTGGGCTTTCCTCAAGATTAGTACTCTACCAGTTGAGCCATAGCACCAGTTCTGGCTTTTCTATATATATGGTACCAAGGAATTGAACCTGGGTCTTCATGCATGCTAGGCAAGCACTCTATCACTAGGCCAAACTCCTGGCGCTGTAGTTATGTGAAGACATAAACTCCTCCCAAAATCTGAAGCATTGTTTCCTTATCAGACAATACTCATTTTTCAATCATGCCATATCGTAAGGTACATATTAAAATCTATTTTTACAAAAACTTGGAAATATTTATGCTTACAGATACTAAGATGTATAAAAGACTGCAGGAGGCTGGGAATGCAATTTAGTGGTAGACTGCTTGCCATGGGTTTGATTCCTCAGTACCACATAAACAAAAAAATAAATTTTAAATAAATAAATTTTTAAAAGGCTGCAGGAAGGCAATAAAATTTGTAATTATTCAATTTCTAATATGGCACATAATCTCATGGTATAAAAACTGTTATAATTAAATAATGTTATAAAGATAGTTATAATTTTAAGATTAACTTCAGATCATCATAAATTTATTTAAACCCTGAGTGAGCTATTGTCATTGATTACTGTGTTCTGCTTACAACTCCTAGAAATATTTCCTGAGCATTATTTCGATCTACCTATTTTTGGTAATTATTTTACTTTCTTTCATCTACCCCATCAAATAGAAGATATCTACCTAAACAGCTAGAAAAACCTGGCCTGGACACTTGAACAAGCTACCAAACTTTGCAATTTCCACTCTCAAGTTTCTGTAGATGTTATTCTGTAGATGTTATTCTACATCTGATTCAATCATAAAGCACCAAGCTGAAACTATAACAATATCTTAGACCTGTACTATCATTTGTATTTAAGACTCACTTTTACAAATTAGGGCAATAGTCCTACAAAGCAGCCTAATCCTCATCGATAACTTAACAAGCTCCACCATCACGGCCCTGCTCCAGCCTGCCAATCTATTTGAGAGGAGCTCTGAACAAACAAGTCCAAATCCAGAAATGAGTTTCAAGTTCCATTCCAAATGCCTAAAATGCATAACTTAAGAGAGGAACTTGAAAAAGTGATCTAAAACCATTAAAAATCAAAACAAGTGTGGGCTGGGAGTTTGGCCTAGTGGTTGAATGCTTGCCTAGCATGCACAAAGACCCAGGTTCGATTCCTCGATACCACATACATAGAAAAAAGCTGGAAGTGGTGCTGAGGCTCAAGTGGTAGCACTCTGGTCTTGAGAAAGTCCAAGGACAGTGCTCAGACCCTGAGCTCAAGCCCAGGACTGGTGCTACACCACCCCCCTCCCCCCAAATCAAAGCAAATAAAGAATATTGTCCGAATGAAATACCTGAGCCCTTACTATCTTCCATTAAATTAAACCAAAGCCAAATATTAATTTTACATCCTTCCTTTTTGAGACTTCCCGATTCCTGTAGTAAAATGAAATATACTGTCACAGACTGTTAATTGAGAGACAAGAGGTTTCTTAATTTAAGAACCTTAACAAAAGCCTTGGCTGGAAGGCTTCCCTGGCAGGCCTTACCTCTCAGCTGCCCTCAGCTTTTCTGCACCCCGAGTGTAAACTGCAATGGACCAGTCTACACAGCGGGCAAATCCTTCCTTCAGGAGGAGCTCAGTGATGTTTCCATTCTGCGAAATAAGGCACAAGAGAAGGCAGACATGAGTTAGATCCTGTTACAAGAGAATCCATTTCCCTAGATCTCTGACATGACATACTTTGCCGCAATCTATCTGTGGTTCATTTAAAACAAAAACAAAAAGCCAGGCCCTGGTGGCTTACATCTATAATCCTACTTACTAAGGAACCTAAGATCTAAGGACCAAAGTTCAAAGCCACCCCCAGCAGGAAGGTTAGTAAGACTTTGATCTCTAATTAACCACCAGTGGAAGAGTACTAGCCTTGAGTACAAAAGGTAAGGAACAGCACCCAGGCACTGAGTTCCAACCCCAAAGCCTACTCCAAAACAAGAACAGGGAAAAAGAAGAGAGGGAAGGAGGGAAGACAGGGAGAGAGGGAGGGAAGGAGGAAAGGAAAGAGAGGGAGAGAGAAAGAGAAAGAGGGAGGGAGAAACAACTCAGATGAGAGGTATTACCTTGAGACTCCTCTGCATAGCCATGGCTTCATATTCCAACAATGCCCAGCAAAGTGCATGTTAGTGACACTTTATGGAATTTACATCTCAGTAGCAATTTTTCCAACAAAGAAGGATATTAATCTTTTGGAGAGATTACACCTCATACATCCCTTGCCTCAGATCTGCACTTTTTTTTTTTTCTAAGCAGAAAACTAAAGAATGGCCTGACTAGGAAATTGTGCAAGCTGCATTTTGCCCATCCAACTATAATTCACATGCTACTATGACAGAGCCATCTGGCAGGTCATGACCAGACACTGCTACAGAAGAAGTACACATAACCTTGGCCCACTCCAAAGTATCCCAACAACTGTCCTACTGGAAGAATTATCTAGCTGAGAAAAGTAACAGCAGCTTAACAGTTGGGTTACGAATAGCTTGCAATACTGAAAAGTCACTTAGTTGTTACAAATAGTCCTTCCATATCCAACTTACCATAACCCACCCACAAAAGTATGGGACAGGGTCAACATACTAACAGTCAGAACTACAAGAACATAAAGATCCTAGGCGCTACTCAAATCAGACTTAGGAGGTAACTGCATAAAGCCTAGAGTACAGTAAATATTTTTTTCATATGTCAGTTTCCTCCTGATTTCTCAATCAATACTCTAATTCTCCAAATAGCTGACTTTTTTTTTTAAGATAAGGTTTTATTTGGGGTTGGGGGGGCCAGATCTAGGACTTGAACTCAGAGCCTGCTGACCACTGTCCTTGGGCTTTTCCCTCAAGGCTAGCATTTTACCACTTGAGCCACAACACCACTTCTGGCTTTTTCTATGTCTGTGGCACTAAGGAATCGAACCTGGGTCTTCTTGCATGCTAGGCCAAACTACTACTAGGCCAAACTCCCAGTCCTCCAGATAGCTGGCTTCTAAACCTACAGCAAACCTCATTGACCTCAGTATGTTCATTTCTGCTCTACTTCTACAAGATGTATCCCTCTCCAGCCTTTCTACTAGCAGTTGCTTGGATCAAGCACATGAAAGAGTAAGTGATGCAGTTCTTCCTCCCCTTATGAGCCCAGTAACATTTGAGATTAACTTTTTAAAGACAAGATCATGCACAGAACTGTCAAATTCTCTAATGCTATCTCTCCCTGGTGTATATCTTAAAAATCACTAGATGATAAGCATACCAAGATATTCGGATAGATGTAAGAGAGAAAAAACAGATTAGCAAACTGCAGCCCCTAGTCCCTTATAGCCCAGGCTACACAGCACACTCACTGGATGGAGAATGGTACCCAGAACATTCTGGTTGTGGCAGCTCTCCAAAATGATTTGAACATCCCTCTGAAGCAGTCGGGACTCAGTGAAAAATTTGGCTTCTGCAGCAAAAGGCTCTGGTGTTTCGCTGCCATCTGCTTCTCGACGAAAAGTTGGACACTAAAGGAAAGCATGGGCAGTGAGGAAGGAAAACTGATGGTGAGAACCAATCACCTGCAAAGAAAATAAGGCCCTCACCTGCACACCTTCCACAAGCTAAGTTGGGGAGGGGAGGGTGAAATGTTGCAAATTAGCTCTTCTAACCCTTTTGAAAACATGATCACATGAAATTACAGCTGAAAGTAACCCATTTCCATGAAAACATTTACTAGTGCCTAGCTTCAAGTCCCTAATTTCCTTAAATATAAATGATAGTTTATATAAATATGACCCACATCCAGCAAGCTGCAGACCCACCCATCTCTCCTTCTCAACAAACTTCAATTTCAAACAGATCCAAAGTATTCAAAAGAAACAAAGAAAAGGGGAGGGAGAGGGAAAGGGGGGTGGGTGGATAAAGAAAAAGAATCACAGTAGAACTTCTTGTTACAAAGTTGTAGCCAAAATAAATATAAAGTACTAAGGTTGATGGCCCATGGCAGGAAGAAATAATAGATCAGAGGTCCCCAATTAAAAGTAAAGAACCCAAACACTCCCACAAATCCCATACCCCTGTGTACATCTGACCTTGATCCCTGACAGCATGACTGTAACGAGGTGGTAATCTGGGAGGAGCAGGGCCCTGACCACACTGCCATCTCGCACATGCTCGATAATCGCTGCATGACAGAACACAGTTTTAGTCCATGAAGAAAATCATTTCAAGAATATACAATGCCCAACCACACTTTATCTATCTCTGCTCCTCTCCCCCAAACCAACCCTAAGAAAACCTCCCTCTCAGAAGTGAGAAAAGCCTGGCAATGAAAGTGTTCAAACCTGTTTCTCCATCTTCTGAACCCACTGAAATCGCACTTCATGACTCATCTAAATATCAGATACTAGCAAAAAATAAGTTAAAAATTCAGGTTGGTCATCTTTTTACTTTATTGAACCTGCAGTTAACAAAGTTCATAGTAGAACAAGAAAAAAAAAAGTACATTCCAAGTTTCAGGGATGTATATGTTTCTAATTCCAAGTTTCAGGGATGTATATGTAAGTAGCTTTTTTAGGAGAAGAGAAGATCCACAATAGGCAAAATATCAACACTTGACCACCTGACAACAGCAAAGGGCACCTAACCTGTGTGAATAGAATTCAAACGCCCTTCCAAATGCTATGTATTGTTTCAACCGTAAGGATTTCTTCAGGATACTAAATAAGCAAAAGAAAGACTCACTAGATCTTATAAATCTCAAGAAGCAAAGAGAGCAAACAGAAAGAAATCACCCTGGGTTCTATCTGCCTCCCCCAACAAGACTCACCATTGACGGGCTTCTGGTGGTGTGAGTCCACAAAGTGCCTTGGGTTCTCAATGGTATACTTGAGGTCCCGGATGGTATGGGAACCAGTCCCCTCACTCCACATCCCTTTTTTTGCTGCTTTTGCTTGTTCCTCACATTCTGAAAGCCTGTTTTGCTCTGGACTGGGACATGAAAAACAAATGTGTGGTTAATGAATTCACACACACACACACACACAAAATGTAGCTCTTGGCCACTGGATTTCTTCAGCATCTTCTCCCTGGAACGACCTAAGTATCTGTTTGAGATCTATAGCTTAACCTCAACCTATCACCAGAAAATCATCATAAGCACAATTTCCAGATTCCAAACTTGCTTCTCCAAATAAGAGATCAGATTCTAACAGCTTTTAATGAGCAGATCTAAAGAACACACTCAAGCACTGCCACAATCAGTGAGAAGAAAAGAAAGCCAGTGAGAGGCTCAGAGGGGAGCCACTGCATGAGATGTAGTTTCATTGCACTATCACATATGTAGATGCTCAGCAGGCACAGCTCCACAGGATACAACACAGGGACCATGACCAGATGAGCTCCCTTACTCCCTCTGTATCTACAAAACATGGCTGGGACATGCACAGTGTACCCTAGTGTTACAGCTAGCACTGGCCCTAAACTGCTGCATCAGTCAACGTAGCCAGTTAGGCAGGGGTAATATGGACACTGAGCTTTCTCCTTTATAGGGCAGGAAACCTACTACATTAGTACAAAAATAGCTAAAGTCAGTAAATAGATCAAACCAAGTGCAGGAAAAAAAACGAAAGAAAGAAAAGAGGGGTAAGCCCTAGCTCACACCTGTAATCATAGCTATTCAGGAAGCTGAGATCTGAGAATCCCAGTCCAAAACCAGCCTGGACAGATAAATCTGAGATTCTTATCTCCAATTAACCAATAAAATGCAGGAAATGAAGGTGTGCCCAAGCAATAAAGCAGGAGCCTTGAGTGAAAAAGTAAGAGCTCAGAGCACTGAGTTCCAGTCACAATACCTGAGGAAAGAAAAAAAGAAAAAAAAAAAAAAAAAAGGCAGGGGGTTAATTTTCCACTCTCACAGCAGAGCAGATTTAGGGAACAAGGAACAGCAAGTCTTTCACATGACTCTAACAATGGATTTAAAACACAACTGAATCGCATCCCACCTATCCATCCAAATTTCTAAGCAAGACTGACCTGTCAATTCTCCAGCTCAAAGTCTTCAGTAACTCTTCACCTCAACCTAAAAGTTGCCACATCCTCAGAGATCCAAATTCCCAGCCAGAATGCAAAGAAAAGAACATGTAGCAAAAGTGACAGAAGCAAAACTGGAAAATGAAGGCTTTAAGTACAGAAAGTTTAGTACTCCAATGGAGGTTTTCTTTGTTTACATAGTACAACATTGTTATGAGATTCCTTTTTACATTATTCACTGATTGCAAACTAAATTCTTTCTAAACACATACACACACACACACACACACACACACACACACACACACAATCATGCTTAAGTTAGAACTGCGGCATGTTTCCAAAAACACCACCTAAAACATCTATCCTAATTAAACAAATCCCACATGGACACACACTAATTAAAGTCCAGCAAATGTGTCTTCCAATCAGAAAACATCACAAGTATACAATGAGTGGCCTGGCCCAAAATCTATGCAGGCAGAAAGCAGGCAGAAGATACAACAAGGCCTTTCTTTGCTCAGGTTCATAATTGATTGTCATCCTCATGTAAATATTTATCCAAAGCCTTTTCTTCAGCTGGAAAATATAACAAGAAGCCAAGTGCAGTAGCTCATGCCTGTAATCCTAGCTACTCATGAGGCTGAGATCTGAGGACATAGGTTCAAAGCCAACCCACACACTAAAAAAACCTGAGATTCTTATCTCCAGTTAATCACTAGAAATCAGGAAGTGGGGCTGTGACTCAAAGCATAGGTCAGTATCCTTGAGCTGAAGAACACAGGGACAACACCCAGGCTCACAGGTAGGGTGATAGCCTTGAGCGGAAGAGCTTAGGGACAGTGCCTAGGCCCAGAGATCAAGCCTCATGACCCACCAAAAAAAAAAAAAAAAAAAAAGAAAATACAAAGACTTAATGGTTTAAGCAGTATGCTTATAGCCTCTAAATTACTGATGTAGCATATCACTTTCCAAACACTGTAGTGTTAATTAAAGGCAGTTAGTTGCAATCCATTCCACTTAGAGAAAACACTAGTAAACTTGAACACAATATGTATACCATAAACCTTACATGCCTAATTCCCCCTTAAAACAAACTAACAATTCCATTGCTTAAACAAATATGTATTGTTGTTGTTGTTTTTGTTGTTGCCATCAAGACTTGAATGGTATTCCAGAGCTTTTTTTTTTTTCTTTTTTTTTTTTGCAGTTTTTTGCAGATAACAAACAATCTCGCAATCTTGCCTGCCCAGGCTGGTTTCAAATTATGATCCTCAGATCTCAAGCTTCCTGAGTAGCTAGACTTATAGACGTGAGCCACCAGCACCCAACAGGCAAATATATTTTTACTTACTAATTAACCATCAATAGACTCACAAACCAAACAGATTTAAAAAGGCTTTGGATAATCAAAGTCTAGAACACAACGCGGTATAACACGTAGTGTAAATGCTTGGTCAATATTTAGGGCTGAATGGATGGATTCAAGGAGTGAAAATCTATAGGCTAAGATGACTACAAAGAGCAGAACTGTCTAGGTTCATAGCCTGTTTTAAAGGAGGTACACACATCAGTACCATTCATGAATACTGAATGATCTCCTGGTTCAACATAAACCACAAACTAGAATGTTTCAGAAGCCATGGGAAACATGTGATGTTATCATTTATATGGAGGAACACACAAAAATGAAGATAATAATTTACAACTGACTAACCAATGGCCCTTGATGTCCCCAAATAAGACAGAGAAGAGTACTTAAATACTTACTTATTGGATCTCATGCCTTCTCTCCGGGTAGCCAAGCCCTCTGCAACCAGTGACTCTGCAATGTTTTCCCCATTAGTATCTGAGGAAGGGAAGGAGAAAAGGGGCATTAAGTACAGCTTTCAGACTGCCTCTACTAGCAACAGAAGCATTAGGGGATGAGTCACTTTCACACTTGGTCTTAAGAACAATGCTCCAAAGAAATGACAGTGAAGGGTGCAGCACTGGCCTTTTCAGGAAACTTCCCCCAATATGTCTAGTCTCTAGGACCCAAAGGCCTAACAATCTTCTTTTCTGGGGTTATTTATTTTCTAGTATCTCTCCCAGGTCAAAGGCAATCACCGGAACCAATGGAGGATGACAAGAAAGCAAGAAACCTGTGGCGGGCAACTCAAGAAAGCAAGAAACAGTGGCCAAGGAAGAAACTGGAGTAGACAAGATCTCTCTCAACATCCTGATTTACTCATCTATGAAGTGGGGAAAGCACCTGCCTCAATAAGTTCTGGTGAAAATTAAATACTGTGGGTTTATTGATAACTGGTGACAGAAATTAGAAAATGTTAATCCCTTCACTTTGTAGGATCAGATAGACACATTCACTTAGGGTTGTCAATCACACTTACACCATAATGTCCCATCTCTCTATACCATGTGCTTCAAAAGAACACAGTGAAGGGGCCTGGAGTTTGGCCTAGTGGTTAAAGTGCTTGCCTAGCATGCACGAAGACCCGGGTTTGATTCCTCGGTACCACATACATAGAAAAAAGCCGGAAGTGGTGCTGAGGCTCAAGTGGTAGAGCTCTAGCCTTGAGAAAGTCCAAGGACAGTGCTCAGGCCCTGAGCTCAAGCCCAGGACTGGCAAAAAAAAAAAAAAAAAAAGAACACAGTGAAAAGCTACACTACTTAAGAAAAACCATCTCTTGTTTTTATAGATACAGAAAGGAAAGCATCTAGGTTTCTACTCTCTCACACAGTAGACAGCAAAACAGGCAACAAAAATAAAGTTAAACATAAAACTCAATCTGATTGGGTTCTACTTGGGCATTTGAAACATTAATTATACTTCCAAAATATTGAAAAAGCTTTTAGGCTTGGTATACTCTCTTAAATCTTTGCTTGTCAACTGAACCCATAAAAGACATCTACAAGGGAATCGCTACATAAAAATCTCTAAATGGAAGAGAACAGGCTCCCAGATAAACTGAAACACAGCAGTCTAGCTGATAGCTATGTCAGCACAGGGTAAAACTCTGAAAGATTTATATTCACTACACTATACCCCTGTTTATATTAACACTAACAAGTATAAGCATGCATGCATACATACACGCATGCACGCACGTACACATGCCCACACACAGAGCCTTGTCATTAGAATGTCCACATTTCTGCAAAGGTAAATTATACGCCATTTGCTCTACCAAGAAAAGTCATGGGGAATATTTATTTTTTAAAAAAAGGAAAAAAAAAAAAAGCAGTTGGGCATGGTGGCTCACGCCTGTAATCCTAGCTACTCAGGAAGCTGAGATCTGAGGAACAAAGTTTAAAGCCAGCACAGGCACAAAAGGATTTGAGACCCTTATCTCTCCAATTAACCACTAGAAAACAGGAAGTGGGGCTTGGCTCCAAGGTAGGGTGGTAGCCTAGAGCTGAAGAGCTCAGGGACAACAGCCAGGCCCAGTGGTAGGGTGGTAGCTTTGAGCTGAAGAGCTCAGGAACAACATCCAGGCTGAGTTAAAACCCCATGCCTCTCCCCTCAAAAAAACATCCTTAGCATAGTTCATCTAACCCTTTCTGTTGAGGTTAATGCTGATACAGATCGTGTAAGTATTACACAGTTTCCTTCAAAGCAACTGAAATACCAGAGAAGAAAGACAAAAAAAGGATGTAAAGATTAGGAAAAAGTTGAGCACTCAGATGCCATGACTTGAAAAGGTAAATAGAATAAAACCCTGAAAGTTCTAAAAAGGTAGAGAAGCCATAAACCAGCCAATCAACAACACACCAGTATCTCTCAGACATTTCCTTGGCATATAGCACTCTCACTTCTAAAAAGTGAATTCTGAATATTCTTTCAGAAAGGAAAAAAAAAAAAAACTACATTACCTAAGCTGAATTCTCAAAGGAGACAACAGACATTTATAAGCCAAGGATCTCATTTTATTTATCAACTTAGAAATCTGTCACAATTAGGGAATTTTATTCAGAGCCTGTGAATGGATATCTTATCTTCAAACTCAGAAATAAACCATCTCTTTTTTTAGTAAATTGTAGATGGCAGAGATGGTTTGGATGTTGGGGTACTGCATGGGAATAAGGATGCCAACTTGAAAGGAGCCTGACAAAGAAAATTTTACTTCCATGCACCATCAGCCAAAAATCTGGCAAGCCAACACATAGAACAGGCAGATTACGCTCTCTTTATCCCTAACACAGAACCTGTCCCTCTGCTCCAATTAGCAAAGCTCAGATTCACAATCTTCTCATGATTGGCTAATCTGAAGAGGGTCAGATGTATCCAATATAGTTTAAATACATAGATTGACAGACAGAGATAGATAGATAGACAGACAGACAGACAGACAGACAGACAGACCGACCGACCGACTGCCCACCCGCCCGCCCGCCTGACCAACCGACCACTTAAAGACTTTGAGGTAAGATAAAGCAATATCAAAACATACTCAGACTCACTGTTGCTTTGTTGAAAAAGCTCATGCCTATCTTAATTCTTCCATTTTGGAACAGTATCTCTTAATTCCTCTTCACAACATATACCCTCTGCTACTTTCTTGAAAAATCTCAGGTGTGTCTTAATTCCTCTTCCATTTTAGAATAACCCGTTAAGTCAAAAACCTTACATTTCAAAAATCCTTCCTTATCCCAAAGCATTTCCTTTTTCTCTTTCTTTACTTACTGATATTGTCTTAGCACAATCAACCAGAACCAAGCCACCAGACCAAAGTAGCAACTTTGACAGTAACCCACTTTGATAGAAAAGATGGCTTTTCAGTATGGCAGTTCCTCAAAAGGCTAAACATAGAGCTCCCCTATGACCCAGCAATTCCATTACTAGGTATTTACCCAATCACCCAGAAACAAGGGCATACTAAATCCACTAGCACAACGATGTTCATTGCAGCACTAGTTACCATAGCAAAGACATGGAACCAACCCAGATGTCCCTCAGTTGATGAGTGGATCAACAAGATGTGGTATTTGTACACAATGGAATTCTATGCTGCTGTCAGAAAGAATGACATCGCCCCATTTGTTAGGAAATGGAAAGACTTAGAAAAAATCATATTAAGTGAAGTAAGTAAGCCAGAGTCAAAGGAACACAGGCTCAATGGTTTCCCTCATTTGTCATAATCAGTAGAAACCTTGGGCTCTCCTAGCAGAGATTTGCAATAGAGCAAAACCTTGATACTAAAGGCCATATAGTATGACGCTAAATGAAAGGACCTCTAGGATATAGAAACAAAAACCATATAATGAGTGATTGTCATCCTTAATGTACTGTTATCTCTCATCTCTTTTGCTGTCCCTTGGTTATCTTATATTGTTACAGTATCTCACTTTGTTATCTGATATATTGGATATATTTGTATTTGGCTATTTGAAATTGGATAGGGAAAGGGGGAAAACAAGATGAGGGATGGGCATCGGGGGGAGGGAAATGGGGACCAAGACATGAGAAAGGGTATCAATGTATGTGAATTAATGCACCACCTTCTATCTGGCGAATATAATGTAACCCTTCTATTAATTACAATAAAAAATACATGAAAAAAAAAAGATGGCTTTTCTCCATGGGCTAACTACAAATTCTACCCATTCTCTTCCACAATAAGAGCAATTCAAAGTCATTCACAATTCACTGTCCAAAACCTCCATATTAAAAACATTCTTCAACAGAATGTCATTAGCCTCGCCACTGAACCCTCCCTGTTTAAATCTACACTAACTACCCAAATCAAACAGATTATCTAAATCACATAAATATGTCATTTTTTGGAAGGTTCTTTTTACTTAAAATGTCACAGAAAATTTATAAATCTTGTTTTTGTTTTGTTGGTCGTGGGGCTTGAACTCTGGGCCCGGTTGCTGTGCTTGAGCTATTCAGCTCAAGTCTACCACCCTACCCCTTGAGCCATAGCGCCACTTCTGGTTTTCTGGTGGTTAACAGGAGATATGAGTTTTACAAACTTTAGTGCCCAGGCTGGCTTTGAACCTTGATTTTCAAATCTCAGTCTCCTGAGTAGCTAGGATTACAGGCATGAGCCACTGTACTCGGCTTAGGAAACTTTAAAAACATGCTTCCCAAATGTTCAGCTTATTCCTGGCGGCTTTCTAGAAAACACTCACTTCTTTTATTGTCTTATGTCTATCCAAATTCCATTCCTAATATTACTCTCTATCCAGCTAATCAACAGGCTACAATATTTCACATCCTATGAAGCACTTGGCTAAACAATAGCTGTAAGTCCATGCACAGATAGTAACACACAAAACACATATACATAGAGTTACTGAATCCAAGACCAGGCAAAAGCTAGGTGCTTTACATACATCTTTATTATTAAAGTCTTAATAGCTTACAAAAGAAGCTAGAGTCCAGAGAAGGCAAGGTATAAGAATACAGAATGGCAACGTCAGAATTCTAACCATCTACACAATTCAAAGCCAGTTTCTTCTATTCTATTATAAAATGTGTGGTCTGAAAAAAACAACAGGCCTAAACTGACCTTCCTTTAACTAAAGAATCCAGGAAGAGGGAGAAAAAAGCCACAAGATAAAGAGCAAAAAGTGCAATATAGGAAATCTATGGGAATTCAATTAGCACACTGACTTAAAGCACAAAGCCACTGAGTTCCACAAGCTGAAACCCTAAACATAAGGAAGAACACTGTGCTATGCCACATTGGCCTTGTTTTGCAAGCCAAAAGGAGTAAAGGAGGACTTCTAGAAATGTACCTCTGGACCTTGGTACCATGTGTCTAGTATCTAACACTGCCAATGTCACCTTCCAACCATCCTAGAGTTACTGTCACATAACCCACATTAGCCTTGTACCACGTAATAGAAAACCAATCCTTAGAGGAACCTGAGAGTCCAAGAGAAGCAAGCTGGCTCCTCCTTGCTGCTCACCTTTTCCAAGGTAGATCATACCATACTCTCGCCCCTGGGGAGTCTTGTTTTCTATTGTGAAACACACTTCCTTCCCGATCAGCTTCTTGCGAAGGAACTCTCGAGCAGGAAATGCCCAGGGCTGAAAGACAAAACAGAAGTGTCACAAAACTGCCTACTTCAGACCCCAGCCAGCATTTAAACCACTGTGCATCTTTAATAAATGCATGGTCCTGACCCTTCAATGGACCAGAGAATGTAGAAACAAAATATATGCAAAATAGAGATTGCACACTTAAGAGGCCACATAAAAAAGAGGGTCTAGTAGTGGTTTTAATTAGCTAAAGACTTAAAAACAGGCCTTGGAGCTTTTCAGACACTGGCAGTAGCACTTTTCCCCTATCATTGTTCAGTTTCAGCCTACTTCATGAATAATATTTGCCAGCACTTTTACAGTACATAGCATGTGCCAGCCACCACTGTAACTGCTTTCTATGTGTCAACCTACTCCCAGAAATGGGAAGGCCAGGCTCCAGAACCTCCTAGTCAGGGGGTGTCATAAATAAAAACTACTACCGCTCTTTCCTCTTTGCAGAGCACTTGCCCTGAAACCAAAAGAGGGCATTGCTAGAGTGGAAACAAGGTTTTAGTGCTCTGTACTATTATCTTGGATTAAGTCCTCTGCTCTAATAAAAAGCCTTGTTTATGGCAGTTCTGCCACCTTATGAAGGACAGTAATAGGACTAGGTAACAGAGCACTTTCCTAGCATATACAAGCCCTGGGTCTGATTCCCAGCACAACAACCACCCCCCCCCCAAAAAAAGAAGAAAAACAGCAGCAGAATTGAGAGTAAAGACTCCTGCCACTACCCCTCCACCCCACCCAATGTCTCCTCTCCTATTCTGGCTTTGGTCTAAAGCTTTAATAGATCCTAGAATCTTGGGAGATTATCAGTGACAGGTATGGATCACCTTGATAATGGCTCATCTCCTCAGGATATGGGATACAAGTGAGAAAGCAACAGACCCCACAGACCAGACTACAATCTCCATGTGATCAAAGTAGTCCACAAAAATAACAATGATTCTCCTCTGAAGCAGCCCTGTTAAAAGTAGCCACTAGCATCTGAATTTGCAATCTGGACCTAACTCAATGGCCCAAGTTTCCTTTGATTAGAAAGGTCAGGGGATAGGCATGTGGTCTGTAGTTCTCACATGCCAGACGGAAAAAAGCCAAAATAAATACAAATATTTTCCCTTTTAGCAAATACACTGTGTTTCCACATTAGAAGTCACAAAATTAGGGCAGTAAGTGATAAAAGCAAGCATTCAATTAGTGGCCTAAAAAGAAAGCTTCTGCCAACCTTTTCTGTTCATGAAATTTATTACATGTTGTCACTGAACAAGCGCCAGCTTTTCTAAAAGAAAAAACATCCACAAAACTACCCAGAAATCAGTAGTTATGAAAAACAGAGCAGTTTTCTAACATCAACTATGAATTGTTTAGAAAAACTAGTCCTCAATGGCTCACGCCTATAATCCTAGCTACTCAGGAGGCTGAGATCTGAGGATCAAGGTTCAAACCCAGACCAGGCACAAAAGGGCCTGAGACTCCAATTAACCTGTGGAAAATGGAAAGGAAGGAAGGAAGGAAGGGAGGGAGGGAGGGAAAGAAAAAAAAAAAAAAAACTTGTCCTCAATACAGGCACCTTGTTCTTAATTACCTAATGCCCTTTGAAAATATCAAAAAGCAAAGAAACTATTCATTCAATGACAATATAAAGTTCCCCATATTATTATGAGTCATTTTCACTACCCCCCACTTCCTAAAAGTGAAAAGATACCACTCATCAGAGTAGTATCACTCATCAGAGTTGGAGGTCAGATTCACAATTCTAAACTATCAATCGTATCACAGAATCAAGTAAATAGTACTGAGCCTCCTACATGTTTATTACCTTAGTGGTCAAGTTACTCTAAAACACATCTACACATAGTTTGAGTGAAGACACAGTCCTAAATATTTAAAATTTAGTAACATACTACTTTCTTAAATACTTGAAAAAGCTCTGCTACACTAATAAGTCTTCCTAAAGGAAGCCAAGACTGGTGAAAGCTCACTTATCAAGGGTCAGTTCACAAGGAAAGAAATACCCTGCCCCTAGAGGGAATCTTCCACTTTCCATCCACCAAGCAGAAGCTCTCTAAAAGCTTTTAGTACTTGCTGAAAGATCAGCCTCATCATAAGCCTTCATGTTTACAAATGGCCAGTCAATGGGCAACAAGATAACATCACACTGGAGGCCCTGAAACATATAGCTAACCCTCAGGGGTTCTGTAATGTTCCTTTCCATTTTCAATTCTGTTCTATACAGAGTTGAGCAAATTCTTTAACTAGATGAGATATTAGCTAAGAAGAAAGGTTGCCTGTCAGGAGACTTGCAGGACCATGATTCCACCAAGCACAAATGAGGACTGGACTGTGGGGATCATTGTAGACATGGGGCCAGTTCTTCTGTGTCTACACAGGACTACCAGACAGAAGGCTGGCAACACATGATGTCCCCGAACAACTTTGAAGAGGAAATATGGAGAGATTTGCTCAAAGCACCTATCAGAATCAGAATAGCCTAACAGGAAGAATAACTATAATCTATTCAAATGATGCCCCAGAGCCCCACTGAAGAAGCAGTGGCCTTTAGAAACTGAGATTCAAAACAGCCTCTTCCCTCTAGAAGGCCAAAAGTAGTAGGTATAAGCTAGCATTTGCTCTCCACACCTAAACTCAAACTGAGATATAATGCCTAAAGTTTGTGAAATAAAACCTTTTAATTCCCATCTTCTCTTATGGTTAGATTCCTAAAACTATTAGGAAAAAAACCAAACCCCAGAACAATGTAAACTTAAAAGCTGTTACTTTGGTATGTGACATCTTGTTCCTCTGTCTCTTCTAATCACGCCATTATACCACCTGAGTACTTTGTTCTACCCTCACCATCCCAATCCTCAAATCACTAAGCAAAATAGGACTGTTACATTCGTTTCTGGACTTATGAAGCCATCGTAAGGCCTTCACACACAGCAGGAGCTCAATTAATCTGTAGGAAATAAATATATAATTCCCACAGTGCCCATCAATACAGTATCTAGGCTGCCCAGAGTAGCTAGGCAACAGTGGGGATTAGCCTGGAACTGGGAAGGCTGGCCGGGGACCCGGCTGCCATAGGAGAAAGATATACAGTGAAGCTGTCATAGGACTCAGGAAAAAAAAACCTGAGTATTGCTGAAAGAAGGCATCAAGAGGGAGGACAGAAAATAATCAAATGATGATTTGGGGGCAATGATACAAAGGAAGTGATACAAAGGAAGTAAGCAAATGATGAATAATGTTCCTAATTCTCCTTGAATATGAAAAATAACTACAGGAAGTTGTCTATATAAATGGAAAGCCTGGAAAGGTAGTACTACATTGTGCAATCTATCAATTCCAAAAGAGAAACACAGAAACTTTTACTCCTTACCCACATCAGTGCTATTTACTGCATATCAACTCTGTGTCAAGTGTTGAAGGGGACAAGGACAGAGAAGTGACAGTTTAAAAAAAAAAAAAGTGCCTCCTTTTGAAGAGCTTATGATCCAGCTGAAAGATACATGTATGTAGCCTGGAAGGAAATGTGAGCATGTCTTCTCAAGTGGCTAGACCTTAAAAGGAAGTGGTCACCCAGCCACAGAGGCAGGAAATGTGCCTACAGCATCATGAGCTGAAGATCAGGGGAGAATGGACACAAGGAGCCTGGGAGGAGAGGCCAGTGCTGCAATGGTTAAACCTTAGCAGCCAGAGGGGGCTTCAGGAAGAGAATGCAAGCAAAATCACAAATAGACTGCATTCCAGGCTCAGGCACAAGTAAGTTTGTCACAAAGGTAATGAGGATTCAGCCAGGCATCTGAGAATAACAATGAGCCACCTAATAAATGGAAATTATGTTTCAATGGATCTGGGAGCCTACAGATGAAGGAGGAGAGGGATGGAGAGCTGAGGCAGAGAGACTATTATTTCAACATTCCAAGCACACTATCAGAGTTGAACAAAGAACAATAGCAATAGTAATGAAATGTCAAGGATGGATAAAAGATTTGAAGGAGGCAGAATCTCTAGAGCTTGATAAAGGCCTGGATGTTGGCATCAGGAAAGTGGGGGACAAAAACAAGAGCAAGGATAATCAGCATTCTGGTTTGGGTTAACAATAGGCATCCCTATGGATCAAGAAGATGTGGTACTTATACACAATGGAATTCTATACTGCCATCAGAAAGAAGCTACCAAATAATTCATCCCACAGGATCTTTGACAAGTTACCAAAAGAATCTTGGTGACTTCCAGGTGTCTGCTGATGGCTCAGGCCAGCAAACCTAGCTACTTAGGAGTCTAAGATCTGAAGATCACAGTTTGAAGCCAGTCCAGGTACTAAAGTTTGCGAGGCTCTTATCTCTAACTAACCACCAGAAAACTGGAAGTGGTGCTGTGATTCCATGTGGTAGAAGGATAGCCTTGAGCTAAAGAGCTCAAGGACAGCACCCAGGACCAGAGTTCAAGCCCCACACTGAAAAAAAAAAAATCTTGGTGACAATGATCTAGTCTAGAAGCATAGACTGTATAAATGCATGGAACTATAATAGAATGTCAGGTAAGATTACATGCTATTCTTCCTGCTGGGATAGTTCTGGTCAGATCCTATAGTTCTGTTACAGTTATAATGTTTGAGAACAAGTCCCAACTAGCTTTGTGTTTCTCTGCCCTGTAGTCACAAGAACAAAACAGGAAATTAAAACACAGCCCTTCTTTCTCAAAGACTACACTGACTTTCTTTGGGGGAAATGAACTTGATCAGCTCCAAGAAAGGCCAACACTCTTCACCTCTCAGAAGCAATATTATGCAATGTGCAGCTGAAAGGAAGGCCTGTAGGAAATGTTTTACCCATTGGGTTAGCAATGCTGAGAGAGAGATTTAATCTTCTTTTACTTGGTCTAACAGCAGTAGTTATTACCACACTAACATTTATTAAGAATTTTATATTGCCTAAACACTTCACATTTTATTATTTAACCATTGTTGGGCAACCTGGAGGAATACACTATCATTCATATGTTTTCTGGTCGAGGAGCAATGAGAAAGAATTGATTTTAATCTATTTAGTCATTCTGACAATCTAACTAATTTCTGTTAATGAAGTCATTCTTCTCTATCTCCATTATCTATAATGATGCTTTATGATCTTGATTTAAACAAAATACCCTTTGTTAAAGATGGAAAATACTAAATGCTTTCCTTCTTTAAGAGCTCCTCCTGAACTCCCACTTTTTCTTTTCCACTTCTGTAGCAGCAAAGAACAGAGGAGAGCTGATTACTAATCTGCTAATTACTAATCTATCTGATGTCCTCGAGATGGAGCAAAGGACAAATAATTAGAATGAAGGAATTCCATTTCCCATATCCAAAGTAGTATCACATGTTCCTAAATGTAGAAGCCAAGAAGACTGAACCTCGTCAAAAGGAGATTCATAGCTACAAGAGATTAAGGAGTGAAAGGCAGACCACAGAGAAGCCAAGTGGTCAGGCAACAGGGTGTAAACAAGAGTGGACAAATGCTTAAAAGTAGCTTATCACATCACTAAAACACAATGGAAAACTATGTGTTAACAAGAAACCAATGAAAACTCCCAGAAAAATTAATGTTTGTTTTGTTTTTTAATTTTATAGTTTCATGAGATTCCTTTAGGGGATGCAAGGATCCCAAATTAAGATGTGCAATAAACTGGGAGCCAATAGTTTGCACTGAGATATAAGAATTGTGATTCCAAGCCTGCTTAGGGGATACTGATATCTCTAATTAACTAACAAAAAGCCAGAACTGGAGGTATGGCTCAAGTGGTAGAGCTGTGAGCAGGGGACAAAGACAAATAAGAGCAAGAGGCCCAAAGGTCAAGCCCAATTATCAGCATTAAAAAAAAGAAAGAAGGGTGTGGGGGGGGGAGGGAAACGGGTACCAAGACATGTGAAAGGGTATCAATGTATGTGAATTAATGCACCTTCTATCTGGCAAATATCATGTAACCCTTTTACTAATTACAATAAAAAAAAGGAAGAAAAAAACATAATAAAGGTTTGCTATCATTTATGAAAATGACGTTCTATAGATGCTAAATGCCTCTGAAATAAGATACCTATAACAGCAGTTGTTTCTAGGGAAAGGTCTATATTTTTCACAGCTCTTCCATAACCAATGGTAACTTGAAATAGCTCTGCAAACACAAAATGTTCTCCATCTATGCCCAGAACTCTGTGGGAAAGGACTAAGGAAAAAGTGGTGAGCCTGTGACGGATGCTCAGACATCAGTCTGGGCAGGAACAGGTGCAGACTGCTGGAGCAGATCTAGTCATCAGTCCCCAGATATAAAAACACCAAAAACACACAAAAAGGAAAGAACATGTCAACACTCCATCAATCCAGGAATAAATGGGACCTGCTACAAAGGTTATCAGGAAGACCCTGGGAAGCATCTACCTCATCCGGGGTATCTTTTGCATCCGGTTGTGTGGCAGCTGCCCGCCGGGCTAGATTTCCAGCACGAATGTTGCTGAGGTTGATCTGCCGCTCAGGAGGAGGCCCACCACGTGGCTGCCCTCGGACAATGATGGCACACCCTGAGAGTACCTAAGCAAGGGAGGGAAAAAATGAGAAAATTAGTGACCAGCAGGCAAAATCACCACAATGTAACTTGCTCATTAATGAGTATCTAACAGTGCTTAGTACTCTAGAGGTCTTTAAATATGTGTTGAATGACTAAATGAACCAAATTACCTTTAATTTTTTTTTCAAATTACCTTTAATTTTATAAGAGAAATCCCTATATAAAGCTTTGATTCAGAAATGATGGGACCAAAAATATAAATAGGAGTTAAATCAATAAAAATCCATAAAACAAATAGGATGGAATAAAAAGGCACACGAGACACAAAGGTTAATGATCTTTGTAATTTCATCCCAGCAAGCACTAACACTTCTGTTCAATTATTAAGAAGTTAATATTTCCATCCACATTTTCCACTATAGGAAACAGTGGAAAAAGGAGAAGGTCAGCAGTCAGTGACTCTAAGCTATAATCCCTACTTCTCAGGAGGTATAGGATCAGGAGACACTGAGGTTAAAGGCCAACCTAAAGGCTAGCAAGACCCATCTCAAACAACAAAACTAAGGTGTAGCCTACATAGGAAGCCATAAGTAGATAATCCAAGGCTACCTTTGGAAAAAAAATGAGACTACCTGTAATAAAGAAAAAAGGGCTAAAGGCATTGCTCAAGTTGTAGAGTATCTTCCTACATCTTGTGGCCCTAAAAATCAAACCCCAGTACCACTAAAAATGAGAAGAAGAAGAAGAAGAAGAAGAAGAAGAAGAAGAAGAAGAAGAAGAAGAAGAAGAAGAAGAAGAAGAAGAAGAAAAAGAAGAAGAAGAGGAGGAGGAGGAGGAGGAGGAGGAGGAAGAAGAAGAAGAAGGGGAGGGGGAGGGGAGGGGGAGGAGGAGGGAGGGAGGGAGGAGGAGGAGGAAGAAAAGGTGGGGGGGGGGCTGGAAGAAGTCCACGCATACCATTCAGGAGTAACTGAGCATGCCAAAAGAAAAATACAGAAGTGCTATAATCTAGAGACTTCATGCCCTAGATGATCAGGAGAATCTAACACACACCCAAAGGCTCCTTCTCTCTCTAGTCAAGAGGGCCAGGCACAGAATTCACAGAACTGTGAAAGGACCCTGAAGCTAATTAGTATTCAGTTTTAAAATATCTGTAGGGTAAAAGAAAGGAAAAATCCAAAAATATCTGGAGGGCAAAAGAAGGGAAAAATTCAAGTGAGAATAGAAGGGAAGTGAAAGCAGACGGGAAAATGACTCAAGCTATTCAAATTGCTTTTGCTTGGCAAGAGACACCAAGAGGAACAGGTGGGCTCAGGTACCGACTTCACTGGATCCAAAACACACTTTTATTACAGGCTTCCCAACAAGCAACAGCTGCTGAAAGGCTGGCAGATATGGCTGAAGGTTCTGGCAACAGAATAGAAGAAGAGACTAGCAAGAGTATAAAGGAATGACCATTGTGAACACAATGGAACCAGAAAGTCCTAGGAGGAAAGGTATATAGATACACTCACTAGCTACATGTCACCCTCTTAAAATATATTTGGACATGCATTTAAACATACAAAAGAGAGTAGGAGAAGTAAACATGTCTGGGAATATGGCTTAATGGCAGAATGCTTGCCTAGTATGCATGAAGCCTGGGTTCAATTCCTCAGCACCACATAAACAGAAAAGGCCAGAAATGGCACAGTGGCTCAAGTGGTAGAGTGCCAGCCTTGAGCAAAAGAAGCTCAGGGACGAGGCCCAGGCCCTGAGTTCAAGCCCCAGGACTGGCAAAAGAAAAGAAAAAAGTAAACAACAACCACAGCCCAAATTTAAAAACTACAATACTGTTAAACTTTGGATTTCCTCTGTGACCCTCTCCTGGGAGCCCTTTCTCATGCCTACTGATCCCTAGGATAAACTCCACCTTATTTGTCATATAGTTCGTTTAGGTACACATCCGTAGGCAATGTGGCTTTTTTGCTTTCTATTTGTGAACACTGTTCTAATTGAGTCTACTACACAAACAAACAACTTGCTTCTTCTGCCCATTTTGTTCACGAAAACTAGCCCATGCAGACATGAAAACACGATCACTTTCAAATCTACTACCTTTCATAGGAACTCCAATGCACAACTATGCATATTCCAGTTTTGTAAAACTAGTGCTCTGATTTATCTCAATATTTCCAATAACCAGCACAGAGACAGAGCTCGTTCGAAATGGAGGTGTGGCTCAAGTGATAGGTGAAAAGACAGAACTCTTTCCTCTTTGGCCATACATATCCCCACTCTTTCCCCTACCCCCTGCCCCTTTTCCTTCCCCTGCCACCACACACACATACACACACACACACACACACACACACACACACACACACACAGTCTGACTAATCCAGTTATGAGTTACATTTTTCATTTTTATCCTTTCTGACCAGTATTACAAGCAATAAAACTCTAATCAAACCTTGTTTATACAGTCTATCCTGAGAACCCATCCTCTGGGGACCATCTCAGAAAAAAAACTTCTAAACAGAAAAAAAATCTTTCAGAGTCAAAAAAGAACAGATATGCTAAAATGGAGGATATCTGAAGTTCTCAAAATAGATCAAGAAAGTCAAAGTCAAGAGCTTGAGTTGTCTCATTTATAAGCAATTCCTCCTCATGGATAGCAGAACCCATGTATACAATAGGAACAGCACATTTTAGGGACTGGAGTGGGGGCTCAAGTGGTAGTGCTCTTGCCAACCATTCCTGAGGAACTATGTTCATTTCCCAGAACCACCAAACCCAAACACACACTCTCACAGAATATTTCCTTTAAATCTCTCTTGCATACATTCCAAAGGGGTCTAAGGAAGCCAACATGCATATCCCAAACATCCAGTGTCTGTTCCTTAATTTCTGAAAGCTCAAGTTTTCACAGAAATAAAACATTCTAAGAGGACTAGTACCTCTTGGTAAAGCCCCACTGAGAAAGCTAAGACCTATTTACAAGAGAATTCACCATGTCTGGCCAAGAAAAACTATGACAACCAGGCATGGGCCCAGGAAACCATGTTTATTTCTCATGTCTGACAAAGGCCTATGAAAATCTTAAGAACAAAGTAAATAGTGAGAAGAGCCCCCTTTCACCTGAAGTACTGTACAATTTGTACTTGTACAAAACTCCTCTGTACACCCTCCCGTCTCCCAGAACCTACTCAGTAGAGGGCCATCAGAACTTTGTGTTACTACATCAGATATGCTTGAATTAATAAAACCTGAGAAAGGATTTGTACTTTTCAACTGCTCTGTACATTTTATACTGTTCAATGCGATACTCAAGCAGTACTCGCCAATCCAATCTCCAAAGCAACAGGGACAATTCCTGTGGCAGGTATGTGTACACATTTCCTCTCAAATGTTCTTCCCCTCATTAGCTGTTGGCCTTGGTGGAAAGGTAGGAAAAGTCTGTGCCTGTAGATCACTGCATAAGCAAAAGATCTATCCCTAGCAGGGAAGCACTCCTTTCCCTTCTACTGTTTATAGGAACTGAAAATATTCAAAATATATTAGGTACCAGGCACGATGGTTCACGCCTGTAATCCTAGCTACTCTGAGGATCCCAGTTCCAAGCCAGCCCAGGTACTTCAGAACCTAAAACTCTCATCTCCAATTAATCACTAGAAAACAAGAAGTGGGGCTGTGACTCAAGGGGTAGGGCAGTAGTCTTGAGCTGAAGAGCTCAGGGACCAGGCCCAGAGTTTAAGCCCCATGCCTGACCACCCCCCCAAAAAAGGGGCGGGAGTTTAGCCTAGTGGTAGAGTGCTTGCCTAGCATGCATGAAGACCCAGTTCAATTAATTCCTCAGTACCACATACATAAAAAAAGTTGTAAGTGGTGCTGTGGCTCAAGTGGTAGAATGATAGCCTTGAGGAAAGCCCAAGGACAGTGTTCAGGCCCTGAGTTTAACCCCAGGACTGGCAAAAAGAAAATAAATAAAATAAAACATACTATGCGCCACCTCTTGGCTATCTCCACTCACCTGCCAAGCACTGCTAAGCTTCTTCCACCCGCCTTACTTAGCAAAGGTTTTTATTCCAGTTCTTCCACAATAAAAACATTTTAATGGCTTCCTCCTACCAAAGGTTCTCCACCAAATAAAACCCAGTGGAAATACCCTCAGGGAGAAAATACTTAAAATGTCTTAAGTAAAATATGAGAAAGACCAAGAGGCTATAAATCAATTTGTATTTCATCCAGCATTGAATCAGTTTTCTTCTCTGTAACCCCTGACATCTAAGTTGTTTCTTTTTGTAAGTGTATTCACTAATAAGATTTATCCATTTATTAAATCAGTACATACATATTGTATACCTACTATACACCGGGCTTTGGTTCTTCTAAACAATCTTCATATTTCAGTAAAACAGACAAAACTATCTTCTCTGGGAGAGCTAATATTCTAGAGTGTAACAAATGGTAAATATCACAAGCAAGTAAAACATGTCAGTCATCAGAATTTTAATTTCAGAATTGTGTTAAGATTGAGAAGAAACTGTCACGGGTAATTGATCTGCCAAAGCAGAACTGACTGATTCATGTTGCAAACTTTCATGGATGCAGTAATTACCCTTAATTGCTAATTTATAGGGCATAGAAAACAAGTCATATGGATGCTGCTTTATCCAATTAGATTAATAAAATGGCATATTCTAGAAAAATGATCTTAGGACTACCTGATAAAGTGGAAGGTGTATGAAACCAGCTGTCACAATGAGTCAGTTTCATTGAGGTTATGGATTAGACACTTCTCATCTCTGCCAATAAAGGTTGCAGAAGGATGCAGTGTGATTCAAAAGACCTGGCTTCCAGGCATGAGTCAGACAGCTACAAAGGCTGAACCAAGGAAGCTGAGAAGGAAAATGGGGAGTCAAACTGTTCAAACCCAACTGACAGGCTTATGGGAGATTTACCTACAGTGAAACACTAGATGGGTAGCTACTAAAATGTTGCCTGGCAACAGCAACACCACATTAAATCTTCACTAGATTCTGATAAATGATTTGGTGTGTTTAACACTTAAACTCCCAGACCCCTGATACCTATAATACAAAAAAAACCTAGTCTCAATATACTTAAGAGAAAAAAGTTCACCAGCAGGGATATAATAATGTTTCCGTCCAGGAGCAAAATATTATTATGGCCAGGGGACAATATCTTATTAGCTCTGCAGTGGGGATTGGCTTATATGTCAACAGTAACAACTGCCAATATGAAAAATCACTACAAAAGACAAGGTCAGGGGCCGGGAGTTTGGCCTAGTGGTAGAGTGCTTACATGGCATGCACAAAGACCCAAGTTCGATTCCTCGGTACCACATACGTAGCAAAAAGCCAGAAGTGGTGCTGTGGCTCAAGTGGTAGAGCCCTAGCCTTAAGAAAAATCCAGGGACAGTGCTCAGGCCCTGAGCCCAAGGCCAGGACTGGCAAAAAAAAAAAAAAAAAGGACAAGGGCAGACACTAGATAATGGATATTACCAAAAAAAAAAATCCAAAATCAATCTATACAATTACAGTCTACTTTTAACCGAAGTGCTAAGATAATTTAGTAGAGAGAGTAGCCCTTTCAACAAATTAGTAGCAAAACAAATAGATTTTTATCTATCTCACATTGTCTGCAAAGGAGAATTCAACTCAAAGGGGAATTCAACTAAAAAAGGATCAGAACTAGCTGTAGGTACTCAGGAGGTTGAGATCTAAGGATGGTATTTCAAAGCCAGTACAGGAAGAGAAGGTGGTGAGACTCTTATCTCCAATTAATTACCAAAAAGCCAGAAGTACGGAGCTGGGAGTTTAGCCTAGTGGTAGAGTGCTTGCCTAGCATGCACAAAGACCTGGGTTTGATTCCTCAATCCCCATACATAGAAAAAGCTGGAAGTTGTGCTGTGGCTCACGTGGTAGAACTCTAACCTCGAAGAAAACCCAACATCAGTGCTCAGGCCCTGAATTCCATCCCCAGGACTGGTAAAAAAAAAAAAAAAAATATTTAGCTGGGTAGAGTGGCTCACATCTGTAATTCTATCTACTCAGGAGGCTGAGATCTGAGGAAATTAAAAATCAAAGTACTAATCGACTCTACAATATGGATAAACCTTAAGGATACTGTGCTATGTCAAAGAAGGCACACACCAAGGCCATATATAAGATGACTCCATTTATACAAAATGTCCAAAAGGTGATCCAGAGACCCAAGCAGATGAGTTGCTTCAAGAGATGGAGGGAAGAAAGACTAGGGAGTAGCCACCAAGGTGTAAACGTCTTTTCTTGAGATAATGTTTGAACCTTATACTTTAGAAGTGTAAATTTTAGCTGGGCGCAGTGATTCACACCTGTAATTCTAGCTACTCAGGAAGCTGCGCTCTGAGGATCACAGCTCAAAGCCAGCCTGGGCACTGAAGTCCATGAGACTCTAACTCCATTTAATCACCAGAAAACCAAAAGTGATGCTGTAGCTCAAGGGGTAGGGCAGTGTCTTGAGCTGAAGAGCTTAGGGACAATGCCCAGGCCCAGAGTCTAAATCCCATGACCACCCTCCCTCAAAAAATGTAAATTTTATCTCTCCCCTCCCTTCTTTTTCCTTCCCCTCCCTCTCTCCCTTCCTTTTTCCCCTCCCCTTTTCTCTCCCCCCTTTCTGCCTCCCTTCCCCCTTTCCCCCTCCTCTGGCAAGCAAGAAGTAAACCTAAATTAAAGGGCCCAACAATGTAAGCCAGTGAATTGGAAACCCAAACTCACAGCACTGGTGTTTTACTAGCTTAGGACAAACTCCCAGGCCAGCTGTGTTGGTCCTCAGTTTGCAGTAAAGGGAGAGGAGATAGATAAAGAGAGCATCTAATCTGGTCCCTTTTACTTTACAGCTAAAAACTCTGAAAGCAAGATAGATAAGGTGACTTTTGCCTAAAATAACAAGGTAATCGATATAAGAACAAGGACTAGAACTGAAGTCTCCCAATTATTATAGTGTATGATGTGTATAGTATATAGTGGAAAAACAAGCATTTGGGAGTTTATTTCTCTGTTCAAATGGCAGTTGAGGCTACCTACAAATTAAATCTTTTTACCAATTAAAAACCTCCATTTATATGTGCCAGCAGAGCAGCTGTCAGAGACTACTTCACGAAGAAAGTAAAGATTCCATGAGCTGGCTGTTCCAAATCAAAGCAACATTTATTCAACAGTACATGCCAGGCAAACAGAGACTGAGAGTTCAATATTACAAAAGAACAGGCAAGAAAGGAGACACAAAGGAAGAATGTTCCACAATGATAAAAGGCAGTATAGGAAAGCTATGGGCCAGTGGCCAAAGTCAGCCAGCCACCTGTTCTTGCTAACCATATGAACTAAAATGCGGTTTTCATATTTTAAAATGATTAAGCCTCAAAAAGAATATCATGTAACATGCAAAGAGTATAAAATTCAGATTTCAGTGTCTAGAAATAAAGTTTTATTGGATCATGTCAAATTCATTTGTTTGCATATTGTCTATAGCTACTTTCACACTAGAATGGCAGAGTTGGATGACTGTGACAGAGACCATATGGCTGATAAAACCTAAAACATTTACTACCTAGCCCTTTGCAGAAGAAGCTTGCCAAGCCCTGATATAAAGCACTATGACAAGAAGGAAAAATCAAAATGAGTTTTACAGTACTTTAAACAGCAAGAGCCCAGAAAAAATAAATTCTGAACAATTCCAAGTTATTCAAATTGCTCATTTTATATTCAGAGAGGCAACAGAAGTATATACCAAACAGTATATATCAAAAAGTATATGGGTTAGGAGTTTTGGCCTAGTGATAGAGTGCTTGCCTAGCATGCATGAAGACCCAGGTTCGATTCCTCAGTACCACATACATAGAAAAAAGCCAGAAGTGGTGTTGAGGCTCAAGTGGTAGAGCTCTAGCCTTGAGAAAGCCCAGGGACAATGCTCAAGCCCTAAGTTCAAGACCCAGGACTGGCAAAAAAAAAAAAAAAAGTATATATCAAAACGTATATACCAAAATGTGGGGCACTGGTAGACTGCAACAACCCACAACTCAGTACCTGCACTCAAGCTCCTGGGAGCAAAACTGTGGCCAGGACAATGGTCCCCCACAGAACCAAGTCCTTCCAATCACACAACTGAGCTCTGCTGTTCTTAAGACCTACTACTCAGAAGACAACTCAGAAGAACTCAGAAAGGAATTCGCATATGGAACTGATAAAGTCAGTGTCATTTCAGAAACATCCATTCCGTTGCCAACAAAGTAGTCCATGGGCTACTTTACTGAAGAAAAAAACCAAAACTACACTGACTCCAGAATGTAAGAAGATCATCAGAGAGAACTCTGAACCCTCTACCCAAGGGTACGAGAAAATGACTGCAGTGATTCAGGGCTCTTAATCCTTTCTCCTCATGAAAAAAACAAAAGCACTGAGCAGTTAAGTTACATCACTGCATCCATCTTGCCCAATCCAGTTGAATCCCACCAAAGGTCAGAAAAGACAAAAGCTAAGACACACAGAAAGTCTGTAGGGGAAATTACAGGCCAGCAAGCACTAGAGTTTGTTAGAAATGCAGACAGACTCTACAGTCTAGCAAGACCTAATAAATAGAAATCTGCATTGTAATGAGATTCTCAGGTAACTGAGCAGCACATACAATAAAGTCCATTTTCTTGGACTCATTCCCCGCCCCAGTTGCCTGGCTGAGAAACCTGTGTTCTCCAGCAAATTTAGCTTAAATATGGCTCCCAAAGTGGCCCTCCCCATCCAGAGAGCATACTAGTTGCCCTGCTGGTCACAACCCCTTACACCACACCACCCCCATACAACTCACTACAGCATACAGTCAGTACAAATATTTAGTATCAGTCTTCCTCCCTGACTGCAAGCTCTGTAAAGGCAAAGAAAGGTATCTTATCTCACAATGGCCCAGAACCCAGAACCAAATCAGACAGTATTGTTGTGGGATTTTGGGGTCTTTTGCTTGTTTGTTTTAATCAAATGAATGGCCCTACTATATACCAGGTACAGTGTACCTGGATGGAAAGAATCCAAACTTTAAGATGCTTATAAGCTTGGGAGAATTTTACAGAACAGGACCCCAAGCACATGCTACAATACAATCATAGCTGCTTCTCTCAGAAACCCCCTTTCTTCCCCTTACCTGGATCCCCCACTCCCAGAGTGCAATACCTTCCCGGCCTCTGACCTCTACCACATATCTAACTTTCTTCAACATTGCTTTGTGCTCCCCAAGGAAGCTCATGTTCATATTTGTGCCAAGAGCCACTTCAGATGTTGAATTTCCCTTGTTACCTCCTCCCTCAAGAATGTCTTGCCTAATTCACTGTTAACCACTAAATTGATTACTTCCTATGAGCTGTCAAGCCTACTCTATTCTCAACAGAAACCACTCAAATCTAGATCTCTGACCACCTTGGAGAATCTCCTAATTAACTGTTCAATATTCAACTGTCTTCCCACTTTCCTCAGTCACTTCCCATATGCCCCAAAGGGGTGCTGATGTCTTGAGCAAATGTTGCCTTCTCTGATTATATTCTCCATGATTCCTGTAGCTGTTCCTCATTAATAGATAAGAATCTCTTGGGTAGATTTTTATCCCAAAGCCTATATCCAAATACCATGGTAAGAAAAACAAATCTAAGTACAGCAATGAGAGTAATATGGCTTCCTTTTATCTCTGGAAAAGCAGATCACAGAGAATGGAAGTAGATGGGCAAAGAACACAGTGACAGCAAAGGGAAGTGATTGGAGGAAAAGGCAACCATCCGAGAAGTCTCTGACAGGCATGAAAGCAAATCCTGCCTCTTCACCTGCAGATTCCAGTTGGAAAAAAATCAATGTTGTATTTTCTATAAAAGAAACATCAAATTCTAGACTGAATCTGATATGAAGGTCTATTTTAAGTAACAGTGTGCAAGTATGTATGTACAGACACATGTACAGACATGTGCCTGTTCAAAATAGTGTTAGAAGGCCTAGCACAGTGTCTCACACCTTTAGTCCTAGCTAGTCTAGAGGCCAAGATCTGAGGATCCTAGCTCAGAGCCAGCCTGGGCAGGAAAGACCAAGAAACTCGTCTCCAATAAACTACTCAGAAAAAGCCAGAAGGGGCATTGTGGCTCAAAGGGATGAAGCACTAGCCTTGAGCAAAAGAAGCTCAGGGACAGGACCCAGGCCTGTTAGAATTCCAAGGAACTGGTCTTCTGCATTCTCTTCAGGGCCTGTCTGTATTAGTGACTACTAAATAATGACAGACTAGTGTCCCAGCTCAAAGATTTGATACCAACAGAAATTTTAAAGTACTTTATTAAGTCATCGGCTTCTGAAATATTTGAAAATATACACTACCAAGGGGATGGTATCGTGTAAAATACATGTGGTCTTCCTTGGTGCTTCTTAGAAACCCTAGAATTTACTGTTTGACTTATTCGTGGGGCCCTCTGACATCTCGCAAGTTTGGACTTATGAGGTTACTAGGGGCAGAGCTTAGATGGGCTGAAGATGCACCCGTCAGCAGGAAAAATAAATGATTGCAGGGTTGAAATTTTCCACTAACCAGAGAAAGGGTGGTTACTGATCAAGGTATATATAAAAAAGAAAAGGGGGCCAGGAGTGTAGTCTAGTGGTAGAGTGCTCGCGGCTAGTATACACAAATTTGTTTGGAAAATAACTAAAGGGTTTGGGGGGCTGAGGACAGAGCACCTGCCTAATAAGCACAAGACTATAAGGAATTCTGAGGCCCAGTTGTGAGACCAGGAAAGTGTTAAGACTTTGAGAAGTGGACCCTGGAAAGATCAAACAGACACAGAAAATGACATGTAAGTTATTATTAATTGGACTCTATGATGTTTAAGTTAGAGCTGTTTGGAACCTATAAAGCCCGAGACATGGGGAATAAGATGAATGTTCCTCTTCCAGTTAAATGTTCATCATTTCCCTCTACTCCCTAACAATAAGGGAGTCAATTATTAATATGAATACAAACTGTATCTCATATTACTGATTGTAACCACAAGATAGATTACTACCTTGTTTGCTGTATCTGTACAAACCTCCCCTGTACTGAACTAAATAAACAGGCTTGCTTATAGGAACTCAGAGTCCAAGAGTCCCCTTAGTTCCTATTTGCTTTAACTCTCAGTTCTCATTCCTTTGACTCCAGTACCCTATCATTGTGAAGGTAGCAATACAAGACCATGAGCCCAAACACTTTATGAGATTTCTTGTGTTATTCAGGTTGGTCTCCAACAACTAGACTCAAGTATTACCATATCAGGATATTATAAGAATTCATAGCCAGGCACCAGTGGCTCATGCTTGTAATCTTAGCTACTCAGGAGGCTGAGATCTGAAGATCACACACGGTTCAAAGCCAGCCCGGGCACAAATGTCTGTGAGACTTTTATCTCCAATTAACCACCAGAAAACTAGAAGGGACACTGTGGCTCAAGTGGTAGAGAATTAGCATTGAGCTGAAGAGCTCAGGGACAGTGCCCAGGGCCCCTCAACCAACCAAAAAAAAAAATAAGAATTCTTAAACACTGGGAGATTAGGGGATCGTGGTCCATGGCAGGCCTGTGTCATAACTGCTCTAAGATTTAATCAAGGGCTAGATGCAGTGACGCACACCTATGATCCCAGCTTCTAGGGAGGTAAAATGGTTGGATGCAGTGGCACACCCATCATCATTCCCAGTAACCACAGAAGCTCAGGAGGAAGATCACAGCCTAGGCTGGACTAGGCATGAATCAAGATCCTACCTCAAAAACAATCAACACAAGTGAGATAAAGAACAAAAGGCACTTGGTCTCCTTGATATGTGGATCTTAGATCCAAACAGAATAAGATCGATGACTCAATACTCAGGTACTCAAGGTCATTGAGATGTGGAGATAGAAATATAACTATATAGACACATAAATCTATCATGGGATATGTATTCTATAGACATATTGATATAACATATAGATAGATCTATATGTATCTATGACATACAAACTCTCAGCTTAATTTAAATTTGTTCTTAAATTCATGAGCCAGTGATTGCATATAAAGATTCTATTCTTGAATATTTGTTTGTTAAATTTGACATTTGAAATATGATGTAAAAAAAAAGTGTCAATAAAATCCTTAATTAAGGGCCGGGAGTTTGGCCTAGTGGTTAAAGTGCTTGCCTAGCATGCACGAAAACCCGAGTTCGATTCCTTGGTACCACATATATAGAAAAAGCCGGAAGTGGTGCTGAGGCTCAAGTGGTAGAGTTCTAGCCTTGAGAAAGTCCAAGGACAGTGCTCAGGCCCTGAGCTCAAGCCCAGGACTGGCAAAAAAAAAAAAAATCCTTAAATAACTATTTACATAGCAAAGATATAGAACCAACCCAGATGCCCCTCAGCTGATGATTGGATCAACAAGATGTGGTATTTATACACAATGGAATTCCATGCCATTCCATCAGAAAGAACAACATCGCTCCATTTGTAATAAAAGGAAAGACCTGGAAAAAAATCATGTTAAGTGAAGTAAACCAGACCCAAAGGAACATAGGTTCAATGGTTTCCCTCATCTGTAATAATTAGTACACATCTAGAACTCTCCTAGCAGAGGATTCCAATAGTTCAAACCCTAGATACATAAGGCCACATAGGATGAGGCCAAATTAATGGACCTCCAGGACATGAAAAAAAGAGCTTAATTGTAAGTGATTGTTATTCTTTATGTTATGTTTTTCTCTCTTCTCTGGTGTTGCCCTGTGGTTAATCTCATATTGTTATCCCACTTTGTTACCTGGTATATTATATAGATGTTTACTTGTTTATTTGAAATAGGAGGGGAAAAATGAGGGGAGGGGGGAGGGGGAAAGAAATGGGAACAAAAACATAAGAAGAGATATCAATGTGTGAGAAGTAATGCACCTTCTATCTGGCAAATATAACTGTAACCCCTCTATACACTGAAATTTAAAAAGTATTAAAAAAAAGAAAAAATAAATAAAATAAAATCTCTAATTAAAAAAAAAAAAAAAAACAGGCTGGGAGTTTGGCCTAGTGGTAGAGTGCTTGCCTAGCATGCACAAAGACCCGGGGTTCGATTCCTCAGTACCATATATATACAAAAAGTCGGAAGTGGCGCTCAAGTGGCAGAGTGCTAGCTTTGAGGAAAAAGCCCAAGGACAGTGCTTAGGCCCTGAGTTCAAGCCCCAGGACCGGCAAAAAAAAAAAAATTACATTGCCAGGCACTGGTGGCTCACACCTATACTCCTATCTACTCAGGAGGCTGAGATCTGAAGATCATGGTTCAAAGCTAGCCCAGGCACTAAAGTCCATGAGATTTTTAACGCCATTTAACCACTAGAAAACAGGAAGTGGTGCTGTGGCTCAAGACGCAGAGCTCTAAACCAGGTGTGGTGACTCTCACAGGTGTGGTGGCAATAAACCTAGCTACTCAGGAGGCGGACATCTGAGGATCAGAGCCAGCCCAGACATAAAAGGACCTGAGACTCTTATCTCCAATTAACCTCTAGAAAATGGGAAGTGGGGCTTGGCTCAAGGGTGGGGTGGTAGCCTTGAACTGAAGAGCTCAGCCTGAGTCCAAGCCCCATGACCCACCAAAAACAAACAAACAAAAAAAGAGGAAGAGCTCTCTAGCCTTGAGCTAAAGAGCTCAGGGACAGTACCCAGGCCAAGTTCAACAACAACAAAAATAATAATTTTAAAAAACACAAAAAGGTCAAGGTGAGGCTCAAGTGGTAGAACATTAGCCATGAGCACAAAAGCTCAGGAATGGCAAGTAGGCCATAACTTCAAGCCCTAGTTCCAACATAAAAGAAAAGAAAAGAAAAGAAAAGAAAAGAAAAGAAAAGAAAGAAAGAAAGAAAGAAAGAAAGAAAGAAAGAGAAAAAGAAAAAAAACAGTGGATGGGAGTCAAGTATTTCCCAGATTCTATGACACAGGTAGCAAATCGGTGAGCCTTTATGGAGAACAGGGGGAAAACTCCCCTAATTTTAGCTGCTCAGACATACAGGTCACAAGCTGGGACTCGAGATTCCTGTGTGAAGTGGGGTTAAACCTAGTAGGATCTGATACCTGATGGTAAGGCAGTGTGAGAATAATTATGGGCCAATTTTTTGATGTGGCTTGTAAAACTCCCAAGTCGACCTGCAGAAGTATTTACTCTGAAGTTGACTCGAATAAAGTAGAGCAAAAACATATTTAGTATTTCCACAGTACCTGGCTTCCACCTATTTGGGGGTTTTGCTCCCATACAATTTGAACACATGTCTACTGTTTCAGAATGAATTCCAGGTGAGCACGCGTGTAGCATTTGTTTCTCTCAGGATTCTATGTTAGCACCACAAAGTACAGGAGGCAATTCTAAGGACCACAGTCACCTTTGGAAACCCCAGGGAAAATAAAGTATTCGTAGTAACAGAACAAACTTTGACTTTGGAGCACACAGAGGTAGAATAGGAGCCAAAACAGGTGAAGAGATCTAAGATACCATTCCAGCATTGCTTAGGGTAACTGGAGCCTTATGTCCAGCCCAGCTTCCAGTAGTTTTCTCTCCAATTCCAATGCCCAGCGCCAGAACAGAAGTGCAGCTACAGCTCCCAATAGGTCCATGGGGGGAGCTACAGCTACTGCCCTCCAAGCTACTGTCATCTCCCCATCACTGTCACAGCACTGCCAGGGCTGCATCCCTGAGCAAAAAGCCCTATATAAAACATGCAAAAGTAATCAAATGATAAAATGGGAGGGAGTCTTCAGCAGATACAACTAAATGAAAGTATCATAAAGAATCACAGGGAGTTTGGCCTAGTGGCAGAGTACTTACTTGGAATGCACGAAGACCGGGGTTCGATTCCTCAGTACCATATACATAGAAAAAAAGCCAGAAGTGGTGTTATGGTTCAAGTGGTAGAACACTTGCCTTGAGGAAAGCCCAAGATAGTGCTCAGGGCCTAAGTTCAGTCCCCAGGACTGGCAAAAAAAAAAAGAAAGAAAATCACAGGGAAATGACAATACTGTGTTTACTGCTCATTAGGTTTGTTTCTGTAATGTCATGTGTATCTTGTACAGCACTAGGGATGCTCGATTACTAAGCATAAATCTTTAGTATTATTCAGTGAGTCAGCCCCGAAGAATGTCAAATGTTTGTTTTAGTGTATATGTAGAACTGAAGGAAGTACATCAACATGAACGTTACCCACAAAAAGCATTAATTTCTCCAATTCATTTCTAAGCTTGATTGGAAACTGTCTCTTTGAAACTCTTTGAAAGGCTGATAGTTAATTTCAGATGTCAAAATTAAGTGCACATCACAAATCTACTACAAACATTTCCAAGACTTTTACTGCGGAACTCACACAGTATGCCAGGATTCTCCTTACCCTGAAAGTCCTAGGAGAAGCTCATAAAGGAATGGAGATTGATGCTCCCTGCTCCTGTAACAAGTCTAACAGTGCTGAACTGCTCATCCCCCTACCATCCATACACACACAGTCACATCTGTTCCAGCCCAGCTACCCTCCACAGCAACGCACACATCTGTAGCTTCTTTAGGAAATTCTCATACAAAACTATTGGCCCTCCATGCCTGAGACATCCACCTACAAGTACTGCCCATAACAAAGACAGTGCATCCATTTTTATAAAATATCCACAATGCTCTACTTTCTATGCTATTGCTTAAATCTAGCTCTGAGCTTCCATTGCTTTTTGAGAAGATGGAGGGGGCATTCCCTCTAACATATCACAAAGTAGTTCAGCTCTTTAGCATACAAAGCAGAGAAACATCAAATGACAGTTTATAGAAGGCGCAGACTCCTGGGGCATCTTTGCTATGCGTAGTTCTGTTCTGTCAACCACTTTCAAAAATCACTTTGCTGAGTTCTTTGTCCTCAGATCATGTGCATCCAGAGCTTATTATTCCTTCTCCAATGCCCCTTAGCTCCTTTGAAAAGCCTTTCATTATCCACATCAATGCAGGATCTCCCAGGAACCATAGAAAGCAAACATCTGAACTCACCACACACTGTCTGGCTATGTTATGCTGAGCTAGAAAGCCAGAAGACAGGTACAAGGTTCAGGGTGGCTTCACCAAGGGTGGGCCTGCACCCTGGTTGTGCCCAATGAGGTCTCAGGAAACTAAATCTCTCACCAGAGAGGAGCAGACTTGGAGTGAGAGGAGCTCATTTCCCACAGCAGCAATGCAACTAATAACTGTGCACAGACCAAGAGATATCAGTGGGATGTAGGACACAGCTAGCAGTCTCCCTACACCTCACATTTCACACAGGGAGAGATACACTTTTTCTCATTAAGACTAAGGACAATCTCCCAATAGACACACAGATAAATTGCACTTGGCATGATTCTGTCTTGGGCTGGTACCCCAAATTAAAATGTTCCTGGTATTAAATACTATAAAACAATGTTTCATCTCTTGAAGAAAGTTCAGAAGGTTGAAAAGCTCACTAGTATTACATTAAGATATTCCAGAGACCAGAAATAAAAATGTGGAAGGTCATTTCATTTTCCTTTCTCTATTAAAAGACTCCTAGTCACTTTTACTCTTTAGGCAAGTTGCCTGTATCTGCTGAGTTCAGAAAATCCCCCAACCCATGTCTATAGCCATGTCACGGCACTTGGTCAGAACCCCCTTACCCTCAGTGTTTCCACTTAGCCATTTTCTAGTCTCTGCTCCTTTGTTATGAATCCTTACTCATCCTGTACTGTCCTCTCCCTCACTGCTACAAGACTCTATGACTCCTTCAACAGAAATTGGTCTTGCCACATTTCACAAGGGTCACAAGTAACTTACTTCCTTAACATGACTTCCTAATTTCACTAGTGAAATTAAGTTGCTTTTTAAAATAAAATTATTTGGCCAGGAATTTGGCCTAGTGGTAGAGTGCTTGCCTAGCATGCACAAAGACCCGGGTTCGATTCCTCGGTACCACATACATAGAAAAAAGCCGGAAATGGTGCTGTGGCTCAAGTGGTAGAGCTCTAGCCTTGAGAAAGTCCAAGGACAGTGCTCAGGCCCTAAGCTTAAGCCCAGGATTGGGAAAAAAAAAATTATTTTCCCAGCATGGTGGCTCACACCTGTAACCCTAGCTACTCAGGAGGCTGAGATATGAGGATTCCAAGTTCAAAGCCAGCCCAGGCACTAAAGAAAATGAGACTCTTATCTCCAATTAATCACTAGAAAACGAGAAGTGGAGCTGTGGCTCCAGGGGTAGGATGGTAGCCTTGAGCTGAGGAGCTCAGGGACAGCACCCAGGCCCATAGTTCAAGCCCCACGATGAACAATAAATAAATAAATAAAATTATTTAAAATTTTGAAAACAGGTGATCATTAAACAATACTAAAAGTTATCTCACTAAAAGTTGCACATATCCACAGTTTGGAAGATTAGGGGAACCAACCCATGAGCTGTATCGGGCACTGCTCCACCTGCTTTTAAAACTCCAGGTTCCTAAGTTCGTATATTGTCATGCTTGCTACATCTAGAGTCTAGAAGGAAAACTGAGTTTTCTCCTGGATCACATCAACACTCCTGATACCAAATGTGTGTTCTTCCATGCCAAACAAGTATCCAGTTCCCTATGGACACAATGTGGGTGTCCTCCAAGTTGATGCTGACGCTGTCTGCCTTCAGATTAAAAGCAGCACTACTTCAGATCCTCACTTCTGCTTCAGGCCTCTCTTGTGACTCACCTGGCTATACCTATCTGCTCTCACGACTCTCTATTCTGCTAGAATAGGCCCAAACTCTGCAAAGGATTTCACTCAGCCAGGTGGAAGAAATGACATACAGAGGAAGGTCTGGAGAACAGAATACAAAGCTTCATTATCCTCTCCCTCTAGCCTTTCTAGCCCTCCCCACACTGTGTCCCCACAATGTGCCCCAATGGTCCATGAATGGGGAGGTGGGGGTTCCATTCTGTACACATAGTTCAAAAAAATCACTGGCCGATAGTGACGGAGCCCAATTTATAGCACTTCTCTCCTACATGGAGTCTTCCCTTCCAACTAAACTGAGCTAGGGGAGACTAAAACTTCTAACACTCTGGACACGTCAACACTCTGACAAGCAGCCCCATTCTCTGAGATTTCCAAAGTCATCCATGAACTCAGGTGTGACCAAAGGGGACTACTCCTGATAGAGAACCAAAGACACTCAACTTCATCATCTCATGACTCTGGAAACTACAGGGTGTAAGAGGTACAATGTGAGAAAGACTAAACATGGATCCCTCATCACAGTCCACATACGGTACCATGCCTGCTTATCCAGATAGAGAAAAAAGAGGAGCTATGTCTCAAGTGACATGATTCATGTCACTTAGTTCTGCCCATCACCTGCATCTCATGTAGTCCATAATAACCCTTGTCACAGAGTTCTCTGGATCCCAGAGAAGCAATCCCTAAGGGTCCACCTCACCTGCTAAAACATCACACAGAACAATACATGAACAGGAAACAAGATGTTACGCTGCATTAAGATCATACATAGAAGCAGAGAGTTTGGCCTAGTGGAAGAGTGCTTGCCTAGCATGCATGAAGCCCTGAGTTAAATTCCTTTGTACTACATACACAGAAAAAGCTGGAAGTGGTGCTGTGGCTCAAGGGGTAGAAAACAACTAGCCTTGAGCTGAAAGCCATGCCCAGACCCAGAGCTCAAGCACACTACCAAAAAAAAAAAAATAGACTATGCATAGAATACTCAAGGTCCTACATCTAAACTCCAGTACTGCAAAAGAGTAAAACTTATTTACAAAGAAAGTTCTGTTATAGTAGCAAAGTTTAGAATCATGAATAGCCAATAAGTATTAAAAGAAAAATTGATAAAACTATAATGCATCAAAACTATGGAAGCTGCCAGCACAGTGGCTCCTGCCTGTAATCCTAGCTACTCAGGAGGCTGAGATCTGAGGATCATGGTTCAAAGCCAGCCCGGGCATAAAAGGACCTGAGACTCTTATCTCTAAATTAACCTCCAGAAAAGAGGAAGTGGGGCTTGGCTCAAAGGTAGGGTGGTAGCCTTGAGCTGAAGAGAGCTCAGGATAGCACCCAGGCCCAGGATTCAAGACCCAGGACAGACCCAAAAGAAAAAAAAAACTATAGAAGTCTGCTTAGTCAGACACACACAAAAACGGGGAGGACAGCAAACCAGGTATGGTAGCTGCCTCAAGCCTATAATCATACTTACTGAGGAGGTTAAAATCAGAACAAAATTGTTATTGGTCAAGGTACTTGAACTCTGTGCCTGGGCATTGTCCATGACCTCTTCAGCTCAAGGTTACCGCCCTACCCCTTGAACCACAGTTTTCTGGTGGTTAATTGGATATAAGAGAGTCACTGACTTTAGTGCCTGGGCTGGCTTTGAACTGCCATCCTCAGATCTCAGCCTCCTGAGTAGCTAGGATTACACGTGTGAGCCACCACCACACCCATCTCAGAACTGAAGTTTGAGACCAGCAGAAGGAAGTTAGAGAGGACATCTCCCACAATGCTTGGAATTGGGAAAAACCACCAAGTTTACTAATATTGGATATCATCACCTGAACAATAGGAAGAAATTCCAGAATGAAATAGAAACTGTTCATCAAATGAGGAAAGGCCACCACAAGAACTGCAAATATGATCCCTAATCAGAAGGAAAAATTTGACAATGCCAGCAAATTTAATTTCCATGTTAGATAAGCTGGTATAATCTGGGTGGTGCCAGGAGTTTGGCCTAGTGATAGAGTACTTGCCTAGCATGCACAAAGACCGGGGTTCGATTCCTCAGTACCACATGCATAGTAAAAAGCTAGAAATGATGTTATGGCTCAAGTGGTAGAGCTCTAGCCTTGAGAAAACCCAAGGACAATGCTCAGGCCATGAGTTCAAGCCCCAAGACTGGCAAAAAAAAAAAAATTAAAATCTGGGTAGTTACTACTATTATTAAGAATGGGTCTTTATACCAGCATAGATCTAAATACCCAGAGCAAGAGGTCCAAGTATCAGACTACTCAGAATTCTAAGAACAGAGAATGCAGAACTTAAGAGTCTTCATATTTACAAATGACAAGGAAGAGTTCCACAGCAATAACGTGCCAAATTATTGGTGCCAAATTGTAAGAAGATCTTGGGAATCTATGCAAATATAAGGGAAAGTGGCAGACGAATGTTAAAAGGAGCATATTGCCTAAGTCAAGCATCTAAAACAACTTCACAGCTGTTAGTTATGACCCAGGAACAGGAGCCCAGGCACTAGAATCAAAACCAGAGGATGCTAGCCCCAAATTGAACCACATACAGAATAAAACCAATGCGGTGCCCTGGGAACCATTAAGACAAATGCCAACAGAGTCTGCCGTTCTCCCTTCATGAGCCCTGGAGCATGTACCCCCATGCACACACTTCAGTGCCCATCCAGTCCTCTACCTGCATGCAAGAGTCAGGCAGAGCTAGGCACCTGTAGCAACCTCCTATAATCCTAGCTACTCAAAAGGCTGAGATCTGAGGATTAAGATTCAAAACCAGCCTGGGCAGGAAAGTCTGTGAGACTCTTTTTTTTTTTTTTTTTTTTTTTGGCCAGTCCTGGGCTTGTGTTAAGGGCCTGAGCACTGTCCTTGGGCTTTCTCAAGGCTAGAGCTCTACCACTTGAGCCACAGCACCACTTCTGGCTTTTTTCTATAAATGCGGTACTGAGGAATTGAACCCAGGTTTTCGTGCATGCTAGGCAAGCACTCTACCATTAGGCCAAACTCCCAGCCCAAGTCTGCGAGACCCTTATCTCCAATTAACCAACTGAAAACCAAAAGTGGAGCTGTGGCTCAAAGTGAGTGCTCACGTTTAGCAAGAAAGTTGAAGGGGTAGGGGGTAGAAACATGTCCTAGTTGTAGAGTACTTGCCTAGCATGCACAAAGCCCTGGGTTCAATTCCTCAGTACCACATACACAGAAAAAGCCAGAAGTGGTGCTGTGGCTCAAGAGGTAGAGCACCAACCTTGAGAAAAGCCCAAGGACAGTGCTCAGGCCCTGAGTTCAAGACCCAAGACTGGCCAAAAAAAAAAAATGTCAGACAAAATCAGATCTCAAAGTCATCCCACAGAGATCACAATCAATTTCCCAAATCACTTAGGAAGGACTTTTCCAAAACTACAGGCTCCAGGCCACTCCCTAGGATTCTAATCCAGTGCCTCTGAAAGGTCTCCCAGGTGGTCAGTCCTAATACAATGATGTATTTAGGAAATCTCTGGGATTTTTACTCTGTTTCTAAATCATTTTCACAAAGGATTTAAGGGAGGGAAAAATAGATGATCCAACCCAACACATCACCCAGATGGAGAACAGCAGTACTTGGGCCAAAATGTTCCTCTCTACCACAACGCTTCAGTGTTATTAACTTAGATTTATTTGCTCATGCCTGGAATGCCAACTATTCAAGAGACAGAGATAGGGAATCCAGGTGCAAGGCTAGCCTGGGGAAAGAATTAGCCAAACTCCACCTCAACAAACGAGGCTGGCATGGCAGTCCATCCAACTAGGCAATCTAAGACTAACACAAGGCAAAAATCTAAGACTGTACCTAAAATCTAACCTAGAGCAAGCAGAGCTAGCTACAGGCATTATTCAAGTGATAGAAGGAATGATTCTCTAAATTCCCTCAACTCACTAGTTTTTCCTAGAAGTTGCTTAACTTATTAACTTGGAAAAAAAAAAAACAAGTCAAATTAGACTACTGTTCATTTTTTTCTAAAACATTAGAGCTAAGTGAGAAAAACATAACATTAATTTAACGTACTGAGTCTCATGAAAGTGACTGAAATCCAACAACACTCCATCTGCATCAAATGCTCACAACCTGTGATTCCACATCAGTTTGTACTGCAAAAACAAAAAGCATATGTCAGTCTCCCAAGAGAGGAAGTAACAACAGAAACTAGGTGTATATCCATCTCTTGCCATAAATATGAAGAAAAGATGCACAGGCCTGGCTTTCATTCATTTTTCTTGGTAAGGCCCAGAATTAAGTTAGGCACTTTAAAAAGAAGTAAAAGAATTTCAAAGACCAGATCCCTAAAAGTTCTACTGTACTCTTATTAAAAACATCATCAACTAGATAGCTGATTCAGGCTGAGAAGTGGACACAGAGGATGGTGTAGAAATTTTCTGTATGATAAGACACTGGTAGTTCATATCCATAATCTTAACTACCAAGGAGGCTGTGACCTGAGAATCATGGTTTAAAGCCAACCTAGGCAGATAAATCTGAGACTCTTATATGTATATAACAACCATAAAGCCAAAAGTGAAGCCATGGCTTAAGTGGTAAACCACCACCCTGAGTGAAAAAGCTAAGGGATAGTGCCCAGGCTCTGAATTTAAAGCGCGCGCAGGCGCACGCAGGCGCGCGCGCACACACACACACACACACACACACACACACACACACACACACACACACACACACACACACACACACACACACACACACACACACACACACACACACACACACACAGCAATTTTCTACCTGAATTCAAAAACCTGCTAATTTTCTCTTTTGAACCTACCACTGGAAACTAACCACTTCTCGTTTTCCACCCTTCACCTGCTCAATAAACTGGGAGATAAGACTTCATGCGGCCATCTGTCCACTTACTGCCAATACTGGTCACTGTCTGTCCTCTAAAGTCCCCAGCCATGCTAAAGGAGTTGTGCTCAAACTTTTCTGTCCTGCCCATTGATTTGAGCTCTGAAGCATACACCTGGCTTTTCACCAACTCTGACAGCTGAAGTTTGCTAGGCTAAAAAGTACACCAAGAGGACTGGAACATGAAATTTTATGCACTACCAAAATGCTAATCAAATACAAACATTAGAGTTAAAGATCCTATCAACTCTGTGCACTGCCTTCTCATATGCATCCCCTTTTCTGGAAGTCAGTGACAAACACACAGGACTCATTGATAGACAGTCAGAAAGCCTTAGTCTTGCTTCTCTAAGAAACATGACTAGAGCAAGTATATTTTAGCCATCTCCCATTCTTTACATTTATTCAATGGACTGAATGTCAGCTATTAATCTCACTAGGATACCAGAACAATGACCACCTCTACAGCCTCTCTTCCTTTTATTATCCTTACACACTTGTTACATAATACCTCGGCTTAACTCCATACCATTTATGTAAGATACTGAACTTGAAGAAAGTGAAGAGCTATGATAAAAAAAAAAAAAACTGAACAAAAATTATCAATGGAAACCCCAGTGACTTCACACTTGCTGTTCTCTGCCAGAAACACACTTTCCTTCTAACTGGCTCTTTGATGTTCATCAGATCTCAGGGCAAATGCCATCTTCTGAGAGAATTCTTTTCTAAACACAGTTTCTAAACTGACAGGGGCAGAGAACCTTTCCTCTGCCAAGAAGCCACTTGGATAGTTAAACATCATTCAGGAGCCATACAAAACTATCAAGACAGGCAAAAATAAACTAGCATAAATGTAGATCCCTTAGCATACCAAATCATTTCTTGAGTCCCCACACCTGAAGAACCAGCCTCTCCTTCACATTCTGTCCTAGTCTGTGTGAAATCAGTTTTCTCTGTTATGACACCCATTTCTTGTTTACTTCACGGTGTGGCTCCTCCATTCACCTTAAGGATAGAAACCTGATCTGCTTTTCTATTTCAATTTATCCAATGCCCCAGACAGACACAGTCAATAAGTATTTGTTAGTAACAAAAAAGGAACTATGACTACATAACTGAAGATCCTTCTATTTCACTAGTCACTACTCTTAGCATACCTAGAGTCGGGGATATTTCTGCTCACAATGACAGAAAGCCCTTTAAGCACAGTAATAACTTAATGTTCCTACACTTACTCTCTTGACTGAAAGTTGTCATGCCTGTATAAGTCTGTAAGCCTATAAGTCTATAGAATGAAAGTCTACAATATCTATTACATGAGATACTGGACTTGAAAAAACTGAAGAGCTACTATAATTTGAGTTATCAGCATTTTTTTTGTTGCTGTTGGCTGTAAGATTTTTAACTCTGGTCCTGGGCATTGTCCCTGACCTTTTTAGGTCAATGCCACAGCACAACTTCCAGTTTTCTGGTGGTTAATTGGAGATTAAAGTCTCAGGGACTTTGGTGCCCTTGTGCCCAGGCTAGTTTTAAACCATGATCCTCAGATCTCAAACCTCCTAGTAGCTAGGATTACATACATGAGACAACTCACCTGGCTGAGTTATCAGCATTTTTACATGAGTATGTCTGAAAAACTATTATATCCAAATAAGCCTACTGCCAAAGTCATTGCATCATTTCCCCTATATTTAGTCTTAGGTTCAATTACATGTTTATGACATTGGTAACTCTCTTTATATATATTATTATTATTGTAGTGGTATAAAAAAATTAAAATTAAAAAAAAACTGGGGTGAGGGAGGGGGGGAGGGAAATGGGGACCATGACATGTGAAAGGGTATCAATGTGTGGGAATTAAGGCACCATTTATCTGGCAAATATCATGTAACCCTTCTATTAAGTACAATAAAAAATATATTAAAAAATAAAATAAAATAAAAACATTAAAAAAAAAAAACTGAAGCTGGGTATTGATGGTTCATGCCTATTAATTCTAGCTAGCTACCAAGACTTAGAAGATTGCAGTGCAAAGCCAGTCCAGGCAGAAAAGTCCGTTGGACTTCATCTCCAATAAGCCAGCACAAAGCTGGATGAGGCATGGTTTAAGTGATAAAGCATCTACTGAGCAAGCAAGTACAGCAAGAGCAGGATACAAGTTCAAGCCCCAACGCCAACACCATAAATAAAATATATATATATATATGGAGAAAAATTATCAATTTTTCTAAGTCTTTCATGCAAATGGAGTTTCCTCTAAAACAGTGTCATTCAGCTACCTTATCCATATGAATGGTAGTGTAAGAGTATTTTTTAAAGCGTATCAGTTGTTATTTCCCCTGCATAAATTAACTGCACTTAGAAAAGAGCAGGAGAGAAGACAACTCTGACCTCACTCAGCTCTTGAAAGACATCTAAAAAACAAATTAAAGTATAGAAAGACTTAGAAATTTCCACTAAGCTACTCAGCAAAAAGCCTGCATTTTGTTTGACAACAATGCAATAACCTAAGTCAGACTGAAAGAGAGCATTACGCTGGCCTCCTCCTAGGTATCCCTTTGTCTTAAGTCACCCAATGAGAACTATGGTTAAAATAAAACCAAGACTCACAGAATCCTTTCCCATCTGAGGAAGCTCAATGGAAGGATGGGTGAGAAAGTGGGAATTAAGTGGGATAGGCCTGGTCTCCCTCCCTTAGTCCTTTCATACCACAAGCAAGATAGGCCAGTTGCTTGGCTGACTCTAAGATATGGAGAAGACTTGAGAACATAATCAGTTCACTCAACAGTTACAAAAGCTACCCACATGTTCCTGCTTGACCTGCTCGAAGAGACATGCAAACATACTAAATTTGAAGGAAAATGAGAAAAAAAAAAAACTGAAAAAACAAAGTAAACCAGGTCAGTAAAACTAGAGAAAACAGCTCTCTCTAAGTAGCTGCTAATTGGAGTGACTGGAGTTTATACGAAATACTCCAAAACCAAAATTTCATTTAAAGTCTATTGACAATATTCTGTTGCAACTAAAGAACATTTAATGACTTGTTCAAAATATCCAGTTAAGAGTCTCACCGGTTTGAGAAAATAACATATGAATTGACAAAGATATCTAAGTTATATCTTTCTACCTACACACTTGGTAGTCTCATCCCAACTTAGAAAATGCAAATCCTTCTACTACTGGGTCTTTCAACTTGAAAATGCGTCAAAGCCAAGCACGTTGGCTCACACCTGTAATCCTAGCTACTTAGGAGGATCAAGGCTCAAAAACAGCCAGGGCACAAAAGGACCTAAGACTCTTATCTCCAATTAACTTCTAGAAAACGAGAAGTGGGGTAGGCCTTGAGTTGAAGAGCTTAGGGACAATACCCAGGCACAGGGGTAGGGCAGTAGCCTTGAGATGAAGAGCTCAGGGACAATGCCCAGGCCCAGAGTTCAAGCCTCATGATCCACTTTAAAAAAAAAAAAAAAAAAAGAACGAAAGAAAAGGAAATGCCTGTGTCCAAGTCTTATCTACCTTCCTCCTAGAACATTCCAAAACCAAACCTGTCCTCCTAATGTCAGTAGCAGACACAGCCACTACCATCAGCCGTGGGGGGGGGGGGGGGGCGTGTGCACACACATGTGTGCACCCTGAGATTTTCACAATTTAGCTTTCAACTTTTTCCCTCAATCCTGTGTGTGTGTGTGTGTGTGTGTGTGTGTGTCTCCTGTGGCTTGACCCTGAGCTCTTCAGCTCAAGGCTACCACCCTACCCTTGAGCCAAGCTCCACTTCCCATTTTTTGTTTTTTTTTTTTGTTTTTTTTGCTGGTCCTGGGCTTGAGCTAAGGGTCTGAGCACTGTCCTTGGACTTTCTCAAGGCTAGAGCTCTACCACTTGAGCCTCAGCACCACTTCCGGATTTTTTCTGTGTATGTGGTACCGAGGAATTGAACCCGGGTCTTTGTGCATGCTAGGCAAGCACTCTACCCTTAGGCCAAACTCCCTGCCCACAGTTTTCTAAAGATTAATTGGAGATAAAAGTCTCAGGTCCTTTTGTGCCCAGGCTGGCTTTGAACCTTGATCCTCAGAGCTCAGTCTCCGGAGTAGCTAGGATTACAGGAATGACCCACACGTACCTGACTCCTCAATCTTAAAAAGGAAATATTAACACAGGATTCATGAACCAAAACAGCAAGGGAGAAACCAGAAATATGGGACGGTAGAAGGGCCACAAGTTTCTTTTGCCAAAAAAAAGAGGAAGGACAATTCCTTCTCATAACAGCAACCATTTCAGACCCTGGCTTAGCCTGAGTCCACAGGAATCTGAGGACTCCCACAGAAAGGCACACCTCTGCTTAGTCAGCCTTCCAACTTCTGCCCTCTCCTCAAAAGATAGAAAATAAGTGTCCTCTGTTTGGCTGTTCATTAAAGTGTTTCTTGCTTTCCTTCCACTGAGATCCATCTTCCTTTGTAGAGTTCTAACAAAGCACTTCCTAGGACCACAGAAAACCATTACTCTCCAGGAAAACACAACCTTGCTTAGCAGAGGAACCTAAGAGCAATTTGCCAGTGGTCGATTTTTCATTTTAGACAAGTCTTTTCAGTCTGGCACAAATCTGCCAGTCCCTTCCTCACCTAACAGCTGCCCGTAACTCAACCACCCATCCTCTGCAGTGTGGTCAGTGAGCAGTGGTGATGTCCATGCACTGCTCCAATCACTGAATTATAAAATGCCACCTCAGGCTCAAAAGTCTTCCACACAACACCCCTATGCACAAACCACCACAAGCATCAAATGAAGTCACTTACCACAATAGCAGCTCCAGGACAAGGCAAGGAGAAACATCTAATCTTTTCTCAACTCAATTATAGTCAGCTTCACTTTCCTATAATTTGTGGCTGTGCATCACGGGCCCCACCCTCTGTGTTAGAAAGTAATACCCTGGAGTCAGGCCTTACAGCATGTTCTAGAGACTGTGTGCTAGCAGACAGGCACAAGTTCAAGTCTCAGGTTATTACCAATAATCTTATTGCCAATAAAAAAGCACCTATTCCTTCTAAACTATTCTTCCTAAACCTCAGGTTTGTTATCTACCTGCTAGGTATTATAAATGAGTTAATCTGGACAGAAATTTCAGGTGAACACATGACTGCTGATAGTTAATATCTACAGAGGGAAAGGAGGCAGAGTAATTGGTAAACCAGCAAAGTCACCTCATAGAATCCAGATGTCCTGGAAGTCTCCAGCACTAGCAGAAACAAATATACATTCCATCACTATCCAACGAAGAAGGATTTTAAGAAAAAGTCAAGCCTTGAGGGCTAGATAGCTATAATACTAGCTACACAAGGGAGGAAGAAGCAAGTGGATCTCCAGAAAGAGGCCAGACTGGGGAGATAGGAAGACTCTACCTCAAAAAAAAGAAAAAAAAAAAAAACAGTGCCAGGAGTTTGGCCTAATGGTAGAGTGCTTGCCTAGCATGCACAAAGACCTGGGTTCAATTCCTCAGTACCACATACATAGAAAAAAGCTGGAAGTAGTGCTGAGGCTCAAGTGGTAGAGCTCTAGCCTTGAGAAAGTCCAACAACAGTGCTCAGGCCCTAAGCTCAAACACCAGACTGGCCAAAAAAAAAAAAAAATGTGGGGAGGGGATAGGGGAAGTTGGAGCGTTGTTCAAAGGCTATGGGTTTGATCCCCAGTAGTGCTTTAAAAACAAAAAGAAGGGCAGGGAGTTTGGCCTAGTGGTAGAGTGCTTGCCTAGCATGCATGAAGATCTAGGTTCAATTCCTTAGTACCAAATTCATAGAGGGAAAAAAAAACAGAAGTGGTGCTGTGGCTCAAGTGGTAAAGCTCTAGCCTTAAGAAATCCCTTGGACACTGCTCAGGCCCTGAGTTCAAGCCTAGGACTAGGGGAAAAAAAAAAAGAAAAGAAAAAATTCAAACCTTAGCAAGGAAAAAAAGCCTATTCCATCCTGACAATCCCAAAACTAGATAGCCAAACGATGCTTTGTTCCTATGGTCAAGGGAAACCCTATACAAAGGAAAAAACTAATGACACAGGAGCCTTAATGACACAGGCTTAAAAAAAGGAACAATATATCACCCTTGGAAATTCCCTTACATGTGTAATAATTTCTGTTATATATGCATAAATAAAAAAAGCAATAAACACTGAACATCCCAAGAATCTCAGCTGACAATAGATTACCTAAGAAATGAATATGTAAGAATTGGGGAAATCTTGAAATTAAATTTACACACACACACACATACATACACACACACACACACACACGCACACGCACACTGCAGAACCATTCTAATCCTAGAAAAGACAAAGGGACATTAAAATGCAGTTTTTTTTAACTTTCTGCAACATGAGCTGTGGAACTTTTGAAGAAAATACTTAAAATATAGTTGCCATTCCAGATGGCAAAGTCAAGTCACAGTCTGAAATGAAATGTAAAGGTTTACAGTCACTGCAACCAGAAAATCTAGTAACAACCAAGAATTGTCAGATTTTAAGATTTGGAAGAGTTAGGGGAGAACAATAAAAAGGGAGGGTGTAAAACACTATAAAATTTACACTATAAAATTATCACAGAACTAGGGGTGAGCCTTGCACAATTAAATTCAAAACTGAAGAGCGTAGAACAAACGTAAAAGTATATATGAGGCAGAATCTACAGGGTTCCGAGGCCTACTCTGGAAATCAGAATGCAGGAGCTCACACCTTGGCTCCAATCCAAAACACCATGTGCCCTTAAGGCAAGTCACTTGCCCTCCTTAAACCTCTCTCCACATCTTTTGGAGCTGAGGAAATCATAATGGTCATTAAGATTCTGACGGGTCTCAAAATTTATGAGCAGGAAATATATAAAGATCAGGAGCTCTCAGGCCTGTAGACTGGTCACAAGAGATGGAGGGAAAGAGCCTGGAAACAAGAGCCAGTAAGTGAGAAAACTTAGGAGTAAGTGAGAAACTCAGCGTTGTTGGAAAGAAGAAAGCTTCCCGCCGGCCAACTATTCCAAGGGTTCCCGGGATGAGAGGATGTGAGAATCTCAGAAAACTACAAACTGCTCAGCATATGTCAAAACGAGCAGAAAGAGGGGGATGGGACCAACTCTCCACCAATCTCCTCCGCTAAGGAGATCTGCACGGGATCTGCCCTGGCAAGCAGCGAGCGAAGATCCTAACTAAAGCTGTGACCACGGGAATCCCTGTGACCCCCTCCTCACCATGACCAGGTGCCCGGGAGGCAAAGAGTCAAGGAGGTCCGCACGGGGTTCGGTCTAGTGAGGGGATTCCAGGGGAGGGTGGAAAGTGAGGAAGGGGACACAGGAGACCATGCAGGCGGGCGGGACAGGAAGAGGAGTCAAGGACTGACTCCCGCTCCAAGGCGGCAGAGGGGTCCGGGGCCCCACTCTCACCATCTTGACGATGCCCCGCTGCACGGTGGGGACCGCGGGTCCCCCGGAGGAACCGCCGCTCTGCGCTGAGGAGGCCATGTGTGGAGCTGGAAAGACAGCGAGAGGGGCGGAGGGCCTGGCTGGAAGTGTCAAGATGAGTGTCGGCGTCGGTGAGAGGGCGCCGAGACGAGGGGCAGGCGGGCGACCAAGCTGAGGACCAGGATGGGACGGACACTTCCCGGGCGCACACTGGAGCAGCAGCGGGACTGGGAGCAAAAGAGGAGACGCGATCTCCGCCGCCGCCACACGTTCTACTCGCCGCGCAAGCGTGCCAGAGCGCCACCGCCCTCTGTCCAATCAGCGCACAGAGCCCGCCGGACCTCAAGCCAATAGGCAACCTATCTACGAAGCCCCGCCCCTTAGTCTCAGACAAGGTGGGGAGCTCCAGGAAGCGCTGAAAGAGCTGATTTGCGGTGACGGGCTAAATCTGAGGCGGGACTTCCGGGGCAGCCCGCCGAGGTGGTGTCGGGAGGTGTAGTGGGAAGAAAAGGACACGTCAGCATCTGGCCACGGGGCGCGAGGGGACTTGGGAGCCCCGACCTCACCCACTCTCCAGGCCCCGCCCCCCGCGTCCCGCCCCTCACGCCCCACCCCTTCAGGCGATGCGGTTTCCCCAGCAGACTAGACCGCCGGCAGCAGCGGGGGGCCGCACCGCCGAGCTCCTATCCCCAGCCTGGACCGTGAACGGGTCCCTGGGATCCAGGGCTTAGGAAGGATAAGTATATTTTATGAGGAGTCCGGGGAGACGGGAGAACGGTGTCTTTCGTCCGGAACAGGCTCCTCGACTGTGGGGAGCCCCGCGCTCCCCGCTCCCAGCTCCCAGGCTCGGCTTTGTTCGTGAGGTTAGGAGAGTTGGAGAGGATGGAAAGCCAGGCTGGGGGTGGGGCCGATTGGGGAGGGGGGTCCCGGAGAACACGTCGGATAACGTAGAGCCCAGAGCCTTAAACGTATTGTCATCGAGCAGTGAGGACCTTGCTCTGGACAGTTCTCCATAGCTCTTTGAGAAAGGGTCCTTGATTCTCCTTTTGTCTCCACTGCCCACGAATTCTTCACCATCTCCAAAAGGAACAAATCCTCATGCCCTCCGATTATGACCGCTCTCCATGTGGCGTTCGTCGAAGTTGTTCCCACCTTCCTACACAGTGGTCCCGAGTAACTTCAGTATTTATGACTGGGACTTATCCAATATCCTGTCCTCTCCTTTGTCATGAACTTGACCTTTGCACCCCCCTCTCTGGACAGATGAAGCAGTATAAATTCATGGCTAAAATTGTCAAGGCAAACATCTCATTTTCTGACTGCTGTCCTTTTTACTTTGCTGCATAATGACTGATCAATAACAATGCCCAAAATCAATTGAACGCTAAACATGCACACAACATAACTGAGCCAAACGCTTTTACCTACATTATATAATTGAATCGTTAGGGTAACTCTACAAAGTAGATATAATCAATCTCTCCTAAAGGTGGGAGGAGCAGTCATGGTCAGCATGATTAGGGCATGCTAAATGAACAGCTACAGAAAGGGAATCAAGATAGGAATTCAGAACTTCCTGTCATATATAATATACTCATTTGTTAGACCAGCCTGTTTCTAAGGTACACTAGCATATATATCCCTCATGCTCAGCCTTCACTTGTAGAATTGAGAAGCTTGGAAAGAATTCTCACCTCTCCAGCAAGCTTCCCTTCTATCAGAAGCACTTCTATTAGAAGAACTTCCTCCATTTTCCCAACTCCTCTCCAACATCAACCTGCCCTCTATACACTTAACTCCGCGAGGTTCTCAATTACATCCACCACTCTGCTCCAGCAACTTGGCAAGGCCCCCTCACGGTCACCTAACCTTGACCTCCATTCCCTGTATTCTTCTCTTCCTCCTCCACTTCTCTTATTATGTTTTACTTCTTTTGCTGATGTTTTACTATGTATTTATTTAAAAGAAAAGCCTCACAAACTCAAATTGTCTAGGTCAGTGCCATTTCCCACCTGAGTCATATCCCAGCTCAAGATCTGTGCTATCTAAAAGAACTCTCTGCAATATTGACAAATGCTTCTTATATACTCTGTCCAACACAGTAGTTACCAACCACTTTTGGCTCCTGAGCAATTACAGTGTGGTTGGTACACCTAAGAAGATGAAATGTTTGTGTCATTGTGTATGTGTACATGCACACATACCAGTTCATATCAGTATTGGGGCTTGATCTCAGGGCCTGAGCACTGTCCTTTGACTTATTCAGCTCAAGGCTAGCCCTATTGCACTTGAGCCCCAGCTTTACTTCCTATGTCATTTGATTTTAATTAATGTAATACACATAGCTGTATAACTATAGCACCATCAGATTACATTTAATCTTACTATCATGTCTGCTGCCATAACTATTTATATAAGCTTTAAACTTATTTCCATTTGCCTCAACTTTAGTGCAACTTTAATTAAAATGTTTACTGGCAGCAGGACATAGTGATATGTGTTTATAATATCAGCACTCAAATAAGTGAGACAAGAGGACCAACAATTTGAAGCCAGCCTGGACTATAAACACTAAGAGCTTGCCTCAAAATACAAGTATGTGGGGCAGGAGTTTGGCGTAGAGGTATAGTGCTTGCCTAGCATGCACAAAGACCCAGGTTTGATTCCTCAGGACCACATACATAGAAAAAAACAGAAGTGGTGCTCTGGCTCAAGAGGTAAAGCACTAGCCTTGAGAAAGCCCAAGGACAGCACTCAGGTCCTAAGTTCAAGCCTGGCACTGGAAAAAAACAAAAGACTAAAAACAAGTTTGTACTTATATATATAGATGAAATTTTTCAAAATGTTTTTGTGGGTTTTTTTTTCCCAGTCCTGGGGCTTGGCCTGGGCACTGTTTTTGGAAACATTTTGTTCAAGGTTAATGCTCTGCCACAAAGTCACTACCAGCTTTTTCTATGTATGTGGTACCAAGGAATCGAACCCAGAGCTTCATGTTTGCAAGGCAAGCACTCTACCAGTACACTACAAAGAGTGCTAGACTTGAGCAAAAAGTCCCCAGGAACACTGCCTAGGCCTTGAGTTCAAGCCCCAGGACTGGAAGAAAAAAAAAAAAACCTTTCAGTAAAGGGGTCAATTGCAACCCTATCCTAACATTACTTAATTAATGGCAAGGCCATTTTCCCAAATCGTGTTAGTCAATGCATCTGGGTTGGCAGTCACATTGGGTAATTGTATATTGATTTACTCCCGCCTACAACTATTGGTTTTGAGCCCTGCTAAGTTTTCTCTCTATAGTCTTTGCCTGCCACACCAATTTTCAAAGAAAAAGGGCACAAGAAAAACTCCATCCCAGGGTACAATCCTTAGGTTCATATTATTCTGAGTCTCTCAATGCAGATGATCAAGGTGAGACAGAACCTGAATATTTTGTGTTTCATACCCAGAATCCTGGAGTCCGTGGTCAGCAAACTCAATTATAAGAGTTTCAGCAAGCAATGGAAACTGGATTTTCTATGGGAGTAAATATACATTTTTCCTTTACAGATCTAGAAACTGGAGGGTTTTGTTTAGAGACATCACTGCAATTTCACTGGCTTTTAGTTGGAAACTCACTGCTTCATCCATAGGCAGTGAAAGAAGAAAAAAAAAGTCAAGAACGAAGAAAAACCAACACCCAAAGTATCTGTCCATTTTTATCAAGAGAGAGAAGTTTTCCCAGAGTGCCTGTTGTAAGGCCTCTCCTTCCTACAGAGGAAGTACAGGTGACAATTTGAGTAACAAGAGATTATCAGCAGTGGGTGCTGAGGTGTCTGAGCACTAGGCCTCTTCTTTGTTCTGCCCCTCTAGAACTCCTAAGCCTCATTCCCACAAGAGGAAGAAAGAAGGCAAAAGCAAGAGCAAGCTACCAAAAGGAAAAAGAATAGAAATAGAGTAGTTGGCTATGGGGTGGGACATCCATCAGGAAAGGAGCAGAGTTCAGGAAGACTAGTCATTGCTGGAGTCGGGGGTCAGGAGAGGAGTTCAGGGAAAGAAGCTAGACTTCTGGTGATAACTTGAAGTGGGGGGCACATGTTATATTTGGCAGATTTCAAGGTGGTCCATTCTATTTTTTTTGCCCTTTGCTGGACCTCCACATTCATGTTACTATTGGATGAAAGTATTTCAGATGCCATAATTCTGTATTTCAGCCATATTCTACCTTACTATCAAGAGATACCAGAAAGCCGAAAATCATCTCAGCCCTGGGTCTTTGTCTCATACATTCCAGAGTAGACTAAGTTGTAATAATAAAATTACACCAACTCTGGCAGGAAGTTTGGCCTAGTGGTAGAGTGCTTCCTAGCATGTACAAAGCTCTGGGTTCAATTCCTCGGTACAACATACACAGAAAAAGGCAGAAGTGATGCTGTAGTTCAAGTGGTAGAGCTCTAGCCTTGAGAAACCCCAAGGAAAGAACTTGATCCTGAGTTCAAGCCCCAGGACTGGCAAATAAAATAAAATATAAAATAAAATTACACCACATTCTGTGGTTCAGTAAAGACCAGTTAAAAGTTCACTCTCTTTGAGTGTTACAGAAGCCCTGCACAGTGGCTCATGCCTGTAATTCTAGCTACTCAGGAGGCTGAAATCAGAGGACCAAAGTTCAAAGCCAGCCTGAGCACCAAAGAACCTGAGATTCTTATCTCCAATTAACCACTAAAAAATGGGAAGTGGGGCTGTGGCTCCTGGGGTAGGGCGGTAGCCTTGAGCTGAAGAGGTCAGGGACAGTGCCCATGCCCAGAGTTCAAGTCCCATGACTGACAAAAAAGTGTTACAGAGTATAGTATTTATTCTATATATGCTACATATATTATATACTATATATAGCATATAGTATATATAATAGTATATATACTATGTAGTATATATACTATATACACTATAAATACTACATAGTATATATATGTGTGTATATGTATGTGTATGTGTATATATACTATATAGTATATATATAGTCTATGTATCATATATATGCAGTATATATGCAATGTATAGTATGTAGCATATATATAGTATTATTGCTTTATGCTGCAATTGAAACAGGCTAATCAACTATAGAGTTATATGATGTTTATATGCCTAAGCAAAAATAAAGTATCTCTCTCAATACAGGGCCTTTGAGCCATTTCACTCCGCCTAAAGCTCTGTTCCTGGAACAGGAACAAAAATAGACAAAAATCTCTGCTTCCTAGGTGCTTATATTCTAATGCCTGGAACACAATTGGAATCATCATGACAGTTAAACTTGAAATTTGAATTACTTGCAATCAAGACAAAATTTTTAGACAAGAATATTTAATTCTCATTTTCCTTAACATAAAGTTCTAGAAAGCTTTCATTGCATGACTAAATAACAATGATAAGAATGGGCAATGGTTTTGTTGTTTTTAAATACTTAAAATTTTATTGGAACACAGGCTTATATGACAAATACGGTGTAAAGAGTGAAAAAGGAAGCCAGGCTCAGTTGCTCACACCTGTAATCCTAGCTACTTAGAAGGTTAAGATCTGAGCACTGCAGTCCAAAGCCAGCCCCAGCAATAAGACCATGAGACTCTTATCTCCGATTAACCACTAGAAAACCAGAAGTGGTGCTATGGCTCGAGGGGTAGGGTGGTAGCCTTGAGCTGAAGAGCTCAGGGACTGGGCCCAGGCCCAGAATCCAAACTGCATGTCTGTCAAAAAAAAAAAAGAAGTGAAAAAGGAAAAGTTAGGTGCATAAACATACTTGATCAAATTTATGTCCTCTATAAAGTACTCCTTTTAAGAGTTTTTGAAAAGTAGTTGAATTCTATAAGATTCATATACACATACACACACCTTTTCCTTTCCTCTCCCTTCATAGGCAAGGCTTTTTAACAGTTGTTTGGGTTTTTTGTTTTGGGATGTGTGTGTGTGTGTGTGTGTGTGTGTGTGTGTGTGTGTGTGTGTGTGTGTGTGTGTGTGTGTGTTTTGGCCAGTTCTGGGACTTGAACTCACCACTTGCAGCTTTTTCTGTGTATGTGGTACTGAGGAATTGAAGGCTTCATACATGCTAGCAGGGACTTTATCACTAGTCCACACGCCCAGCTCCTTATCCCGACTTTTTTGTTTTGTTTTGTTTTGTTTTGCCAGTCCTGGGCTTGAGCTCAAGGCCTGAGCACTGGCCTTGGGCTTTCCTCAAGGCTAGAGGCTCTACCACTTGAGCCTCAGCACCACTTCCAGCTTTTTTTTTTCTATGTATATGGTACCGAGGAATCGAACCCGGGTCTTCATGCATGCTAGGCAAGCACTCTACCACTAGGCCAAACTCCTGGCCCCTTATCCCGACTTTTGAAGCATATATAGGAGGATTACATTTGAAGCCTGTATGGGCAGAGTAAAACCCTATCTCAGGCCAGCATGGCTCACACCTGTAATCCTAGCTACTCAGGAGGCTGAAATATGAGGATCAAGGTTCAATGTCAGCCTTGGCACAAAAGAACCTGAGACTCTTATCTCCAATTAACCTCTAGAAAAATGGGAAGTAGGATTTGGCTCAAGGGTAGGGTGGTAGCCTTGAGCTGAAGAGCTCAGGGACAGCACCCAGGCCAAGTTCAAGCCCCCTGACCCACAGAAAAAAAAAAAGAAAAACTCCATTTCAGAATAACTAGCTGGGTGCCAATGGTTCATGCCTGTTATCCTAGCTTCTTAGGAGACTTGAAATCTGAGGATCACAGTTTGAAGCCAGCTTGGGCAAGAAAGTCCATGAGATTCTTATCTCTAACAACCAAAACACTGGAAGTAGAGCTGTGTCTCAAGTGGTATAGGGCTAGCCTTGAGCAACTAAAGCCCAAGGACAATACTTAGGACCCTTAGTTCAAGCACACATGCACACGCCCCCCCCACATGCATGCATGTGAAAAGGGCTAAGGGCATTACTCAAGCAGTAGTGTATCTACCTAGAAAGCAGTTCAAATCCCACTATCACAAAAAACAAAGACCAAAATAGTTAAATATCTGAGAGTCACCCAAAATATAATAGAAAGGATAAAAAGAAGACCGAAAATATTCTGTGCAGGTCAAGTTAAGAGGTTAAGAGGTATTCTCATTCTCTTACACAGATTGCCTTGGTGAGGTAATCCAGCACTTGGGGGGCTGAGGCCTTAGGAGGCTGGTAGCCTTGAGCTGAGGGGCTCAGGGGCAGGGCCCTGGCCCAGAGTTCAAGCCCCATGACCCACAAAAATATTGAAATTTCAGGTTTCATTGTTTTAAAATAGTGCTTCAACTATATTACCCCAGAGAAGAAGTATTTTCAAAGTAGGAAGGAGAAATCACTTTGGCATCTTTTAGACTTTATTTTCCTTCTGTCTTTGTGGCCTGTGACCAGATCCATGTTCAGAGGAGATCTCCCCTTCAGTTCAGAAAAGCTCAGGGACTTCGGGGACAAAGACCAGCTGCTATTGCCTATTTTATTTTTCAAATATAATTTTATCATTACTAAGGTGTTGTACAGAGAGGTTGTCATTTCTTATGTCAGGTAATGAGCACACATCTTTATTTGTACAATGTTACCCATCCGTTATCTTTCCCCCAGTGGCTTCCTTCTATCCCTGCCACGTTTACACAGGCTATTTTCCACATAATGTGGAATACCTGACTGAATAACATGGTTGTATTTGTTCACTCTTCCTCCTTTTTTTCCCCATCCACTACTACTTTTTTTTTTTTTGCCAGCCCTGGGCCTTGAACTCAGGGCTTGACCTTCTTTTTGCTCAAGGTTAGCACTGTACCACTTGAGCCAGTGTACTACTGGCTTTTTCTGTTTATGTGGTACTGAGGAATCAAACCCAAGGCATCATGCCTGCTAGGCAAACACTCTACCACTAAGTCACATTCCCAACACCCTATTGCCTATTTTATTTGCTTAGCATCTCTGTGAACTGAGTGAGGAACTTCTCTGGTCTTGTCTTCTTCCTCTTGAGGGACTCTCCCTTTACTCAAGTATGAGACTCGGATATCCCTGTACTCAATTATGAGTAAGGGAATGTGTTCTTCATAAACTGATATCCTTTTATTCTTCATCATCATAGATCGACACTTTCATTATTGCTCAAAGCTCATACTCTGACATTTCCTTTCTTCCCCAAAAGCAGCTCCAGCAAAGCAGCTTTCACTGTTCACTGAAAGTAGGATTAATCAAGAGAAGGGAATTGGAAGCATATGGAAGAAGTGCATTCTCAACTCAAAACTTATTTCACACGGAGTGAAGTGAGTCAGACACAGAAGGACAAATATCACATGAATCCACTTAAATGTGGTGCCTAAATTAGACAAATTCATTGAGTTGCAAAGTAGAATCATGGATACAAATGGCCAAGGGTTGGAGGGATGTGTCATTATCACTTCTAGGGTACAGAGTTTGAGATAATGAAAAAAGTTCTAGAGATGGATAGTAGTAATGGTTGTAACATGTGAATGCACTTAATGCCACCAAAATGCACCCATAAAAAGACTTTAAATGGCAAAAACATGTTTGTGATTATTTCACCACAATTAAAAAGAAAATTCCAGAGATAAAAATCACCATTCTCTACTAATCACCCTATATAATTACTATTCTTTCTGGGTTACTAAGATTAGCTTGTTTGGGCAATTATGTTAGATAATTTGATTGAACATTTTCCCATTGTTTTAAGATGCATTCCTCTTTTTCTCAAGAGAATTCTATTCTAAGACCCAGCTTCTCCTAATGGTGCCAATAATACCCAAAGGGTGTTACTCTGTTGGATTCTAGAGGTTGGTTTCTGTTTTTAGTTTGTTTGCTTTTCTTTTCTTTTCTTTTTTTTTTCAATTCCTTCCCAAGAGAAAAACATACGGTGAAAGGAGAGGTAGTGAGACATGATGTGTGGAGGGAACTAACACTTCAAAGCTCCTGCCATTTTGCCTACCAACTTTTTGTCTCCTTTCCCCCCCCTCCATGCTGATGCCCACTCTCCTTACAGTCACACAACTTGGGCTCTCAGGGAAGGTGTGAAAGTAGAGGGAGTCCTGGCTACCAACAATTACTTTGAGGCTATGTCCCTGCAAAACACAAAAGCATTGGACAGGTTGCAGGGGAGCCTAGTTGCTGACCGATAGGGCCACCTGGATCTGTCAAGCTCCCAAGTGACTGACTCAAGCACCTATGCTGACATTCTCTCCAAGTGCTGATCAGTTGGAACAATTACAACCATACATTCACATGTGAGAAAGATGAAGAAAACTAAGGCAAAGAATGCAGCCCGGGAAGACTGAAGAGAGGTAAATAAAGGATGGTCATGAAAGGTTTAAACGCTAAAAGGAAGGAGGAAAAACAGCAAATCAGAGATGCAAAAGAGACTTCTTTGCCAGGCACTGGTGGATCACATCCATAATCCTAACTACTTAAGATGCTAAGATTTAAGAATCATAGTTCAAAGCCAGCCTGGGAAGGAAAGTCCATGAGACTTTTACCTCCAGTTAACCACCAAAAACAGCTGGAAGTGGAGCTGTGGCTCAAGAGGTAGAGTCCCCAGACTTGAGAAAATTAGCTTATTTGCTGAGGAACAGGACCCAGACCCTGAGTTCAAGCCCAAGAGTGGGAAAGAGAGAAAAAAAAGGAGGGAGAGAGAAAAAGAGAGACAGAGACAGAGAAACAGAGACAGAAAGACAGAGAGAGAGAGAGAGAGAGAGAGAGAGAGAGAGAGAGAGAGAGAGAGAGAGAGAGAGAGAGAGGAACAGAGAGAGGGGGAGAACAGAGAGAGAAAGGGAGAGAGACAGAGAGAGAGAAAGAGAGAGAGCCATTAAAACAAACTGAACATCAGTTGTGGAGTGTCTTCCAAGAAAGAGGGGGGAATGAAAAGAGGGAGGGAAGAAGGGAGAGAGGAAGGGACGGGAAGATAAAGAAGAGGGAAGGGAGCGTAGAAGAAAAAAGAGGAAAAGAGGGGAGGAGAATAGAAGAGAAAGAAGGAGACAGAAATGTGAATTTTAGCCAGAGAAGTATAAAATTGTTGATTCCCAGTGTAGAGACTTCACAATGAAAAAGCTGGTTTGATCTAGAATCAGGAAGTAGACCTTAGGACCAGTAAGGGACAATTAGACAAGCTGAGAATTCAGGTGCAGGATTGTCAGATGGTCTGGTAATGAAATCTACAACAATGGGCCATTCAATGTCTGGTTGTTGTATTTAATGTGTTTAAGCCAAAGACTACTAATATTTTATTTATAATTTACTGTTGTTTACACAGGGAGTATAGTACTTCTGTCAGGAAGAGCAGCAGTTTTTTGTTTTGAGCCCCTGGGGACATAGTAAAAATGAAAAACTCTGGGACTGAGGTAAGATTCTTATCAATAGGGAGTAAGTTTCCTTTTTCATTTCCTTTGGATCTTTCCAAGCAATGGAAAGTCACCTAAGCTAGAGTAGAGTTTTTATATTGAACTTTTTATGAACTTATTTTTAGTAATGGGTAGAGAAAACAAATACAGTCCCCTTGTATTCTAACCTAGGTCAAGTCAAGGCTTCACAACCTTCAGAAAGCATACAGGAAAAGATGGTTTAATCGATAATTTCTGCTTTGCATCCCTTTCCCTAAGCTACAGACATTTTGGTTTATTTCAAAAGCAGAAAGATAGCCACCTTGTATGCTAGGCAAGGTAACTATAGGTCTCAGGCTAATGAGCCCAAAGATGAAGAGAACACATGGAAGAATACAAACTTAGAATGACTAAGATGTCCTGGAATCTCCTAGAATGTAACTACAAATCCCAGTCAACAGATAATTATATCAACTATTAGTGCATAGTTTTAGTGGTAACAATAATAGAGAAAATGTTCTCAAATACATTAACTTGCACAATATGACAATCCTATGTGTTGGATTTATTGTCATTTTCATTTTATAGATGTAGGAAAATGAAGCACGGTTCCCCCAGTGCCTGGCAAATATTCAGTAACCACTTGGTGGATTAAACAGTTGATAACCCAAGATCATGTAGGCAGCATGACAGAGCTAGGATAGAAAGTAAGGCTTTGAGGTCTAGAAGTTCCACTGTTAATTACTTAGCCACACTCCTAGGTGTTATTACAGAATGAAGACTGGGTGTTTCTCAACCTGATTACACTTCCTTGATAAACGCTGCCCTCCCTCTAAAAGTCCCCTATTGAAAAGAATTCTAACTCATTTTATGAAGCTAACAATAATTCTCAAATTGAGAAAGTTCCCCTTCTACTCATAGTTTGCTGCACTTTCTCAGTTTGATAAGGAATATTTACGAAAAAAAAATCTCATACAAGGCCGGGAGTTTAGCCTAGTGGTAGAGTGCTTGCCTAGCATGCACAAAGACCCAGGTTCGATTCCTTGGTACCACATACATAGAAAAAAAGCCAGAAGTTGTGCTGAGGCTCAAGTGATAGAGCACTAGCCTTGAGAAAGCCCTAGCTTTGAGAAAGCCGAAGGACAGTGCTCCAGCCCTGAGTTCAAGCCTAGGACTGGCAAAATAAAATAATTAATTAAAAAAACCTCCTACAGCCTCAGTTTATCAATTTTAACAAATGTATCATCTTGGTGGGAGATACCAGTAAAGGGAGAAGTATAGGTATGTGTTGAGACAAATACCTAGGAAATCTTTCTACCTTAATCTCAATTTTCATCTAAGCCTAGACGTTCTTTTAAAAATAAAAGCTATTAAAATATGTATTTCTTTGAATAGAAAAACTTGATACCAGGTCTCCATTAAATTAATTTTCAATAACAAATTTTAACCTACCAAAATTATACTAAACACCAATAGAGAAACAAATTAGATCAAAACAGATAAAAAAAAATTCCGAGGGCCGGGAGTTTGGCCTAGTGGTAGTGTGCTTGCCTAGCAGGCACGAAGACCAGGGTTCGATTCCTCGGTACCACATACATAGAAAAAAGCCAGAAATGGTGCTGAGGCTCAAGTGGTAGAGCTCTAACCTTGAGACAATCCAAGGACAGTGCTCAGGCCCTGAGCTCAAGCCCATGACTGGGAAAAAAAAAAATTCCGAATAAGGAACAATAGAGATTTATCTCTTCAAACTGTTAAAATTAATTATAATGCAATGTAAAAGGGTTATAGTTGGATAGAGATAAATAACAACAAAAACTTCCAGATTAGAAACAAAAACCACAGGGTTGCATCATACTTATGGCTTAATGACAAGTTGAATACTTCCCAAGGTCAAGGATGTTCTTGTGGAAGACTCCTATTCGATATCATATTGGAAGTCCTACTTAATCTAGTAAGACAAGAAACAATTAAAAGATAGATAAATAAGGAAAATATAAAACTGTCTTTAAACATGGAAGACATGATTGTCCCTGTGTAAATCCTTAAGAATCGATTCAACAAAAACCTCCTGGAAGTATATCAGGTATTGAGGGCTCCCATCTGTAATTCTATTTACTCAGAGAACTGATATCCAGAGGACTGTGGCTCAAAGACAGCCTTGGCAGAAAAGTGCAGGAGACTCCATCTCCAGAATAACCAGCAAAAAGGACTGGAAGCATAGCTTAAGTGGTAGAATGCTAGCAGTGTAAGCAAACTGAGTACCTATATGGCTCTGTGTTCAAACCCAGTAACAATTAATTAACTAAAGAAAGTCTAGGAAAGTCTCAGAACATAAGTTGACACACAAAAGTACCAATTGCTTTCCCTTATGTGAGCAATAAACTATTGTAATTTGAAGCTTTAAATGAACCAAAAACTCTGAAATAACAATAGTAACTTCCATAATAATTTAAGTATAAATCAAATAAAATATGTATAAGTTCTATACATATGGGGAAAAGTACAAAACTCATGAAATTAAAAGATAAGATCTATAGAAATGAAGAGATAGGGGAGGGGAGGGAGTGGGGGAGGAGAAATGGGGTCCAAAACATGAGAAAGGCTATCAGTATTAATGAAGTAATGCACCTTCTGTCTGGTGAATATAATGTAACCCTTCTATTGATTGCAATAAAAATATATGGAAAAAATAAATGAAGAGATAGTACATGTTAGTGGACTGGATTGGAAAACTCAATATTGCTCATTTGTCAATTCTTCCCAACTACCTTCTGGGATTCAGTAAAATCCCAGAAAGCTATTTAGTAGAGATTGACTTACCATATACATATATATATATATATATATATATATTTGGCTGAATCTGCAACTCAGGATTGGACTCTGTTCCTGAATCTCTCAGTGCCTCTGTGCTCAAGGCTAGCACTCTACCATTTTAGCCACAGTGCCACTTCCAGCTTTTTCTGCCCCCCCCCCCAACTTTTCTTTTTGGTGGGTCATAGGGCTTGAAGTCTGGGCCTGGGCACTGTCCTTGAGCTCTTCAGCTCAAGGCCACCACTCTACTCCTGGGCCTTGAAGTTGTCCCTGAGCTCCCTACCCTATCCAAGGAACCACAGCCCCACTTCCTATTTTCTAGTGATTAATTGGAGATAAGAATCACTCAGTCTTTAGTGCCCAAGGTTGACTGTGAACTGCGAGCCTCAGATCTCAGCCTCCTGAGTAGCTAGGGTTACAGACATGAGCTACCATGCCCAGCTAGCTTTTTCTGTTTATGTGGTACTGAGGAATTGAACTCAGGGCTTCTTGTATGCTAGCACTCTACCACTAAGCCACATTCCCAGCCCTTGATATACTAATTCTAAAGTTTATATCTGAAAGACATAGATTAGCCAGCACAAAATTAAAAAAGAATAAACTTGAGGGACTCTTATTCCTCAACTTTAAGTCTCACTATAAAGGCTTTTAATCAAGATATTATAACATTGATAGAAGAATAGATACATAAAACAATAGAACAGAATAATGAGCCTGGAAAAAGATCCACACAATTATTGTCAATTAATCTTGAACAAAGAACAGAGGCAATTAAATGGAAAAGGATAGTCTTTGCAACAATTGTTCAACAATAAGATATAGGCCTTACACATCTCACAAAATGTAACTCAAAATAGAACCCAAACCTAAAAGTAAATGCAAAATTATAACATTCTAGAAGAGAACAGAGAAGAAAGTATAGATGATTTGGAATTAGAAAACTTACCATGTTTACTAGGTACAACTAAAAGAATAATCAATAAAAACTTGATAAATTGAGATTTATTAAATTTGAATTTTTCTGCTCTGCAGAAGACCACATTAAGAAAAATAAAGGAAAAACCACAGTCCTAGAGACAATGCTTTCCACACATATATCTAAGCAAGGCATGGTGGTGCATACTTATAATCCCAGCGCTCTGGAGACTTAGATGGAAAGAGCATCAAGTTAAAGCTATCCTGGGTCACCTAACATGATCATATCTCAAAAAAGCAAAAAGTAAAAACTTTTTATAAAGGAATTCTATCCAAAATGTTAAAATTCAACATTAAGAAAATAAGCAACCCAACTAAAAGAGTGGGTAAGGGCTGGAAAAAAAAATTGGGCCAATAATAGAAAAGAAATAGAAGATAGAAAAAAGAGAAAGTAAACCCTTTACCAAAGAGTGTGTTCAGATGTCAAATAAGTATCTGAAAATATGTTCAACATAATTTGTTATGAGGGAATTGCTAATTAAAACAATGAATTTCCTCTATACATCAATTAAAGGAGTTAAATGCCAGGTGTTGGTAGCTCACACCTGTAATCCTAGCTACTCAGGAAGCTGAGATCTAAGGATCACCATTCAAAACAACTCTGGGCATGAAAGATCATGAAATTCTTATCTCCAATTAACTATCAGAAAACCAGAAGTGGTGTTGTGGCTCAAGTGATAGAGCACTAGCCGTGAGCTGAAAAGCTCAGGGACAGTGCCCAAGCCCAGAATTCAAGCCTCACAACTGACAAAAAAGTGAAAAGGAGATAACAAATTTTCTGGAAGGATACAAAACAACAGGAGTAATCCTTCACTCTTGTTAGGAATACAAAGTCTGGAAGATAATTGGGCAGTTTCTTGCAAAGCTAAACATAACCTAACCACACAACCTAGCAATTGTATTGCTTTGTGTTTACCCAAATGAACTAGACATGTACTTCCATACAAAAACCTGTGTGTCTACATGCATCCTTATTTATAATTATCCAATTCTTGAAGTGCCCAAGATGTCCTTCAATATCCTTCAAAAGATGAATTGCAATTTGTGCTATATCTATTCAATAAAATATTATTCAGAAATAAAAGTTAATGAATTATCAGGTCATGAATAGATGTAGGTAAGTAGTAAACACATACTGCTAATTTCAAGAATTCAGCCTGCAGAAGGTTATTTTATATTCCTTGATTCCATTATATGACATTCTGGAAAAGCAAAACCATAATGACAATGAAAATGATCAAGGATTATCTCATTGCTTCAATGAGATTTCTCAGCATACTCAAGCTGCATAATAATATAATTGTGGATACATAATACTACACATTTGCTACCTAAAGAACTTGCACAAAGGCTGAGCTTTAATGTATGCAGTGTCAAGAAATCACGGAGGATGTCAGTAGCTCCTAAAGTGGGATGCAGAATGTGACAAAGCAGTTCCATTAGACATGTATGAAACAATCACTGTGATCTTCTGCCCTCACAACCATAAACCCAGTTTAATCATGAAGAAAACAATAAAAAGATTTAGGAGTAGAAATGGAGAGAGAGGTTAGTCAGTAGGTACTAAATAATACTCACTGTGTAGTAAGAGGACTATAGTTAGTAACAAACTACATTTCGAAAAACTATGTGGAAGGATGTGGAATGTTTTCATCATTAAAAAAAAAAAAAAAAAGATGTTTAGGGCCAGGAGTGCTTGCCTAGCATGCACAAAGATCCAGGTTCAATTCCTTGGTACCACATACATAGAAAAAGCCAGAAGTAATACTGTGGCTCAAGTGGTAGAGTTCTAGCCTTGAGAAAACCCAAGGACACTACTCGGGCCCTGAGCTCAAGCCTAGGACTGGCAAAAACAAAAACAAATGATGTTTGAGGAGTTAGATATGTTTAAACTGCTGTAATCATTACATAGTATACACATGTACTAAATACCACATGGCACCATAAATATGTATGCTCTTTATGTATTAGCCGAAAAGTACTGAATTTTAAAAGGATCTCAACCAAAGGATGTTTTATAAGATACTTGATTACTCAAAATTGTGCAAATCGTCAACAACAAGAGAAGTCTGAGAAACTGTCACAGTGCGGGGAACAGAGGCAGTCATGGCGATTACATGCCAAGTGCTCTCCTAGATGGGATCTCAGAACTGAAAAAATAACACTGGGGGGAACGGAGGCAATCTAATAATAATATCAATATTGTTTATTCATAGCAAATGTACTTGGTTTTAATCCACCAACGAATGTAAAAAGTGTTAAAGAAAATGTGGATATAGGATACCGGTGAATTCTCTGCATATCGTCAAAAATTTTCTATCAATCTAAAACTGTCTTTAAAACATAAACTTTCCTAAAAAAATAATAAATGAAGCTTATGTGGAAAATACTTGGCTTTCATCTTTTCCCAATCCTTGCTCCATGCCATGTAAGGCCAAGTGGGGTAAACACAGAGTGCGTCCTCAGGGACTTCAGGTAACTGGTTCCTGCCCAAGTCTGAAAATTTCAGTCCCTACATAGCCTCTTCCGCGGTGGAGGACTCGAAGGAGGTGCTCTTTACTGGGTGGCTGACAAGAGTGTCATCTGGCCTCCTTATTGGCTGTTCCAGGCACAATGTGCAACCCAGCAGCTCTGGGATGGCCTCTTCACAAGCTAGCCTTTTACATCATGCTCCCTCCCACCGCACCAGCACCCCACTTACTTGTCTGGTCTCCTTAAACGCTTTGCTTTTGCCCCTGAGCTTTCCAGCTCAGAGCAATACAGACTAGCCAACCCCACCTAACCAGCCCTGGTCCTCAGGCAGACGCGAAGTAGCCTTGGGCTCAGAGGCTAGTGACTCATGGAGAAAAAGCGGTGGGGGCGGGGGCTTTTTACCTGTACCCCCAGTTCTCAGCCTCTATCAAGAAGCTGTTCTTTTTGCTGCCTTTCTAGGGCAATCAGAGGGAGGGAGCTGGTGGTGGGGGCGCTTGCCTCCTAGAAGCCCAGCCGAAAACTGCAGGGATTTGTGGAATTTGGTATTGGGAGAATGTCTGAGCTGGAAGACTAGTGTGGCTGCATCAAGTTATGAGGATGGGAGATGCGGCTGCAACGTGGGTCCCAAGTTCAAGAATATCCTGAAAAGTTGGAGAACCTCGACGTTTCTGTAGCAAGGGAAGCACTGGACTTTACTGGGGGAGATACAGGCTACCGGACGGACTGGTTTTGGATAGGTGACTGTGTGCGCCCTGGTAAGCTGAGGGCCAGCATGAAAACGGAGCTTTTTGGACAAAAGGAAGGTGATACCTAGGATCTCATAGGGTACTAAACGGTGCCATGGGGGAGGGATAAAACAGCAGGGAACTGGTGACATCTCTTCAAACAGGTGACAAAAGTCCGCAGTGTGGTGTCAGACTAAAAGGAGCGAGTCTCTGCGCTGGCCGCGCCCTTAGCCTCTCCAGCTTTACGCACAGGTTTAGCTCACCTTGTGAACGAGTGAGGAAGGCAGGGAGCTCCAGACACCTCTCCTGTAGACAGGTCTTTTTCCACCGCCACGGGCCCTTATACCAGGGGGCTTCCAAGGACAGAAGGAGCCAGAGGTCAAGGTTCTACATCTAGGGGCGAGGGAGAAGCTGGAATAGCCATGTCTAGCCCTGGAGAGGGGCGCACAGCCTGGCTGGCTTATGGCAAGACCTCTGGGTTAATGTATAATTGTGAGCAGATGGCGGGGATTGGCAGCAGCCTGGGGCCTGGGCCCAGCTAATGAGGGACAATTAGCCCCAGACCCGGTGGGGGCAGTTGAGTCAGACAGTAAAGGCAGATATTTGCTCCTCAAACAGTCTGGTGCGCTGGGCAGAGGGCTGAGTGGCTGAGCCTTTGGGCTTGCTAGGCCCCCTGCCAGGCCCCTTTCCCCTTTCTCCCTTCCCCCATAACCTCTAGGTCGAAACTTCTGTTTGCTGTTTGATCAGACCCAAGAGCCCCGTTGTAAAGGAGGAGGGAGAGGATAGTTTATGGGGGAAATCTCAGCCACCACCATCTGCCAGGGCTTGTTCTTTCTCCCCTCGACACCCCTATCTCTAACCTTATGCAGCTGTCTATGGGATTAGCTAGTCAGAACTTGAGCCTTGAGTCTCCAGATGCAGGGGGAGATCCAGGAAGGAGGCAGGAAAGGGGCAATTAGAGCAGCTCTACCCCATGTCTTCCTAGGGGCTTCTTTTCACTAGGCACTGTCAAGTGGAGTGACCAGCAGTCCTCAGTATGAGACTGGGGATGGAATAGGCTCCACTTGCACCAGACATAGGCTGTCCTGCTCACAGTGCTGAAACCACACTTAAAAGTCTCCCCTGTGATCCAGGATTCTGGGCCAGCCTGAGGAGGCTGGAGGAGGCTCAAAGGGGAAGGGAATATCAGGAGAAAACCAACTTCTGTGATTATAGTTGGTCTCTCAGCACCAGAGTGTCCAACCTCTCAAAACCTCATCTCCCCCTAACCCCAAAGCATTTATTACTAAGATTCACACTTTTCTCCTCTGACTTCTGGATCTAGTCTTGGTCTACACCCTGCCTACTTCAGCCTAACTTCTGAGACATGCACAGAATCTGAGCTATGTAATGGGTTTTTGTTTTTTTTTTAACATTGGCTTCTTCCCACCCTGTAGAGAATAACCCAAGACAGTGCTGGCCACAAAGCTTCTAAGCTTCCAAGTCCATATTGACTTCCAGAAACCATTCTGCAAGGAAAAAACCTATCCAGCCACTGATGCCTGCACCCAATGACCCAGACAATGATGTCTTTTGTGGGAACAGCAGTGTCCTTGATGACTAGAGTCTAAAAGCCACATCCTTAGTAGAAAGTAGCCTGATAAGATCTAGGAATGGAAGAAGGAAAAGCAGGTCGCACACTTCCTCATAAACACTCCTCTGTGCATGTCTAACCTTCTGAGGCTCATTCCCACCATCACCGTAGTTAGTGTCTTGATGTCTAGAATTCCCATTTCCACACAAGAACTCAAGTCTCATGTCTTCATCAAAAGGTCAGAGAATTGATGAGGATGGTCTGGATGAGGATGCTATATGGCATGCCCACTATGTCATGCTCCCTCCTCTCTGCATTTTAGGAATCAACGCAGAGTTAAGGAACCACACTATATGTTCTTTATCTTTCGCAGTAATACAGATGATTCAGGAGTTGATTTCAAGGCTCAGGTATGTGGGTTGTGTCTGGGAAGCTAGTCAATGGTTCTGGAAGCTTCCTTTGTGTTTCTGTGCCCTGAAAACATCAGCTACATAGTATGGAGTTCTCTGTCTCCCATATTCTTCATGGGTTTTAGGAATACTGGCCCCTGTGAGTGTACTCTGGGTCCAGGAAGCCAGCATGAGAATGGCTCTGGAGTTGTTTCAGGTTAGGTGGGTCCAAGGTAGGCACTGAAAACTCTCCACAGAAGAAAATGCTGGTCACTGCCTCTGAGCTGCCTGCCCCAGGGCCAGTGTCAGCCAGCCCCATGTACACCTCCCTCCTCCTTTCTCCTCTGCCCATGGCCTGTGACATCACTGGCTGTTCCCAGAAGGCTGCCCTCTGCTCCTGAGCACGGGCTCTCTGTAGCTTTGGACCCCCTGGCAGGACTAAAGCAGGAGCAGAGTGAAGCCTGCTCTCAGAACCAGACCACCAGCACCCTGGGAGTGCACAGGAGTTTCAGGAGCGCAGAACAGGAGGCTGAGACCTTCCACCACAGCTCTCACCTCCGTCATTTCCTCCAGCCAGGTAGCTCACTTGCAAGCTCATTGTCTACTCTGCCTCCCATGCTGTCTCCATGTCTTTGTGTGGCTAACCCCAACAGAGTTAACTCTGTGTGTCTTTGTGGCTACCCACTATCCTCCCACCTCTAACCTGCTTTCTCATCTTGTGAGTACATTATTTTCTCAGACAAGTTGATATAAATGATGGGAATGTGTGGGAGACTATTGGGAAAGGGGGTTGTATTTGCAAGTTGGGGCATGATTCTTTTTGTTTGGAGGTTATCTGGGTTTGACTATTGAACCTGTGCTTCTAATGCTCCTCTGAGAACTGGGTCATATAGGAGGACAGAGTTCTATCAAGGATTCAAGGTTTGTCTAATATTCTGAGTCCCTACCTCCTTGTGTCCAGCATAGCCTTTGAGGTTCCCAGATTGATTCTGCTTTTTCCATTGCTTTGATGGTAATTACACAAATATGCAGCAGAGGTGGGACAGAGAAAGTCCCAGGAAGAAGAACGAGAAAGTCTGATGGCTCGTGAAGAGCTGCTTTCTGAACTTGAGTTTTACTCTCTGGGTGGCTCTTGATTTATAGGAGCCCTAATCTGTAGCTCGGCTTTCTTTGGAAAAAAAACTTTGATTTCCTTCTTAAGTTTCCAGAAAAATGTGAGCTTGAAGGGAAACACAGTTCTATTTGCCTAGAAAGAAGTATATGAAAGCCATTTTAGCTACTGAATTCAAAGGAGATGCTGGATTCCCTATTTTTTTTTTGCCAGTTCTGGGGCTTGAACTCAGGGCCCAGGCACTGTTCTTGGGCTTTCTTAAGGCTAGAGCTCTACCACTTGAGCCACAGCACCACATTTCTGGTTTTTTCTGTGTATGTGGTACCAAAGAATTGAACCCAGGGATTTGTGCATGCTAGGAAAACACTTTACCACTAGACCACAATCCTGGCCCTGGATTCCATATTTGTTTTTGTAATTCATTGCTGTTAAATCTCTTAAGGAGCAAAGACCTTCTCTCTTCTTTTTTCTGCCTTCTTTCTAGACAGCCACTGGTGTGTGTATGCCTAATACCTTGTCCAGTAAGCAGGTGAGTTAAGTAAGCTACGAGGACATAGTTATTATAGGAAAGTTCCATGGAAAGACTATTGTGGGGCATCACCTATAGCACTGCCAAGATTCCGGGCACAAAAAGGGGCAGCCTCAACTCCCATTAATTGCTGAGGAGAGGAGGACAGGCATAGTGGCCCATGACTAGCGACTCTTTAGTGCTCAGGATGGCTCTGGCATTACCCAAATAGACAGCCCCTTAAGGACTCCAGAGTCTCTGGCTCAAATGTGAATTTTAGAGTTCTAATTTTAGTCAACCTTATGGTACATTTTAGAAACTTCCACCTTCCATGACAACCAAGTTGTTCTAAGACCATTTCAAGGAAGAGCCCTCAACCAAATAACCTCCTGCTGGCAAGTCAGACGAGGTATCCTTGCATTCCTAATCTTCCCTAGACTCCTGTCCTTGCCTGAGACCAGCCTGGATCATGCAGCAGAACGGTAAGAGGTCTGAGAGAAATGGGAAGATTAAGGATTGGTTAGAAGTCAGGAGAGGGGCTGGGAGTTTGGCCTAGTGGTAGAGTGCTTGCCTAGCATGCACGAAAACCCAGGTTTGATTCCTCAGTACCACATATATAGAAAAAAGCCGGAAATGGTGCTGAGGCTCAAGTGGTAGAGCTCTAGCCTTGAGAAAGTCCAAGGACAATGCTCAGGCCCTGAGCTCAAGCCCAGGGCTGGCAAAAAAAAAAAAAAAGAAGAAGAAGTCAGGAGAGTTGCTCCAACCAACACCATTTCATGTCCTCTTGTAGGCAATCTGGTAGAAACATTTTGCCAGTCACTGACTCTGTTCTACCATGCTGCTCTTAGATTAAGAAAGAAAGCACAGATTGCTAAGGAGTACAGATACCATGAGTCAGCTCCCAAAGAAGGTGGGTGGGAGAAATCCCTTAGAGAAAGACTTACCTTACCCTAGGGTGACAAACCAGGTTGCAGGGTTCTGAGCGGACTTCTGCAAAAGTGGCTAGGGGTTGGAGAGAGGCAGTGTGTAGATGTTTACTTCTCATGCCCAGGGATCAGCAGCGTGAATCAGCTAGGAGGGATCTTTGTGAACGGTCGGCCCCTGCCTCTGGACACCAGGCAGCAGATTGTGCAGCTGGCAATGAGTGGAATGCGACCCTGTGACATCTCACGAAGCCTTAAGGTAGTACCAAGACCTTTGTCCACTAATGGGAACACGAAACAGAGAGAAGTTTAGGACCCTGAGAGCCTTCGAGTCCTGGGCTACCTCCTAGAAGAACCTTTTGGAGGTTGGAAGGTTGGGAAAGGGATTTTTACATACTGAAAGTGAGGCTGGATTCTCAATACCATGCCTTGGTTTAATATGTCCTGCTTTGCCTTTTCCCAGGAACATTTATTCTCCTACCTATCATGTCTTACCAGTCCTTGCTTCTCACCTGGTTCAGGTATCTAATGGCTGTGTGAGCAAGATCCTAGGGCGCTATTACCGTACAGGTGCCTTGGAACCCAAGAGTATTGGGGGAAGCAAGCCACGTCTGGCCACACCCCCAGTGGTGGCTCGGATTGCTCAGCTGAAGGATGCATATCCAGCCCTCTTTGCCTGGGAGATCCAACGTCAGCTTTGTGCTGAAGGGTTTTGTACTCAGGAGAAGATGCCCAGTGTAAGTGAGGCTTGCAAACAGGCTGTATGTGAAGAATAAGACACTTTTATTTCTTTCCTTTGGCATTGTGAAGCCTGCCATTCTAGGTTGGGGGTTGAAGCCCCTGGAGTCTTCTGATCCATAACATTTTTCTGCAGACAAGTGGTAGTGCTAAGAGAAGTGAGGAAAAGAAAGCAGGAGAGAGAGAGAGAGAGAGAGAGAGAGAGAGAGAGAGAGAGAGAGAGAGAGAGAGAGAGAGAGACAGAGAGAGAGACAGAGAGAGAGACAGAGAGACAGAGACAGAGAGAGACAGAGACAGAGAGTGGGGGAGGGAGAAGGATGCTGCTCATGGGAAGGGTGTGTGTGTGTGTGTGTGTGTGTGTGTGTGTGTGTGTGTGTGTGTGTTGCAGAACTGTCTCAGGATGCAGTCCTGGGTCTTAACACCATCTCCCTACTCAACCCCCAACACACCCCAGGTCTCCTCCATCAATCGAGTTTTGCGGGCACTGCAGGAAGGCCAGAGACTGCACTGGGCACGGCTCAGCTCATCAGGTAGGTCTTAGGGTTATCCTTAGAAAGAGAAATTCAACAACAAATTTTCTGCACATTATAGTTTTCAATGAATTTTTCTCATTCTTGTTTTGGATCGGCCTTCCAAAAGCTCTAGAAAAAGAGCCAGACAACCTTATTCTCTCCTGGCAGAAGAAACTTTAGGTTTCAGGAGGTCCTGTGACCTATTGAAGATCACTAGCTAATTGACAGGTCTTAAAGCAGAACCTAGGACCCCTGGCCTCTTGGTTCACAGCATCGGCTGAGAAAGAGGGAGGAGCAGTCTTCCCTTTCCCTCACGATCATCTTTTATGTCCCACGTGTCATCTAACCTTGGACCACCTCTACCGCTGCTCTCTGAAAATACCACTGTGACACTGACCCACTTTCTGTCAAGTCCCCTTGGAGTCAGCACTGCATAACAGAATGCAGAGTGCCTTTGCTCCTATACCCACACTGTCGCTTAGCCACAGCACCAAGGATACAGGGTCTCCATCCGACCAGAGGAATCACATCGCAAGCCACCACAAGACATTGTCCTCTTTTGCAGCTGTTTTGGCTCCAGCTCTTCCCATTCTTCATAGTGGCTCGGATGCTCCCAGAGGTCCCCATCCAGGGGCTGGCCACAGGAATCGGACTATCTTCTCTCCAGGTCAAGCTGAGGCCCTGGAGAAAGGTGCTGGACTGGGCTGGGAGGCAAGGTGGAGTTTTAAAGGTAGAGAGTCATGTCTTTTGGGGAAACTCATGTCCTCCTTCTCTCCATGCCCTCTGAGTCTCTGTTTCTGCAGAATTCCAGCGTGGGCAGTATCCTGATTCCGTGGCCCGTGGAAAGCTGGCTGAGGCTACCTGTCTGCCTGAGGACACAGTGAGAGTGAGTAAGCTCCATGACCCAGTGAGCATTAAACACTAGGAGAAAGAATCTGTACTGGCTATGGCTGTGAGTTCTGTAAGGTAAACATGGAGGTAAGAATGTGGAAACAAACTTATTTGACTGATTACTTGCTTCTCTTAGGGGGAAAAGGGAGGAGGGAGCAAAAATCAGAGCAGAGACAGACGACATCAGGTCCAAGGGAGACTACATTCTGACTCCAGGCCAGGGACACATGGTGAGAGCAGCAGATGCCCAGTGGCCAAATGCACAGCCAAATATATGGTCCTTATTCACCCTCAGGTCTGGTTTTCCAACAGAAGGGCCAAATGGCGTCGGCAAGAGAAACTGAAGTGGGAAATGCAGCTTCCAGGTGATTTCTGTGCACATAACTCTCCCATCCCCCCTACTCCTCCACCCACCCATCTCCCCCACCCACACTCAACCATCTACCAATTCACACATCTATCCATATAGGCATATACGTACCCACCCCCCCATCTATCCATCCATTCATCTGTCCTCCCTATACATACATACATACATACACGCATACATATATACATGTATTCATATATCCATCCACATACCTACCCCTCAACCTACTCCTCATGTATCCACCCATTCATCCACTTATCTCCATCTATCCATACATACACCCACACATCTACCCACCTACCCATTTATCCATCTGTCCATCCATCCACCTAACATTTACACAGCTAGGTCCTGTACTAGGGGCTGGACATATACTGTCCCTGCCTTTACTGACTTCCCTGGAAGTTCACTACTATGTCCAATGACTAGGCCTGACTCCATACTTTCCTTTCCCCAGCCCAATTCCTTCCTCAATGAATGCACTCTTACCTTGTAGGTGTTTCTCAGGATCTGACAGTACCAAGAGTTTCTCCAGGGATTATCTCTGTTCAGGTACTTGGATGAAGAAGCAAATTTGTGAACCAGGAGGACTGAAAGGCTCACCCTATCTCCCATTTCTGGAGATGGCCTAAGAGTTCAGATTTATGATGCTCTAGGGAATCCACAGTGCTCGTTTCTAGCACATGCCAACCTCTAGTCTATTTTTTGAATGGTACCTTCTGGAGTGTAGAGCACTGCTGGAGAAACAAGTAGTCCTGGGTCCCAAGCCTTTTAAACAGGAAGCCTCATTAGCACTAAGGGTCTCCTCTGGCTTTTTTTTGTTTGTTATCATAAAGGTGATGTACAGAGGGGTTACCATTTTATAAGTCAGGTAATGAATACATTTTCCCCTGGACAATGCCATTCTTCCATCTTGCTTTTTCTAGCAGGGCCTTGGAAGTGTACCCACAGCTTCCCTGCCTGCCTTGGAACCAGTAGGTCCTTCCTGTTATCAGCTGTGCTGGGGAACTGCACAAGAGGGGTATCCCGTTGACACCCACCATCCAGTGTGTCTCCAGCCCTGCTGGGGTAAGGTTCCAGAAAAGGCCTCAGTCTTGCTGTGTGGGTTGAGGAATGATTGACTCCTTGAGTCACAGGAGGACATGGAGGGTCAAGGTCACCACAGGAATTTCCATGAAGCTTTTGTCATTCCTTACATACTCATAAATTGGGAGACTTGTATCTACTGATCTTTAGCACCACTGACAGTCAAGCAGATAAGTTGGGGAGGGGTCACATTTGGATTTGAGTGCAAATATCCTAGGTAGAGAATTGATCAATGCATCCAACTCTCCCTAATATGATGATTTTGAGAGGTGGGGTGGAAGGAGTAAGCTCAAGGTCTCCTCTTGTCCTGATGCCCATTTAACAACACAGCCATGTTCCTTGGATTCAGAACTGCTTTTGCTTTCATTGTCTTTCCTTCAAATTCTCCTGTGGCCAGTTTCCATACCCTTCAGGTTCTGCTGTGACTAACTCTCCACTGCTATAAGAGCTGGAATGAGGCAAAAGGCCCGGAGGGTAGAGATGATGACTAGGACCTAATGCTACCTGTCTAATGTCCATCTTGCTCCCACAGATGGCTGTTCCTTCCTCCTTCCCATGGCCACATGTGTGGACTTTGCCTGGCCCTGCCTCACTATCCCTCCTATTCATCAACCAACGGAAAGAGCTGGAGAAGCAACACCTTCCCCCTACTCACCCTGGCCATAAGAGGCCTCCACTCAGCAATAATAAACATATTTTGAATTTGCAGTAGTTTCTGTTCTTATTTTTTTCCTCTGAGCACCCATATGTCTGTCTTGATATGGAACCATTATAAATAGTATTTATCTATCTATCGATCGATCTATCTATATATCTATCTATCATTTATAGTTTCTACCTGTCTACTAAGTTATGCATATACATATCCAGTTGATGTACTTATCTAGTTACCCTATATATGCATCTATACATGAATGTGTATATGTATTGATCTGTCTAGGCACTGGAGGCCACATGTATTTATGTGCATACTACATAGATATTACATTATAGCACTTCACTCAAATCCTCTAGCATGCATTTTCAAACATTGAGGAACTTTCCTTAAATAACTATAATACTATATCTACACCCAAGAACACTCACTATAATTCCTTGGTCTAAAAAAAGACATAAATTCTCAAATTGCATAGGTATTTTTATCATAGCAACAGAGTGGAAATAACATTTTTCATACTCTGCTTTTCCATTCATATATGCTTCAGGGGCAGGGCTCTTGTCACAAAGTTCCTACTCTTTTTGAGTCTATCCCTCTGCAGAGAAAACTCTGGGTATTTTTAGGAAGTAGTGAAAGGGAAGAAAACAGGGAAAAGAAGACGAAGGGGATAGTTGAAATGGAGGATGGGCTTATATCTCCAAATTTCGTACTGTTTCCCCCTCTCCCTCTATCTTCTTCCTTCCTCCCTTCCTCCCATCCCTTCCCCCTCTTCCTCCATCGTTCTCCACCCCTTTTCCTCCTTTCCTCTGATTCCCAATATGTAACACAGACTGGTCCCTAAATCCTTCTACCTGTGGCTCTCAATTGCTGGGATTACAGGTACACACTACTCTACCTGGAAAGTTCTTCCTCTTTTGAAGATCAGGTGATGGCCTGATATGATGCCATATACTGATCCAGAAGTTGTTATTCAATAGGTCTTTTTTTATTATCAAATACTTAAAGCTGTACTAATCAGAAACTAGTGACCGACTACATGTGGCTGCTTAAATGTAATTTACATTAAATAAAATGAACTGACCCTGGTACTCGTGACTCAAGCCTATAATCCCAGATGTCTGGGATCATAAAAATGAGAAGATTATTGTTCAAGGCCAATCCATGAAGAAAAAGTCCTCAAGACTCTGTTTCCTTGGAGAGAAGCTGGATGCAGCGGTGTACCCATGGTCCCAGCAACAACCAGAAGGCTCAGGCTTATGCCTAGGCTGGAAGCAAGATCCTATCCTTAAACAGGGTATGAGCTGGGTACTGTTGGCTTACACTTGTAATCCTGGCTACTCAAGAGGCTGAGATCTGAGGATCATAGTTCAAAGCCAGCCCATGAAGGAAGCTCTGTGAGACCCTGTTTGTCAGTTGTAGGGCTTAAATTTGGGACCTGTGGACTGTCCCTGAGCTTTTCACCTCAAGGCTAGTGCACTACCACCTCGAGCCATCACAGTACTTCTAGTTTTCTGGTAATTAATTGGATATGGACTTTCCTGTCTTGGCTGGCTTCAAACCATGATCCTCAGATCTGAGCCTCCTAAGTAGCTAGAAGTACAGGTGTGAGCCACCAGTGCCCTGCTGTATGAGACTCTTATCTCCACTAAAATCCACTACAGGAAAAGCCAGAAGTGGAGCTATAGCCCCAAGTGGTACAGAGTTAACCTTGAGCAAAAGCAGCTTAGGGACAAAGACTAAGCCTAGTTCAAGCATCAGGACTGGCACTAAAACAAATAGGGTGGGAGGCATAACTTAGTGGTATCATGCCAGCTTACCAAGTATAAGCCCCTGAATTCAAACCCCAATACCCCATAAACAAGCAAGCAAGCAAGCAATCAATAAATTTAACAATTCAGTTTCTTGCTCATATTAACTAAATTCTAAATGCTATGTGTGGCTACCGTGCTCAACAGAAAAGAGTATCTAGTATCCCCATAAACACAAAAAAGTTTTGAGGGCTAGATCAGCTCTAGATCAATTAGAAGGACCACACTCCAACCCCTTCCCAGCCATCTCTACTTTCAAGCTCAAGGTCCTGCTGGACAGAACTGTCCAGAGAAATAGACAAGCTATAGACAAGGTGACAGTCTGCAAAGCACAGCCTGAGAGCCGGGTATTCACTTCAGTGACAGCACTGATGTCAACAATGGAAGAGACTGTCACAGGTGAAGCCCCATGGCTGAGTACAATCAAGCAGGGGATGGAGGGCCAGTTGTGGGGGACTGAGCATTAATGCAGTGTATGCGCCTCTGTGCTTGCATGCACACAGAAATCCTTGTGCATACCTTCACAAGTCCATGCATCCAAGCATGGGTATTAATTTGTGAAATGCTGAGAGATTCTGCATTAAATCATCTGCAAGGTCATTATCTCTACAGACAGGGCCTGATTTTTGGCATGGTTTCACAATGTTGCCCAGAATGGCCTTGAACTTCCTGGGTTTATGTGATTCACCTGTGAAAGGCCCTCAGCATTCCTGGCATTGGCCTATACTGAATGCTCCATTGGAAAGGTTTTCAACCTTTACTTATTAAGTAAAAGAAATTAAGTTGTGTGCCAATACTGAGGCTTAAATTCAGGACCCAGGCACTGTCCTTTAGCTTTTTCACTCGAGGCTGCCACCTTGAGCCATAGTACTACTCCTGGCTTTTTTGGTGGTTAACAGAGGAGATGAGTCACACAGACTTTCCTGTCCAGTCTGGCTTCAAAACTTGATCCTCATAAGTCAAGCTTCCGAAGTAACAAGGATTACAAGCATGAGGTACCAGAGCCTAGCAAGATAGAAAATTCTTTTGTAGCTCTTGAGGACAAATACAGTTACAGAAACCTAGTCATTTTTCTCTACCCAAACTTAGTGTCTTTGATATCCTTGTTTCAGCCTTCTTTTCTCAATGGATTTAAAAAGTAGACACTTGGGGGCCGGGAGTTTGGCTTAGCAGTAGAGTGCTTGCCTAGCATGCACGAAGACTGGGTTTGATTTCTTGGTTACCACATACATAGAAAAAGCCGGAAGTGGTGCTGTTGCTCAAGTTGTAGAGCTCTAATCTTGAGAAAGCCCCAAGGATAGTGCTCAGGCCCTGAGTTCAAGCCCCAGGACTGGCCAAAAAATTAGGCACTTGGCCAGGTGCTGATGGTACATGCCTACACGGTAATCCTAGCTACTCAGGAGTCTGAGATCTGAGGATCACAGTTCAAAGCTATTCCAGGCAGGAAAGTCTGTGAGCCTCTTATCTCCAATTAAACACCAGAAAGCCAGAAGTGTCACTGTGGCTCGAGTTGGTAGAGCACTGCCTTGAGCAAAAGAGCTCAGAGTTCGAGCCCCATAACTGGCACCCCCCCCTCCAAAAAAAAAAGGTATTTGTTATAGTATGGTAATTTTCCCAAAGTAAGGACATCACTGGTGTTTAGGAACACTTCTAGGAGGCATTGTCTGCTGCTTTATATGACAGCAAGTCTGAAATGAGAAAGTTATTTCTCCTGATTGCATCAGGATAAAGTTTCACTGTTTCATTCAGCTACTTCTTAACAGTTCCTAATCAACTTTCCTTGACATAGGGAAAGGGAGACTTCCACTGAGCCTTGAGTAGGGAGGGGATATCTGAACAAGGACTTGATAATATCACTTGGTTTTCATTGTGTTTATTTTACATTCATTTTCTATTTGTGGCCAGGAGTTTTTCTGCTTTATAAAAGTAATAAAAACATTCTTTTCTAAATGCGTACATTTAAGAACCTTATCCAGGTGGCTCATGGCTAATGCCTGTCATTCTAGCTACTGAAGAGGCTGAGATCTGAGGACTATAGTTTAAAGCCAGCCTGGGTGGAAAAATCCATGAAATTCTATCTCCAATTAACCAACAAAAAGCAAGAAATGGAAGTATGGCTCAAGTGTGGCTGTAAGGTGCCAGCTTTGAGTAAAAAAAGCCAAGAGAAAATGTGAGGCCCTCATATGAAGTCCTAGTACAGGCACATGTACAAACAAAAAGATCTTCTATCAATAAAAACATTAATATGGCAAGTGGTAGGTAGATAAAGTTCATGAAGTCATGAAGACAGTGAAAGGAGGAGAGATATTTTTGAAATGCCGCTTGATGAAAGGAATAATATACATCTGAATCAGCAGATTTGAATCAGAGACCTAGTTCTCTAAGGATAAGACCTTGGGAAAAGCATTCTATCTCCCTGAAAAAGTGAAAAACAGTGGATGGGAGTATTATTCCACCTACTTCACTGAATCCAAGTTAACCAGGGCAGGGAAGTTTGGTGAACTATATCCTAAGGAGAGAGTGAGCTACACAGATATAAGATGTTATCCCTGCCCTGTGGTCATAAGATTAGCACTGTTTCATTTGTTCTAAATCAAAAGGACATGCCAAGTCATGTCTAGATTCTGCTATCCTTTAGGATGAGCCCCTAGGAAAAGTCTGGGGCTTTTGTTTGAGATGGGTAGGATGAGTAGAAGAACTTGCAGCCATTTGGTTTCCCTTCTGCTGGACAGAACTTAGAATGGCTTAGGAACTCAGATTCCACCCTCATTCAGACCTCTACTCTCCAGTGAGTCAGATACACACAATGATCTTGGGGGATGGCCTGTTGTGATGTATTGTTGCTCAATAAACAAGTGTTTGTCTAAACTGGGTAGGAAAAATTGTGTAACAGATATTCTCTTGGATCTCGATTCTAGGTTTCATGTTCTGACTAATGCACAAGTTTTCCCTGGAGGATTTGGTGTTCGGCAGGTGGCATTCCATTGACCTGGGGAGGAAAGAAGAAATAGAAACCTTCAGCTGTCAAGTAGTCATTGTCTGAGTTTTGGCTTTTGGAAGAATAGTTGGTAAGATCCTTATGGAAGGAGTGAGAATAAAATGTGTTCAATTCTTGATGAAGACTAAACATCAGGCATGTATGAAGTTAACTTATAGGAAAATAAAAACATAAAATTAGATTTAGCAGAAAATGTCTTTATCTAAACAGGAAAAATAATTGATCAAGTTGTCTTTTGATTTATTTTACTTTGTTTTAGGGTTGAGGATTGAATCTAGTCATTAGAGCTAAGTACATACTCTACCAGTGAGCAATACCTACAGCCCCAATTTACTATAAATTTGAATGAGATTAGATACTTCTGGTAGGTGCTAGACTTCTACATTTTACACTTACTGTCTATATAACATTCCTAAGTATTCTATAAGGTCAATACTTTATTTGCATTTTATCTGCAAGAAATGGCCTTTGAGACTTGGAAAAAAATCGTATTAAATGAAGTAAGCCAGACCCAAAGAAACATAGGCTGTATGGTTTCCCCAATTTGTAACAATGAGTATACGTCTAGGATTTTCCTAGCAGAGGATCACTATAGCTCAATAGCTGTGCATATTACCATATAGGATAAGATGATACTAAGTGAAATAAACTCCAGAATGTGGAAACAAGAGGTTTATCTTTGTGGTTGTTGTTTTTAATGTACTATGTGAAGTTATTTCTTTTGTTGTTTTTGTTTTTCCCTTATGGTTTATCCCCTGTTGTTATGTATCTGACTTTGATGTTTCATATGTACACTTTGTTTATTTGAATTAGGGGAAATACAAGAAGATGAGACAAAGGACAGAGGGTGAACCAATGTAACAGTGACAGTCACAAGGCAATATCTTGGAAATGAACATTACAACTTGAGAGGGGATGGGAGGAGGGAAAGTGGAAGAAAAATATGGAAAGGGATAACAATGTTTGAGAAGTAATATACTCACCACCTTATGAATATAACTGTAACCCCTCTATAAAGTCTTAAAAAGAAAGAAGTGGCCTTTGAGCTCATTTTTTTTCACAGAGTTTAACTGATGAAGGCCTGAGGAGAATGCACTATAATATACTTACTATAATATACTACCTACTAAGAATGTCAGATTTGAGAGGGGCTTGAGAAGTTTAGCTCAGTCCAAATTTTCATGAAATACATTAAAAAGCAAAGCTGAAACCCATTGGAATTTCATTTTATTTATGGCCAAAGTAAAAGGATTGGATAGAAAACAGAAAAATAGGAGGAAAAAAGCAAACAAACTTAGGGTGCATATTTGATCCAGATTGTCATTTAACCATGCCACCTTTGAAGTAGCTACTTCTCTAATCTTACAGATAAAGAAACTGGGGTTTTAAAAGGAAATATGGAAGTAGTTTCCCTAAAGTCACTGAGTTAATACATTAACCCACCTATTCTTTATTCCTAGTGTGTCTAATAACAAAACCAAAATGCTTCCTGTAATATTCTTGTGAATTTCCAAGGCAGAAGAATGAAGTCAATGATGAAGGAACATGACCAAGAGCAACAATGAATACCAAAGAGTTGCGAACAGGTAATGGTAAAAGGGAAGTACAGTAGCATGTTAGGCAAATAAATCAGGTGGGCTTGTGAGTTGGGAGCACTGATGAGGAGCTATGAAAGCAGAGCAGACTTCTAGTGAAAAAAAAAAAAAGCCACAGGCCGGGGGCTCACACCTGTAATCTTAGCTACTCAGGAGGCTGAGATCCGAGGATCTCTGTTTAAAGCCAGCCCAGGCAAAAAGTCTGTGAGACTCTTATCTCCAATTAACCACAGAGACAGAGAGACAGAGGCAGAGAGAGACAGAGACAGAGAGACAGAGAGAGACAGAGACAGAAATAGAGGGAGGGGGGGAGGAAAGAAAGAAGGATAGATAAAAGAAAAGCAAAGAAAGCACTGAAGTGGCATTGTCCAGGAAATTCTTGAACCTCTGAAGTCTTGGGCCTGATCACAGTACAGTAATGTGAGCACAGTAATGACCAAGATGAACAGGAAGGAAAGAAATAAATGGCAAAAGAGAATCACTTTAGAAGAAGAAGAAAAGAAATCTGCTGTGCCGATTTTGAGGATCTGGCAGGTTGAAAGTAAATCAACTTTCCAATGGGAAATTGGAGATTGATGGGGTTGGAATTTCAAAGAGGAATCAGGGCTGGAGATCAAAACAGGACAGCCAGAGGTTCTGCCAGTAAGAATTTTAAAAAAATGTCTTAAGAAACCCAGTCACCTACACACATCTACATCCTTGAAGTCATCTGTCTTTCCTTCAAATGGGGTGAAATTCTGCCTGTTAAAGTTAAGTTGAGAGAGATCAGCAAACACATTTCACTCTGTCCTTCCAGGCTTACTTTCAAGCACATCAGTTATTTGACATAATATGAAGTAACCTAGATGTGATTTCTTCGCCCTTCTCTATCAGGGTTAGGTCTGGCAGTTTGAAAGGAATGGCACAGATTTGGAGTCAATGTCAGGAACTGATAAAAGCATAGCTAGAAGTCAGCCCATGTGGTCTTTCTATCACATGCCTCTCTATCTACCTCCCTTCTTGCTCTCATCCTTCCGTTCCCAGGGCCAACTCCTTACCCACTCCCTCTTACCTAAAATTCCCAGATACATTCTTTGGTAATGTCTTCACTGTCTGCCAATAGGGTGCCACTTCTGTCTCCTCGAATATAGAAGCCATTTGGTGCCAGTACTGTGAGTAAGTTGCTCCCCTGAAGTTCTATACAGAAGTTGAGAGCAAATTTTCCCCAAGGACGGAAAGTGCCGAAGGATGTTATCGACCAGAAAGATCCACCCTGTGCTGGGGAGGGAAGCGCTCAGGTTACTGGGTTGTTTGGAACAGAGCACCACAGTCTCCAAAGAGGCTTTCTGAAAGCATGTACTGGCCCTGGAGGACCCTGCCTGTGTTGGTAGGTTTATCTATGGAAATAAAGAACCATCAAGAATTCCACTGGCTTCTGATCTGCCAGCTCACTCTGGAGCTTTGGAATGTGAAGACTTACAGAAGCTTTGTCTTCCCTTTTTATGCTGAGCTATGAGCAAGCCCTGAAATCTGGCCTGGGAGTGGGTCTGGGGCTAGATTATGAACCCTGGGGTGGGGAAGAGGGAGCCACTCACCCTGGAAATGGTAGATACCCTGGCGACAGGGCAGTAGTTGAATGTAGTCAGGCTGATCCATATTGCACTGCATGAGTTCATGCTCTGATGAGGATCCCACATAGCCATACCGACCTCTCAATATGAGGAAGCTTCGATTGGCTAATCGAATCCCCAGTTCTTCATTTGGGCCTGAAAGAAACAGGAAAAGGTAGGTTCAATCCCCAGCTCTAGCAAATGACAATGAAAGGAAAGGGTTAACTGTCTCTCAATGTTTGCTCAGATGGAAGATGGAGGGAACACTAATCACACAAAGAGTATTGCCAGTATTTGAATGTATCTTGGGGTTGGGAATAGAATTCAATGGTAGATAGCTTGCTTAGCACATGGAAGGCTCTGGGTTTAATAACCAGCATCACAGGAAAACAACAATAAAACATTTAATGGTTATCAGGTGTTATGCTAGGTGCTTGTTTTATATTCATGAGGATACCTAGCAGTGCAGAACCCAAAGACATGAAATATTCTCCCTTCCTTTGGGATGTGTTAGTTTATTGCATCTCATAACCACCCTATGAAGCAGCAGAATGGAGATTATTTCCATTTTTATAGACAATGGAAGTGAAGCTCAGGAAAAGCTACAGGAGCACTTCCTGACCCTGAGTTCAAGCCCTAGTACAAGCGCCCCCCCCCCAAAAAAAATTCAGCGACTAAGTGGACATATAGATTCATTACTTCTGACCCCAACTTCAGTGCTTCCTTCAAAAGAGCCTACCTTCAGCCAGGCACAGTGGCTCACGCCTGTAATATCGCTACCTAGGAGGCTGAGATCTGAGGATCAAGGTTTAAAGCCAGCCCGGGCACAAAAGGACCCGAGACTTTTATCTTCAGTTAACCTTTAGAAAACGGGAAGTGGGGCTTTGCTCAAGGGTGGGTCAGTAGACTTGGGCTGAAGAGCTCAGGGACAATGCCCAGGCTCAGGGGTAGCGTGGTAGCCTTGAGCTGAAGACCTCAGGGACAGTGCCCAGGCCCCGAGTTCAAGCCCATGACCCACAAAAAAAAAATCCTACTTCAGCTCCTTCCATAGGACATTTGCACTAGGGTAATCTGCTCAACTCACCTGGTATGGTGGAACTGGTCATCAGTAAGCCATTGGATACAATGCCCAGAAAGCGTCCATTGGAGGACTGCAGGATGATTTTTCCACAATTCCAGTGCACGTGGAAGAAGGTATCGGACTCCAGTGGGTGTCCATCAGCTATTATGGTTCTGTGGCATCTCTGGAGAGAATATTGGGACCAGGGGCCAAAGGTAAGGACCAAAAGTCACATCTTTTCTCCCCCTTCTCTTAATCTCTTGGATCGAAAATGGTTTGAGGGGCCAGGAGTTTGGCCTAGTGGTAGAGTGCTTGCTTAGCATGCATGACACTCTGGGTTCGAGTCCTTTAAAAAGCCGGAATTGGGGTGGGGAGTTTGGCCTAGTGGTAGAATGCTTGCCTAGCATGCAAGAAGGCCCGGGGTTCGATTCCTTGGTACCACATACATAGAAAAAAGCCAGAGGTGGTGCTGAGGCTCCAGTGGTAGAGCTCTAGCCTTGAGAAAGTCCAAGGACAGTGCTCAGGCCCTCAGCTCAAGCCCAGGACTGGCAAAAAAAAAAAATTAAAAAAATAAATAAATAGGAAAGCCGGAAGTGGTGCTATGGCTCTAGTGGTAAAGCGCTGGCCTTGAGGAAAGCCCAAGGGCAGAGCTCAGACCCTGAATTCAAGCTCCACAACTGGCAAAAAAAAAAAAAAAATGCCTTGACATTTTCTTGTGAACTTAAATGCACACATGTCATGCAACAAAATAATTGTATTCATGGTCTTTTACCCAGGATAAATAAAAACATAGGCTGACACAAAGACGTGGACACAAATGCTCAAAGAGACTTTATTCATAGTAGCCCAATTGAGCCCAAGTGTTTATCAATAGTGAATAAATAAATATGCTTGTTTTTTCTGAGTAGTATTATAAAATACTACTCATCAATAAAAAGGAATGAATTACTGATACATACAATACCTGATGGATCTTAATAACATTGTGGCAATCATAAGAAGTATGTATATCATGTAAATACATTTATCTGACATTCTAGAATAACCCAAAGTAATCCATAAGGCTTAAACAGAGACCATGGTGTAGAAGGGTCATGAGCAGAGGAAAACTGATGGTAAGGAGCCACAGATTTTTTTCTTTCCAGTCCTGCGGCTTGAATTCAGGACATGGGCATTGTCCTTGGACACTTTTTGCTCAAGGCTAGTGCTCTGCCACTTGAGCCACAGTGCCACTTCTGTTTTTTTCTGTTTATGTGGTATCAAGGAATCCAATGCAGGGCTTCATACACACTAGATGAGGATTCTATTTCTAGGCTACACTCTTGGCTCCCATAAGGTATTTTTATAGTGGTGGAACTTGTCTCTAATTTGTGGTATGATTGTGGCATGGTTGTATATATAGGCTTTTAACAAACAGATTGTACTGGGGCTGGGAGCCTGGCCTAGTGGTAGAGTGCTTGACCGCATGAAGCCCTGGGTTTGATTCTCTATAGCTACATACACAGAAAAAGCCAGAAATGGTGCTGTGGTTCAAGTGGAAGAGCTCTAGACTTAAGAAAGTCCAAGGGCAGTGTCCAGGCCCTGAGTTCAAGCCGCAGGGCTGGCAAAATAAGAATAGATTTTACTTATTCATCTAGTAAACATAAAATATATGCCCTGCATTTATATACAATATACAATCTACTTATATAATTTTATATATTTTCAAAATATGCCTCTACAAAGTTGAATAAAAGAAAAAAAGAGATCCCATTGGGTGAAAATGAACATTTATTGTCAAGGGCCCCCACAGCTCATCTATTGGATAAATGCATTGGAGAAGGAGAAAGTATACACAAGGGCTTATAGCGTCTTGTACTAAAAACCAAGTCCTCACCTGGGCTAAGTAGTAGCCATTGGTTGAACGAAGCTGCAGGGTAAGGTTGTCACTGTCACATTCAAACTGGAACAAGGACATTGGGGTCAAGCGCTCAGAGGCAGCACACACATCCCCATCTGTTGAAGAAGTACACCATCAGTGGAACTTGAGTCTGGCCTCAAGCTCAGTCCCAATCCCTCCTCCAGGTTTTACTGCTGGGCTTCCCTGGACTTTACCTCTTCAGTCATAGCCCCTTATAAAGGATCATAGTGTACCCCATCCTTGATTAGCATTTTAAAATTATTCAAGTAAATATTATCATAGTCTTCCTACTTACATTTCCTTAGCCTTCAGTTTTATGCAGTTGGTGAAAGTCTCATGGGAAAAAAATGTCAAATAGATATTCTACTGGGAAATGAATTAAAATATTCACCCACAATGACTTATAAACACATAGTAAATTTTTTTCTTTCTTTTTTTTTTCCAGCCCTGGGCTTAAGCTCAGGGCCTGAGCACTGTCCTTGGATTTTTTTCAAGGCTAGAGCTTTACCACTTGAGCCTCAGCACCACTTCCAGCTTTTTCTAAGTATGTGGATACCAAAGAATTAAACCCGGGTCTTCGTGCATGCTAGGCAAGCACTCTACCACTAGGCCAAACTCCTGGCCCCAACACATAGTAAATTATAAAATAAATTGTTCAGAGTTTGAAGGTAGTCACAACTGAACCATGGGACAAACATGTAATTTTTTATGTAAATGTTTCTATAATTTCAAAAGAAATCTCAACTCATTTCTTTTTGTGCCATCCTAGGCTTGAGCTCAGGGCCTGAGCACTGTCCTTGGACTTTCTCAAGGCTAGAGCTCTACCACGTGAACCTCAGCACCACTTCTGGCTTTTTTTCCTATGTATGTGGTACGAAGGAATCAAACCTGGGTCTTCGTGCATGCTAAGCAAGCACTCTACCACTAGGCCAAACTCCCGGCCCCTCAACTCATTTTTATGTATGAATATGTCTGAGAATTACAAATGTAGATAGTGAAGATCGTGTACACATTACATGATTATGTCTGAAAAAGATATTTTGCCAAGGAAAAGCATAGGCATGGGAGCTAGAAGTGTTTTTGCCTGTTGGTTTACGTTAGAGTAGTTATGATTGTATCCAAACCAGAGTGGTCTGACTAGCAAGTATCTGAGATTTATTGGATAATGGTTTATTAACCATACAAGTTTCAAATAGAATCATTTTATTTTTTATTTTATTTTATTTTTTATTGTCAGGATAATGTATAGAGGGGGTTGTAGTTACATTTGCAGATATTAGGTGCATTATTTCTCACACATGGATATACCTCTCATGGTTTTGTCCCCATTTCCCTCCTCCATCTCCCTTCCAACCATCTTGTTTTCCTCACTTCCCTTTCCTATTTCAAATAAACAAATAAACATATATACAATATACTAGGTAATAAAGTCAGATACAGTAACAATATGAGATTAACCAAAGAACAACAAAGAAGAGAAATAACATAGTACATTAAGATCAACAATCACACAGATAAAGCTCTTGATATCCTAGAGATCCTTTCATTTAGTCTCATCCTCTATGATCTTATGTACCTATCTTTTATGCTACTGTAATCCTCTGCTAGGAGAGTCCTAGATGTGTATTAATTATTACAAATGTGGGAAACCATTGAGCCTATGTTTAGAACCATATTTTAAATGTGGATACTCTTATAAGTAGGTCTGGCGTCCATTAATATAAAATGTTCTTAATCATAACTTATGTTTATTTCTAAACACAGCAGTGATTCATTGATTTATGGTCTGAGAGTTCTTCAATTATGTTATTTCAGTTACTGTTGCTATACGACATATTTTGTTACTGTATGGACACATTTTATTAGTATTTATTCACATTGGATTGTATATCCTCAACATAGCTGGTTTCTGGAAATAATCCTGATACATTAGAAATAAATTCTGTCAAAATTGATTAAAAAAAAAAAAAGGATTATAGTGACAGGCGAAGACGCAGGTGGCTTTCAGGAAAGTCCCGTGTATCCCTGTCTATCTTTGGGACTCGAGAATCTTCCTGTGAGCAGGTTTATGAACTGTCAGTGACCCCAAACACATTTTTCTTTTTCTAGCAATGGGCCCTTCCTCATTCCACAGTAGCTCTGGGCCCCGCACTTACCGTACATGACTGAGAGGAACCTCCGAGACTTTGCCCTGAGGCTGATCCAAGTTGGGAAGTGCTGAAGGATGAACCATTCCTCACCCCTCCTGGGATTGGAGCCCAGACACAGGAGCTGGTGTGCGCCTTGTGGATATAATGTGCCTCCTTCTCCATCACACAGGGCTATGATCCCCCCAGGGCGCACTTGCATGTGAAAAGCTGTCTGAGATGATGGTTGGGGGACCAGCCGGTCTAAGTGGGATAAGAAGTGATGTGTTGATGTCTCCAGATGGTAGCATCCATCTTGGAAATGTAACACAAAACCACATTCCTCCAGACAGGGGACTGCCGCATCCATCCAGATGCGGCCCATGGTGTGGTCAGCCCGGGCAAAGCTCTGATGCATGGGACTGTAGAGGGTCACGTGGACATGCAGTGCTGGTCGTGGAGTCCACATGTGGTAGGCTGAGAGCACCCTGGAGTGGCAGAACACATTTTCCCCATCAGATTCCAAATAACGACCAGAGATGATGCACTGGAGGGTCCACTTGCCATTCCGGTGGAAACGAAGCAGGAAGCATCCATGATGGCTGGTCCTTGGCCGGCCATAACACACAGAGCCATCTGGCTCACACAGAAGGTAGAGGCCCTGCAAGCTCTTTACTCGTACCACAGCCTGTGTGTCATGCTCATTACTCACTAGGAGCTCCCAGGTCTGGAGGCATTGGGAGGAAAAAGAGGGAAATAAGTGCCACCAATCACTATCACCTCTGGCATCACCTTCACCAACACCAGCCACTCTCCTCTTCACATCTGTCCTGAGGTCTCCTTGCTGGTAGCTCTTCCAACTAGAAGCAGTAAAAACATCTCTGGACTCCTATATCATTGTAGACATAGGGTCCTCGAGCCTTGAAGTTCTAGATGCCTAGCTCTTCCAGCTAACAGTAGCTAAATATTTCTTTCTTCCTTGGTCTCATCCTCCAAGATGTAATTTGTCAAGAAACGCTTTAAGTTTTGCCTCTTTGTCCTCACTGCTATACCTACACAGCATTTTCCCAGAGGCTACTTCTATACAGAGCAAGAGCCTGTATAGACTGCCTAGGCCTAGAAATACAGGAGCAGTTGAGATGCAATTATTTGGTTTAACTAGGATCAATTTTGTTATGAGAATTTTGTTCATGCCTCACTCCAGCACCATACCAGAATTTTTTGCAATTCTCTCTAAAATGGTGACCAAGTCTGCTAGCGTTTCTAGAGTGCTCCACTATCAAATGACACCATCTTCCAGCTTTCCTCGATGGCCACAGTTCTGCCTTCCAACTTAGGCTTTCCACCTTTTTGTGATCACCAAATCACCCTGTGCTGAGATGGGAGTACAAGCCATACCTGAAAGTCATGGAACAGGCTTTACCTTAGGCTAATTAGAGAGATAGACAGACAGAAAGATTTTTGCCAGTCTTGGGGCTGAACTCAGGGCCTAAGCACTGTTCTTGGGCTTTCTCAAGGCTAGAGCTCTACCACTTGAGCCACAGCACCACTTCCAACCTTTTCTATGTATGTGGTATCAAGGAATCGAACCTGGGTCTTTGTGCATGCTAGGCAAGCATTCTACCACTAGGCCAAACTCCTGGCCCCTAGGACATATATATATATATATATATATATATATATATATATATATATATATATATATATTTTTTTTTTTTTTTTTTTTTTTTAGAGGGAAGTCAGAGCAATTAGAATTGCCAACAAAAAGCTGAACTTGAAGGGTCTTGGTCTGACAAGGACTAGAGCTAGGAAGATGATGAGGTTGAAAGCGTATCCCCATACACACACACACACACACACACACACACACATACAGCTTGGCCATGGGTCTTGGTCTGGCAATGACTGGAGCCAGAAAGATGATGAGATTAAAAGAGTATCCCCATCGATGTGCATACACACGTACATACATAACACACACACACACACACACACACACACACACACACACACACACACACAGAGCTTGGCCATCCGGAAAACTAGTTTCCATACAGGTTTGCCTTATTACCTGTCTCCTGCCCAAACACTTTGCAGTAGCTGTGATTGTATTCTTGCATGCTTCAAAGGTGAGGTAGGTTCCTGCCCAGCAGATGAGCCCTATCCTTAGATCCTCGGCCCTGGGATGTCTGTGTATCCACTCCACTTCAGCCATGGGGCTGGCACCACAGGTGATGACTCTGTCCGGCCCAGCCTTCCCCCCAGTGGTAAAGTTCCACAGGCCATATGGTCGGGAATAAGGCCTGCAGTACCCACCAGAAGACGTCCCCAGAGGAAACTTCTCAGGAAGAGCTGATCTAGGGTCTAGCACCTCTTGTGACCCGGGGGCATTGTGACTGTGAGGGTCACCTCTTATCCCACCCTAGTGGGGAAAAGTTACTGGTCCAGCAACATCAATCTAAGGCCCAAAGGAAATGGGATCTGAGTCTCTGGCATTGCCCTTCCCATGTCATTCCAAGCAATAAGATAGGCTGCAATAATAAGAAACCTAAGTACAACCTGTTGACTTTGGGTATGCTGCTTTTTCTCATGCCCTGTTTCTCACAGGTTAGAAATCAATGTTTTCCCCATGGGAAGTGGGTTTGCCAGGATCCCTCATATTTTAAAGCTTTAAAAAAAATCTCTAAAACTCTTAAATCCATCAGCTTTTAAGGCCCTTCAGAAGTGGAGGCAAAAATATCTCAGAAGTTACTGTGCAGATCTATGAGGAAACCCTAGCTAGACAGCTAACCACTGAGACTGACATTACTCAAATTAATCTAGAAGGGCTGCCTCAGGACCAGGCCAAGAATTGCTGAAGCAGAAGATGCAGCAGGCTTTTCACCCTCAGTTGTATTACTGGTGGGTAGGTCACTGGGTGAGCAGTCAGAGCTGCCTACAAGAACATCAACTCTTCCTTCCAGACTTGTTCAAAGATCTCTGGGACTTCCTGCCAAACTCAAGGAGAAAATCCAGCCAACAACCTGGAGAAACTGGACATCACAAAAGAGAAAGATAAATGAGTGCCGATGATATATTTTAAGTGGTGCTGGGACCCACAAAGAAATGCACAGTCAAACCTGGTTGGCGTAATTCACAGACCTGGTTCCTTACATGTTTTCAGATTTCTACATAGACAGGGTCTTCCTAGATGAGAAAGAGTTTAGCACGGAGCAACAATCCTCAGGCCCTAGCAATGTTTGGTAAAATGAGAAGATTCGGATGGGTGCCAAAATTGTCTGGGTAATATAAGGATACATATTGTTGGGCATCAGACCAGTTCTGATGAATCATTTGCTTATGTATGTTTTGGGACCTATTTTTTTTTGCCAGTCCTGGGCTTAAGCTCAGGGTCTGAGCACTGTCCTTGGACTTTCTCAAGGCTAGAGCTCTACCACTTGAGCCTCAGCACCACGTCAGGCTTTTTTCTGTGTATGTGGTACTGAGGAATCGAACCCCGGTCTTCATGCATGCTAGGCAAGCACTCTACCACTAGGCCAAACTCCCGGCCTGGGACCTACTTTTTTTTTTAATGACTATTCTCTTCCTGGTATGCAAAGCATTCATAAAGAACTAAAGAACTACTGCACTGAGTGGCTAGAAGGGATATATGGCTTTGTAGCATATGGAACCATAAAGTAAATTTTGTTACCCTTAGAACTAAGGAATAAGATTTCCTACACTGGAAAACCTACAGAATATCTAGATGGAGTAAGGGAAATAGTTGTGTGTGTGTGTGTGCACGTACCACAGCCTGAGCTGCTTTGATCCACCTCCCACTTCTAGGTTACAGACAACACAGGGTACAAACCACAGCAAATTTATTACTCAATATCCAGTTCCACATCATAGCACCACTCGGAGCCCTCACCTTCCCCTGCAACCTGGCCCCAAGGGTACACCCCAAACAGAAAAACAAAAACAAAAACCCAAAAGGAAAACCCAGCTCCCTGCTCCTCCTCTGGAAGAGGGGGCCTTGGCCAGGAAGCCCTTCCACAGGTCCCAGCAGGCAGGAAAGTGGACTCCTCTATGCCCAGAGAGCCAGGCTCCAGGCTCCAATGACAGAGAGAACATGCAGGCAGGAGCAGGAGCATAGGCCTGTCTGTGGGGAGGAAGAGTGGGAGGGAAGGGCACTGCCTGAGGAGTCCGGGAGTCTGGTCATCCCGGAGATGCACGCGGGAGCTTCTGGGCAGCAGGGGCCTGCCCTTGTTGGTTAGCGCTTTGACAGCTCATGGGACAGCCAATCTAGCCCATCGTAAAGGCCTGTGCCTTGGGTGGCACAGGTGGCCTGGACATACCACTGCGGGAGAAGGAAAGAGACAGAAGTCAGTAGCACGAATGGGGATATCCTTGACCATGCTGTGGCTCTGAGAGCCAGGGATGAGTGAGAAGTGGACAAGGCCCTTACTGTGCGGCTGCGCAAGTGCTGTAGCCCCAGCTTGTCGGTTAGCTCGCTCACGGGCATGGCATTGGGCATATCCTGCTTGTTGGCAAACACCAGCAGCACTGCATCCCGAAGCTCATCCTCCTGCAGCTGAGAGAGGAGGGGAGAGGTTGGAATATATGGTTCTTAGGAGGTGTCTAGGCTCTCCTCTCCCTGTTGTGTTGGACATCCCTTTCTACCAAAAAATACAGTATCATGCAGTCTATTGCCAAATACAAAATGCAAGTTATAAGTGAGCTGGAGAGTGTCTAAGTCATACATCCAGAAAAGGCCTTCTAATTCGAGAACATGCCTCAAAAAAAAAATGACAAAATTTACAAATGGAAATGGCAAAGCTTCGAGGTGTTATTTTTCTCCATCACATGTAATCCCCTTTTCTCTACCAACTTGTCAGCAAAAGGCATGAGAATTCAAAGCAAAAGTCCTATTTCAAACAGGGAGATACACAAAGTGTCTCATGTCCACAAAGAGAAACTCACATTCCAGGGCTTCTGTACCTGTGTGGGCATCCCAACATCCATGCCACCAGTGCTGTCCCCATGACAAAGTCCCAGTTCTGGATTCTGGGTTCTTACCATCTTCTGGAGTTCATCAGCAGACTCTTGGACCCTCTCTCGGTCATTGCTGTCTACCACAAAGATGAGGCCCTGGGTGGGTGGTCAGGAAGGAAGAAGAAGCAGCCATCATTCCCACAGGGCTAGTGTTCTAACTCTCTCTTCTCCCATCTTCTTCCCATCTAGTAAATAAACCTTCTACCAAGGCTCAGCACAAGTCCTGGCATAAACTAGAGACCATAGCAAAAGGATTGATCAAGATGTACTCTTCATAAACTGCTGTTTAATGGCAACTATCATACACAACTATTTAAAGATCTATCTATCTCTATATATATTTTAAGGAATTGCAAAAAAAAAAAAAGAGAGAGAGAGAGAAAAGGAAAAGTGCAAAAGACCAGGGAGAGAGACATTTGCTGGGAATGAAATCAAGCCCCAGAACTCTTCTTCCCAGAAATCTCAAAATAAGACTAAGGTGAATTCTGAAGGATGAACAGAAGTTAGCTAGCCAAGCAAAGAAAGAGGGAGAGGGGGAGATGTTTCTGATCCCAGTTTCTGGCAACAGCTCAGTCCCTCCTTTTCTCAGGGGGGAATTCCCCCCCACACACTCCACCTGAGTGTTCTGGAAGTAGTGCCGCCACAGAGGCCGAATCTTGTCTTGGCCTCCTACATCCCAGACTGTAAAACAGATGTTCTTATATTCCACTGTTTCCACATTGAAGCCTGTAGATAATTTGGGGTGGGAGAAAAAAAAAAAAAGAGAGAGGAGAGAAAGGAGGGGAAAAAAAGGTCCCGAAAGGAACGTGCTTAAAACGACTCAGATCTTAGCAGGAACACAAAAGCAAAAGTCCATGATCCAGGCTAGGGGGATGAGAACCCTGATGGACTGGAGGTCAACAACCAGGGAGGGGCTAGCCCCGTCCAACCCTGCCTCCGGCACCAGCAGGCACGCAGAGATAGGTGACCCACTTCTCAAGTAGCGGTATCTGGTGACAGGGTCCGCTCCTGATAAGGACCGCCCGCGGTAGACAGCCGGGAGCAGACCCCGAGGAGGCCCTCCAGGGCGCTTCCTCCTCGCCCCCCCCCCCCCAGCGCGGGCTCACCGATGGTGGGGATGGTGGTGACAATCTCCCCCAACTTCAGTTTGTAGAGGATCGTAGTCTTGCCAGCCGCATCCAAGCCAACTGCAAACGGGAGAGGGGTACAGGGGTGGAGATGGGAGCGAGGGAGCCCCCTAGAGCCCAGGGAGAGGGAGAGGCCCGGCCAGCTGACGGGGACGGGGGCGGAGAGCGGGAGCGCCTCCAGGTGCGCGCTGTTCTCCACCTACGGGGCCCCGCGGGCAGCCCGGGCGGCGAGCGCCAACTCCTGCCCCTACCCCGGGCGAAGGGCACCGGAGGAAGGCCGCTTTCCGTTCAAAAGTCGTCTCCAAGGGCGGCATCCTCCCTTCCTAACAGCCGGGCTGGGCGGCGGAGAAAGCTTCACTCCACCCAGGCCCGCAGTCCAGGGTTTCAGGCCTCGGGGGCCGCGCTGCAGACCCGGGCGGACTAGACAGCACAAGCCTGAGAGGCTTCGGAAGTGGGCGGCTCGGGGGTCACAGGGCCCAGGTGAGCGGGGCTGGAGGGGCGCGGGGGCGGGAGGACTGCGGCGGGGCCGGCGCCCTGACCCGGGCCGCGCACTCGATCTGCCTCACCCATGAGGATCCGCATCTGCTTCTTCCCGAAGATCCGCGAAAAGAGCGCGGACACCGTGAGGCCCATGGCTGGGCTCAGGACAGGGTGTGGGGGGGAAACCTGGGCACGGACGCGGGGTACGGGCTGGAACCGGCCGGCCGCGGGGGGATGGGGTGCACCAGCAGGAGGAGGAGGAGGAGGCGCCGCCGCCGCCGCCGCCGCCGCCTCCGCGCGTCCGGGCTCGCCCGACGTCACGCGGCCCCGCCTCTCCAGGCCCGCCCCTGGCTCCGCCCTCGCCGCGGCCCCGCCCACCCTCGCCCCGCCCTCGCGCCAACTCCGCCCTCCACCGCCGCTGCCTGGGAGCGGAAGCCCGGGGCAGCTGGATGGGTCCGTGGCAGGTTTCGAGACTGTGGCGGTAGTTCTGGGTGCGCGGAGGGCAAGGCAAAAGAATCCGTTTAAAAGAGTCTCTTAATAATATCGGGCCTCGACTTCCTACGACTGCAAACCCGCCCCCTTGATACCATCCCATTGTCATACAAGTTTTAATGATGCCCCTCTCTTGAGGGTAAAAATGCTTTAAGGTCTTAAAAAAAACTAACCCAACATAAAAAAAAAAGTCTCGAGTTGAGTTCCTACCAATTGTGTCTGCCTCACTTGTTGCCACCTCTCTCCTATACCTAAGCTACTGCCTGGAGATGATGGTAGTGATGATGCTGTGTATGTGCTGGTCTTGACCTTGAACTCGGGGACCGGGTGCTCTCCCTGAGCTTTTAGCTAAAGGCTAAGCACTGTGCCTCTTGAGAGGCTTTTTGGTGGTTAATTGGAGATAAGAGTTTCAGGACTTTCTGACCAGTCTGGCTTTGAACGTGATCCTTTGATCTCAGCCTCCTGAGTAGCTAGGATTACAATAGGCGTGAGCCACTGGCACCCGGCGTGGAAATGGTTTTTAATGCTTCCCTACCGAGTCAAGGGGATAACCCAGGAGTCCTTGCATTCTTTTCCACCTGCTTTGATGCTGCTTCCCCACATCTCTAGATGATCAACCATTCTTTAAATCTCAATAAATCTCAACTTCCTGAGAGTGTCTATATCTCATCTAAAGTGGCCTTTTTTTTTTTAACCAGTCCTAGGGCTTTAACACAGGGCCTGCACACTGCTCTTTGAGCTTTCTCAAGGCTAAAGCTCTACCACTAGAGCTACAGCACCACTTCCAGCTTTTCTGTGTATGTGGCACCAAGGGATGGAAACCAGGGCTTCCTGCATGCTAGGCGAGCACTCTACCACTAGGCCACACTCCTGGCTGGGCCTCCTTCTTGATTTTTATACTATTTTGAATATACCATACATACTGATACTATAGTAGAACCTGTTTATTTACACCCTGGTCTTCACTCTGACTTCTTTAAGAGCAAGGCTGTCCCTTCATGATGTGTCACTTCATAGCACTTAGTATGTTGAGGGGTCAGACTGCATGAGATTGGATTTCTGAACTCCCTAGCTGTTTGACCTTGGGAATGTTCCTTCTCTGTGCCTGTAACTGTAAGAGGGCTAGGGATACCATCTGAACAAAAGTTCTTAAAGAAAATAACGGAACACTTCGGAGGCCCCCTTCCCCCCCGCATATAGCTGACATTCATGAGAGTCCTCGTGGCTTATAGAGTGCCCTCTCTATATAGCTGTTGTATCAGCTCAACAAAACTAAAGAATATATATGCCAACTAAGAGCTACGCGTAATGCTAGAAAAGACTGCAATTTTTGTGGTGTACATGAAGTCTTAACCGTTGCCCTGAAGGGACATAATGGACGTTGTCCCTAATCGTTGAAGGTGTCCCTTCATCTGGGTATTTGGGAAGAAAGTCGTGCGACGTCCCCCTTATTGCTTCCAGAGGGCAAGTTCCAGTGTCTTCACCAAACCATCTCTTCACTCGGGTGACCTGGACTCCGCTCTTCCAAACCAGCCCTACCGGGTTTTCTACAAGCCACCTCCTATTCCGCAGCGGAAGAAGCCCCGCCCACCGTGCACGCTCGGGGGCGGAGTCTGTGACGTCACTCCGCGTCACTTCCTGCAGACCCGGAAGCGAAGTTAACCTCCCGCCTCCCTAGTTAGGAAGTCGTGATGGAGCCCTGCTTGGCCTAACTTCCTGGTGGACCGGGCTGTGTGGCCCGGAGGAGTGGAGGGGGCGGAGCGGCGCCTGGGCCAGTGCGGGTGGATCTTGGCCTCTGCTGTCCGCGTCGCCCGGTCTCGCAGAGAAGAACCTGCCCCGCCGATCGAGTTCGGGCCCCCGCGGGCACTGCCCTGACCCCCCTCCCCCCGCCATCCGGCGCTGGACGCCTGGGTGGAAGGCGCGTGTGGCCCGCCGCCAGACTACCCACCCCACCTCGCTTCTTAACGTGTGGCGCTGTGGCCTTCTCCGGGGCTGCCGGAACGCTGACGTCAGTCTACCCAACTCCAGGACCTCGATGGAGAAGTTTGGGATGAATTTCGGAGGCGGCCCCAGCAAGAAGGACCTGCTGGAGACCATCGAGACGCAGAAGAAGCAGCTTCTGCAGTACCAGGCACGGCTCAAAGATGTGGTCCGTGCCTATAAAAGCCTGCTGAAGGAGAAAGAGGCTCTGGAGGCCAGCATCAAGGTGCTGTCGGTATCCCACGAGGCGGACGTGGGCCTTGCAGGCGTCCAGTCGCCAAGTCTCAACTCTCCTGATTCTGTAGATGATCGGTGTTCTACTCACAGCGAGGATAGCACCGGGACCGCCACTAGCTTGGACACAGCAGCCAGTCTCACCAGCATCAAGGGTGAGTTTGGGGTTGACGATGACAGACCGGCCCGTGGACCACCACCCCCAAAGTCCGAAGAGGCCAGTGGGTCGGAGAGCGGCGTTAGCAGTAGCAGTGGGGATGGGCCATTTGTGGGTGGTGAGGTGGATAAAAGACTGCATCAGCTAAAGACTCAGTTAGCAACTTTGACCAGTTCTTTGGCTACAGTCACCCAGGAGAAGTCCCGTATGGAGGCTTCTTACTTGGCTGACAAGAAGAAGATGAAACAGGACTTAGAGGATGCCAATAAAAAGGCAGAGGAAGACAGGGGACGTCTGGAGGGAGAATTAAAGGGGTTACAGGAACAGATAGCAGAAACCAAAGCCCGACTTATTACACAGCAGCATGATCGGGCCCAAGAGCAGAGTGACCATGCCTTGATGTTGCGTGAACTCCAGAAGCTGCTGCAGGAGGAGAGGACCCAGCGTCAGGATCTGGAGCTTCGGTTAGAAGAGACTCGAGAAGCTCTGGCAGGGCGGGCATATGCAGCTGATCAGATGGAAGGGTTTGAACTGCAGACTAAGCAGCTGACCCGTGAGGTGGAGGAACTGAAAGGTGAACTGCAGACCATCCGAGATGAGAAAAATCGACCAGATCCCCGACTACAGGAGCTTCAGGAAGAGGCTGCCTGCCTTAAGAGCCATTTCCAGGCCCAGTTGCAACAGGAAATAAGGAAGGTAATTATCTCCTTCAGTTATTAACCATTTAAGCTAAGTAAGTAAATAGTAAGGATTTTCCCTCCTACTTTAATAGTTAGAACTAAGGAGTTACACCCTGATTTTTTTTTTTTTGAAAACAGGTTTTCACTATGTACCCTATGCCCTGAAAGTACCATCCTCCTGCTTCAGCCTCTCTAGTGCTGGGATTACAGTTGTGTATCACCATGCCCAGCTTATATTCTGATTTTTTTTTTTTTACTGTTACCTGAAAAATCCTACTAGTGAATTCTGGAAAATCTTGTTCCTGAGAGTATCCCCCTCCTCCCCCTCCCCTTCCTCCCCCTCCCCCCCTCCTCCTCCTTCTCCTCCTCCTTCTCCTCCTCCTCCTCCTCCTCCTCCTCCTCCTCCTCCTCCTCCTCCTCCTCCTCCTTCTTCTTCTTCTTCTTCTTTTTGCTTATTTTTGGTGCCGGTACTGGGGCTTGACCTCAGTGCCTGGACCTTGTCCCTAAGCTTTTTCATGCAAGGTTAGCACTCTGCCATTGGCCACAGCTCTGCTTCTAACATTTTGCTGGGTAATTGGAGATCTCCCATACTTCCCTGACCAGACTGGCTTCAAACCACAATCCTCATCTCCTGAGTAGCTAGGACTATAGTCATGAATCATTGAGAGAGTATCATTGTAACAAGAGATAGAGTTTCTAAGTGGGGCTGGGTGTGAGCCAGCCCCTGAGCATTGGCATCTTACCAGTTGTGGCCTATGAAGCAATATACTGGCAGTCATAGAGTAGAAGGTTGTGTGTATACTGAGGTATACACTCTGTGCCTGTAGGTAGAATGACTTGAAGAGGCAAAGGAGGATTTTCTCAGGAGGAATGGTTTGTAATTGCTTTTAGTTACGATTTACCTATCTTGCAAAAATACTGTTTTGAAATCAAACTGAGTTTTAGGTTTCTAGAATTATTGGAAAAGGAAAAGAATATTTCATGACTTAATAGGATTTGGAGAAGCACATAGAAGACAACAAAAAGCTCGCTATGTGAGCTCAGTGGAAAATGGAAAACTGAAGCAGAATAACAGCAGCTATACAAAGGAGCTTAATATTAAAATCCCTGGTTCCCAAGCTGGGTAGGGGTAGCTCACGCTTGTAATCCTAGCTATTCAGGAGACAGATCTAAGGATCACAGTTCAAAGTCAGCCGAGGCAGGAAAGACTGTGAGACTCAAATCTCCAATTAACCACTCCAGTAAACCTGAAGTAGAACTGTGGCTCAAAGTGGTAGGGTGTTAGCCTTGAGCAAAAATACTCAGGGACAGTTTATGTAGGTCCTGAGTTCAAGCCCTACGACTGACCCCAAAAGTCCTGGTTCCCATTCTTTCCAGGTCATCCCAATCCTTGGGATTGGCCCCTTTGCTTGTCTCCCTTACGGCTTCCACCTTCTGCAGTTTACCGTACCATTCTATGACGCTTCTTTTGCAGACAGCGTTTGCAGAGGATCAGCTCCGTCAGCAATGTCAGGTAGAAGAACAAAGGGTAGCAGCCCTAGAGAATCAAATATTTGAGGTATCTGAACTACTGGGCACCTATGAAAAAGCCAAGCAGAAGGACCAGCTGACCATCCAGAAGCTGAAGGAGCGAATTCTGCAGCTAGACCTGGAGAACAAGACGCTGGCCCTTGCAGCCTCCAGCCGATCTCCTCTCGACAGCCATGGAGATGAGTCCAGTCTGGATGTCAATGTCCTGAAAGACAAGATGGAAAAGCTAAAGAGGCTCTTACAGGTTGCAGCCAGGAAAACCCAGGTGACTCTTGATGTGGAGAAGCTATGTGACCTGGAAATAATGCCCAGCTCAGAGGCTGCAGATGGGGAAAAGGCTACTGCACTCTACTACCAACAGGAACTGAAACAGTTGAAGGAAGAGTTTGAGCGCTACAAGATGAGGGCACAGGTGGTGCTCAAAAGCAAGAATACTAAAGATGGGAATCTGGGGAAGGAACTCGAGGCTACACAGGAGCAGCTTTCAGAGCTGAAGGAGAAATACATCTCTCTGCGTCTGTCCTGTGAGGAGCTTGAGCGCCAGCACCAGCAGGAGGCCGAGGAGTGGAAGCAGGAGCTGGCTCGCTTGCAACAGCAGCATCGGCAGGAGCTGGAGCGCAGCCAGCTGGATTTCAGGGACCGTATTCTAAAACTGGAGGAGGAGCTGCACAAGCAGCGGGACCGAGCACTGGCTGTGCTGGCTGAAAAGGACTTGGAGCTGGAGCAACTGCGTTCTGTGGCCTTGTCATCTGGGCTGCCAGGACGTAGAAGTCCTGTGGGCAGTGGGGACCCAGCTGACACATCTTCCCCAGATAGCCTGACCCAAGCGCTGCAGCTCGCTGCAGCCAGTGAGCCTACTTTCTTCCTGTATGCTGAGCAATTGGCCCGCAAGGAGGTGGAGATCACATCTCTGAGGAAGCAGAAACACAGACTGGAGGTGGAGGCACATCAGCTGCAGGAACGGCTGTTGGCGGAGGGGGAACGACATCGAGAAGAGGTTGGAGTCCTGCAGAGCCATATTGAAAAGAACATCCGGGACCAGAGCAGAGAGGGAGCCAACCTAGAGTATCTCAAGAACATCATCTATCGCTTTCTTACCTTGCCAGACAGCCTGGGCCGCCAGCAGACTCTCACAGCCATACTGACAATTTTGCATTTCAGTCCAGAGGAGAAACAAGTGATTATGCGGCTCCCAAGTGGTGGTAGCTGGTGGCCTTCTGGAAAGAGATGATACATTCTCCACTAACTCCTGACATCTTTGTGCCTCTTTTATGTGGGAAGGGCGGTCTCTGACTTGCATTGCCTCTTCTCTTACATTATCATTTATAACTTTCACTGTGTTGAACTTGAGGGGGTGGAAATAGAATGGGATTTTTCTGCCCAAGGCCATTAATGCTGCTTTATCCTTGGGCTCTAGAAGTACTAGAAGTGTTAAGCCAGCATCTTCTGGTGGTGTGTACAAGAACAGGTGGGAATAAGAGAGAGATATTAATTAGGATGGAGAGGTGCAAATACTGAAGTGGTAAAAAATCTTTTAAAATACGTTGGTTTGTTTTCATGTGCTCCTGGCACAGCAAAGAATGTAGCTCCTTATTTTAAAGTGCTCAGTTAACTGCTGAACATGCACCACAATCAGCCATTTTCTTCATCTCATCACTGTCTGATCTGAGAGTGCTGCTCCAATTCTCTGGGACATGTAGCCAAGCTAGAAAGGGACCAGGAAGGCAGACATAGTGACATGTTGCCCAAAGGTCCAAGGAATAGTGAGTTCATCCTGGAGCTGGGAGCTTGGTCTCTGAGTACCATTTTGATCTTTAGGGAGTTCCAAAATGACCTACTTTGGCCAAGTTAGAAATCAACCTTTTTGGCTGATCCCTGTGTTAACCTCATGCCCAACATGGGCCTGAGCCTGAGTGACTCCATTATCTTTTCCTCAGTGTTGAACTTGTGTTAAGGACAGAAATCCTAGCTTCTTAACAGAGGCTGTCAAATAGTGAGCTCTGATCCTCCCCAGTAACTAGGAATTTCCACTGGGATTTGCTTCTATTTTTGCTTTTATGGCGAAAGGTAAAAGAGGGAAATTGGCTAAAAAAGATTCCAAAAGGTCGTGACCCTTATAGGAAGTGGTGGGAGCTCAGCTGGAGCTGGGCTCGGATACTTTCTCCTGGTGAGTCTTGTCATAGGTAGACTAATTCTGCTCTTTAAGGACAGGTGGCTTTTGGAAAATTTGGGTCCAAATAGTATCTACTCTATTTTCTTCCCTCTACCTGCTCCTGTTGGTTATAAAGATCTTTGCACCTAAAAGACCAATGCTCAACCACTAAATGAGCTGATTTATATCTTTCTCGGGTTTTCTCTTTTTTGAAAGAAGATTCTTACAGGGTTCTGAAGAGAAGCTAGATGACCTGGAATATCTGCAATGAACAGATATAAATGGAACAAAATTGAGGTGTTTAAATGATATTAACAAACCATGGATTCATTAAACCTGAGTAACTTGACCTGTGTATTTCCTTAATGTTGTCTAAATATCTGGATACAAATAAGCCTGGGTGTAAATGACAGGTGAAAAGGCTGGAAATAGGATTATGTTAGTTCATGAGCTGGAATCCACAGTGGAATACTTCAGGGCTTTCACTGTCTTATTTCTCACAGATTTGCAACAGAGAGAGAGAGGGGAGGGGAGGAGGGAAGAGGGAGGGAGAACGGAGTGTTAGTTTGAGTGGGGGCAGTTCTACTGGAAGAAGCTTTCTCCTGGGTTTAGTGGGTGGATTTGACACTTGCACAATCACTGCTCCATACCAGTAATGAGTTTATGAATGCTTTAATCTCCTTTAAGTCTGGGTTTATGTATCCTAGAAGAGTATCTCAGGACATTAAGCTGTTAATAATAGACTTCATTTTCATACCTTCTTCCCTTTAAATGTAGGAGATCTTGTAATTGTAGTTATTTCTAAGTCTTGGGCAAACAGGAAGATATGTAGTTTTAAATTGCATTTTATAATAATTACTATGTTTTTTTAAGATGACAAGGCAAAAAAGCAATTCAATTTCTGATTAATTTGTTAAAGTTAACTTTATTTGAAATGAAACATCATTAATAACATATCACCATTAATAACTTAAATATCACCATTAATAATGTAACTAATACTAATATATCTGTGTTTTTTTTTTTCCACATTTACTTTTCTTTTTCTGTGGCTTGAACTTTAAGCCCTGGAAGCTGTCCCTGAGCTTTTATGCTCAAGGCTAGTGCTCTACCATTTCTAGCTTTTTTTGTGTATGTGGAAATAAGAATCTCTTGGACTTTTTTGCCCCAGCTTCAAACCCCAATCCTCAGTTCTCAGCCACCTGAGTTTCCACAGGCATACCCAGCCCTATTTCACATTTTGTATGACTTTTTCTTTTGTCCTAGAGATTGAACTCTGGGCTGGGGCACTGTCCTTGAGCTTTCTCAAGGCTAGCGCTCTATCTCTTGAGCCACAGCCCCATTTCTGGTGCTGTCTATGTGATATCAGACCCAGGAATCAGACCCAGGGCTTCCTGCATGATGGGCAAGCACTGTACCACACTCCTGGTCCCTGACATTTCTTTTTTGTCTCTATTTTTAAATTAATAAACTAATATATGGAAACATTTGTACCTAATAATAAGGTGCTATGTGTTATTTCCATCTGTGTACACATTGTGTTGTGTTTAAGTCAGGCTAAAAAGATGTTTCCTTAAACATTTGTCATTTCTTTATGGGGAAAATAATCATAAATGAAAAATTCTAGGTTTTTGAAATGCACAATATATCACTATAATCCATACTCACTGTGAAATTGCATCTCAGAACTTTTTTTTTTTTGCCTGGTGATTAACTCACTGTCCTTTGACACCTTTGACTCAAGACTAGCACTCTGCCACTTGAGTCACAGTACCACTTCTGGCTTTTCCTATGTATGTTGTACCAAGGAATTGAACCCGGGTTTTCATGCATGCTAGGCAAACACTCTACCCCTAGGCTAAACTATGGGCTCATGTCTCAGAACTTCTAACGTGGTATTCACTGATCAACTTTGCACATTCACCCACTTGCTACTCTCCCTGGCCTATGGTAATTATACTTAAAAATTTAAGTAGTTGTACAAAGGGTTTTCAGTTCAATGTGTCAAATTATAAATAATAATGCATCTTGATCAGCGTCACCTTCCATTGTTCTCTCATCTAGCCCAACCTCACCATGCCTTGAAGTTACCTGGTTCCATTTTTACATATATCTATTGAATATTACAATTGTATTCACCTACCACTCCTCTCCATCTCCCATTCCCATTGATCTCATCCTCCTCTGACAAAATATGTATTTATTTTGTTAAACTATGTGTTAGTTATTCAAAGAAATTACACTATTGAAACCCATACACATACCATACATTCATTTGTATATGTATACATATGGCCCTGTAGATGTTTTCAGATGATTTATAATTTAATTCTAGCTTGTACATATGAGACAAAAACATGACCTGTGTATCTCTGAGCCTGACAACGTATTTTCCAGGTCTGTGCATGTCCCTGCAAATAATATCCTGCTGGATGAGTAAAATTCCATTCTGTATATGTGTGTGTGTGTGTGTGTGTGTGTGCATTTGTGTGTGTGTAGTATGAATACAATGTGAATATATATGTACATATATATTTATATTCTCAATCCATTCATCCGTTACGATTTTATGGCATGTGGGCTGTTTCTGTAACTTGAATGTAGTGATCAGTACAGCAATGAACATGGATTTTGCTCTCAATTTCCGTGAGATCAGCTATTGTATATTCCATGTGAGATCAAGTGGTACTTGTCTTTTTGTGCTTGACTTATTTCAATATCCTGATCTCCAGTTCTGTCCATGTTGTTCCAAAGGATAGGATGCCATACTTTAAAATTAATAGTGTTTCATTGTATCTTCATATCACATTTAATTTATCACTTGAGTTCATTAGCTTTTTTTTTTGCGGGGGGTGAGGGGTCAGGCTTGAACTCTCGGGCTGGGCGCTGTCCCTGAGCTCTTTAGCTCAAAGCTACTGTCCTACCCCTTGAGCCACAGCCCCACTTCCCATTTTCTAGTGGTTAATTGGAGCTGAGAGTCTCATGGTCTTTAGTTCCTGGGCAATCCTCAGATCTCAGCCTCCTGAGTAGCTAGGATTACACCTGACTCAGGTTTTTTCTTTTCTTTTCTTTTTTTTTTTTTTTTTGCCAGTTCCAGGGCTTGAACTCAGGGCTGGAGCACTGTCCTTGGACTTTCTTAAGGCCAGAACTCTATTTCTTGAGCCACAGTACCATTTTCTATGTATGTGGTTTTGAGCACTTGAATCTGGGTCTTTTATGCATGCTAGGCAAGCACTACTATTAGGCCAAACTCTGGCCCTAGATTTTTTTCTTATCTGTAATAAATCTAGGAGTGCAATGTCTCTGACATACTAATTATGCTTCCTTTTTATCCAGTAGTAGGTTTGCTGGTTCAGGTGGAATTTTTAATTGCTTTTTGAGCACCTGTCATGTCTTCTGTATTAATTTATGTCCCTACCCACAGAAGACAAAGTTTATCTTTTCTTCATATCCTGGCTAGTTACTTTGCTTAACCTTTATATATTTATTTATTTTGGCAGATGTGATAGCTTCTTGTAATTTTGAATTGTACTTCCCTGATTACTACTATTTTTTTCTATGTATATATTTCGTTGTTGTTATTGCTTTTGCCAGTACTGAGCACTGACTTTTGGGCTTCCTCAAGGCTAACGCTCTACCACTTGAGCCACAGCACGAATTCTGGCCTTTTCTGTATATGTAGTACCAAGGAATTGAACTCAGGGCTTTGTGCATTCTAGGCAAGCACTCTGCCACTAGACCATGCCCCTGGGGCGCTCCGTCTCTCTCTCTCTCTCTCTCTCTCTCTCTCTCTCTCTCTCTCTCTCTCTCTCTCTCTCTCTCTCTCTCATATATATATATATGTTTGTATGTTGGTCTTGAGGCTTGAACTCAGGGTCTTGGCACTGTCCCTAAGCCTCTTTGTGCTCAAGGCTAACACTACCAATTGAACCACAGTACCACTTATGGCTTTTTCTCTGTAGTTATTGGAGATTAGAGCCTCATGAAATTTTCTGCCTGGGCTGGCTTCAAATTGTGATCTTCAGGTCTCAGCCTCTTGAGTAGCAAGACATACAGGCGTGAGCCAGTGGCTCCCAGTTTCTATATACTTTTTTTTTTTTTGCTAGTCCTGGGCTTGGGGTCAAGTCCTGAGCTTTGTCCTTGGGTTTTCTCAAGGCTAGAGCTCTACCACTTGAGCCACAGCACCACTTTTGGCATTTTTTCTATGTATGTGGTACTGAGGAATCGAACCTGGGTCTTTGTGTATGCTAGGCAAGCACTCTACCACTAGGCCAAACTCTCAGCCCTCTATATACATTTTTATGTATTTTGTGAAAAATCCATTTTGGCCCTTCTTTGTCTTTCTCCAGTTTTTTCTTGGTGGTGCTGGTATTTGAATTCAGGGGCCTTGCATTTGCTGAGCAAGTGCTCTACTGCTCGAGACATTAGTCTAATTAGAAATGGAATCCTATAGACTTTTCTGTTCACAGTGGCTTTAAACGTCAGTCCTCTAGGTCTCAGCCTGCTAAGTAGCTAAGATTACAGATAGGTGTCATTTATGTTTGAAAGTATATTTATATTTTTATTTCTTTCCTCCTACTGATTTTCCTCCTACTTTTTTCTCTTCCTTTTCTAGTTCCTTAAGATTCAATAGTAGATTATTTGAAATATTTCTCTTTCATGTGTATATTGATTGCTGTTAACTTCCCTTTTAGTCTTACTTCTTCTGTATACAAAAGATTTTGATGTGCTGAATTAATATTTTCATTTGCCTCAAGGAATCTCTTAATTTCCTTTTTTTTTTTTTGCCAGCCCTGAGGCTTGAACTCAGGACCTGAACACTGTCCTTGGGTTTTCTCAAGGCTAGAGCTCTACCACTTCAGCCACAGCACCATTTCCAGCTATTTTCTATGTATGTGGTACTGAGGAATTGAAGCTGGTCTTTGCGCATGCTAGGCAAGCACTCTACCAAAAACTCCTGACCCCTCCCTTCTTGATTAGTATTATTATTTTTTGATCCATTGATTGTTCAGAATCTGTTATTCTGTTTCAATGTGCTAGTTATATGATTTCTTACTAATTTCTGGTTTGATTGTATTATGGCTTAAAGTTTAAGTTGATACTATTTCTATGTGCTTATGAGAAAATATGCTGTACAGGTATTCAGTGGAATGCTCTGTAGATGTCTGGTAGCAGTGATATGGCTCAAGTTTAATTTAACTCATTGACTTTGTCTGGATGATCTATCCATTGCTGAAGGTAAGATCCTGAAGTCCCCTAATTTTACTTGGATTTATTTTACATATTTGGCTGATTTAATATTTTTAAGTAAATCTTTTATTTTATTTTTTATTTTTTTTTGCCAGTTATGGGGCTTGAACTCATGGCCTGAGCACTGTCCTTGGACTTTTCTCAAGGCTAGAGCTCTACCACTTGAGCCACAACACCACTTCCAGCTTTTTGGTATGTATGTACCGAGGAATCGAACCCAGGTCTTTGTGCATGCTAGGCAAGCACTCTACCACTAGGCCAAACTCCCAGCCCTGGCTGATTTAATTTTATATACACTCATCTATCATTAGATTTGATTTTCTTTTCATAAATTGACTCCTTTATTTAAATCTGACTAGCGACTGTTGATCTTTGCCTGGATATTTGACTTCTCTAAGTTTAGGGAAATTGTGATGATAGCTTTGGGTAAGCTCTCTATTTCTTTGGAATTCTTAAATCTCTCTTGAGCCCCAACAACCCAAATGATTGCTGTTTCACTTCACAAAGTTCCTGTAAGATTTCTTTCTTTTTCCTTCTTCATTCCTTTCCCCTTCCTATAGCTGTATATTTTTACATAGCTGAGTTTTGAGCTTGCTTTTTTCTATTTTACCTATTCTGATATTGATACTCCCTATGATACTTATTTTGCCTGGTTTATTAATATTTTGTTCAAGGATTTGTTTGGTTTAAAAAAATTGCTTCCATGTCTCAGTTGTTTTCTTGTTTTGAATCTCATTGGATTTCCTTATAATCGTTGTTTTAAATTTGCCATACCAGTTGCTCTTTGCCTGGCTTCTAGTGCCTCATTTTGACCCTTAAGTCATTATTTTCTGAATGTAATTGGTGAGTAGGATGCAATGCAATCTGAACATTGAAGGATTCAGTATTTACTCTACTTTTCAGAATTTGGCTTTCTTTGCCTTTTCAGAAATTCTAAGCAGGCTACTTTTCTCTGAGCCTGTATTCACTTCTGCTATTTTAGCACTAGATGTCAGCCTAAGTCTGCCTTTGACACAAGTCTTACTGTGTATGTGTTGTCAGGGTTTCAGCACTAGAAGGTAATCCAAGCCCAAGTTTGTTCCAAATCTGCAAATAGAAGTCTGGTAGGCTGAGGCTATGGGTTCTTGTATTGTATCTGTTTCTGAGACTCTGTTTGCTGACCTGGTTTGGAGAGGGAGGTCATTAGGATCTGCCTACTGCTGGGTTTTACCAGATAGGTATCAAGTTTCAAGGCAAAGTCCTGTGGTGAATTACCCTGTCTTGCCCTGAGCTAACATAGTCTTCTTATTCCTGCTAGGCTAAGATTGATGCTAAGCCGAGTCATCCTTGGGATCGCACACTTGCAAGAATTTGCACAGTCTCAGGGGTGTACCTTGGCCCATGCCACAGCTGGTAGTGATGTAAGCTAAAACATCACCCTATCCTACTGAGGTACAGGTCTCTGCCTAATGTCAGTTCAGATCTCAAGACCCCATAATGTGATACTGTTCTTAGAACAGAGGGCTGGATGATAGAAGACACTTCATTGAATACCTAGGCTGATACTCACCTATATTGCCCCAGAGCCTCCCAGGTGCAGGAATCTCTACATTCCAAATAGGGTACTGAACCCACTCCAAGGCTGGTAATGACGCAGGCTGAAGTGAGATTGTCCCAAGTCTAGAAAGCTCATCTGTAATTCTGGCCCACATATGGGCCCTTGAGTTTTAACCATGGGATGGGCCTGGCTCTGGGGTCAAAACCCTAGTGTTAGCTTTTGTCTTGTTCCTTAGTCCAGTCTGCAGGTATTATCTGGCTGGAAGCAATCCTCACACTGGGTCTCATGCCAAGACTTCATTTTTTTTTTTTCTTAAGTTGGAAAGGACTTTCCTGCCATCTTCAGTACGTCTTTTCCTATTACATTAAAACCAGATCTCCTACCTAGTTTTCTAAGTTCTTGGAAAGTAGTTTGGTGCAAGGAAATAATTGAATTGCTGGAAGATCTCTAAGCTGCCATCTTGCTGCACCTCCCTGTAATAATTTTAAGTATCTGATCTATAGATAGTTGCAGTTTCTCTCAACTCAATTGAAAGTCTTGATCCTTTCATCCCCTTTACAGACACAGCCTAGAAACAGACATGCATATATTCAAAATTCCTTGTCTTATCACCTGTTTCCCAGAAATAAGTTTCCTAGTTAGTTGCCTGATTTCATTTTTGGTTGGTTGTGGGGCTTGAACTCAGAGCCTGGGTACTGTCTGTGCTCTTTTGCTCAAGGCTAATGCTCTACCACTATCACAGCATGAACTAGAGCCTTGTACTTTTGAGGCAAATACTATACCACTTGAACCATACCTCTATTATTATGCTAGATGGCTTTTGGAAAAGGCATTAGTGAAATCTCAACCTAACCTATAGCTGTGTGACATTGGACAATTTTTCTGAGGTTACTTTTCCTTTTGAAAATTTTTTATTGTAATGTATAGAGGGGTTACAGGTATATTCGCCAGATAGTAGGCACATTACTTCTCAACATTGATACCCCTTCTCATGTTTTTTCATATATTTTTATTATAATTAATAGAAGGATTATATTATATTCCCCAGATAGAAGGTGCATTACTTCACAAACATTGATACCCTTTCTCATGTCTTGGTCCCCATTTCCTTCCCCCACTCCCATCCCTCCTCTTGTTTTCCCACCTTCCCTATCCTATTTCAAATAACCAAATAAGCATATATACAATATATCAGATAACAAAGTGAAATACTGTAGCAATATGAGATAACAAAGCTACAGCAAAAGAGATGAGTAGCTAGGATTACAGGGATGAGCCACTGTGCCAGCTACTTTTCTTATAATGGGGATATTAGTCATTGCTTCCTAGTTATGTCCCCATTTCCCTCCCCCTACCCCTCCCCTCTTGTTTTTCCCCCTTCCCTATCCTATTTCAAATAACCAAATAAACATATATAATATATCAGATAACAAGGTAAGATACTGTAACAATATGAGATAGCCAAGGCACAACAAAAGAGATGAGAAATAACATAGTACATTAAGAACAACAGTTATGCATTATATAGCTCTTGTTTCCATATCCTGGAGGTCCTTTCATTTAGCCTCATCCTATATGGCCTTTTTTCTGCCCTATTGTAAACCTCTGCTAGGAGAGTCCAAGGTTTATACTGATTATGACAAATGAGGGAAACCATTGAGCCTATGTTCCTTTGAGTCTGGCTTACTTCACTTAATATGATTTTTTTTAAGTCTTTCCATTTCCTTACAAACGGGGCAATGTCATTCTTTCTGATGGCAGCATAGAATTCCATTGTGAGGGGCATCTGGGTTAGTTCCATATCTTTGCTATGGTGAATAGTGCTGCAATGAGCATTGTTGTGCTAGTGGATTTAGTGTGTCCTTGTTTCTGGATGATTGGGTAAATGCCAAGTACTGGAATTGCTGGGTCATAGGGGAGCTCTATGATTAGTCTTTTGAGGAACTGCCATACTGCTTTCCATAGTGGTTGAACGAGTTTACACTCCCACCCACAGTGTAGTAGTGATCCCTCCTGGCCACATCCCCTCCAGCATCTGTTGTTATTAGAGAATCTACATATTTCTAAAAGCATCATTCACCAAACTCCAGAGAAAACCATCTCCAATCATCAGAGGCTTTTACTCTTTGCCATTCGTGGACAGAACTCCCAGGGATTTCCCCTGGAATCTGGAATCCCTCACAATCATTATGAGTCATAAATTTTTATGTCTATGTAGTTGTGTTTATATTTCCAGTACCATGTCCAAAGCATTGGGTATGCAAATATTGAGTCCTCACTCTTGTACTGTGTGGATCTAATAGCCACATATTAAGGATACCATATGCCTTTTGTTCCTTTGGTCTTGACTTGTTTCAAAATGACTATCTTTAATCAAGTGCCTGCTGTGGGGAAGACAGTGAACATTGCCCCTCAATTATTTTACTTAATTCTCACAACATACTTATTTTTCAGGTGAAGAAATGGGTTGGCCAAGGCCTGGAGCCAGTCATGGCAGAACTAGGAATTGAGCATGTGTATGTGACCCAGTGGGCCAGGCCCTCTGTTCTCTGTATTTTCTCCCAACAGTGCCACACAGACTACTGTGTGTGTGTGTGTGTGTGTGTGTGTGTGTGTGTGTGTGTGTGTGTGTGTGTGTGTGTGTGTGTGTGTGTGTGTGTGTGTGTGTGTGTGTGTGTGTGTTGCCAGTCCTGCGGATGGAAGGCAGGGCCTGGGGACTTTCCCTGAGCTGCTTTTGCTCAAGGTTAGCACTCTACTACTTGAACCACAATTTCTGGCGTTTTCTATTTATGTGGTACTGAGGAATCAGTTCCAGGGCTTCATGCATACTAGTCAAGCATTTTACTACTGAGCCACATTCCCAGCCCAGGTTTGCTTTTGTGTTGTTTTGTTTTTAACACTGGAAACAATAATCTGGACACTCAAATATGAGGTTGGATAGTAACAGATTATTTTTCCTGGAGCCAATTATCTCCTGAGTCTGACAGATTCTAAGACTAGTTTAGGGAGCCTAGAACAGCAAAGGGCACTTCGAGACCAGTGACTTCATGGGAAGAGAACTTTACTCATGAGTTTAGCAAGGAGACTAGCTCAGACTCAGAGGATCAAGGTATCTTTTATATCCAAGAGGATGACACAGTCATTTAGTGACCTTTCTAGTGAGCTTCCTGGGAGCCTCTCTCTTGGATTGCCAGTGCTTATGGATGGTTGCTGGTGAGTCCCTTGGCTATGGAAGCTAATAGCTATTAAGGGGCTGTTTGAGATATCTGGGTGTCTCCATCCCCCTCACACAGTTATTAGGGTGACTTAAGCCACCTGATATTGTACAAGCCAGAAAGGGAACTCCTGTGATCTTCACAGTTGGAGCGGTCAACATGATTGAAGGGCCTAGGGAATTGGAGGTACACCAACCAAAGTGAACCTGCTACCTCGCCACATTGAATGGACTGTCCTGGTAGCATGATGCTACCTCTATACTCAGTCATGTTTCTCCATCTTGCTTTCAAACTCTGTCGATTGAAAGGGATACAACCAATGCACCATAAGAGGAAAGGAGGCAGGAACTATCCAAGTCTATGAAAGAAGGCCCCAGGATCTGATTGTAGCTGTGAGTGATGTTTGATCTTTTACTGAGTGTCCTTGATGGGTGGGTTTAGCTTTCACTGAGTGGCCTTGATGGGAAAACATCCCATACAGGAGAAAGCATAGACTAAAGGCCTGGACTGAAACCTGATATTCAGAGAAGGTAATGCTTTTGGAATCACAGGAGGCTAAGCCTAAAAGGGATATGATTATTAGGCCATGTCCCTGTCTCAGCAATAGAAGAAACCAAGACCCATACAACATAGATTCCAAAGAATGAAGTAGAAACTGTCAACAGGTGACAAGTCATGGCTGCATGGCAGGTGCGTGGGGCCTTTTAAGAATGATGGGTTTGGGGCCGGGAGTTTGGCCTAGTGGTTAAAGTGCTTGCCTAGCATGCAGGAAGAACCAGGTTCGATTCCTCGGTACCACATACATAGAAAAAAGCCGGAAGTGGTGCTGAGGCTCAAGTGGTAGAGCTCTAGCCTTGAGAAAGTCCAAGGACAGTGCTCAGGCCCTGAGCTCAAGCCCAGGACTGGCAAAAAAAAAAAAAAAAAAAAGAATGATGGGTTTGTGCACTATGAGCCTAGGTCATCAGATCTAATCTGACCCAGGTTAGACTCGAGGGAGGACAGGACTGCAGGCAGCAGTTCTGGAGATATGTGACTCTTCTCCTACCACAGCTTCTGGGCTTCTTACAGAGATACAAGGAGGAAGAGTCTCTGTAGGTAGAGATTAAAAGGGTTATATTTTGATGTTGGCTACACAAGAAGCACAGGCAGAACTAAAACAGCTTGGACAAAAATCAGAAAAACAACTAATGTAAAAAAGGGCTGTGGGGGCCCAGGAGCATGGCCTAGTGGAAGAGTAGCTGTCTAGCATGCACGAAGCCCTGGGTTCGAGTCCTCCGTACCATGTACCCTGAAAAAGCCAGAAGTGGTGCTGTGACTCAAGTGGCAGAGTGCTAGCCTTGAGAAAGCCCAACGACAGTACTCAGGCCTCAAGTTCAAGCCTCAGAACTGGCAAAAAAAGATAGGGGGAGAGACTGCAGGCATAGTTCAAGTGGTAAAGTACTTGCCTAGCAGGTAAAAGGCCTTTAGTTCAAACTCCAGTACAACTACATCCTTACTCCCATCCCAAAGGGAAGAGACCGTTCTTTAGGGGAGAGGTAGGAAGGATGGTGTTATTAATTCAGCCAAGGAAGGAGAACTTACTCAGATGCTGTTCTCCATGGGTACCAGTGTTTGTGGGCCAAAATTTGAAGTTCACTAGGTGAAGCCTCAAACGTTTAGGTTGTATCTGTCCACCAAAAGAAATACTTTCTACTTCATGCTAGGAACTAGCAAGGTTAATGATATAGGTAAAAAGTAATGACTATAATTCAATATGGCAAGTGCTAGTGAAGCAGGTTATATCCTTAATCCTAAAGCCTGATAGAAGTGACACCACTTTGTGCCTCAAGGCAAAAGGCCTTCAGAGCTTTTGTTTATGTAAAGGTACCTTAGAATAAAAAGCCCCTAGACTAAGTTGGGAAACTGAGTCAGGAATTTGATCCCTTACTGGGAACTAAGGAGTGCTATAAAGGGGCAGCTTTTAATTTTTTTAATTTTAATTAATAAGAAGGGTTACAGTTATATTTGCCAGATAGAAGGTGCATTACTTCACATACATTGACACCCTTTCTCATGGTTTTGTCCCCATTTCCCTCCCCCTTCCCTTTCCTATTTCAAATAAATATATATACAGTATACCCAATAACAAGGTAAGATACTGGAACAATATGAGAATAACCAAGGGACAACAAAAGAGATGAGAAATACATAGTACATTAAGAACAACAGTTACACATTATATAGCTCTTGTTTCCATATCCTGGCGATCCTTTCATTTAGCCTTTTGTATCTAGGTTCTGACCTATTATAATCCTCTGCTAGGAGAGTCTAAGGTTTGTACTAATTATTACAAATGAAGGAAACCATTGAGCTTATGTTCCTTTGGGTCTGGCTTACTTCACTTGATTCTTTCCATTTCCTTCCAAACAGGGCAATGTCATTCTTTCTGATAGCAGCATAGAATTCCATTGTGTATAAATACCACATCTTGTTGATCCAATCATCTACTGAGGGGCATCTGGGTTGGTTCTAGATCTTTGCTGTGTAAATAGTGCTGCAATGAACATCGTTGTGCTAGTGGATTTAGAATGTCCTTGTTTCTGGATGATTGGTTAAATGCCAAGTAGTGGAATTGTTGGGTCATAGGGGAGCTCTATGTTTAGTCTTTTGAGGAACTGCCATACTGCTTTCCATAGTGGTTGAACAAGTTTGCACTCCCACCAACAGTGTAGTAGTGATCCCTCCTGGCCACATCCCCTCCAGCATCTGTTGTTATTAGATTTCTTGATCATGGTCATTCTAACTGGAGTGAGGTGGAATCACAGAGTTTTTTTGATTTGCATTTCTAATATGGCCAGAGATGTTGGGCATTCCTTCATGTGTCTGTAGGCCATAAGTCTCTCTTAAGTCTTTGGCTCATCTTTCAATGGGATGGTTGTTTCTTTGAAGATTAATTTTGGAGTGATTCCATTTTTTTAGCTGTAGATGTATTTTAGATATGGGGCCTTTGTCCGTTTTATGGTTACTGAAGATCTTCTTCTAATCTGTGGGCTTTCTATTTAGCTTGCTAGCTATGTCCTTTGCCATACAAAAGCTCTGCAGATAAATGCAGTCCCATTTGTTCAAACTTTGATTTGTTGTGTTTCTGGTTCTTCCTTAAGAAAGTTTTGATGTGTGTCGATGAGACCTAGTGTATCTCCTATTCCTTCTTGTAAAATTTTCAGTGTATCTGCTTTTACCTCAAGGTCTTGGATCCATTTGGAGTTAATTCTGGTGCAGGGTGACATAGAAGGATCCAAATTTACTTTTCTGCAGGCGCTTAACCAATTCTGCCAGCACCACTTGTTGAAGAGGCTGTCTTTCTTCCATTTTATTTATTTTTATTTATTTATTTTTTTTGCCAGTCCTGGGCTTGAGCTCAGGGCCTGAGCACTGTCCTTGGACTTTCTCAAGGATAGAGCTCTACCACTTGAGCCTCAGCACCACTTCTGGCTTTTTTCTAAGTATGTGGTACCGAGGAATTGAACCCGGGTCTTCGTGCCTGCTAGGCAAGCATTCAACCACTAGGCCAAACTCCCGGCCCCTCTATTTTTTTTTTTTTGGCTCCCTTATCAAAGATTAGGTGGCCATAGGTCTGTGGGTTGATTTCTGGGTCTTCAGTTCTATTCCACTGGTCCTCAGGCCTGTTCTGGTGCCAATACCAAGCTATTTTGGTTACTATAGCACTGTAATAGAGTCTAAAGTTTGGTACTGAAATTCCTCGTGCCTGTCCGCTGTTCTTTCTGCTATACAGGTCTTTTATTATTCCATATGAATTTTTGGATTACCTTTTCTATTTCCTTAAAGAATGACATTGGGATATTGATTGGTATTGCATTGAATTTGTAGATAGCCCTTGGCAAGATTAAGGCTTTTCCGTTTCTTCAGTTCTGCTTTAATTTCCTTTTTTTTTTTTGAACTCAGGACCTGGACATTTCTCAAGGCCAGAGCTAGCTCTACCACTTGAGCCACAGCACCACTTCTAACTTTTTTCCATGTATGTGGTACCGAGGAATCGAACCTGGTCTTTGTGAATACTAAGCTAGCACTCTACCACTAGGCCAAACTCCTGCCCCGAAAAGGGCAGTTTTTCTTTAACTCAACCCCAGACCCTGTTGAGGTCCTTCTTCCCTGGTCCCTCTCGACTAGTAGGAGGGATGGGGAAAAACACGCACCGACCAGGACAAGCCGCAAGAGGAAAGGGCCCACTGACCTCCTGCACTCAGCTTTCCTTCCCCGGAGCACGAACAGAGACGCCATGCAGCTTCATCAAGGCAGGAAAACCTCTCTCTGTCTTCCCCAAATCCCTCCTCCTTATATTCGTTGCCGTAGCCTATCAGCACGACAGGTGGGCAGGACAAAGAGGTCCACGTGTTTACCCCTACTACAGGTCTCAGCAGAAAGTTATTAGACAGGGCATTACTTGGCCCCCAACAAGACTGTTTTCAGAAGAATGTCCCTGGACCTCCTGTAGAGTAATGTGTAATTACCATTGTAAAAGCCTCCTGACCTCCTTACCCAGTAATATTTAACTACTGTTGTTAAAGTCCTTTGTTCAGCTGTGTGGTGGCTCATGCCAGTAAGCCTAGCTACTCAGGAGGCTGAAATCTAAGGATCACAGTACAAAGCCAGCTGGGGCACTATGATAGTGAGACTCTTATCTCTAATCAAACATTAGAATACTGGGAAGAGGGGCTGTGGCTCTAGGGTAGGGCAGTAGCTTAGAGCTGAACTGCTTAGGGACAGTGCCCAGACCATGAGTTCACCCCCCCCCCCCAAAAGTCCTTTGTTTCAAAAAAGAGCTGTTGTTATGTTAATGGAACCTTAGGACTCCAACTTGTTTGTGGTGCTTTATCCTTATAAGCCTAATTTGAACCCTGCTCGGGTCACAGTGTTTGTCTGCACTGAGTCCCTGGGTGGCCAGCTTTTGCAACACTTTAATAAAGTTTTTCAAACCCCAAATTTGTGTTGGTGGGCTCATTCTCGGACCTGACAGTTTCCTCAAGCAGATTCTGCAAAAAATCCCCCCAAATATTCCAGCAACCAAGTATTCCTAGAAGTAAGTCTACATTTACTGATAATGCTTACTTTTGTTTCTATCTATGCTTGGCAAAACCAAAAAGCCCTATACAAATTGCTAGTCAAAAAGGATGTGGGTTTCGCCTTTAAAAGATTAACTCTGAGATGGCTCTGTGCTGCGTGATTTGGGAAGCCTGTGCCCCCATGTAGTCGCTGGCCTTTGCAATAAGTCACCCCAGTGGCTCAGGAGCCTGAGCTCTGAAGATCACAGCTGAAAGACAGCCAGGCAGAAAAGCCCCTGTGAGACTCTTATTGCCAAATAACCACACAGAGTACTAGCAAAAGAGCTCATGGACAGTGCCTAGGCCCTGAGTTCAAGCCCCAGGACCATCAAAAAAAGAAAAAAAATTCCTATAATTTGGCTTAATTGTGGCATCCTTTGTTTTCTTGCTAGAATGGCAGAGAACAAGGCAGATATGTCAGGACATTGGACTCGGCCTACAACAAATCAGGGAATAAAGTGAAGACCACATTTGAACCTGGCTTTGAAAGAGTAGGACCAGTTGGCCCTAGCTACTTGGATGAATAGTGGCGGTGAGAAGAGTAGGGCAGAGTAGCAGATCCTAGCCCATTAGCTCATCCAACATTGGCTCCAGTTTCCTCGATTCAGCTTCCTGAGCTGCAAGACCCGTTTGCTAAAAACAATGCTCTTGCAACTCAGATGCCAGAGGAAATTGAGATTCCAACAGAAGTTAGAATTAGAACAGAGTTGCGTAGGTGGAGAGCGAGGCTTGCATTGTTCTGTGGGGCTCTAACAGGAACATGTGGGTTGAAGCCACCAGGTGCTGTGCCTTCCTGTTTCCCAGATTGTGGCTGAGGGAGTGTGACTTCTGAGCTCAATCTAAGCAGCAGGGAGGGTCGGTGCCCATCTCAGAGAAGAAAAGCTGACTTTTGGACAGAGTGTGCTAAGTGTAGAGCACATGTGGATGGAAGCACCCAGAAATGAGTTGAAAGTAATTTGGGGAACTGCAGAACACAATGGGGAGGAGAGAGTAAGTGGGCCATGGGTGAGGTGTGGGTGACATGCAGAAAGGTCCCACTGAGGAAAAATCTTTGGGGAAATAATTTTATATTCTTTGAAAAGATTCAAGAATAGTAAAGAAAATACATTTTTACTCACAATCACCTATTAAGGTTTTGTTCCATTTGCTGGAGGCTTTTGCTTGTTCTCTGCGTACACACACACACACACACACACACATTTTTCTGAATATTGTAAAGTACAGATAGACATCATGACCTTTATTCTTTAAAGATTCCATTTGTAAGAATTAGTAGTAGTAGTGGAACTGGAGCAGAGGCCAGGGTGTTGGCTGGTCTTGGTAAGTGGAATGGAAATTAATTCGGAGCCTAGTACTGATGGTTCATACCAGTAATCCTTGCTACTTAGGAAGCTGAGATGTAAGGATCTCAGTTCAAAGACAGCCAGGGCAGGAAAATCAAGAAGCTCTAATCTTCAATTAACCATAAAAGCTTGAGTTCAAGTGATAGAAAGCTAGCCCTGAGCAAAAAAGCTCAAAGATACCATTTCAAGCCCTAGTATTGGCATGCAAGTGTGTGCATGCACACACACAAACACACAAAAATAAAAATAAATTCTGAATTCTGTCCATCTGTGGACTTACAGATTCCTGTCTTTTACTTGCTTATGATTCATGGTTTTACTTATTATTTTGATGCTTATGCTTCTCTCAGTTTGGAGAATTCAAGTCCCTTCACCCTCCTGTGTTATGGTTACATACCTTCATCACTTTAGGATCTTAATTTCTTCCAGAAAACATGTTTCCAGCGCATTCTATACCTTTTTTTTTTTTTGCTCCCGCCTGAGCTAATCTATTTGTCTAGGGATTCTGTTTCTTTTCAGTGGTGACTGGTGCACAGGCACAGTAGGAGCTCATTGTTACCAGGCTGTCATTTTTTTTCTAGGTCCTTACGACAATCAGAACTAGAAAATGTGTATGTATTGTAAGTACACATGCATGTACATGTGTGTCCTTGAAGTTATTATATGCATACATGTACGCATTTTAGAAATCATGAATTTAAGGCTAGAGATGTAGCTCAGTGATAGAACACTTGCCTAGCAGATGTGATCCCCAAACCTGAAATAAATTGAGAAAGGAAAAAAAAAATATCAGGTGAATGGACAGATTTTAATTGTATAATTTAAATCTAGTTCTGAGTTTTTCTATATCCTATTCCATATTTTTCTTCTGTTTTTTGGTGGGGGTGGTCAGTCATGGGACTTGAACTCTGGGCCTGAGCTGCCCCTGAGCTCTTCAGCTCAAGGCTACTGCCCTATCCCTTGAGCCAGTGCCACTTCCAGCTTTCTGGTGATTAACTGGAGATAAGAATCTCACAGACTTTCATGCGTGGGCTGACTTTGAACCATGATCCTCAGATCTCAGCTTCCTGAGTAGCTAGGATTACAGGCGTGAGCCACTGTCACTCGGCTTGTCTTCCACTCTTAGGGACCTTTGTGATTAACCTTAGGCACACTCACAGATAATTTCAAAATAATTGCCCTATTTTATTTATCTTCATCATAATTCCATGTAATGTTGCCCAGGTTTTCCATGATTCCCTGAACTAAAGCAGTTTTCCTACCTCAGTCTCCTGAGAAGCTAGGGCTACAGGTATATGCCACCAAACCCAGTTTTCCCTATTTACTTACTTACTTATTTAATTTTTGCCAGTCCTGGGGCTTGAGCTCAGGGCCTGAGCATGGTTCTTGGGCTGTCTTAAGGCTACAGCTGTACTACTTGAGTCACAACATCATTTTTGGCTTTTTTTCTATGTATGTGGTACCAAGGAATCGAACCCTGGTCTTTGTGCATGCTGAGCAAGCACTCTACCACCAGGCCAAACTCCCCGTCCCTTTCCTATTTTAAAGTCAGCCAATGAGCAACTTCCACTTCCCTTTGACTTGAACCATAATAGTTTTTTTTTGGATTTAGAACACTGAGTTATCCTTCTGCTAACAGTACTATATCTTTGTAAAATTTTCTGACTGGGAAGAACTTTGATAAAAGCAAAAAAAAAAAAAATCAAGGATCAAAATTCTTCCAGTTCACTTCAAGTACTATCGAATGAATCCTAGTGATATTTCCTTTCATGGCAAACCAGCAACACTTAGTGTTTCCCCAAATAAACTTCACCAGAAACTTTTAAGTTTTTCTGTGATGAAGATCAATGACTGGTGCTGAAGGAACGAAACGTCTCAGTACTTGACAGGCAGAAGCGAGGCTCTGGCATTCTCTGGATTTATTCTAGCCCCCACGTTGGTTCATCCCTCCACAGGTATTCCCATCATTTCTGTTTGTGGTGTGGCACCGTACTGGGCTCTGTGGTAGAGGCAGAAGGATAAAGGTGTAGATTCCTGTTCCTCCTGCCTTCTGGGGCAGAGGAGGCACACCCTACACCCTGGCAACAAGAGCATGTACCTTGTTTCCAAAGCATTGAAGTCTTTTTTTTTTTTGGCCAGTGAAGGGGCGTGAACTCAGAGCCTGAGCTTTTGTGCTCAAGGCTTACACTCTACTACTTTGAGCCACAGCTTCACTTGTGATTTCCTGGCGGTTAATTAGAGATGATAGTCTCATGGACTTTCATGCTCAGGCTGGCTTTGAATCATGAACCCCAGATCTCAGCCACCTGAGTAGCTAGGCTTATAGGTGAGAGCCACCAGTGCCTGGCAGCACTGACGTCTTAAAGGCCAACTGTACCAGTGATAATTAGATTCAGTTGTTGATATAACAAAACCTAAAAGAGAGTAAACTACACAGAAAGAAGCTTATTTCTTACTCTTGCAAAATAAATGGAAAATGATTTGTCAATTTCTTACAAAAAGTTAAATACAATTGTGTATCATATGGTCTCACGGTGTCACTCCTACGTTTCTGAAAATGTATGTCTGCACAAAAATGTTTACAGGAGTGTCCATAGCTATATTGATACAAGCCCCAAAGGGAAAGCAACTCAAATGCCTATCAGTTGATCAGTAGATAAGCAGAATGTGGTATTTCCATACAATAGAATATTATTCAATGATAAAAAGAATGAAGTTATTGATACATGCTATAACATAGAAGAATCTTGAAAATACTATACAATGTGGAAGAAGTCAGCCAGGCTGCTTATTGACTTTCTTCATATGAAGTGTCTAGCATAGGCAAATCCACAGATGCAGAAGGCAAGATCACTAGTTGCTGTGGGCTTAGGATGAGGAAATAAGGCTAGAGAATGATTGCTAATGGGAACAAAAGCTTATTTTTGTAATAAACTTTGATGGAATGTTCTGGTTGCAGGATGATGATGATTGAACAACTTTGTGGATGTAACAAACACCTTGAAAACCATCAAATTTCATCCTTTTTTGTTTTGCAGTACTGAGAAATGAATAATTGTGTCCTTTAAAATGGGTAAGTTGTGGGGCTGGGAGTTTGGCCTAGTGGTAGAGTGCTTGCCTAGCATGCACGAAAACCTGGGTTCAATTCCACGGTACTACATATACATAGAAAAAACAGGAAATGATGCTGTGGCTCAAGTGGTAGAGATCTAGCCTTGGGAAAACCCAAGGACAGTGCTCAGGCCCTGAGTTCAAGACCCAGGACTGGCAAAAGTAAATGGATGAGTTGTATATGAATTTTATCTCAACCAAAAGGCAAAAAGGCTGATGGATACATAAAGGATATGAAGAAGAGACTGGAAATTTACCTCTTGTTAGTATGCATGTATTATGTATGTACATATGTATGTTTGTGTGGGGGTGTGTATGCATGCATTATGTATGTACATTTGTGTATGGATGTGTATGTATGTACTATGTGTACATATGTATGTTTCTGCATGTGTGTATGCATCATGCATGTATGTATGTATGCACATTTGTGTATGGGTGTGTATGTACGTATTATGTGTGCACGTATGTATGTTGGTGTATGGATGTGTAGGCATGTATTATGCATGTACACATGTACATTTGTATATGGGTGTGTAGGCATGTATTATGCATGTATGCACGTACATTGGTGTATGGGTGTGTATGCATGTTTTATGCATGTACGTATGTACGTTTGTGTATGGGTGTGTATGTATTATGTATGTACGTACGTACATTTGTGTATGTGTGTATGTATTATGCATGTACATATGTATGTTGGTATATGTGTTATGCATGCATGCATGTACGTTTGTGTATGGGTGTGTATGTATTATGAATGTACGCATGTACATTTGTGTATGTGTACATATTATGTATGTACATATGTATGTTGGTATATGGTTATGCATGTATGTATATATGTTTGTGTATGGGTGTGTATGTATGTATTATGTATGTATGTATGTACTTTGGTGTATGGGTGTATATGCATGTATTATGCATATACGTATGCACGTTTGTGTATGGGTGTGCATGTATTATGCATGCACATATGCATGTTGGTGTATGTATTATGTATGTACATATGCATGTTGGTGTATGAGTGTGTATGTATTATGTTTGTACTCATGTACATTGGTGTAGGGGTGTGTATGTATATTTTCCAAGGCTTCAGGATGGTCACTTTCCTAGGCATTGGGTTGCTCATCCTTCTCTCCCAAAACTCAGCATAATGTATGAAGTAGGGCAGGCTGATCCTAACCCTGGAGCAAGATGGCTGTCTTTCCTTGTGGAACTATGAGTGAAACAAATAGCAAATGGAATAGGGTCATGCTACGAACTCTTTGAGATTACCAGCCCCTCCCCACATGAGAGGTGCTTCTGGTATATCCTGGAGTGTCCCTGGCCCTGATGGCACAGGAAGGAGCTGCGAAAATTTCTTCTGATGAGCCATGTGAGCAGAATGTCTATCTGCTAGTCCCATGTCCTGGGCCTTGAGGCCATGACAGTTCTATCTTCAGCCATTGGATCATAAGGGAAATCAAATGTCTGAACTGGTCTGAGAGTCACTTTTTAAAAACAGTTTAGGTGCAAGTGGTTAAATCCAGACCCTTGTGAATGCTAGGAGAGCACTTTATCACTGGACTATAGCAGAAAGGCTACTTCTTTCCTTCCTTCCAGTCTTTCTTTCCTTCCATTCATTTTTCTCTCTCTACTTCCTTCCTCTTCCTTTTCTCCTCCTTCTCTTCTTTCCTTCCTTCCTTGTCCCACCCTCCTATCCCCCTTCCCCTTTCTCCCCTCCCCTTCCCCTCCTTTCCTTCCCTTCTTCCCCCTCTCTTTCTCTCTCCTTTTCTCTCTCTTTCTTCCTCCTTTTCTCTTTCTCTCTTTCTTCCTTTCTCTTCCTTCCTTTCTCTTTCTTTCTTTCTTTCTCTTTTTCTCTCTCTTTCTCTTTCTTTCTTTCTTTCTTTCTTTCTTTCTTTCTTTCTTTCTTTCTTTCTTTCTTTCTTTCCCCTGAAGTTTGAATTTAAGCCTTTGTCACTTGCTACACAGGTACTACCACCTCAGTCATGTTACCAACCTTATTTGCTTTAATTTTGAGATAAACTTTTCCTTTTTCCCTTGGCCAGCTGGGATCATAATCCTCTCATTTTTTATTTCCTGACATAGCTGTAATAGCCACCACATCCTGCTTATTTTCTGTTGAGATGGAAGTCTTTTGAAATTTTTGGCCTGGTCTAGCCTTAAGCCATCCTCCTCTGGCTCTCAGCCTCCTGTGTAGCTGGGAGGCCAGGTATGCACCACTTTATCAGAAGTGAGGTGTCGTAATGTGTTTGCTTGGACTGGCCTTGAACTGTGGTGCCTCTGATTTCCTCCTCCTGAGTAGTTAGAAGTATAGGCATAAGCCACCCTTGACCTGCTCAAAGATCCACTTTTAAAAATTTACGGATCTAGAAGGGAACTAGAGCTTTGAAAGATTTGATCAGAACCCACTTAAAACAATTATTCCATATATGAAAAGATCTATTTTCAGCATTCTATTGCTAATAATGTTGAAGTCCTGAAGACCCAAAGGATCTAGAATATCCTGATGAGGAAGCTAAAATTTTGTTGTTGTTGTTGGTGGTGGTCTTGGTGCTTGAACTCAGGGCTTAGGTGCCATCCCTGAGTTCTTTTGCTCAAGGCTAGTGCTCTGCCATCTTGAGCCACAGTGCCACTTGCAGTTTTCTGGTGGCTAAGAATCTCAGGGACTTTCCTGCCCAGGCTGGCTTTGAATCTCAGTTCTCAGATCTTGGCCTCCTGAGTAGCTAGGATTACAAGAGTGAGTTACCAGCACCCAACTTCCCCCAGTGTATTAGTGCACAACTTATTTCAGAGACATCCACTAATGATTATAACTGCGCCCCTGAGCAGCTAGGCCTCATTTCTGGCACTCTGATCTTAATTAGGAGGTTTTGACTCATCATTATGTAGTTATCCATTTTTTCCCCTGAGTGCATTAGTTACTTTATGTAATTAGAAGACTGATGCTCACAATAGTCACCACATTGCAGAAGAGAGATGACAGAAGAGACCACTGACTCCACCTTTCTGTAGAAATCCTGGCAGTAGCTGGAGACTTACATAAATAGCCCAGATTACATTTTTTAGTTGACAAACTCCAATAACAACATTGTTCATAAAAGCAAAAGTGATTAGTGTACTAAATCACTTAATCATTGGAAAAATGTAATTCCCAAAACAACATTTTTTATTACTGCCTTGGAAAAGGGCATATTAAAGACAGAATTTGACACATCAATTGCACAGTGGCTCAAAAAGTAAAATAAGTGTTTATTTTGCTAGAGGCCTGGTGACCATGCTGTTGGAGCAGGTCTTTACATTGTGGGTGATGGGTCTGAACTGAACATCAGCAAGTTCTAATGGTTTCTCAGCAGGAGGGATTCTAGGAATAAATGCTTCATGCACTAATTTTTTGGGGATAGGAGTGCATATAGATAGATAACTGAAGTTCATAAGAGAGATTTAAGGGGATTTTTATTTATTTATTTATTTATTTTTTTACAATTCCTGCTTAGCTAATGATTCTTTATTTCTGGAGACTCTTAGATGTATGCAGGTATAGGGTGGATGCTAGATACAAATGCTTTATCCTCAAGGAGCAGTGACCATTCATCCAACTCTAATACATCCAGTTGTCTTCTGTGTCCCTTTCTGCATTTATATGTGTTTGAAATGATAACCTCCAATGTGATTAGTGTTAGGAAGTTGGGGCTTGGGGAGGTGACTGAGTCATGGGGGTGTGACCTTCATGGATGGGATTGGTCCAGCTGCAGCAAAAATGGTGGCCCTTGTGTTACCTGGTAACAATGAAAGGGATGGAGGCTATAGTGTGGGTCTCACATTGGGAGTAACCATGTTAGGGCCATATGGAGGGTACTGAATTCATTTTCCACCAGGCAGTGACTCTAGATCCCAGTCTTGGGGCCGTTAGGCAGAGCAGTACCAGGCTTTCTTTGGTCCTATGGGACCTGTAGCATCGAAGTCTTCTACTTTATCAGGGACCCAAAGTCCGGCAAGAAGAAGAGAAGGAGGAGGAAGAGGAGAAGGAGGAAGAAGGTGAGGAGACACAAAAAGAACTTGCTCCTCTTTCCTTCCTGCTTTTCTGCTATGTGAGAATCGAGTGAAACTGGGATTGTCTGAAAATCAGGAAGAAAGCCCCGACTTGGATTAGATCTGCCAGTGCCCTGGCCTGGAACTTCCAGTCTCCAGCAATGTGAGCAATAAATGTTTGTTATTAAAGCCAACTAGGCCACAGGTATCAGCTCTCGTACTCCAGGACCCTGGGGGACAGATCTTTTTCCTCTCTACAGTAATTTACTAATAAGTTATCTTTCTATTGCATGGATCCAGCCCTCCCTGCTTTCTGATTGTGGGAAGTTATGCTTCCTGTCACACCTTGTGTCAAACTGTCAATGAGATGACAGATTCAAAGGCATAGTGAAGAGCACAGAAGAGGCTGTCGTGAAGGGGGTTTTCTTTCCCTTTCCCCTTTTAAAATCTGAATTCTTGTTTTTCAAGAGAAATCTGTGTGTTCCAGCAATATCTAGGAATAATTACATAAGCAAGTGTTTCATCTTAGGTTTAAATAATAGCAGGTATAATTTTATGGCATGTGATGACAGCCTGCTGATCATCTGCCACTTCAGTTCGTTTCAGTACTTAACTAGCCAGTCTCGTTGCTAAAAGACATTTGCCCTTTCCCTTTCTATATGCACCAGCATGCAAAACCACCAAAGAGTAAGGGGAAATGTACATGATTTTTGTGCAAAGCACCTCTGTTTTTTTCGTTTTTCTCCATTCTCATAGTTAAAGCTCTACTAACCCTCTTGGACCATGAGAACAAAGGCTTGATGCTAGAAAGGTGGAGAGTGAGACAGAAGATACTTAGGTGTGTCACCTAATGAAGTGATAAAGCCAGAGAATTACTTGTAGATTGTATTTTTTTCTATTTTTAAATACTATATTTATTTTTATTTATTTTTTTATTATCCTTAAGGAGTTGCACAAAAGGGTTTTGAGTCAACATGTCAGTTTGTGAGTACAATGTTTCTTGATCAATGTGTCATTCTGGATTTTATTCTAGATATAAAGAGAGGAATTTCTCGCTTGTCTGAACCATTGCTTTTTTCATTTCAATTTTTAATTGGAAGATTTTATTTTATTATGGTGAAAGCATAAACATATGGTCCCATTGACTCTATCCATATAAGTTACAGATTCTGAACCGTGTGTGTGTGTGTGTGCGCGTGTGCCTCTATTGGGGCTTGAATTCACCCATGTCCCTTAGCTTTTTCACTCAGGCTAGCATTCTACCATTTGAGCCACAGCTCCCGTTCCAGATTTGTGGTGGGTAGTTGGAGGTAAGGGTGGATTTTCCTGCATGCGCGCTAACTTCCAGCTGTGGTCCTCAGATTTCAGTTTTCTGAGTAGCTAGGAGCACACCAGGCCCCAATAAGCCTGACTTTAAAAGAACAAACAAACAAACAGTGTAGGACTTGATTAGAGGTGTCTTTTGTCTCCCGGGTAGCTCTGGGCAACAGCCTGGGTCTTTGGGTTTGGTCTTTCCTGGAGCAGAAGTGTGATCCTAAACAACGGGCTGGAGTCGCCTCTGCCGCAGATGCCTGCAATTTGCTGCAGCTGCAGCGCTTTCCGCGCTCCTGGCCCCGCTGGGTCCCTCAAGAGGCAATCGCGTTGCACACGGCCTACCTTTGTGCAGCCCTTCTCTCCTCAGTAAAATGTTCTCAGTGCACAAAGCGGCTGCTGAACACAACCGCTCCGGGCTGAGAGCCGGGGAGCCCGCCCGCCACAGCGCACCTCTGGGCCTTCTCCAGTGGGGACGACGCTGCTAAATCTGCCTAGGAAGCTCATGGAGCAGCCCTAAGAACCCCAAACTCCAGCTTGGCTCATCGCACTTCCAGAGCCCCAGGTGAGACTTAAACCCACAAACCTTGAGAGGATGGATGGCTCAGGGCGGGACTGCTTGCTGGCTCTCTCCCGGAATTCACCTGCTTCTGGATCCTTTTCCTCCTCCTGTTTTTAATTAGGGAAAGAAATGCTGTCATCACTGCTTTTCTTTGTTTTCCAGCCCATTATTATTTTCTGGGGATAACCGTCAAACATTTCCTCCGGGATGGGGTGAAAAAAAAAAGTCAGATGTAAATTTTTATGGGTGTAAAGTAGTTTTGGCTTAATTCAGTGCCTGCGACTTTCGGGTTGCTCTTTACTAAGCAGGCGACCCCTGCAGTGTGGCTCTAATTTGTGGGTGTCTGTTTCTGGCATTTATATTTAAATATATTTCCCTCCCAGAATTTTTAATTGGAGATTCTTTTGCCTTGTAGATGCTCAGATAAATCCAATTGGGAGCTAAAGGGAGTTACTTTACTTGGTAACTAACCTTTATTTCAGGCCTTCCCCTTCGCCCCCCCTCTCCCCACCATCCCCAGTTCTTGCTCCATAAAGCGAACCTACTCTGATACAGTTTGAAAAGTGCATTTTGTACTTGGCTCTTTCTTTGATCGAATTAATCTGGGCCTTTTTGTAGTTCTAAATGAGGCCTATGGGCTGACAATGTAGCTGTTTAAAGGGGATTTTAGGAGATAATAGGCAATGCAAATAGTGCCCTGAGAATGGCAACTTGCTTTTGCACTTTCAATCACATAATAACGGCAAAGAAAGCTTTTTAAAATGAATTGAAATTTTGTGGCTTGCCATCTGGGATTATTTGGGGGAAACAGTTTTGAATACTGCAGTTGGCTAAAGAATGGAGATACGGACGGCTCTTAAGCTGACAAGTTTCAGATGGCAACCTTATGCTAACTAAGTGCAGAGTTGGCTAGCAGTTTTTTTTTTTATTTTCTTTCTCTCGGATTATCTGCAAAAATTCTCTTTGATTGCCGGTATTTGGGTCTGAAAAACTTTTCTATTGTTGAAGAATTCAATTCAACCCCCGCAGCTGCTGATGGGGTTATTGTGTGTCCTGGTTATGTGTACGCAGTCCAGATGAATGTAGCCAGGCCTTTTAGTGCCTTAATAGGTGTCTACATAAAGGTCATTTCTTCTGCCGTACTTGTTTTAACAAAAGTTTATACACAAACAACAACCACAGCTAAAACATTCACATTAATCAATTTCCTTCTGCTGCAGAATGAAAAAAAAAACCCACAAAAAAAAACTGCCTCCAGCCATGGATGAGACATGAAAAAATGTTTTCTGTAGATGATGTTGTAAAGCAGAAAATAGTTTCAGTAATTTCATCGAGGGCAAAAATGTAATTGTTTCACCAGTTTTCAGCTCAGAGGCGGCTCTCTGCTGGTGTGCCTTTGCAGTTAAACTCAGGTAACTGAAGTTTATCGGGTTTTTTTCCTGGATGTTTATCTAGGTTTGGGAGTTGCTTGTCTGTGAACTGTTGGAGAATGTTAATTATTGATTCCCTGTTGGAAAGATTGCATTGGTAATACCAGAAATGAGAAATCATTTATAAATGGGTTCATAATCAGATTTTTTGAATCTGCAGCACATTGAATATTGCTGCATAGTTAACAAGTACCCCTGCTAATGCAAAGGTGACCACAGCTGTCCTTTCCCAGCTTTAGAGAAGGCAACTTTTAGGATGAAATGATGCAAATCGATTGTAAATGTGGCGAGAACACTCATGTACTCGCTGAGATGCCAGCTGAGGAGCGATGAGCAAGGATCTTGGAGCTGTTCTTTGGTGACATGAGGGGATTGCCTGGTATGGTAGACGTCATGTGGGAATTACAAAATTCTGGCAGCCACATGGGGGTGTGGGGGGAAGGGGGCCCACTGCCCCCCCCCACCTTCAGAGAGCAATACCAGGAGTTTGCCTCAGCTGCCAGCTGATTCAGAGACAATGCCACATTCTTCAATCCTTCTTAGAATGACTGATACCTAGTACCTGTTCTTAGTCCTGTAAAAATGAACAGCCTTAACAGTGTCCTTAATGGTGGCTGTAGGCTTTCTCCACTGTCTGTTTGTTTTGCTTTTTCATCTTTTAAGCTCATGGCTTAGACCTTACTATAAATAAAAGGCATCAAATCTTAAGATGCCTTGAGAGTTTTGTGTAAATCCAAAAGCTAGGTGATTTGGCCCTTCAGTGTGGTTCCACCCTTTCTCCCACCCTTATGGCAGGGTCCCTTCCTTTCCTGTGTTTGCCTGGGGTGGGGCTTGGAGTATGGCTCTCCTGGGGCTGAGAATTGTCCCAGTGGAGGCCACCTGATTCTCTCCTATAGATTGGACAGGTACTTCTCAAACTTTCATAAGCTTATGGATGACCTGGGTTCTTCTTACCATACATATTCAGATTCAGCTGGTCTTGAATAAGGCCTAGAGACTCGTTCCCAGCAAGCTCCAGAGGCTCTACATTCTAACTCTCCCGAAGGAGAAGTAATGCCCTCCTGCACCAGCATCTCAGTATAACAATGGACTGATGAAATGAAGAAATTCTTTTTTTTTGTTGTTGCCAGTCCTGGGCTTAAGCTCAGGGCCTGAGCACTGTCCTTGGATTTTTCTCAAGACTAGAGCTCTACCACTTGAGTCATAGCACCACTTCTGGCTTTTTCCTATGTATGTGGTACCAAGGAATCGAACCCCGGTCTTCATGCATGCTAGGAAAGCACTCTACCACTAGGCCAAACTCCTGGCCCCAAAATGAAGGAATTCTTAGCTTCTCCTGCAGCAGCTTTTGGGGAAGTCAGAGTGGGCCTCGGGGTAATCTAATTTTAGAGTCATCTGGTTTACCTTATGCTTGGTTTGATTCTCCAGTTTTTAACCAGTAGTTACAAAATAAATGATAATTGATACTAATTTTTGACATTTGAAGTATTATCTATTCATTTGTGTGTGTGTGTGTGTGTGTGTGTGTGTGTTTGTGTGTGTGTATTGGGGCTTGAACTCAGAGCCCTAAGCTCTTGCTTGGCTTCTTTACTCAAGTCTGGTACCCTTCCACTTTAGCCATATTTCCACTTTTTGCTGGTTAGTTGGAGGTGAGTCTCATGGAATGTTTTTCTTGCCTGGGCTGGCTTCTAACCTCATTTCTCAGATCTCAGCCTCCTGAGTAGCTAGGATGACACCAGCACCCAGTTATTCATTCATATTATAATTTACCAAATAAATACTAGTACTCCTCTATTAGACATGAAAATGTTGGCGATTATGGTATGCTAGCTCCGTACTTATTTGAAGGACTGTATTAAAATACATTATCACAGAAAAGAAGATCTAATGAAGTCTTTACTGTACAGAGACTGAGCAAATAAAAAAGAAAACATGCAGTGGTAGATCAACATACTCACACCAAGAATCATGTGGTGGTGGGGGACAGTGTTCATGGTTCTGTGATCCTGGGCTTTGAAGTTATTTCTCAATTATCAATAATATTTTGTAATGTCCTCATAGGTAGATGCTATTGTATCATACCTCATGCATAGTCTTCTGTTGATATCTCTTAGTTAACTAATATGTGCAGAATATATTCCTTTCCATACCTTGGATGTTTAAAGGCTGAAAGTATACCTTGAGAAATCTAGTTAACACAAGGCCTAAATTATTGGTTAGATTTTGTTTTTGGACCAAGCATTGGGAAATGCTAATGCAATGGACTCCCTTGTGTTGGTCTTGCTAAAATGTCATCCTCCTACAGCCCTCACCTCTAGTACAATAGAAATAATAACAACTCTCTTCTGCATAGTATTTACTATGTGTCAGACACTATTCTGTTTTATATGTATCAAGTCATGTAAGCCTCCTTGCCAACCTAGGAGGTAGGTAGTATTTTTACCCCCAGTTTTTAGATGGCAAAACAGAGGTGCAGAGAAGTTACATTGCTTAAAGGCACAAATCTTAGCAAAATTCAGCTCATCTGGTGGTGGGGTCTACTCTTCTTCCCCCCCACAAAAAATCCCAACATAAAAATGTTGAAGTTTTATAATAGATCACCTACTATAGTTTTAAATGTGTAATAATAGATCATCAGATATTCTCTGGAATGTTTTGTGTCTTTTCTGAATCACATTACGCATTACATGCCATACTGCAAAGCTTGGGGGTCTGTGTTTGACAAAGTGGTAAAGTCACAGTAGGATGCATTAATTGTAGAGCCTCACAGATGGCAAAACAAGATTGAGATGGAGTAACATTATTCTAAATGCCATTGTGCATTTCAACTGGTTTGATGAGGTCTGTATGATTTACTGGAACGATGGAGTCATTTGTGGAATTGTGTTATTTTCATTTGTTTGAGATTATGATTCGGCATAATGTGTCATTTGTTTATACTCACTAGTTATTATTTTCTCATGGGCACCTTTACAGAGGAAGGACAAGCTTTCTGTAGAAATGCTAATAAATTTTAGAGCAATTATTGGAAATGTGTATCTGCTCTCCCCCCTCTGATTTTGTTTTTGTTTTGAGAGAAGGTCTTCACTGTGTAGTTTGGGCAACCAGAAACTCATTATATAGCCTACCCTGGGCTCAAACCCTCAATCTTCCAGATTTAGCCTCTGGAGAAGCATATTACAGATACGTGCCATAGCACTCAGGAACACCTTTTAAGTTGACGGTATATTGATGGCCTTGGAGAGATTTGAATGGCCCTAGATTTAATCACAAGCTACTGTTTATTAGTATGACATATATTCATTTAAACATAAATTAAGGCCTCTATCTATCTAACAACTGGGTCTAAGGGAGTTTTTTTTTAAATAGAGGCTGGTTGTTACTATTGAAATTATTATTATTACTGAGACTCTTCTTTAGTCTTATTTGGTTTCTCTTTTCTAAGAAAATTAGTAGGTTCACAGAGGATGAGGTGATTTTCCTTTCCACTTTCAACTTTCATCCAGCTAGCTCCATGGGGGAACTTACATTGGTGTTTAACTTTTAGATAAATGACCACTTGAAGATAAAGGAAGATACCTTGAGAACTAGAAATCAGTCTGTCAAAATAGACAGTAGCGACATCCCTGTAATTTTGTCATTTTGAAAATGATGTCAATAATGTTTTCTTGGTGATCTAAGAAATAGTATCACAAGGATATGGGCATCAGAATTAGCTGGGGAAAAAATAAAACCTTGTGCCATCAGCAAAGTGTCTTTCCTTTGACTCAGAACATAAGGGCAGAGATGACAGCATCTGCTGCTGTGGCTGTTACTTCTTGCCCTGGGCTTTCATGGGCATATCTCTCATAAGTGTCATATCTGTGACCATGGTAACCTTAAGTATGATCAGAAAGTCATGACCCAGAAGGTGGCAAATTCTTATTGAAAGAACTTGTGTATTCTGGAACAACTGAACTACTTCATCAAGCCTTATTTGGCACCTTATTTTAACTTGGCAGAGGTAGAAAAAGTATTCAAGTGCACACAGGTATAATGGGAAGTGTGCAGAAAGACTAAAGGATTTCTTCAATGTTTCTTAGTAATTTTAATTTAAAACTCATTACTTTTTAATAATTTAACAGTATAGTAGTACTGTACTACTAAAATGAATATTCCACTAGACATCTCAGAATTCCAGAAATCGAAAGGGCCTTTAGTAATAATAGCTGCAACTAAGCTGAGTGCAGTGGCTCACAACTGTAATCCTAGCCACTCAGGAAGCTGAGATCATGGGGCCTTAACTCAGCCTGAGGCAGAGCAGAAAAACCCCATCCAGATGCATGGCACTAGATTACAAGTCTTTAAATATTCTTGTGTTGTTAAAGAGAGAAAGGAAGAAAGAAAGCTACTGCTTAACTGGAGCATTAAATACAGTAAAGAAGGGCCAGAGTGTGGCCTAGTGGTAGAGTGTTTGCCTAGCAAGTTTACATGATGCTCTGGGTTGGATTCCTTGGTTTTACATACACACAAAAAAGCTGGAAATGGTGCTGTGGCTCAAGTGATAGAGTGCTAGCCTTGAGAAAGCTCAGGACAGTGTCCAGGCCCTGAACTAGCAATAAATAAGTATATAAATACAGTGCAGAAGAGAAAACAAAGTTCATGAGGAAGTAAGCACTGGAAGAGAATTGGACAGTCATTTTGAAGGAGGACCATCAGCATGTGGTCAGAGCATAATTGACGATTTCCTCTCTTGGTCCTGTCACCTCATTAGTATAGGAGCCAATTCCAGCTCTTTCCCATGCCTTTATCTTGGAAGGGTCTCTAGTCTGTGTCATAGGACAGAATGTGAAGGCCACAGTGCAGAAAGGATGGAATTTCTTCTAGTAAATTCTTGGGCATCACTGTTGTATATTATTCTATTTATTTAATCTATTTCATGTAGCCTTAGCACATCAAGCACTTATTGGAGTCATATGTAAATAACTTTTTTTTGTTATTTTCAAGGAATTCACAGCCATAAATACAGATGAGTAGGCAGATGATTCTAGGGCTTCAACCCAGCACGAAACATTTCATATTACTGTTGTACACTCTATATTGTAAACTCACTGCATGCAATTCAGTTGTTCTGAATGAGCCCAGGCTCAACAACTTGATAAAGGAGTTTGAAATGACTTAAACAAAAATGTTGACAAATACCCAACAATGTGAGACTCTATCAGTGTATGACAAGTTTTTAATTTAAGAACATTACATTTTTTTGTATCAAGTCCTCCGATATTAATTTTCAAGAACATTAAATTCTGTCTAGTGTACTGAAGCTAGTAATTATAATGCATAAAAATAGCTGAATAACCAGGGTACTGCCAATTACTCTGTCACTCATGAGTAATCAATTTTTTTTCTGTGCAGTGCAATATAGATGATGCCTGCACACAAAGTAATAATGTACAGCATATAAATGGAAAATAATTTTCCCAAAGCAGGGTGAGGCATGCCTGAAAGCTTTGACAAATTGACTAGGGAGCTTGGTCATGGCTCTTTGAGGAGAGTTGACTTGGAATGTGGCTTGAGAGGCAGCACCCCAGGAATACTGGATGCATAGCCTCCCTGAGGACAGGGCAACTCATGACAAATGGCTCCACTTAGGTCTAGATTGTGGAGAGCAGAGCGCACGCTGCTGGTGGGCAACAGAGATGCTGGGCCAGGATTAGGGTTTCTTTGTCAGTTCTGGGAAGATACTTTATGAACGCAGGAGAGTCTTCTCTGCAGCTCCCTTCAGCTGTATTCTGGCATTCTCACCACACTTCTTGTGTCTTGGCAGGGAGTCTTTCAGCCCCGTCCTCAGAGATGGGCTCTTCTTAAAGAAGTGGATACAATTCAGAAGAGGAAGAAAATAAGCCATCTTACAGGAATGTTGTTAGAAGTAAATGAGATGCTTGTATAATACCATGTACTAGGCAAGAATCCAACAGACATTGATCATCATCATTAATTTTTTAATCATCATCATCATCATCAATTATTTCCTAAACTGGAAACTCTTTTTTTTTTTTATTAGTATGGTGATGGATGTAGAACTGAGGGACTTGGGCCAGCCAGGCAAGCATTCTACCATTGAGCTATGTTCCCAGTTACTATTAATCTTCATTAATGAAAGTTATATATTAGCTGCTTATTTCATGTTCTAAAATCAATTTCCTTTTTTTCATATATTTTTATTGTAATTAATAGAAGGGTTACATTATATTCACCAGATAGAAGGTACATTACCTCACAAACATTGATACCCTTTCTCATGTCTTGGTCCCCATATCCCTCCCCCCACTCTCCACCCCTCATCTTGTTTTCCCCCCTTTCCTATGCAATTTCAAATAACCAAATAAGCATATATACAATATATCAGATAACAAGGTAAAATGCTGTAACATTATGAGATAACCAAGGGACAGCAAAACAGATGAGAGATAATAGTACATTAAGGACAACAATCACTCATTATATGGCTTCCAATTTCCTTTTTTTGGGGGGGTTCGGGAGGTTCCAATTTCCTTTTTAAAGATTATTTTCTTTTTGAATTAGCATGCATTTGTAGCATGAGGGGCTTCATTGTGATATTTCATACATGCATATCGTACAGTTAGGATAAATTCACCTCCTCTGTCATATTCTCATCTCTTGTCTCCTTCCACCTTCTACAAAGTGTCTGGTGAGTTTCATTGTGCTGTTTTTGTGGACATATAACACACACATACACACACATTTTTCCTTTGATTCTCTCCAGTTCTCATTATCCCCTTCTCTTCCTAATGGTCCCCTTTTATATATTAGTGGATCAATACTATCATCATCATCTTTTTATTATTTATTGATTTATTTATTGTGGGTCGTGGGGCTTGAACTCTGGGCCTGGGTGAAGTCTCTGAGCTCTTCAGCTCAAAGGCTACCATCCTACCCCTGAGCCATAGCCCCACTTCCAGTTTTCTAGTGATTAATTGGAGATAAGAGTCTCATGGACTTTAGTGCCTGGGCTGGCTTTGAACCATGATTCTCAGATCTCAGCCTCCTGAGTAGCTAGAATTACAGGCGTGAGCCACTGAGCCTGGCATCATTTTTATTTTATTCTCCAAAAGTGAGTGAGAACATGCATTGTTTGGGGTTTTTTTTGTGGACAGGTACTGGGGCTTGCACTCAGGACCTCACATTCTTTTTTTTTTTTAATTGTATTTTATTGTTGGGATAATATGTAGAGGGCTTACAGTTACATTTGTTAGGTAATAGGTACATTACTTCTCGAACCTTGATACCTCTTTCTCATGTTTTTTAGGGCTTCACATTCTTGTTCAGCTTTCTTGTTCACTGCCATTTGAGAAATCAAGTGACTCTAGAGCCACACGTCTACCAGTGGTATTTTACTAGTGTGAGATGGAGACTTTTGGACTTTTCTGTGGATTGTCTTCAAAACTTGATCTTCTAGGTCTCAGCCTCCTGAATAGTTAGGCCTACAGGTATGAGCCACTAATGTGCCCACCTAGGGGACAATTCTTTATGGTAAATCTTTTAAATCATTAAACGAGATATCCAGAAGAGAAGATTTAAGTTCTAGACTGAAGGTTTTGAGGCAGGATATTAAACCTGTGCTTAGATGCTAAATGCTGAAAGGCTTCTAAATGGCTGGATAGGGACTCTTTGGGTCCCATATTTATGAACAGAGAAGAAAGATGAGTACAGGATCACAGTGAAGAGGAGGAGGATCAAAGGTGAATCACAGAGGAAAGAGTAGTTAGCAGTATAAGTGGCAGGAGGCCTTCACCCAGGTGCAGTGTGGATGCGTCTGTAAACATGCTAGCATAATCTTCCTGATTTATGTTTCTAACTTAATCAGTGGTGGTCCTTATTTGTGTAGTTTGTGCCTGGTTAATGGAGCTGTTGCATAAAGGAGGTGTGTGGTTGTTGGTTTATGGGAGAATTAAAATGACATAAAATCTCATTTCATAGGAGAGGTAAAGGCTCACATGAGTAACTGTGAACATGAGTTTCCAGTCTATTTAAAATAAAGGACATGATTTGATTTAGAAGGAGCTGCAGAAAAGGCGGCACAGAACCAGACAAGAAGGATTCAAGTATACTTGTAGCCAATAGATGTCAGTGTTGTGATACAATACACAGCAGAGTTTGGGAGTCTCTTATGACATACTTTAGGCTTTGGTTTAATGTAGGAATTTGTTCCATTGCCTCTTCCCCTGCAAAGATGTCAACGTCAGTTTGTTATAATGGAAGCTTTCTTAGAGACATGCAATAGCTTCTTATACCCTGGAAGTTTCATCTAATCCTGGGCGCGAGGGGGAGTTGATATCATTTCAATGTTTCTCCTTGCAAAAACTTCTAAAATGATAGCACTTGGGTGAGATAGGATATCTAATAATCAGTACTTTTAATGTATTGGTGTGTGTGGAGGGTGGGTAAAGTTAACTGCAAAGAAATGTTAGCACCGACCTGGGCTTTTTTTTTTTTTTTTTGCCAGTCCTGGGGCTTGAACTCAGGGCCTGAGCACTGTCTTTGGGCTTTTTCAAGGCTATAGGTCTACCACTTGAGACATAGCACCATTTCCAGCTTTTTTTTTTCCTATGTATGTGGTACTGAGGAATCAAACCCGGGTCTTTATGCATGCTGGTCAGGCACTCTACCACTAGGCCAAACTCCCGGCCCCTGATCTGGGCTTTTTCTGACACATTTACTTTTTCTATTAGGCTTCACTGTATCCTTTGAAAATGATTTTAAGAAATGAAGCAGCCATATGAAATGCTCCATCTTTTTTGCCTTGTGAGCAGAGTTATAAAGCTAAGCATCCCGTTGTTTTGTCCTAGGGCTTGAACTTACTATCTTAGCACTGGTCACTTATCTTTTGCACTCTAGGCTGGCACTCTTCCATTTGAACCACAGCTCCGTTTCTGACTTTTTGCTGGTTAATTGGAGATAACAGTCTCACAGATTTTTCTTCCCCAGCTTGCTTTGAACAATGATTCCTAGGTCTCAGCCTCCTGTATAGCTAGGATTATAGACATGAGCCACCAGTGTCCAACTTATTTCTTAAGAGTTTTATAATTTTATGTTTACACTGAATTCCATGAATCATTCTGAGTTAGTTTTGCAAAAGGAATAGCCGCTCAGTGCCTCAAAAGGCTAAACATAGAACTCCCCTATGACCCAGCAATTCCACTACTTGGCATTTACCCAACCATCCAGAAACAAGGGCATACTAAATCCACTAGCACAACAATGTTCATTGCAGCACTATTCACCATAGCAAAGATATGGAACCAACCTAGATGTTCCTCAGTTGATGAGTGGATCAACAAGTTGTGGTATTTGTACACAATGGAATTCTATGCTGCTGTCAGAAAGAATGACATCGCCCCATTTGTTAGGAAATGGAAAGACTTAGAAAAAATCATATTAAGTGAAGTAAGCCAGACTCAAAGGAACTTAGGCTCAATGGTTTCCCTCATTCGTCATAATCAGTAGAAACCTTGGGCTCTACTAGCAGAGATCTGCAATAGAGCAAAATCTTGATACATAAGGCCATATAATGTGAAGCTAATTGAAAGGACCTCCAGGATATTGAAACAAAAGCCATATAATGAATGATTGTTGTCCTTAATGTACTATGTTGTCTCTCATCTCCTTTGCTGTCCCTTGGTTATCTCATATTGGTATAGTATCTCACTTTGTTATCTGATATATTGAATTTATTTGTATTTGGATACTTGGAATTTGATAGGGAAGGGGGGTGTGGGGGGGAGGGAAATGGGTACCAAGACATGTGAAAGGGTATCAATGTATGTGAATTAATGCACCTTCTATCTGGCAAATATCATGTAACCCTTTTACTAATTACAATTAAAAAAAAAAAACGAATAGCCGCTTCTGGCTAAAAGCATACTTCAGGGTCTTTTAGCTCCCCGAAGGTTATGTTTTTGGTGTCACTCATTTAGTTACACTGTGGCCGGTACCAAAATAGATAAATATTTTTATAGATAAAGTGTCCAAATAAGATATGGCTAGAATGCTAGGCTTTGAGCAAAAAAGCCAAGAGAGAGCATGAAGCACTGAGTTCAAGCCCTAGTACATGCATGCACACACTCATGCATGCACACATGCATATACACATACAAATAGCACAGAAATCTAAAACATTCTGATTCTCATGGGCATAGTTCTAGGCTCTTTTTCATGTTCAGGTTTAAAAAGAAATACCAGACTTTTATTTCTTTTCTTTGGAAAATAATGAAATAGATTCTATGACATCTTTCTGGATTTTTTTTTGCTGTTTGCTCAAATAACTGTAACTGCTGTCTTATTTGAAAAGAACTCAGTGTATTGGCTTAATTTTCTTGACATTTTCATTACCTATTTTTTGGTTGCTGATGTAAGTGGTGAATTTTGGAGATCAATTAATTTTGGAAAGGATCTTAGAAAAGCTTATTAAAATCATCACCTTGAAGGATGGGACAAAATGTTGAATGCACGTACTTATATCAGTCCTAATGCTAAAATATTAAGAAGTGTTTACTGTCATAATTCAGATAAATCCTGTTCTGTTATCTTATAAATTTCATGATGGTTTTACATCTGTGTATGGAATTAACATGCCAGTAGAATATAATGTATGAACTCTTGAGTTTCAACCTCTTACTATAGAAAATGAAGTGGCTTATTATAATAAATTTAGTACCTGGATTGGTAGAGATAATTATGGAATGATTCCTTAGTCCTTGAAGATAGATTCCATTAAAATCAATGACGTTACATGCATGGATCAAAGTTAGAATGCTGATTAATTTTCACATGTCAAGTTAAATTAGCTCACAAACCAGTAGCTACATGTGCTAGAAGAGCTATTTAAATATTATATAATCAAAGCTGGGCACTGTGGTCACATCTGTAATCCTAGCTACTCTGGAGGCTGAGATATGAGGATCATGGTTCAAAGCCAGCCTGGGCACTAAAGACTGTGATACTCTTATTTTCAATTAACCACCAGAAAACCAGAAGTGGCACTGTGACTCAAGGGGTAGGACAGTAGCCTTGAGCTGAACAGCTCAGGGACAACGCCCAGGCCCAGAGTTTAAGCCCCATGACCGACAAAAAATTATATATATACATATATGTAATCAGATCTTTATCCTTTTACAATATTTATTAGTTTTAGAGAGAATATTTTATATTATTTTGTTGTCAAGAACATGCTAAAATAATCTGAATATTATCACCACATACATATCTTGAAAATGAAGAATGCATAATTTCTTTCCTTTTTTATGGAAAGGTTTTATTAACACTGATTTTTACATCATATTTCAAATGTCATATTTAACAAACAAGTACCCAAGAAGGGAATCTCTATATGCAACCACTGGCACATGACTTAGAACATAATTAAAATGAAGCTGAGAGTTTGTATGTCATAAATACATATTGATCTATATAACATTATGTCTATAGAGTATATATCCCATCATAGATTTTTATGTCTATGTAGTTATATTTATAATCTCCAAGACTGTGTCAATAACCCTGAGTACCTGAATATTGAGGCATCGCTCTTGTACTGTTTGTATCTAATAGTCACATATCAAGGAGACCATGCACCTTTTGTTCCTTTGGTCTTGTTCTTTCCTTTTTTTTTTTTTTTGGTCAGTTGTGGGGCTTGAACTCAGGGTCTGAACACTATCCTTGGACTTTTTCTCAAGGCCAGAGATCTACCACTTGAGTCACAGCACCACCTCCAGCTTTTTCCTATGTATGTGGTACCGAGCAATCGAACCCGGTCTTCGTGCGTGGTAGGCAAGCACTCTACCTCTAGGCCAAACTCCCAGCCCTGTTCTTCCCTTTTTTTAAACAAAAAATCTTACTAAAGTACAACTTTAAAGTCAGTACATGTCAAACTCCTGCAATGAGTGCATATTTTCAAGAACTTTGGTGACATGTCTGGTCTCCACAATTGTAGCTATTTAGATCAAGCCTCCAAAAATATACTTTTATTAGTATTAGTTATCTTGCCTTCAAAAGAAGGAGCGATAGGAAGGTACAAATGGAAGATAGAAAATAGTTGCATCTAGCAGTATAGCTAGCTTCCTCTCTCTTGGTCCCAACTCACTTGTTGTTCCTCATCCTGTCATAGCTCACAGAGATGTTGGCAAGTAAGGCCCACTCCTCCTTCTGAGAGCAGCTCCCTTTCCTCTCTAAGTGAAGATCAGGGGAGACCTGAACTTTCCTTCCAAATATCTTATTTAAGACTAGAGTCTTGAGTTAAGGAGGCACAGAGTATAATAGCATGTGGGGCCGATTCCTCAACCGAAGTCTCTGCTTTTGTTTCTGTCCTTTTAGACATAGGCAAGTCCTGATTATTTTCTTTCTGTAAGGTTTATGCAACAGAGGTTCTACTCAATTGAGATTGTCTGTATACAATGACTGAGTGTAACAAATGTTTCCTTAGCTTTAAAGGACCCATTGAGGTCCATTAATTTCCATGGCTTTTTTGGGTGATTTGCTTGGGAATTGTTTGATTTGCTTTGAAGAAGCAGTTCCTCCCTTCTGTGAGTTTTATTAGCACTCCTGATTCTCTTAGGGAATTCAGACTCATTTCCTTCACCTCATAATTATCTATCGATCAATCATCTCTCTCAGTAGAATGGAAGCCCTGATGCCTGTGGTTGGTATCCTTGTACTCTCACACATGGCATCTAATTAGGGTTGGAGCAGATTGGCACATCATAGCATGGGTGCATTTATTTATTTATTTATTTTCTTCACATTTTCATAGGCCAAGGAAAGTCTATCAGGAGACCTACATAGGTGAGCTGTGTATGTGCTTATGTTGTAACTTTTTGTTTTGTGTCAGTAGTGGGGCTCGAACTTAGGGCCTTGTGCTTTCCCTTAGCTTTTCCACTCAAGGCTAGTAGTTCTCTACTATGTGAGCCACACTTCTACTTTCAGTTTTTTGCTGGTTAGTTGAAGATTAGAGTCACAGATTTTTCTGCTCTGGCTGACTCCTGAGTAGCTAAGATGAACAGTGTGAGTCATTAGTGCCCAGCTGTTGTAACAGTTTAATGGAGGACTTTCGTTGGTCTATGTTACAGTTTTCAGATCAAAGGGTCTGCTATTTTTTTTTTTTTGTGGGTCATGGGGCTTGATCTTGCCTGGGTGCTGTCCCTGAGCTCTTCAGCTCAAGGCTACCACCTTAGGATCTGTTGTCTTTATGACACATTTTTCTGCATTTATATCTTCAAAAATTGAAAAAGAACGAGCAGGGCACTGGTAGCTTTTGCCTGTAATCTTGAGATCTGAGGATTATGGTTTGAAGCCAGCCCAGGCAGGAAATTCATGAGACTCCAACTGACCACCAAAAGCCAGAAGTGAGGCTGTGCTCAAGTGGGGAGTATTCACCCTGAGCAAAAAAGCTCAGGGATATCACCTGGGCCCTGAGTTTAAGCCCCAGGATTGGTATGCACAAAAAGATAATTATCTTTTTCTTTGCCCCTGCTTTCATGTCTTGGGATATGAAACATGCTTATACATATACTTTCTGCTAATCACTATATCATGAATAATCGTCAGGGTCCTTAATTGAGAGGGAATCCTGTAAAATTCATGCCCTGAATTTGTTTTATAGGAATCACTTGTGTATTTTCCTGGAAAAAGAAAATCACAGCCTTAATCCTGTTATTATTAATATTAGATGATCCTTAGAATCAACACGTTGTACATGGAGCATAAAGAAAGAAACAGCATGATATTTATGTGGAGGAATTATCTTACATAAAAGAATGCCTCCAGTCATTATGCACAAGTGTCGTATAATTCCAAGAATATGATTATTATTTTATGTTTTTAATTATTATTAAAAATAGGCATATAAAATATACAGATTTATCTTTTCCAAGAAAACAGAAGCAAATCGGGTTTTATTAGTAATACCTAGCAGAAAGCTATTAATTTTCTTCCAAGGATAAAATAGGATTGCAAGTAGTTGTTTAAAAAACGCATTAAAATGGCAATGTGCACATAATTTAAATGAGCCAAGTGCTGCTAATTATTCTGGCATGTGTTCAGTTACTTTTGTACTATTTCTTCTCTAATGTAAACAAGAGAATTTCCTCCTAATTGCCCAAAATAGCTCCTAGTAGCTGTTGCTTTTTTTCTTCTGTTTTTGTATGAAAACTGGACAGTTTGCATATTTAAGAACTAGACACAAAGTGTGCTTACTTAGAATAATTTTCCCCAAAAGGATGTACTAATACTTATATTTTTTAGCCTTTAACATCAAATTAAGGTGCTAATTAAGTTATTCATTTACTAGAGTGGAAAATAATTACACAATGTGTATCTGGAGAAACAAATGGCCTCATGTGCATCCAAATGAGGTAAAAGTGGCCTCAGATATACTTAAGCCACATTGTACATGAAGCACAAGGCATAATGAATAAGCTGAGCTCTCAAGAGCGTTTACTTGACTATTACTGTTCAGAAATGACATGAATTTGTGGGTGTGGCCACACAGTTCTTCACAGCTCAGGATCTCTAGCTTATGACTTGAGAATACTGCATGCTTTTTTTTTTGGTCTTGGGGCTTGAAATCTGGGCCTGGACACTGTCCCTGATCTCTTCAGCTCAAGGCTAATGCTCTACCATTTTGAGCCTCAGTGCCACTTCCAGTTTTCTGGTGGTTAAAGGAGTTGAGTCTCACAGACTTTCATGTCCCAGTTGGCTTTGATCTGCAATCCTCAGATCTCAGCCTCCTGTGTAGCTAGGATTACGGGTGTGAGCCATCAGTGCCTGGCTTGCAGCCTTATTTTTAACCATTTTTATCAGATGTTTTTGAAATTTGATGCTTTAATTTACACTCAGTTGACTAAAATTGGCAGCTTCTTCCAGCCTGGCAAACTAAATATACAGCTGCCAGTTCTAGTAAACTAGAATATTTTAGGTAGGTAGGTAGACCAGTATATCTTAGGACTCAATTCCCCCTGAGTTTTGAGAGCAATCATATGGAAATTCTGGCAGTCAGCTCCATAAATTAGTAGTAAATGTTTAAGTACATGAGGAGAGTAAAAGTAGTTAGTGGAGAGAATGCGTTTAGAAAAAATAGTGCCATAAGTCCCACTTCTTTTCCCCACACAGGGGGACATATTTCCTTCCTCATCTACAGTCTACCTACTTCTTCCATGTCACCCAGAGAGAGGTAGAGTGTGTAGGATGGGGTTTGATTCTCATGGTGACACCTAGAAGGCAGGAGAACAGCTAACTAATGACTATTGGCAGACATGGGAATGGATTGGCCTAGGGAGTGTGAGTGTGTGTGTGCATGTGTGTGTGTGTGTGATCACAAAGCCTGCCTCTTTGTTCCAAAGCCACTATGTGTGGACACCTGTTTGAAATAAAGAGCCATCACTTAGACCTTGCCAACTAGAAGATTCCAGAAAACAGGCCGGTTATATACCACTGGTGGGTGATTGTAAGTGATCACACAGGCTGTCAATGCACCAACTTGAATGAGACATTGTAAGGAAGAGTCCTAGTAACCTTTGGAAAGCTCATTAGTCATCCTCAGATCATGAGGGTTTTTGTTCATATGAGAATGCCTTCTTCCTTTCTTCCTTGTCATCTTCTTGGCCAGACCCTTAGGACATCAAAACATGTAGCAGTGAATTAGGAAGAAGTTATCTCACCCCTTTCTCATTGGACGCTTTTAGCCTGAAGCAGAGTCAAGCTGGAAGAGGAGGAGATTCACTGCTTTGTCAAGCCCAGAGTTAGAATTAATATCCAGAATTGGATGTTCTACTTGCTGAATTAAGGTTGTGTTTCATCCAGTCTCAAAGTAATGTTACTCATGCTAAATAAAAACGATGGGGCAGTGGGAGGCAAAAAAAAAAAGTTTGTTTTGGTTATGATATTTGCTCGTTACAAATTTAATACTGCAGTCATATATATGGCACTAGGTTTGTGGAACTATTCAAGGAAGTTTAAGAAAAAGATTTTGTTCCAGTCTGATAAGATACAGCAGGCAGTAAGCAAATGCCTTCAGAAGACTAAGATTTGGGCTCAGTGCTAGTCAAGTGAATGGAATCTGAAGGCAGCTCCAGGTCTAGCGCCCCCTGGCCTTGAGCTGAAGCAAGGCCGAACCTGCCTGTAGGAGGAGAATTAGCCTCTCAAGATTTCTGTAGATTAGCACTTGCCAGACGTACACCGAAAGAAAAGATTATAAAAATCATAAGAAAAAAGAATTGTTTCATTAAGATACAGATCATCAGAAATTTAGAGCCATAATGAATTCATAATTGGGGATTATCAGATGTAGAATGCTAAATGGTAATACCTGGGTATTTCTTTTTTTTTTTTTTTGCCAGTCCTGGGCTTGAGCTCAGGGCCTCAGCACTGTCCTTGGACTTTCTCAAGGCTAGAGCTCTACCACTTGAGCCTCAGCACCACTTCCAGCGTTTTTGTATGTACGTGGTACCAAGGAATCGAACCCAGGTCTTCGCGCATGCTAGGGAAGCACTTTAACCACTAGGCCAAACTCCCGGCCCTTACCTGGGTATTTCTTAGAAATGAGACATCAGTAGGAAACTGTCCCAAAGAGGGAGGAAAATATGAAAGAAAATAATATTTTCAAAATAAAAGCAGGTTTTTTGTGATATTCTTTCCTATTTGTACTGCCTAATGGGTGATATCTTTTGATTTCTCTATCAAAATTGTTCTCTTATTCATTCTGTAACCTGTCAACTTAAAACTTCAACAATTTTATTTTTCTGTATCGAAAGTTCACCAAGTTGTGTAACTCTTTCAGACATGGACACAATTATATTTAATAACATCCCCGCTGAACCCATTAGAAAAATTCTAGATATTGAGAAGCTGTTGAGTTGATGAAGAAGCTGTTGAGTTGATGATGACAGATACAAATTTTCTAAAAATTCTTTTTTTTTTCTCGAAAACTCAATTTTTATCATTGTCCATGAGTCCTACAAGTTATTTTCCTTGCAGGAGCAGGCTTACTTCATTTGATTTGGAGAAAATGTCTGCCAATTATCCAAGTCTGAATAGCCATAGTTTAATCTGTCAGTCACTCTTTTAACTAAGGATGGTGGTCCATGAACAAAACAGGTTACGTCAGCTAGCAACTCAATCACACAAGTGTTTGTTTCTGAGATAATCATCGCACATTCAGAAGGGCTTTTTCTACTTCTCATTTGGTCACCGAGACGATTAAAAAGACATTGCTCCCAATGTCAAGATTAGAAAAAAATTGATCTATTTTTCTGCTTCATCAACTCCATTGTTAAGTGACATTGGCCGCTTAGGAATTTGCTGTGGCTATGTGACAATGAAGAGCACAGCGATCACCGACCAGCATAGCTAAGGTGCTAAGGTACCAAAGTTTTACCCGGTTTTGTTGATCATGGTCATCTGTGTTGTTGTTGGAGACGGCAGAGGTGCATGTCACAGAGGAGCAGCCATGAAGGGAATTTTCCCAAAGTATTTTAATAAAAAGACTCCATCTCCACTTTCTGTGCATTTCCAAAATTTGTAACAATTGTTCATGCCACCAAGTATTCTGTTGATGGATTTTATTTTATTTTTTATTAACTTCAGTTGCACAAAGGGGTTTCAGGTCAACATGTCAATTTGTGGGTACAACGAGTTGTTTATGAATTTAAACTTCCTGCCTTTTCTCCTATTTGCTTTTTGAATAATTAATAAGTCAAACAACCAAAACTGCGCTATCTTGGGCAGGAGGTGAAGAAGTAGGGTCCCTGGGTCTGGTTCCTGGGTGTGAGGTAAAGGAGAATGAGGCGTACGATTTCATTGATTTGTACTCTGTAGTAGAATGAAGTAATTTTATAATTCTGCCTGTAATTCAATGTGAGGTTTCTTTCTTAAATGTGCGGTCCCAGAAAATGTCAAGGCACAGCAGGCTGAAAATTAGTACAAATTTTCTAAGTGACCTTTTGTGAAATCTACTCCGGTTGGTGGAGTTTTCTCTCATCTGATCACACACTCGACAGAGTGGAACTTTTGAGATACAGCAAGTGAATTAAAGAGATGCAAATCACATTGCAACTGAGGAAGCCTTATGATTAAAGTTAGAATTTTAGGACTTGAATAAGTTCCATTTTTGAAAGGAGCTGCTTTCATGTGAAATGTTGAAATATTATGAGATACCAGAAGGGTGGGAAATAGGTGCTGGGCAGGGAATGGGGATGGGGGGAGGGGAGAAAATGGAGCATCTGTGCAAGCTTAGAGCCAAATTTTAGTAAAGGAGCTGATCTCTCTCCTAGCTGTCTAATTCCTAGTCTTTCTTTGTGCTCTAGAATGTAAGATGCCCCAGGTCCCATTTTATTCTTTTGCACCAGGATTCCCCATTTTCCTAACACTTTATTGAGAAATCTGTGTTTATGCTATTTTGTGTTCATGGAGACATTGTTCAAAAAATCAATTGACCCTTAAACGTGTGCATTTAATTCTAGGCTCTCTGTTTTGTTCCATTGGTCTCTGCATCTATTTTATACTAGTACCATTCTGTTTCTCTACAATTTTTTTTTATGCTAGTACAGTACTACTTCTCTACTTGTTTTTTTTAATGTTAGTTCCATTCTGTTTCCCACCCCCCTCCTCCTCCATCTTTGTAGGGTATGGGGCTTGAACTCTGGGCCTGGGTGCTGTCCCTGAGCAATTCAGATCAAGGCTAACGGTCTACCACTTGAGCCACAGTGCCACTTCCGGTTTTCTAAAAGTTAATTGGGGATAAGAGTCTCACAGTCTTTTGAGCTCAGGCTGGCTTTGAACCGCGATCCTCAGATCTCAGCCTCCAGAG